>NW_027362160.1:427500-1144640 GCF_039654945.1 Dendrobates tinctorius | reverse complement strand
CCCCCCAGGTGTCTGTCAGCGGAGCCCCCCCCCCCCAGGTGTCTGTCAGCGGAGCCCCCCCCCCCCAGGTGTCTGTCAGCGGAGCCCCCCCCCCCCCCAGGTGTCTGTCAGCGGAGCCCCCCCCCCCCAGGTGTCTGTCAGCGGAGCCCCCCCCCCCAGGTGTCTGTCAGCGGAGCCCCCCCCCCCCCAGGTGTCTGTCAGCGGAGCCCCCCCCCCCCAGGTGTCTGTCAGCGGAGCCCCCCCCCCCCAGGTGTCTGTCAGCGGAGCCCCCCCCCCCCAGGTGTCTGTCAGCGGAGCCCCCCCCCCCAGGTGTCTGTCAGCGGAGCCCCCCCCCCCAGGTGTCTGTCAGCGGAGCCCCCCCCCCCAGGTGTCTGTCAGCGGAGCCCCCCCCCCCAGGTGTCTGTCAGCGGAGCCCCCCCCCCCAGGTGTCTGTCAGCGGAGCCCCCCCCCCCAGGTGTCTGTCAGCGGAGCCCCCCCCCCCCAGGTGTCTGTCAGCGGAGCCCCCCCCCCCAGGTGTCTGTCAGCGGAGCCCCCCCCCCCCAGGTGTCTGTCAGCGGAGCCCCCCCCCCCAGGTGTCTGTCAGCGGAGCCCCCCCCCCCAGGTGTCTGTCAGCGGAGCCCCCCCCCCCAGGTGTCTGTCAGCGGAGCCCCCCCCCCCCAGGTGTCTGTCAGCGGAGCCCCCCCCCCCAGGTGTCTGTCAGCGGAGCCCCCCCCCCCAGGTGTCTGTCAGCGGAGCCCCAACCCCCAGGTGTCTGTCAGCGGAGCCCCCACCCCAGGTGTCTGTCAGCGGAGCCCCCCCCCCCCAGGTGTCTGTCAGCGGAGCCCCCCCCCCAGGTGTCTGTCAGCGGAGCCCCCCCCCAGGTGTCTGTCCTCTTGTGGACCCCCGGGGCCGTTTGCCCCCAGTGGCTGTCCTCTTGTGGACCCCCGGGGCCGTTTGCCCCCAGTGGCTGTCCTCTTGTGGACCCCGGGGCCGTTTTCCCCCCGGGGCCGTCCTCTTGTGGACCCCCCGGGGCCGTTTTCCCCCAGTGGCTGTCCTCTTGTGGACCCCCCGGGGCCGTTTTCCCCCAGTGGCTGTCCTCTTGTGGACCCCCGGGCCGTTTTCCCCCAGTGGCTGTCCTCTTGTGGACCCCCGGGGCCGTTTTCCCCCAGTGGCTGTCCTCTTGTGGACCCCCGGGGCCGTTTTCCCCCAGTGGCTGTCCTCTTGTGGACCCCCGGGGCCGTTTTCCCCCAGTGGCTGTCCTCTTGTGGACCCCCGGGGCCGTTTTCCCCCAGTGGCTGTCCTCTTGTGGACCCCCGGGGCCGTTTTCCCCCAGTGGCTGTCCTCTTGTGGACCCCCGGGGCCGTTTGCCCCCAGTGGCTGTCCTCTTGTGGACCCCCGGGGCCGTTTGCCCCCAGTGGCTGTCCTCTTGTGGACCCCTGGGGTAGTTTGCTGCCTCTTGGGAAATAAGGCTGTGTGCACACGCTGCGGATTAGGTGCGGATTCATCCGCGCGGATTTTGTAAAATCCGCAGGTGAAACCGCAGGTCAAAATACCTGCGGTTTTACCTGCGGATTGCTCTGCGGTTTTGCCCTGCGGTTTTTCATCTCCTCAATGGAGGAGATGGCAAACCGCAGGGGAATCCGCAGAAAGAACTGACATGTCAATTCTTTCTGCGGATTGAAAACCGCAGATAATCCGCGCGGAAAATTCTGCACCGTCTGCACTGCGGTTTTTGATTCCCATAGGGAATCATGGTACTGTACACCGCAGCAAAAGCTGCTGCGCGGTTCCGCAGCGGCCAAAACCGCTGTGGAACCGCAGCAAAATCCGCAGCGTGTGCACACAGCCTAAGGGTGTGTGCACACGTTGCGGTTTTTGCTGCGGATCTGCTGCGGTTTCTATGTGGTGTACAGTACCATGTAAACCTATGGAAAACCAAATCCGCTGTGCACATGCTGTGGAAATTTCCGCGCAGATTTGCTGCAGTTTATTTTCCGCAGCATGTCACTTCTTTATGGCGGAACCGCAGCTGCAGTTTTCGTTCCGGGAAGAATGAACATACAAAAATCTCTCCTCTCTCTCCCCAAACCGCAATAGAATCTGCATCAGTTCCGCTGGACAAAGTATAGGAATCCGCAGGGAAAACTGCATGAGTTTTACCCTGCGGTTTCTGCCAAGCAATGCGGATTTTTCTGCAGAAAAAATCCTCAGCGTGTGCACACCCCCCTAATGGTTCATATTTGTCCTGTTTCCGGCAGGTTCTTTGTGTTGTTCGGTTATCGTCCTGCTTACCAGCTTGGGCCTTCTGCTCTGTGCTCCTCTTACGGATACAGTGTGTCAAGGGACTACTGAGGCTGCTGTGTACACAGCGCTGGAATGCTGAGAGCTCTCAGGTGTAGGTGACCAACATTCCCTGCAATCAAATTCCTTCATCTTGTTGAGGTTTATTCGCTGTGAGACTCTTCTGTCGCCGGGTTCTGGAAGCTGAGGGCTCGGGAGCAGGTTTTGGTTTATCGTGATGTGTTGAAGTGGTTTTTAACCATTCGTATGCCACCGATTAGCTGCTGATGCGGACCCCAGCTGCGTTCGCCCGAAGGTTTCTCTTGGCTTTATACTGAAATGAGCAAAAAATGTGGTTGTTCCGGCTCTGAGCTGGTGTAGTGCTATGTAGTGGAGGTGCCGGCGGTTCTGGGGCGCAGGTCACTCGGGGTCCCATCATCCCTGTTTGTTCTCTTGTTCACCAGCTTATGCTGCAGAGAGAGAGCGCCAGGAGCTATTAGCTGGAGGATGGAATGTGCCAGGACGGTGCAGCTGCCAGGGGCTCTCACCACACGTAATTGGCACTTAGATCTTCCCGGAATGTAGGAAGCGTCTTCTCCTTTACCTCCATTGCCCGGATGTGCCCAAGGCAGAAGTGTAGAGGGCCGGGCTGCAGCCGTCTATAGAGATCACAGAGCGTCACAGCGAGACCGCCATCAACTGTTATCCCTGCTGAGCCAGAGCTGTAGATCTCACCAACATGTGATAGATCTGTAGAGGGGGGATCGGTGAGAACTTGTGATACATATGACATACTATACACACAGCTCTGGCAAAAATTAGGAGACCGCGGCACAATGTTCAGTTTCTCTGATTTTTCTCTTTATATTTCTGAGTAAAATGTAAATTGCTCTTTTATTCTATAAACTTCTGACAACATGTCTCCGAATCTCCAAACACTAAATTTTGTATTTATTTTCAGAAAATGAAAAATGGTCAAAATAACAAAAAATGCAGAGAGCCTGTAGACCTCAAATAATGCTAAGAAAACAAGGTCATAATCATTTAGAAACAACAATACTAATGTTTTACCTCAGGAAGAGTTCAGAGATCAGTATTCTGTGGAATCCCCATGATTGTTAACCCCAGCTTTCCTGCGTCTTGGCTGCTTTCCTCCAGTCTCTCGCACGGCTTCTGGTTATGCCGCTCCTGGGACACACATGTTAGCAGTTCTTCTTTTGTCTGATGGTTTGTGACTCTCCATCTTCCTCTTGATTACATTCCAGAGGTTTTCAGTGGGGTTCAGGTCTGGAGAATGGGCGGCCATGACAGGGGTTGGATGTGGTGGTCCCTTGATTTTCGCCAGAGCTATAGAGGGAGATTATCGGTGGTCGGGGAGCTTGTGTCCTGTAGATAATGACTCTATAGAGGGGAGTTATCGGTGGTCGGGGAGCTTGTGTCCTGTAGATAATGGCTCTATAGAGGGGGGTTATCAGGGGTCGGGGAGCTTGTGTCCTGTAGATAATGACTCTATAGAGGGGAGTTATCGGTGGTCGGGGAGCTTGTGTCCTGTAGATAATGGCTCTATAGAGGGGGGTTATCGGTGGTCGGGGAGCTTGTGTCCTGTAGATAATGGCTCTATAGAGGGAGATTATCGGTGGTCGGGGAGCTTGTGTCCTGTAGATAATGGCTCTATAGAGGGGGATTATAGGTGGTCGGGGAGCTTGTGTCCTGTAGATAATGGCTCTATAGAGGGGGATTATAGGTGGTCGGGGAGCTTGTGTCCTGTAGATAACCCCCCTCTATAGAGCCATTATCTGTGGTCGGGGAGCTTGTGTCCTGTAGATAATGACTCTATAGAGGGGGATTATAGGTGGTCGGGGAGCTTGTGTCCTGTAGATAATGGCTCTATAGAGGGAGATTATCGGTGGTCGGGGAGCTTGTGTCCTGTAGATAATGGCTCTATAGAGGGGGGTTATCTGTGTCCTGTAGATAATGACTCTATAGAGGGGGATTATCGGTGGTCGGGGAGCTTGTGTCCTGTAGATAATGGCTCTATAGAGGGGGGTTATCGGTAGTCGGGGAGCTTGTGTCCTGTAGATAATGGCTCTATAGAGGGGGATTATCGGTGGTCGGGGAGCTTGTGTCCTGTAGATAATGGCTCTATAGAGGGGGATTATTGGTGGCTGGGGAGCTTGTGTCCTGTAGATAATGGCTCTATAGAGGGGGATTATAGGTGGCTGGGGAGCTTGTGTCCAGTAGATAATGGCTCTATAGAGGGGGATTATAGGTGGTCGGGGAGCTTGTGTCCTGTAGATAATGGCTCTATAGAGGGGGATTATAGGTGGTCGGGGAGCTTGTGTCCTGTAGATAATGGCTCTATAGAGGGGGATTATCGGTGGCTGGGGAGCTTGTGTCCTGTAGATAATGGCTCTATAGAGGGGGATTATAGGTGGTCGGGGAGCTTGTGTCCTGTAGATAATGGCTCTATAGAGGGGGATTATAGGTGGTCGGGGAGTTTGTGTCCTGTAGATAATGGCTCTATAGAGGGGGATTATAGGTGGTCGGGGAGCTTGTGTCCTGTAGATAATGGCTCTATAGAGGGGGATTATAGGTGGTCGGGGAGCTTGTGTCCTGTAGATAATGGCTCTATAGAGGGGGATTATAGGTGGTCGGGGAGCTTGTGTCCTGTAGATAATGGCTCTATAGAGGGGGGTTATCGGTGGCTGGGGAGCTTGTGTCCTGTAGATAATGGCTCTATAGAGGGGGGTTATCGGTGGTCGGGGAGCTTGTGTCCTGTAGATAATGGCTCTATAGAGGGGGGTTATCGGTGGCTGGGGAGCTTGTGTCCTGTAGATAATGGCTCTATAGAGGGGGATTATCGATGGTCGGGGAGCTTGTGTCCTGTAGATAATGGCTCTATAGAGGGGGGTTATCGGTGGTCGGGGAGCTTGTGTCCTGTAGATAATGGCTCTATAGAGGGGGATTATCGATGGTCGGGGAGCTTGTGTCCTGTAGATAATGGCTCTATGGAGGGGGGTTATCGGTGGTCGGGGAGCTTGTGTCCTGTAGATAATGGCTCTATGGAGGGGGGTTATCGGTGGTCGGGGAGCTTGTGTCCTGTAGATAATGGCTCTATAGAGGGGGATTATCGGTGGTCGGGGAGCTTGTGTCCTGTAGATAATGGCTCTATAGAGGGGGATTATAGGTGGTCTGGGAGCTTGTGTCCTGTAGATGATGGCTCTATGGAGGGGGATTATCGGTGGTCGGGGAGCTTGTGTCCTGTAGATAATGGCTCTATAGAGGGGGATTATCGGTGGTCGGGGAGCTTGTGTCCTGTAGATAATGGCTCTATAGAGGGGGATTATAGGTGGTCGGGGAGCTTGTGTCCTGTAGATAATGGCTCTATGGAGGGGGATTATCGGTGGTCGGGGAGCTTGTGTCCTGTAGATAATGGCTCTATAGAGGGGGGTTATCGGTGGTCGGGGAGCTTGTGTCCTGTAGATAATGGCTCTATAGAGGGGGGTTATCGGTGGTCGGGGAGCTTGTGTCCTGTAGATAATGACTCTATAGAGGGGAGTTATCGGTGGTCGGGGAGCTTGTGTCCTGTAGATAATGGCTCTATAGAGGGGGGTTATCGGTGGTCGGGGAGCTTGTGTCCTGTAGATAATGACTCTATAGAGGGGGGTTATCTGTGTCCTGTAGATAATGGCTCTATAGAGGGGGATTATAGGTGGTCGGGGGGTTATCTGTGTCCTGTAGATAATGGCTCTATAGAGGGGGATTATAGGTGGTCGGGGAGCTTGTGTCCTGTAGATAATGCTCTATAGAGGGGGATTATAGGTGGTCGGGGAGCTTGTGTCCTGTAGATAATGGCTCTATAGAGGGGGATTATAGGTGGTCGGGGAGCTTGTGTCCTGTAGATAATGGCTCTATAGAGGGTGGTTATCGGTGGTCGGGGAGCTTGTGTCCTGTAGATAATAGCTCTATAGAGGGGGGTTATCTGTGTCCTGTAGATAATGGCTCTATAGAGGGGGATTATAGGTGGTCGGGGAGCTTGTGTCCTGTAGATAATGGCTCTATAGAGGGGGATTATAGGTGGTCGGGGAGCTTGTGTCCTGTAGATAATGGCTCTATAGAGGGGGGTTATCTGTGTCCTGTAGATAATGGCTCTATAGAGGGGGATTATAGGTGGTCGGGGAGCTTGTGTCCTGTAGATAATGGCTCTATAGAGGGGGATTATCGGTGGTCGGGGAGCTTGTGTCCTGTAGATAATGGCTCTATAGAGGGTGGTTATCGGTGGTCGGGGAGCTTGTGTCCTGTAGATAATGGCTCTATAGAGGGTGGTTATCGGTGGCTGGGGAGCTTGTGTCCTGTAGATAATGGCTCTATAGAGGGGATTATCGGTGGTCGGGGAGCTTGTGTCCTGTAGATAATGGCTCTATAGAGGGGGATTATCGGTGGTCGGGGAGCTTGTGTCCTGTAGATAATGGCTCTATAGAGGGGGATTATCGGTGGTCGGGGAGCTTGTGTCCTGTAGATAATGGCTCTATAGAGGGGGATTATCGGTGGTCGGGGAGCTTGTGTCCTGTAGATAATGGCTCTATAGAGGGGGATTATCGGTGGTCGGGGAGCTTGTGTCCTGTAGATAATGGCTCTATAGAGGGGGATTATCGGTGGTCGGGGAGCTTGTGTCCTGTAGATAATGGCTCTATAGAGGGGGGTTATCGGTGGTCGGGGAGCTTGTGTCCTGTAGATAATGGCTCTATAGAGGGGGGTTATCGGTGGTCGGGGAGCTTGTGTCCTGTAGATAATGGCTCTATAGAGGGGGGTTATCTGTGTCCTGTAGTTAATGGCTCTATAGAGGGGGGTTATCTGTGTCCTGTAGATAATGGCGTTCTTATCGGTGTATGATCTTGGTCGCCTTCTCGTGTTTGTCTCTTGTACTTCTGCTATGATTCGGCTTTTGTCCGTCTTTCCGTCACACTTTCACCCAGTGTCATCTGCTGACAGGCGTCTCGTGACCACAGCGTCTTTCTTGCTGTCAGCAGACGGTCTGACCCTGTGCAGCGTTGCTCAGCGTCTCCTAGTGTGGCTACGTAGAGGGGATTGTGGGGGTCGGGGGTCCTGGATTCGTGCCTGAGGGCAGTGATTGATGAATTGTAAGCCTGATGTTGTTTCTGCCTATGCAGAGCTGCTTCCTACAGCCGTTATAAGTGAATACATGTAGTTTTGCTTGTTAGTGTCTGTGGGCTGGAGATGCCGCATCCGCCGCGCTCTTCCATCCTCTGTTTATACTGGTATTCTAATTTATACCGCCATCCGTACATTCATGATTAGTGATTACCGCAGAAGCTTTACCAGCATAAATGCTTAAAGGGAAGGTGTCTCCCAAGTTTTAGCCTCTGCATCTTTGATCAGCATGATGTAGAGCAGGGTTCCCCAACTCCAGTCCCCAAGGCCCACCAACAGGTGATGTTTTCAGGATTTCCCTTGTATTGTACAAGTGATGCAATTATCACCTGGGAAATACTTAGGAAATCCTAAAAACATCAGCTGCTGGCGGGCCTTGAGGACTGGAGTTGGGGAAACCTCCTGTAGATGCAGAGACCCTGGTTCCAGTGATGACGAACTGGGCTGCTTGCTGCAGTTTTGATAAATCCCTGTTTTATCTGCTACAAATCTACCAATTCTGTGTAACCCTACACTGATTGGAAGCTCTCTGTGTACACTGCATAGGCAGAAAGCTGCCGAACAGCGGTGGGTTGGGGTTATACAGGGCTCATGAATATGGAGCACTACATTGGCAGCAGGTTCACTGGTCCTCTAGTGATAATCTCCTGCTAATAAAACTACAGCCAACAGCCCAGTAAGTGACACATCCGGGTCACTGACAGATTCCCTTTATGAAACGCTTTTCAATACTTCTTCTTTTTCACGTACAGAAGCCGGCTGCCGGCGTTAATTCTTGGGCAGAGACCTGTGTGTGCGCCTGCAGCCCGCTATACTGAATGGCGCCGTACGCAGGGGACTGGAATATGTAGGACTAGGGCCAATGCCAGCGTAAGGACATGGTCTCGGAGCAGGTTCAATCCTCCTGTTCTGCTTCCACCATCGCAGCTGTGTACCTTCATGGCATGTCTGGGTGACTGTATACTGCAGTCTGTTTCCTATGTGATATGTATACAGCAGTCTGTGTCTTTTATGTATGTGATGTAGGTCAGCACGGTAGCTCAGTGGTTAGCACTGCAGCCTTGCAGCCCTGGGGTCCTGGGATGAAATCCCACCAAGGACAACTTCTGCAAGGAGTATGTGTGTTCTCCCCATGTTTGCGTGGGTTTTTTTCCTCCTGGTTCTCCGGTTTCCTCCCACACTCCAGACATACTGATGGGGTATTTATATTGTGAGCCCCAATGGGGACAGTGATGTCTTTATAGAGCTGCAGAATATGATGGCACTAGATAAGCAAAGCATAATAAACGTATATACAGTACATTCATGGCCAAAAGTGTTGGCATCTTTTGAAATTGTTCCAGAAAATGAAGTATTTCTCCCAGAAAGTTATTGCTATTACACTTTGTTATACACAGGTTTATTTCCTTTGTGTATTGTAATAATACAAGAAACCAATGAAAAAAAAAAAGGCAAATTGAACATATTTTCACAGAAATCTCCAAAAATGGGCAGGACAAAATTATTGGCACTTTTCCAAAATTGTGAATTAACAACTTTGTTTCCAGCATGTGATGCTTGTTCACGCTCACCTGTGGCAAGTAACAGGTGTGGGCAATATGAAAATCACACCTGAACCCAGATAAAAGGGGAGACGTTTACTTTATCTTTGCATTGTGTGTGCCACACTAAGCATGGAGAACAGAAAGAGAAGAGAACTGTCTGAGGACTTGAGAGCCACATTAACAAGATTCTCAAGGTTACAAGTCCATCTCCAGAGATCTTGATGTTTTTTTTGTGCTCGGTGGGCAACGTAAGACTAGTTTCACATGAGCGTTTACGGCCACAGCGTCGGGCTGCGCACGGCCGCCGCTAAGCCCCGCCCCCTGCCGCGCCTCTGCCGGTAGCTCTGCCTACGGACGCATGACGCTGCATGCGTCCTGCGTCTCCTATCTTTAGCACTGGGGACGCAGGCCGTGCGCAGGTATGCGTTTGGCGGCGCATGCGTCCTTTTGACTCTGCGCCGAGCGCACTAAACGCAACAGGTTGCAAGACGTTTACAACCCATGGCGCTGTAGCAAATCTCCCTGGATGTGAATGTCAGATAATTGATGAAAGGTTGTAATACTCAGTAGTCCAGTATGGTGGATAAGCCCCAAAGACATTCATGCTGTCTGCAGGCTCAGGGGGCATCAGTGTCAGCACAAACTATCCGTCCACATGTGAATGAAATGCTATGGCAGGAGACCCTGGACGACCCCACTGCTGACACAGACATAAAAAAGCTAGACTGCAGTTTGTCAAAATGTATGTGAGTAGCTGAAATCTCTCTGGGAAAGCATCTTGTGCACAGATGAGATCAAGATAGAGGTTTTTGGTAAAGCGCATCATTCTACTGTTTACTGAAAATTGAATGAAAAGGATGCAGAACCTACAGTCAGATATGGTGGAGGGTCAGATGTTTCTGCGTTGATCTTCTACCTCTGGGTGCCTTTACTGTGTGACAAAGCATCATGAAATCTGAAGATTATCAAAGGAATTTTGGGTGGCAATGTAGTGCCCATGTTACAGCTGGGTGTGCGTCTTAGGTCATGAGTCTTCCAGCAGAACAATGACCCCAAACATATTTCAAAAAGCCTCCAGAAATGGAAGGAAATAAAGCGCTGGAGGGTTCTGAAGAGGCAGCAATGAATCCTGATCTAAATCCCATTGATCACCTGTGGAAGAGATCTTATTCTTAACCCATTCACCTCAGAGCTTATTTTCACCATCATGAGCGGGACAATTTTTACAATTCTGACCAGTGTCACTTTATATGGTAATAACTGTAGAAAGCCTCCATAGATCCCACTGACTCTGAAATAGATTTTTTCATTATATATTGCACTTTATGATAGTGGTAGAATTTCTTCATTATGATTTGTGTTTATTTGTGAAAAAAAAATGGAAATTTGGCGAACATTTGTGCAATTTTAAAACTTTTTTTTTTACTTTTTATGCCCTTTAAAGTGCCCTGTGATCAGGATTGTGCTCAGTGACTACAGTGTCAGGTCAGCGCCATTATACTGATTACACTGACACCTGTCAGCAGGATTGTGCTCAGTGACTACAGACAGTGTCAGGTCAGCGCCGTTATACTGATTACACTGACACCTGTCAACAGGATTGTTCTCAGTGACTACACACAGTGTCAGGTCAGCGCCGTTATACTGATACCTGTCAGCAGGATTGTGCTCAGTGACTACAGACAGTGTCAGGTTGGCACCATTATACTGATTTCACTGACACCTGTCAGCAGGATTGTGCGCCGTGACTACAGACAGTGTCAGGTCAGCACCGTTGTACTGATTACACTGATACCTGTCAGCAGGATTATGCTCAGTGACTACAGACAGTGTCAGGCCGGTGCCGTTATACTGATTACACTGATACCTGTCAGCAGAATTGTTCCCAGTGACTACAGGCACTGTCAGGTCAGCGGCGTTATGCTGATACCTGTCAGCAGGATTGTGCTCAGTGACTACAGACAGTGTCAGGTCAGCGCCGTTATACTGATTACTCTGATACCTGTCAGCAGGATTGTGCTCAGTGACTACAGACAGTGTCAGGTCAGCGCCGTTATACTGATTACTCTGATACCTGTCAGCAGGATTGTGCTCAGTGACTACAGACAGTGTCAGGTCAGCGCCTTTATACTGATTAATCTGATACCTGTCAGCAGAATTGTGCTCAGTGACTACAGACAGTGTCAGGTCAGCGCCGTTATACTGATTACTCTGATACCTGTCAGCAGGATTGTGCTCAGTGACTACAGACAGTGTCAGGTCAGCGCCGTTATACTGATTACTCTGATACCTGTCAGCAGGATTGTGCTCAGTGACTACAGACAGTGTCAGGTCAGCGCCGTTATACTGATTACTCTGATACCTGTCAGCAGAATTGTGCTCAGTGACTACAGACAGTGTCAGGTCAGCGCCGTTATACTGATTACACTGATACCTGTCAGCAGGATTGTGCTCAGTGACTACAGACAGTGTCAGGTCAGCGCCGTTATACTGATTACTCTGATACCTGTCAGCAGGATTGTGCTCAGTGACTACAGACAGTGTCAGGTCAGCGCCGTTATACTGATTACTCTGATACCTGTCAGCAGGATTGTGCTCAGTGACTACAGACAGTGTCAGGTCAGCGCCTTTATACTGATTACTCTGATACCTGTCAGCAGAATTGTGCTCAGTGACTACAGACAGTGTCAGGTCAGCGCCGTTATACTGATTACTCTGATACCTGTCAGCAGGATTATGCTCAGTGACTACAGACAGTGTCAGGTCAGCGCCTTTATACTGATTGCACCGATACCTGTCAGCAGAATTGTGCTCAGTGACTACAGGCAGTGTCAGTTCAGCGCCGTTATACCGATTACACCGGTACCTGTCAGCAGGATTGTGCTCAGTGACTACAGGCAGTGTCAGGTCAGCGCCTTTATACTGATTACAGAGATACCTGTCAGCAGGATTGTGCTCAGTGACTACAGACAGTGTCAGGTCAGCGCCTTTATACTGATTGCACTGATACCTGTCAGCAGAATTGTGTTCAGTGACTACAGACAGTGTCAGGTCAGCGCTAGAGTTGAGCGACTTTGGTCGGATCGGGTTTCATGAAACAAAATAAGTTTCGGATGAAACTCGTCCGACTAGAGCAAAAAAAGTCGGAGTTTCGTCCGACTTTTATTTCCCATTGACTTGCATTGGGGTCGGGTTTCGGACGAAACTCCGACTTTGTTTTGCTCTAGTCGGACGAGTTTCATCCGAAACTTATTTTGTTTAATTCGGGTTTCACGAAACCCGATCCGACCAAAGTCGCTCAACTCTAGTCAGCGCTGTTATACTGATTGCACTGATACCTGTCAGCAGAATTGTGCTCAGTGACTACAGACAGTGTCAGGTCAGCGCCTTTATACTGATTACAGAGATACCTGTTAGCAGGATTGTGCTCAGTGACTACAGACAGTGTCAGGTCAGTGACGTTATACTGATTACACTGATACCTGTCAGCAGGATTGTGCTCAGTGACTACAGACAGTGTCAGGTCAGCGCTGTTATACTGATTACACTGATATCTGTCAGCAGGATTGTGCTCAGCGATTGCAGTGTCAGGTCGGCACCGTTATACTGATTACACGGACACCTGAGGATGAAATCTGTCTTGTGGTTGTTGTGGAATCCTGGACTTGCAGTTTTGAGTTACTGATCTGTTCGTGCTCCAGGGCGGCCTGTGGGATCTTCATGTGGTGCTCTGATTAGCTATTCATTGAGAGGCAGAATGAAAAAATCAACAGCATGTGAAAAAATTGGTTTTATTTATTGGGTTTTTATGTTTGGCTGCTGTCGCTAGAGGACGCTTTTTATTGTAAAAATAAGTTTTTGCGTCACCACATCTTAAGAGCTATAATTTTTCCATATTTCAGCCCACCGAGTCAAGTGAGGTCTTGTTTTTTGTGGGATGACTTGGTGTTTTTATTGGTACCATTTTCGGGCACATGACATTTTTTGATCTCCTATTACGATTTTTGGGAGGCAGAATGAACAAAAACCAGCAATTCAGGAACTGTTTTGTTTGTTTTTTTTATACCGTTCTTCGTGTGGTAAAATTGGTAAGGCAGTCTTATTCTTTGTGTCAGTATGATTACAGCAATACCTCATATCTTTTTTTTTTTTTTTTTTTTTTTTGTTTGTTTGTTTTGTTGCTTTTACTCAATAAAAATGATTTTATAGAAAAACATTTTTTGCATCGCATTATTGAGAGCTATAACTTTTGTATTTTGCTGATGACGCTGTATGGCGGTTTGTTTTTTGCGGGAGAAGATGACGGTTTCAGCAGTACCATTGTTATTTACATTTCTCCTTTTTTATTGCATTTTGTTCAGTGGTATGATCACAAATCGTTGTGTTTTGCCTCTTTTTTTTTTTACTTTTATAGTGTTCACTGAAGGGGTTAACTAGTGGGACAGGTTTATAGGTCATCTCGGATGTGGTGATGCCAAATGTGTTCTTATTTTTATGAAGAAAATATAAAAAATTATATATATTATATTAGTGCTATAGCAAAATTTAAGAGCGCACTGCACAGTTGTATAAGAATCGGCTTCTCTCCTTGTCTGGCCGCCATTCCTCCATTCCAGTGTCAGGTGAATTCCAGCCAGAGTCCACCTCATTCTACTTACTGTGCTTCTGATTAGGTGATCACCAGAACCAAATCTTATCCAACGAAGGAAAGTATAGAAACCCTGATGTGGTGTCCACAATCCTCCTGCAATAGGACAAGCTGGACGGCAAAACAAGTGCTAGGAATATCCCAAAAGTAATAGGAATGAAGAAAAATAATTTTTAAGTCTTGAGTGAAGAAAAGAAGGGCTCAATTCTGTCTTTACTAGCAGAGGGATACAGTGAGCGTCATGTTGCTTCCATCCTTAAAATTTCTAAGACGGCAGTCCATTACAACAAGGTCAAGCAGCAGACATTGGGGACAACAAAGCTACAGACCGGCAGAGGGTGAAAACGACTCTCCACTGACCGGGATGACCGTCATCTTAATCAAATGTCACTCAGCAACCGCAGGATGACATCAAGTGACCTACAAAAGAATGGCAAATGGCAGCTGGGGTGAAGTGCACGGCAAGAACAGTTCATAACAGGCTCCTAGAGGCAGGGCTCAAGTCATGTAAAGCTAGAAAAAAGCCTTTCATCAATGAGAAGCAAAGGAGAGCCAGGCTGAAGATTGACACACACCATAAGGATTGGACCATAGAGGACTGGAGTAAGGTAATCTTCTCTGCTGAGTCTAATTTTCAGCTTTGCCCAACACCTGGTCATCTAATGGTTAGACGGAGACCTGGAGAGGCGTACAACCCACAGTGTCTTGCACCCACTGTGAAATTTGGTGGAGGATCGGTGATGATGTGGGGAGGCTTCAGCACGGCTGGAATTGGGCAGGTTAATCTTTGCGGAGGACGTATGAATCAAGCCGCATACAAGGTTATCCTGGAAAAACAGCGGATTCCTTCTGCTCAGGCAATGTTCCCCAACTCTGAGGACAATGCGCCATGCCACACAGCTAGGTCATCAATGTGTGGATGAAGGACCACCACATCCAATCCCTGTCATGGCCGCCCAATCTCCAGACCTGAACCCCACTGAGAACCTCTGGAATGTAATCAGGAGGAAGATGGAGAGTCACAAGCCATCAGACAAAGAAAAACTGCTGACATGTGTGTACCAGGAGCGGCATAAGGTCACCCAGAAGACATGTGAGAGACTGGTGGAAAGCAGCCAAGACGCAGGAAAGCCGGGGTTAACAATCATGGGGATTCCACAGAATACTGATCTCTGAACTCTTCCTGAGGTAAAACATTAGTATTGTTTCTAAATGATTATGACCTTGTTTTCTTAGCATTATTTGAGGTCTACAGGCTCTCTGCATTTTTTTCTTTTGACCATTTCTCATTTTCTGAAAATAAATACAAAGTTTATTGCTTGGAGATTCGGAGACATGTTGTCAGAAGAAGTTTATAGAATAAAAGAGCAATTTACATTATACTCAAAAATATAAAGAGAACAATCAGAGAAACTGAACATTGTGCCGCGGGCTCTTCATTTTTATCAGAGCTGTGTGTATATATATTTATATACAATTTTTTTATTTTTTTACTTAATCCGTCTGTGGGCCTTTCTCTTGTGGAGGCGCCAGTCGGGGAGCAGAGGTGGATCCCTCCCGCTGCCTTCTAAGTGCAGCAGTCGATATCAGGCGCAGCATTTAGGGGGTTTTGGTGCCGGCGCTGCAGTGAGTGGCAGGTATGGGCTGAGCACCCGGCGGCCATGGGCAGCGCACAGCCTCCTGTCCTGGCGATCCCCCGCACACAGGTATATACTACCAATGTTGGGAAGGGGTTACAGTCGCTGTTGGGAGAAGACGCCGTCACATACAAGACCTGGATTGTAAGAAGAACCCTGGCTGAGAGGAGAACGAAGCGACTGATTGTTATTTAATCCAAAGGGCACCAACAACTCCGTTCCGCCCATATTGGGGGGGGGGGGGGGGGGGTTGTGGGAAATTATGTCCAATTTGCGTTTTTTTTGTCTGTTCTTTTAGTTCCAATAAACACAGAGGACATAAAACATGGAGAATAGTGGCAATGTTCTGGGGGAAATACTTCATTTTGTGGAACAGTTTCAAGGGTGCCAACACTTTTGGCCGTGGCTGTACCCACATCGCATACATAGTATGATGTCATGCTGCTCTTAGATGGGCAGCGCAAACCTGCTGACAGTTTCCCTTTAATGACCTCAGTGACAGCTGCCGAGGCCGGTGGTGCTGATGCACAAGGCTCAGACTCCAAACTGGAGAATCCCGACGATGATCCCGTTTCTCCACCATTTGCCAATCAGCGCGGTCTCCGTCCTATGGTCTCCACCATCCACCACTTCTTGGTGCTGCAGAGTTGGGGACTGTGATTTGTACAGAATGTGTAGATGCTGCTGAGACCCCCATTGACCCCAGTCGGCTGCCAAGATGTGCAGCGTCAGGACTGTCTGCTGATTACACCAGTGTATGCGCCATAGCACAGCAGCTGGAAAAGATGCCCCCCACTGTGTGTGCAGAGCCTGTGTCCCCCCACACCATGAGTATATGTAGCCCCCATCTATACAAACACTTGTCATACATGTGTCCGCCTCCTGCGCGCTGACGAATATCCCCTGCTGTATCAGCGCTTATCTGCTCTCATCCTCACAAATCTTCACCAACAGAGAAAATCCCTACAAGGTGACCCATCAGAACATAAAGAACCCTGGACAAACAGCCGCCTCCCTCCCCAGGCCCTCCCCGAGCCTCCTGCCCTTATCCCTAAGGACTGCTCTGCAAGGCCCACCACCTGCAATTCACAGGTTCATTCTGAGAGATTCTCTGCCTACACCCCGCTACCATCCCAACTAAGGTTCACTCTGAGGCTTTCTCCCTTTACCCCCCCCCTTTCCATATGCTTTCTGAGAGGCCTGCCTCTAGGACCCCTACTTCCCCTGGGGTTCTCTGATAGGCCCTCCTCCAGGACTCCTACTTTCCCCTGGGGTTCTCTGATAGGTTCTTCTCCAGGACTCCTACTTTCCCCTGTGGTTCTCTGATAGGCCCTTCTCCAGGACTCCTACTTTCCCCTGGGGTTCTCTGAGAGGTCCTCCTCAAGGACTCCTTCTCCTGAGGTTCTCTGAGAGGTCCTCCTCAAGGACTCCTTCTCCTGAGGTTCTCTGAGAGGCCCTCCTCCAGGACTCCTACTTTCCCCTGGGGTTCTCTGAGAGGTCCTCCTCAAGGACTCCTCCTGAGGTTCTCTGAGAGGTCCTCCTCAAGGACTCCTTCTCCTGAGGTTCTCTGAGAGGTCCTCCTCAAGGACTCCTTCTCCTGAGGTTCTCTGAGAGGTCCTCCTCAAGGACTCCTTCTCCTGAGGTTCTCTGAGAGGTCCTCCTCAAGGACTCCTTCTCCTGAGGTTCTCTGAGAGGTCCTCCTCAAGGACTCCTTCTCCTGAGGTTCTCTGAGAGGTCCTCCTCAAGGACTCCTTCTCCTGAGGTTCTCTGAGAGGTCCTCCTCAAGGACTCCTTCTCCTGAGGTTCTCTGAGAGGTCCTCCTCAAGGACTCCTTCTCCTGAGGTTCTCTGAGAGGCCCTCCTCAAGGACTCCTTCTCCTGAGGTTCTCTGAGAGGCCCTCCTCAAGGACTCCTTCTCCTGAGGTTCTCTGAGAGGCCCTCCTCAAGGACTCCTTCTCCTGAGGTTCTCTCTGGAAGGCCCTCCTCCAGGACCCTTCCTCCAGCCCCCCATTCTCTCCATGTTCTCTCCGAGAGGCCCACTGCAGGGGCGGGAGGCGCGGTGTGCTACAAGTCATCTAATATATAAAGCTCAAAGTGTGTGTGTATGTATGTGTGTATGTCCGGGATAGGCATCCGCACCGTCGCAGCTACAGCCACAAAATTTGGCGCAGTCACACGTCTGGACCCCGAGAGCGTCCTAAGCTATGTTGTGAGGCAAAATTTTAACCCCGCACGTTCCAATTCACCAAACAATTTTGCCCCATCTACATACTGGGGAAAAAGTGTGTGCGCGTCAAGCCCCGCCCCTCATTGTGATGTCATAATGGTTGACTATGGGATGGAGGATGTGTGATGAGTATATGGGCACTGGACTATGGGATGGAGGATATGTATGATGGGTATATGGGCACTGGACTATGGGATGGAGGATATGTATGATGGGTATATGGGCACTCGACTATGGGATGGAGGATATGTATGATGGGTATATGAGCACGGGACTATGGGATGGAGGATATGTATGATGGGTATATGGGCACTCGACTACGGGATGGAGGATGTGTATGATGGGTATATGGGCATGGGACTATGGGATGGAGGATATGTATGATGGGTATATGGGCATGGGACTATGGGATGGAGGATATGTATGATGGGTATATGGGCATGGGCCTATGGGATGGTGGATATGTATGATGGGTATATGGGCACGGGACTATGGGATGGTGGATATGTATGATGGGTATATGGGCACGGGACTATGGGATGGAGGATGTGTGATGGGTATATGGGCACGGGACTATGGGATGGAGGATATGTATGATGGGTATATGGGCACTGGACTATGGGATGGAGAATATGTATGATGGGTATATGGGCATGGGCCTATGGGATGGTGGATATGTATGATGGGTATATGGGCATGGGACTATGGGATGGAGGATATGTATGATGGGTATATGGGCACGGGACTATGGGATGGAGGATGTGTATGATGGGTATATGGGCACGGGACTATGGGATGGTGGATGTGTATGATGGGTATATGGGCACTGGACTATGGGATGGTGGATATGTATGATGGGTATATGGGCATGGGCCTATGGGATGGAGGATATGTATGATGGGTATATGGGCATGGGCCTATGGGATGGTGGATATGTATGATGGGTATATGGGCACGGGACTATGGGATGGAGGATATGTATGATGGGTATATGGGCACGGGACTATGGGATGGTGGATGTGTATGATGGGTATATGGGCACTGGACTATGGGATGGTGGATATGTATGATGGGTATATGGGCACGGGGATATGGGATGGAGGATGTGTATGATGGGTATATGGGCACGGGACTATGGGATGGAGGATATGTATGAAGGGGATATGGGCATGGGACTATGGGATGGAGGATATGTATGATGGGCATGGGACTATGGGATGGTGGATATGTATGATGGGTATATGGGCACGGGACTATGGGATGGAGGATATGTATGATGGGTATATGGGCACGGGTCTATGGGATGGAGGATGTGTGATGGGTATATGGGCACGGGACTATGGGATGGAGGATATGTATGATGGGTATATGGGCACGGGACTATGGGATGGAGGATTAGATTAGATTAGATTAGATAAACTTTATTGATCCCGGAGGAAATTACAGTATTACAGCAGCAGAACAAAGATCAAGAACATTACAAGAACAATACACACTTTACAAAATAAGTCTATATGGACAGCAGATGCGGATAGACTGGTACTTGTAACTCACCAATTCCCCCCATACACTTTGAACTTCATTTAGTCTTGGGATGCTTTACACTTATACATTTGTTAAACATCCCCACAGCTGTCGGAACAAACGATTTTCTATATCTTTCCTTTTTACACATTAGTTGGAGTAGACGCTTGCTGAATGTGCTCTTTTGCTTCGCAAACAGTTCATAGAGCGGGTGTGTATTGTTGCTCATTATAGCCTTGCATTTCTTAGTAATTCTATCCTCTAATACCTCCTCGAAAGTCCTGAGTTGTAGACCCACCGCCGCACTAGCCTTCTTGATAAGTTTATTCAGCTTATTCGCGTCAGCTGTGCGCACACTACTACCCCAGCATATAATTGCATCAAAGATTGCACTCGCCACAATGGATTGGTAGAACATTTCAAGCATTTTGCTACACACATTAAACGACCTTAACTTCCTTAGGAAGTAAAGTCTACTCATCCCTTTCTTGCAAACCTTCTCCATATGGCACCTCCAATCAAGCTTGCTGTCCAGGTGAACCCCCAAATATTTGAAATTCTCCACCATCTCCACATCCTGACCATCAATAGTGATAGGTAAGCAATCCTTCATGCACCTTCCATAACTCAACACCAGCTCCCTGGTTTTCTTTACGTTGAGTTCTAAATGGTTAGCCTGGCACCAGTCAACAAAGTCCAAAACCACCCTTCTGTATTCCTCCTCCCCCCGGTCTCTATCAATACCTCCGACTATCACTGAGTCATCAGAGTACTTCTGAAGGTGACAAAGGTCTGATTTATACTGAAAATCAGCTGTGTATAACGTAAAAAGGAATGGCGACAGCACCGTTCCCTGAGGGGCTCCAACACTACTCCGCACACTATCCGATACGGCCGCCCCCAACCTCACAAACTGTGGCCTGTCCGACAGATAATCAATGATCCAATTCACTAGTCCCTCATCAACCGCCATTTCAACCAGCTTTTTACGTAATAATAGTGGCTGTAAGGTGTTGAATGCACTGGAGAAATCGAAGAACATGGCACGCACAGTGGTTCTATCATTGTCCAAAAAGGAATGTACTGTTTGTAGTAGATACGCTACAGCATCGTCCACCCCCAGACTCTGCCGATACGCAAACTGAAGGGGGTCCGTAAAAGCAGACACCCTCGGACACAAGTAGGCAAGTACAATTCTCTCCAAGGACTTCATCACATGCGATGTTAAGGCCACCGGTCTATAGTCATTATGGGAGCTCGGGAAGGTAGTCTTGGGAACCGGCACCAGGCAAGAAGTCTTCCATAGAACTGGTACTCTCTGTGATTGTAAGCTCCAGTTAAACAGGTGCTGGAAGACAGTGCACAACTGATTCGCACACACTCTGAGGACACGTGGACAGATACCATCAGGCCCTGCTGCTTTACCCATGACCAGCTTACTAAACTGTTCCCTCACATCATTTTCGGAGATCAAGAAAGACTCCGACTTCCTCCCCCCAGTTGATATTGCTCGTCTCTCCCCGGCCCTCTCCTCTGTTGACATGGCACATTTATTGTTGAATCTGTTGAAAAAAACATTCATTTCATTAGCCATGATCAGCCCCCCACCCCCCTGATCTGACCTTGCCTTAAACCCAGTCAAAAGCTTCATTCCAGCCCACACTTCTCTGGAGTTGTTATGTGACAATTTATTTTCCAATTTAATTCTGAATGCTTCACGGGCAATCCTAATTTTCCCCTTTAAGTCTCTCTGAACAATTTTCATTTCCTCCTTGTCCTTCCTTTCAAAAGCTTTTTTTTTCCTGTTTAGTAGATGTTTCAATTCTTTTGTAATCCAAGGCTTATTGTTTGCAAAACACCGAACCTCATGAATAGGTACAATATTGTCAGTACAAAAGTTGATGTAATCAGTAACTCTCCTGGTAACCTCATTAACATCATCATTAGGTTCCCTGGCACATAACACCTCCCAGTCTGTGCATTCAAAGCAGTCTTGTAAAGTCTTTTCAGCTGCCGGAGACCATTTCCTTATCCGTTTAATTGTCGCTGGTTGTTTGCAGACAACTGGTTGATAAGCTGGAGACAATAGTATGAGATTGTGGTCAGATTTCCCCAGGGGGGGCAATGCAGATGATGAGTAAGCATCCTTAACACTGGCATAGAGGAGATCCAATATATAATTGTCCCTTGTAGAACATTTGACATATTGATAGAATTTTGGTAATGAGATCTTGGCTCTATTAAAATCCCCAGAAATGACAGTTAGAGAGTTAGGGTGTTTCGTCTGAAGCCGGGCAATCACCCCAGACAGTACATCCCCAGCTGCCTCTGGATTTGCAGATGGTGGTATATACGACACCACTGCAATAACAAGAGAGAATTCTCTAGGCAGATAGTAAGGCCTGAGGCCCACTGCTAATAGTTCAATGTTTGGGCAACAATGTCTCTCCTTTACTGTTACATGCCCCTGATTACACCATCTGTTGTTAATGTACAGTATCACTCCTCCACCCTTCTTCTTACCGCACTTCACTCTGTCCCTGTCAGGATATGTATGATGGGTATATGGGCACGGGACTATGGGATGGAGGATATGTATGATGGGTATATGGGCACGGGACTATGGGATGGCGAATATGTATGATGGGTATATGGGCACGGGACTATGGAATGGAGGATATGTATGATGGGTATATGGGCACGGGACTATGGGATGGAGGATATGTATGATGGGTATATGGGCACGGGACTATGGGATGGAGGATAATTATAATTTTCTATAACTAACCACAATTAGTTACTATGCCTGGGCAGCGCCGGGCTCTTCAGCTAGTAATACTATAAAAGCTAGCAGCGTCCAGCACTGGTCACACCCACCATACCTCGGATACCCTGCCGGTGATTGGTCATCACACACCTGTTGTCCGTGACCTCCCTATACTGAGAAATGGCGCTGACTGATGTGCGCTCATATCCTTCCATTGCAAAAAAAGGGGGAGACAAAAAAGCGCAATAGGGTCTTATCCACGTTACAAAAGACAGTATATCATGAAATCTGCTCACCTGGTTAGGATGAGATAAGAGCGTGTAGGTAGCGGCTGCTGCAGTTCCACAGGTCTTCAATGACCAAAGAAATGATGAATCCAAAGGGAGTTTGTAGCTATATTCCGCGCTGCCGCTTTAGACAAATTCCAGGAGAATGCTGTATGATTGCAGTGGTTTTATTCTACGCGTTTCAGGGGTCTCATGCCCCCTTCATCAGGAAATACCACAAATACATACAGGTATCACAGACACAAATAGGTTTGAAAGGATGCTGGATTTCAAAAAAATGAGCGCCAGCAAGTCAGATGGTGCAGTGTCAAAGTTCAATGACACCACATTATTAACAGTTAACCTAAGATATATTACAAAAGAATACGTATTTTAAAAGATTTTTTGATTAAACTTTCGTTTACAAAACAGATGATAAAGTCAAATTTACGATTTAAAAGAAAAAACAAAAAAAGGGAGGGGGGGAGTTTATTCCTGTTTAGAGGTGGATACCTTACAAGTGGACTATCGTATGGAAACAGCAAACCGCTTTTTTTTCATTGAAAGCATTGCAATATTTATACAAAAAGGGGAAAAAAGTAAAAACATAATTTTAATTCTTTACCAATAAAAAATATATAATTTTAGTTAAATTCTAAAAAACTAATTATATAAAATTATTTTTTAGTATAGAGGAAATGGGTTAAAAAATAATAAAGGATGCTAAAAGCAGCAACACACGAGAAGCTGCACAGCAGTCAGCGCTGCTCAGAATGAGAACGCAGACAGCATGGATTCATTACTTCACTAATACAAAGATGATGGGCAAATTTTAGATTTAACATGAAGCACATAAAAAAAAAGGGGGTTAATATCAGATGCAGCAACACACAGGACGCTGTGCAGGAGCCAACTACTGCTCAAAGAAAAAACGCAGGATAAAGCGGCAGAGTGAATGGGTGGCTTCATTAATAGATAAGATCGCAGGCAGTTTTTGTGTTCAACACGTGACACATAAGTCTTTTCACTGTGAAGGAGTGGTAGTAACATTCTTGCACTGTTCACTAATCTCTATGACTAGGCAATGTATGCATGGGAGCTGAGTGATAATAGTATCTTATTTCTCCTTTAACTCAGCTCCCATGCATACATTGCCTAGTCATAGAGCGTCCTGTGTGTTGCTGCATCTGATATTAACCCCCTTTTTTTATGTGCTTCATGTTAAATCTAAAATTTGCCCCCGATCTTTGTATCAGTGAAGTGCTGTCTGCGTTCTCATTCTGAGCAGCGCTGACTGCTGTGCAGCTTCTCGTGTGTTGCTGCTTTTAGCATCCTTTATTATTTTTTAACCCATTTCCTCTATACTAAAAAATAATTTTATATAATTAGTTTTTTAGAATTTAACTAAAATTATATATTTTTTATTGGTAAAGAATTAAAATTATGTTTTTACTTTTTTCCCCTTTTTGTATAAATATTGCAATGCTTTCAATGAAAAAAAAGCGGTTTGCTGTTTCCATACGATAGTCCACTTGTAAGGTATCCACCTCTAAACAGGAATAAACTCCCCCCTCCCTTTTTTTTTTTTTTTTTTTTTTTTTTTTTTTGTTTAAATCGTAAATTTGACTTTATCATCTGTTTTGTAAACGAAAGTTTAATCAAAAAATCTTTTAAAATACGTATTCTTTTGTAATATATCTTAGGTGAACTGTTAATCATGTGGTGTCATTGAACTTTGACACTGCACCATCTGACTTGCTGGCGCTCATTTTTTTGAAATCCAGCATCCTTTCAAACCTATTTATGTCTGTGATACCTGTATGTATTTGTGGTATTTCCTGATGAAGGGGGCATGAGACCCCTGAAACGCGTAGAATAAAACCACTGCAATCATACAGCATTCTCCTGGAATTTGTCTAAAGCGGCAGCGCGGAATATAGCTACAAACTCCCTTTGGATTCATCATATCCTTCCATGGCAGAGGCAAGAGGGGGCATAGCTTCAACCTGGAGAGTACCCCCTGCAGTACAAGTACATAAATTATGGGGGTCTGTGCTCAGTGATTGGTGCACATGATGTGGGTGCAGTACGGCGTCTGCGCTCAGTGATTGGTGCACATGATGTGGGTGCAGTACGGCGTCTGCGCTCAGTGATTGGTGCACATGATGTGGGTGCAGTACGGCGTCTGCGCTCAGTGATTGGTGCACATGATGTGGGTGCAGTACGGCGTCTGCGCTCAGTGATTGGTGCACATGATGTGGGTGCAGTACGGCGTCTGCGCTCAGTGATTGGTGCACATGATGTGGGTGCAGTACGGCGTCTGCGCTCAGTGATTGGTGCACATGATGTGGGTGCAGTACGGCGTCTGCGCTCAGTGATTGGTGCACATGATGTGGGTGCAGTACGGCGTCTGCGCTCAGTGATTGGTGCACATGATGTGGGTGCAGTACGGCGTCTGCGCTCAGTGATTGGTGCACATGATGTGGGTGCAGTACGGCGTCTGCGCTCAGTGATTGGTGCACATGATGTGGGTGCAGTACGGCGTCTGCGCTCAGTGACTGGTGCACATGATGTGAAGGCGTTTGGTGTGCTTCAGTCTCGGCTGATTATCTGTTTTATTTACTTGCAGACTGGAGAATGATAAAGCAGCCATGACCCCCTTCTTTCTTGGCACCCTGGCCTCTATGGGCACCACAGCCACCACGTCCTGCAGTGGACCCACCTGTAATAATGTCTCCACCAAGGACTATTGCTACAGCGCTCGCATCCGCAGCACCGTACTGCAGGGACTGCCGTTCGGTGGAGTGCCCACCGTTCTGGCGCTGGACTTCATGTGCTTTCTGGTGAGTACATCCTGGGGCTCGGTGCAGGGGATTCACGTGTAAAGTGCCCCCATAATGTATCCAGTTTCTCAGGTCTCATCTTCTCAGGGTCCACACAAGCGGGTGAAGTCATCGGAGGTCACGTAGAGAGATGAGGTGGGCTGCTGGGTCCCGGGACCTGACGGCTGTTTTCTACGCATATATTCTTACGTCCCGTCACAGCAGCCTCGACATTGGTGTGTGAGGCTGCACGGGAGGCGTGTCACCGGCCTCGTGTGACGTCACATGGTCACTTTGCATGGCTGTCTAAAGTAGAGCGTCCACAGGGAGGCGGCACTCCCTGTCCCATGCAGTGGACACAGACCGCCCTCGAGGCCAATGAGACACGTGAATTAATTTGCACAAACTCAACTAAAACTCTCTGAAATGATGCAACATTTTTGCGCATCTTGTAGTTTAGTAACTTTTGCTCCAGTTCCGGCCACCAGTTATCCCAGCTGAGTCTCCGTTGCAATGTATCAGACAATCTTTTTCTATGAGGCAAAAAGCCTGATAAATGTTAGAGGATAGAGTGGGCGAACCTGAACAGTAAAATTTGGGGTCCCTACTGAACATCTACTGTTCAGGCACAGACCCAACGCGGACTTTACCAGGAAAACCTTGTTAATGATCTGGTTCAGTACCACGAACGCCGGGTGTTTCTCATGCTGTCATGGTTCCCATGCTGTCAAATGACAGCGCAGGTCCGCAGCTGTGATCATAGGTAAAGCTTCTCTGGTCACTGGCGTCGGCTGATGGGACTACTACTCCCATCATCTTACGCCTGCTGATAACAGCGAGAGCAGGAGCTGCTGATGGGAGTATTCATCAGCTGGAGCTCTAAATAAACTGTGTTCCAAATTATTATGCAAAAAGAGTTTCGGAGTGATAAGGGTAGAATTTGTTTGTCATTTACACTCGTTGATGGTGATGTGTGTCAGGGCTCTTTATATCACTGAAAGCAATTGCAGATTCCTGTGCACATTAGTTTGGCCGGTGTGTCCAAATAAAGGCAAGACTACTGAAGAAGGCTGTTCCACATTATTAAGCAGCCAACATTTTATGCCAAAGTGGGAAAGAAAAAGGATGTGTCGGCTGCTGAGAAGCAACAAATTGTGGAGTATTTAGGTGAAGGCACGACTACAATCAACATTGCCAAGACACTTCATCGTGATCATCGCACAATCAAGAAGTCTGTCGCTGATTCCCAGCACACACGTGTGCGGCTGATAAGGAGAAACTGAGGACTCTTTCCAACAGGCAATTGCATCAGGTTAGAAGAGCAGCTGCAGAAATGCCTTGTCATAGCAGCAGACAAGTTTTGAAGCTGCTGGTGCCTCCAACGTCCCCCGAACAACAAGATGCAGGGTCCTTCAGAGGTTTGCAGCTGTGTGTAAGCCATCCTGTCCACCACCTCTATCCAGTGCACACAAGCAGAAACGGCTCCAGTGGCCAAACGAGACACGAAGACTGATGAGTGCCGTGCAATGCTCGATGGTCCAGATGGATGGAGTGGAGGATGGCTGGTTGATGGACACCCCATGAAAACACGGCTAAGGCGCCAACAAGGAGGAGGTGGAGTGATGTTTTGGGCTGGAATCATGGGGAGAGAGATTGTCGGCCCCTTTAGGATCCCTGAAGGGGTAAAGATGATCTCCATAATCTATGAGGAGTTTCTAAAACAGCACTTCCTGCCATGGTTCAAGAGGAAGAACCGTGCTTTCCGCAGCAAGATCATTGTCATGCCTGATAATGCACCGTCTCATGCTGCAAATAACACATCTGCATCTCTGGCTGCTATGGGCAGAAAAGAGGACAAACTTATGGTGTGGCCACCATCTTCCCCTGACCTCAACCCCATTGAGAACCTCTGGAGCATCATCACAAGGAGCGTCTATGATGGCGGGAGGCAGCTCACATCTAAGCAACAGCTCTGGGAGGGGATTCTGTCCACAGGCAAAGCAACGGAAGCACAAACCGTCCAAAAACTGACAAATCCAATGGACGAGAGAGTTCAGAAGCTTCTTTCCAACAAGGGTCCTATGTGCAGATGTAACATCACCGAGAAGAAAGTTCTGACTTGAAAACTGTTTGATTTCATTCTGTAATAAGCTGATAATGCTTATAACTTCACAATTCACCATTTTTTTGTTCAAAATAAAAATAAAAAGGTTGAAAACTCTGCTGTGCATAATAATTTGGAACTTGCATTGTGAGTGTTTCTTATTTTTAAAAATATCCTGTTTTCATAGACAGATTGTTCCAAAACATTGCAATTATACTAGAATATTAGATGACTGGAAAATAACAATGACGGCAATTCATATAGGTAATTTACAGAAAATAGGAGGAAATATTTTTTGCATAATAATTTGGAACACAGTATACATATAAATATTTTGAACGGCGTGGGGACCCCTGTATTTTTGATTAGCAGCCTTGCAAAACCGACAGCTGGGGCTGCAACCTTCAGATGTCAGTTTTATCATGGTTGGTTATCAAGAATAGAGGGGTCCCCACACCGTTTCTTTTCTGGGCAGTTGCGGACTCCTACTTTTAGGCTGGGGGGGCAATATCCATGGCCCCTTACCAGCCTGAGAATACCAGCCCCCCAGCTGGGAGGAACCCAACGTGTGTTTTTTATTCTTTATTTAATTTAGAAAAAAAAAGTGTGGGGTCCCCTCTTTTCTTGATAACCAGCCATGATAAAACTGATGGCCGCAGCCCCCAGCTGTCAGTTTTGCCTGGCTGCTTATCAAAAATACAGGGGAATACTCCCATCAGCTCCTGCTCTCACTGTTATTAGCGGTAGCAGGTGTAGGCTGATGGGAGCAGTAGTCCCATCAGCTGACACCAGTGACCAGAGGTAAACGTTTTACCTCCGATCACAGCTGCGCGCTCACGTTGTCATTTGACAGCGTGGGAACCGCGGCTGTCTGACCATCGGTAATGATTTTACCACAGATCAGAGGCGGTGTTTTCTGTGCTGTCATGCACATGGCATGTTCAGGCCCCCCATTAAAGTGAATGGGTTCCGGGTCCAGGTCCATCCAGGCACTGTTCTGGTACCCAAATGAAACACTTTTTTTGTTTTTTTTCAAATTGCTAGGCCACACCCGAACATCCTTGGGTTTGCCCATCACTAACAGAGGAGAAGCCCGCCAGCCATGATGTCCTTATTGAGTATGTTTACATGTCTCCTCCAGGCTCTGCTCTTCGTCTTCTCCATTCTGAGGAAGGTGGCGTGGGACTACGGGCGGCTGGCGCTGGTCACCGATGCTGACAGGTGGGTCAATTCACTGTATGGTGGCTGATCATATACAAGAGGAGACGGTACAGGACTGAGGGTGTGTGCACAGCAGATGCACAGTGGACGGTACAGGGCTGTGGGTGTGCACACAGCAGACACATAGTGGATGGTACAGGACTGAGGGTGTGTGCACACAGCAGGCGCATAGTGGACGGTACAGTACTTGGGGTGTGCACACAGCAGACACATAGTGGATGGTACAGGACTGAGGGTGTGTGCACACAGCAGGCGCATAGTGGACGGTACAGTACTTGGGGTGTGCACACAGCAGACACATAGTGGATGGTACAGGACTGAGGGTGTGTGCACACAGCAGGCGCATAGTGGACGGTACAGTACTTGGGGTGTGCACACAGCAGACACATAGTGGATGGTACAGGACTGAGGGTGTGTGCACACAGCAGGCGCATAGTGGACAGTACAGGACTGAGGGTGTGCACACAGCAGGCGCATAGTGGATGGTACAGGACTGAGAGTGTGCACACAGCAGGCGCATAGTGGATGGTACAGGACTTGGGGTGTGCACACAGCAGGCGCATAGTGGACGGTACAGGACTTGGGGTCTGCACACAGCAGGCACATAGTGGACGGTACAGGACTTAGGGTGTGCACACAGCAGACACATAGTGGACGGTACAGGACTTAGGGTGTGCACACAGCAGACACTTAGTGGATGGTACAGGACTGAGGGTGTGCACAGTAGGCGCATAGTGGATAGTACAGGACTGAGGGTGTGCACAGTAGGCGCATAGTGGATAGTACAGGACTGAGGGTGTGCACACAGCAGGCGCATAGTGGACGGTACAGGACTTGGGGTGTGCACACAGCAGACACATAGTGGACGGTACAGGACTTAGGGTGTGCACACAGCAGACACATAGTGGACGGTACAGGACTTAGGGTGTGCACACAGCAGACACTTAGTGGATGGTACAGGACTGAGGGTGTGTGCACAGCAGATGCACAGTGGACGGTACAGGGCTGTGGGTGTGCACACAGCAGACACATAGTGGATGGTACAGGACTGAGGGTGTGTGCACACAGCAGGCGCATAGTGGACGGTACAGTACTTGGGGTGTGCACACAGCAGACACATAGTGGATGGTACAGGACTGAGGGTGTACACACAGCAGACACTTAGTGGATGGTACAGGACTGAGGGTGTGCACAGCAGGTGCATAGTGGATAGTACAGGACTGAGGGTGTGCACACAGCAGGCGCATAGTGGATGGTACAGGACTGAGAGTGTGCACACAGCAGGCGCATAGTGGATGGTACAGGACTGAGAGTGTGCACACAGCAGGCGCATAGTGGATGGTACAGGACTTGGGGTGTGCACACAGCAGGCGCATAGTGGACGGTACAGGACTTGGGGTCTGCACACAGCAGACACATAGTGGACGGTACAGGACTTAGGGTGTGCAAACAGCAGACACATAGTGGACGGTACAGGACTTAGGGTGTGCACACAGCAGACACTTAGTGGATGGTACAGGACTGAGGGTGTGCACAGTAGGCGCATAGTGGATAGTACAGGACTGAGGGTGTGCACAGTAGGCGCATAGTGGATAGTACAGGACTGAGGGTGTGCACACAGCAGGCGCATAGTGGACGGTACAGGACTTGGGGTGTGCACACAGCAGACACATAGTGGATGGTACAGGACTGAGGGTGTGTGCACACAGCAGGCGCATAGTGGACGGTACAGGACTTGGGGTGTGCACACAGCAGACACTTAGTGGATGGTACAGGACTGAGAGTGTGTACAGCAGGTGCATAGTGGACGGTACAGGACTTAGGGTGTGTACAGCAGGCGCATAGTGGATGGTACAGGACTGAGGGTGTGCACACAGCAGACATAGTGGACAGTACAGGACTGAGGGTGTGCACACAGCAGGCGCATAGTGGATGGTACAGGGCTGAGGGTGTACACACAGCAGACACTTAGTGGATGGTACAGGACTGAGGGTGTGCACAGCAGGTGCATAGTGGATGGTACAGGACTGAGGGTGTGCACAGCAGGTGCATAGTGGATAGTACAGGACTGAGGGTGTGCACACAGCAGGCGCATAGTGGATGGTACAGGACTTAGGGTGTGCACACAGCAGGCACATAGTGGACGGTACAGGACTTGGGGTCTGCACACAGCAGACACTTAGTGGATGGTACAGGACTGAGGGTGTGCACAGTAGGCGCATAGTGGATAGTACAGGACTGAGGGTGTGCACACAGCAGGCGCATAGTGGACGGTACAGGACTTGGGGTGTGCACACAGCAGACACTTAGTGGATGGTACAGGACTGAGAGTGTGTACAGCAGGCGCATAGTGGACGGTACAGGACTTAGGGTGTGTACAGCAGGCGCATAGTGGATGGTACAGGACTGAGGGTGTGCACACAGCAGGCGCATAGTGGACGGTACAGGACTTAGGGTGTGTACAGCAGGCGCATAGTGGATGGTACAGGACTGAGGGTGTGCACACAGCAGACACATAGTGGACAGTATTGGGCAGTTGAAGAGGAGCACTATCTGATGCCTCAGCACATCAGTAATCTCCGTCCCGTGTGATGAAGTCTGCAGCTTTACATCTTAATTAGTCACATCTGATGTCTGCGTGATGAATTTTTGGGTGGTGTGACATTAAAGAGTATTATCTGTGTTAAAGGGATCCTGCCACCTTATTCCTGCTGTTTAAACAGTGGATTCATCCATCAGAGCCGGAGAAAGGATTGTGACCAGGTAACTGCTGCAGGTAAATTTGGGGAGAGACGGATGTCCGATGAAGCCAGGGCCAGGTTGTCACCGCTGCAGGCAGTTCACAGAGCTCTCCACGCCGGTCCCTGGTCGATCCCGCAGCGCGCCGGTCCCTGGTTTCTCGCGCTTGCCGATGGCTGGATCTTCACAGTCTGTTTTCTATTAAATGCCGGAGTGTTTGAGAAAAGCTTACCTGGTCGCACTCGTGCCCCTGGCTCTGATGGAGAAGTTCAGGATTTGGGCATCAGGAATTGAGTGGGGATTCTCTTTCCCATTGCATTCATCATTGACTGCCTGAAGAGGTTCTTCAGCAGCTGCAGAACTTCCCATGTACTATGGGTGATACGGTTCTGGCTGTATGGTCAGGCGACTTGCTCGCGAGTCGTCCTCATATTCTCCCCAGTAGGGGGCACCCTATGTTTTCCTGTACTTAGTGTGTGGTTCTGTTTGTTGCTCCCTTCAGGCAGCGCCGTCGGCATCGATTCCAAGAGGAGCGGGAATAGTATGTCCTGTGTGTTGTGTGTCCTCTCTAATATCGGGGATCCTGGCGGAGGCTCTCTGTTCTCGCTAATATCGGGGATCGTGGCAGAATCTCTCTGTCCTCTCTAATATCGAGAATCCTGGCGGAGGCTCTCTGTCCTCTCTAATATCTCTAATATTTGGGATCCTGCCGGAGGCTCTCTGTCCTCTCTAATATCGGGGATCCTGGCGGAGGCTCTCTGTCGTCTCTAATATTTGGGATCCTGGAGAAGACTCTCTGTCCTCTCTAATATCTGGGATCCTGGAGAAGACTCTCTGTCCTCTCTAATATCTGGGATCCTGGAGAAGGCTCTCTGTCCTCTCTAATATCTGGGATCCTGGAGAAGGCTCTCTGTCCTCTCTAATATTGGGGGATCCTGGCGGAGGCTCTCTGTCCTCTCTAATATTTGGGATCCTGGAGAAGACTCTCTGTCCTCTCTAATATCTGGGATCCTGGAGAAGACTCTCTGTCCTCTCTAATATCTGGGATCCTGGAGAAGACTCTGTCCTCTCTAATATCTGGGATCCTGGAGAAGGCTCTCTGTCCTCTCTAATATTGGGGGATCCTGGCGGAGGCTCTCTGTCCTCTCTTATATCTGGGATCCTGGAGAAGGCTCTCTGTCCTCTCTAATATCTGGGATCCTGGCGGAGGCTCTCTGCCCTCTCTAATATCGGGGATCCTGGCGGAGGCTCTCTGCCCTCTCTAATATCGGGGATCCTGGCGGAGGCTCTCTGCCCTCTCTAATATCGGGGATCCTGGAGAAGTCTCTCTGCCCTCTCTAATGCCGGGGGATCCTGGTGGAGGCTCTGTCTTCTCTAACACTCTGATGCATGCCGACTCTGTCTCTTTCTCTCTCTGGAGCGCCCGTCCCATCATGAGACCAGTCTGCAGCCTGTGGATTTATTCCCAGCGGATGCTGGAGGTTGTAGTTCCACTGTTGAGGGGAGAGCCATCAGTGCCTCTGACCTTGATTGGTCTTGGGTTTGGTGGGCCAGGTGCCTCCTCATTTTGCATGAGAAGGGCATTGCCTGCTCTTCAGAGTGATGATTAACCCTTCCTGCAGCTAGCGTCTCTTCTGGCCTCTGTTGATCCATCTCTCCCTGTGTATAATGAGCCTCCTCTCCCTTCGTAGCGTGGCCTCCGCGATGCACTCAGACAGCCATGACCGGTACGAGCGCCTCACCTCCGTCTCCAGCTCCGTGGACTTTGACCAGAGAGATAACGTGAGTACTGCGATGGCGGTGTCACAGGGCCCCAAGCATTGACCATAGCATCTAAGGGGCTAATAGCCGGGATTGGAGTTGTCTCTGATCCTGGTGTTATCATGGTGACATCCAGACTCTCACCTTAAATGGAAAAACAGAAACGCAAAAATGAAAAGGGGCAAGGTCTTGAAGGGGTTAAGTACCTGCCTTAATCCTGTATTCCTGTTCACACCGGCAGTTCTTGAGATGCGTGCAGGGCTGCCAGCATGCCTTACCAGAGGTGTTCTGCTCTGCAGAGGAGATTCACTACTGAGCACGGACATAAACTGCAGCACAGATTCATCTCCACTAAACGCAGAGCTCCTCCGATCAGAAACAGAACAGACATTTATAGGACGTTTCATAGCTTCCCCCAATTCTTATGAAAAAGCATTCCGTACATCCTGCAGTGTACTACTGCACCCAATGTATTATGTATGTTAGGAGTCGGACGACTCCGACTGACTCCACAGCCCTGGGTATATACAGCTGGCACCCATCAAATAATGGCGCGGGCTCAGCTTCTGAGAAATGACAGTATGGTGGCTCGCCAGTGCTGCACATCCAGGGTTAATACCAGGTTGTCACCCAAAATACCAGCACCAACCTGCATAGTGTTCACTCCGAGCCGCAGCCTCTGTATTCAGGCTCCGCAGGGACCTCCCTCCCACCACTCTGAGTCTGGGGTACAGACAGGCGGACTGCACACACATATATCCCTGGCAGGAACGCCTTGTTTTGGGGTCTTTCCGCATATATTGGACCCTCAGTAACGCTTTGTTTTGGGGTCTTCCTCCCTATAATGGACCCTCAGTAACACTCCGTCTTGTCTTCGCAGGGATTCTGCTCCTGGCTGACCGCCATCTTCAGGATCAAGTGAGTTTTCTTCGCTCTAATCCAGGAATCTGCAGATTACACTCCTGATACCGGGGGAGGGGGAACCCAGGAAGGATTGGTTGGCCACCGATCACTGCTATCTGTGGTGCAGCTCTTTAAAAGGGCTCTCCACCTGTCTAGTAGTTGCGAGGGGGGGTCTTCTCTTTGGGGTCTCCTGAGCCCTGCATTCAAAGGTAGTCTGGAGAGATCACCAGTCAGAGCAGAGCTAACCCCTCTGCCCCAGATATGGGGGGCATTGATGTCTTCATAGACAAGTCATGAGGTTATATGTGACACCATGACACAGGACTGTTTGTTTTGTGTAGAGGAGTCGTATGATTGGGGTAGTAGTCTGTTGGGGGGAAGTGGTTATTTACCTTGGTCTGATCACCTGTCTCATATGTTTGCACCAGGGATGATGAAATCCGGGAGAAGTGCGGAGCCGATGCCGTCCATTACTTGTCCTTCCAGCGGCACATCATCGGTCTGCTGGTGGTGGTTGGAGTCTTGTCTGTCGGCATCGTTCTTCCTGTCAACTTCTCAGGAGACCTTCTTGGTGAGGACTTTATAAAGCTGTTTTCTGAGATAGTACAATCCTTTGCAGCACTGGATACAGAGCTATACCACCTCCACTGGAAGACAAAATTGGAGGCCATCCCACCTTCACCGGAGGATGTAGAGGGGATACGAGGCCATCCCACTTCCACCGGAGGATGTAGAGGGGATACGAGGCCGTCCCACCTTCACTGGAGGATGTAGAGGGGATACATGGCCGTCCCACCTTCACCGGAGGATGTAGAGGGGATACGAGGCCGTCCCACTTCCACCGGAGGATGTAGAGGGGATACGAGGCCGTCCCACCTTCACTGGAGGACGTAGTGGGGATACGAGGCCGTCCCACCTCCACCGGAGGATGTAGAGGGGATACGAGGCCGTCCCACCTCCACCGGAGGACGTAGAGGGGATACGAGGCCGTCCCACCTCCACCGGAGGACGTAGAGGGGATACGAGGCCGTCCCACCTCCACCGGAGGACGTAGAGGGGATACGAGGCCGTCCCACCTCCACCGGAGGACGTAGAGGGGATACGAGGCCGTCCCACCTCCACCGGAGGACGTAGAGGGGATACGAGGCCGTCCCACCTCCACCGGAGGACGTAGAGGGGATACGAGGCCGTCCCACCTCCACCGGAGGACGTAGAGGGGATACGAGGCCGTCCCACCTCCACCGGAGGACGTAGAGGGGATACGAGGCCGTCCCACCTCCACCGGAGGACGTAGAGGGGATACGAGGCCGTCCCACCTCCACCGGAGGACGTAGAGGGGATACGAGGCCGTCCCACCTCCACCGGAGGACGTAGAGGGGATACGAGGCCGTCCCACCTCCACCGGAGGACGTAGAGGGGATACGAGGCCGTCCCACCTCCACCGGAGGACGTAGAGGGGATACGAGGCCGTCCCACCTCCACCGGAGGACGTAGAGGGGATACGAGGCCGTCCCACCTCCACCGGAGGACGTAGAGGGGATACGAGGCCGTCCCACCTCCACCGGAGGACGTAGAGGGGATACGAGGCCGTCCCACCTCCACCGGAGGACGTAGAGGGGATACGAGGCCGTCCCACCTCCACCGGAGGACGTAGAGGGGATACGAGGCCGTCCCACCTCCACCGGAGGACGTAGAGGGGATACGAGGCCGTCCCACCTCCACCGGAGGACGTAGAGGGGATACGAGGCCGTCCCACCTCCACCGGAGGATATAATTTTACATATAAAGTGACCTGTCTGCAGGATTGTGCTCAGTAACTACATGTGGATGAAAAGAGGGGTTGCTCCAGCTTCCAGAATTTTTTTCCAAAAAATTTGTAAGATAGAAGGTGCAAAAAAAAACTTTAAAAATCAGTAAAAGGACAGCATGGCAGCAACATGTTTCAAATGCACATGCCGTTCATTGTCAGGGATCAGCCCATCTTTTCACCCACATGTGATTTTACATCTTGTCCTTTGGATCTCTTGCCTCCAACCGCCTAGGGCATGGGTGAGATGGTATTTCTTTCTTTACTCAGTAACTACACACAGTGTCAGGTCAGCGCCATTGTACTGATTGCGATGACACCTGGTGATGAAATCAGTCTTGTGGTTGTTGTGGAATCTGGATTTTCAGTTAATGAGATTCTCGTGCTCTGGGGCAGGGCTGTGGGCGGGGCTTTGTGGTGCTCTGCTTACATATGCATCTGTATGGGCCTGTGACAGCACACGGATCCCTCAGTGATGCACCCAATATTTTACTTACCGCATAGAATATTATGGGGCTAGAAAGCAAAATGGACATCTAGCAAAACGGTGCCGGTGCCCGTGCAGTTCCATTATATTGCTTGCCGATAGATGCTACTGCGCAAACACCGCTGCCATTTTGCTGGAGGAAAAAGTGTCTGCAGCAAAATGGCACCGGCGGCAGAGAGAGGCTGCTTCGCTAGCACCATATTGCTTAATGTAAATTTTTTTTTTCTACGGCCACAATAGTATATGCATTATAAAAATAGGGGGTGGTTCAGAGAGTGATCAGTGACCTATCATAGGCCCATAAGAATGACCATGTAATCAGAGCACCACATAAAGCCCCGTCCCGGAGTACCAGAATATCATTAACTTAAAACTGAACATGCAGCTTCCACAACAGCCATAAGTCAGATTTCATCAGCAGGTGTCTGTGTAATCAGTATAACTGCGCTGACCTGACACTGTCTGTAGTCACTGAGCACAATCCTGCTGACAGGTATCAGTGTAATCAGTATAACGGCGCTGACCTGACACTGTGTGTAGTCACTGAGCACAATCCTGCTGACAGGTATCAGTGTAATCAGTATAACAGCGCTGACCTGACACTGTGTGTAGTCACTGAGCACAATCCTGCTGACAGGTATCAGTATAATGGAGCCAACCTGACACTGTCTGTAGTCACTGAGCACAATCCTGCTGACAGGTATCAGTGTAATCAGTATAACGGCGCTGATCTGACACTGTCTGTAGTCACTGAGCACAATCCTGATCACAGGGCACTTTAACCATTTTCTACATCCATTAACTTTTTTGTTTGCTTTTTGCGCTGACAGAAAACAACGCATACAGCTTCGGGAGGACGACAATAGCCAACCTGAACTCCAGGTGAGACTTGTATCATTGTCTGCCACTTGGGTGTTGAGCGCTGTGCAAAAGTTTTAGGCAGGTGTGGGGAAAAAATGTTAGAGTAAGATACTTAATACTCCGAAGTGTAGAATAAAGAAAGCTTTGGTGCTACCGAGAGACCGGTTAAAGTCCATGACACTGCGGTGCTGTCCGAGAGACAGCCGTATTCCACGACTGACGCCTTTATTGGCTGACCTGGAAAATATTTGCAGCTTTCACAGTACACGGGCCCCTTCATCAGGAGTAATAATGGAGGGGAGTCTCTGCTCCAAAAGCTACAAATAGAACTTACCTGCTCAGCCAATAAAGGGATCACTCCTAGAACACAGTTGTTTTTATCGCCTCCAGCTGGTGGCTGCCCGTCCATCATGCGCGCTGTATAGCGACGTCTCCTGGAGGTCGTCTGTTACATGCGCTGTATAGCGACGTCTCCTGGTGATCGTCCGTCACGCGCGCTGTATAGGGACGTCTCCTGGTGGTCGTCCGTCGCGTTCGCTGTATAGGGACGTCTCCTGGTGGTCGTCCGTCACGCGCGCTGTATAGGGACGTCTCCTGTAGGTCGTCCGTCACGCGCGCTGTATAGCGACGTCTCCTGGAGGTCGTCTGTCACACGCGCTGTATAGCGACGTCTCCTGGAGGTCGTCTGTCACGCGCGCTGTATAGGGACGTCTCCTGGAGGTCGTCTGTCACGCGCGCTGTATAGGGACGTCTCCTGTGGTCGTCCGTCACGTGCGCTGTATAGGGACGTCTCCTGTGGTCGTCCGTCACGTGCGCTGTATAGGGACGTCTCCTGGTGGTCGTCTGTCACGCGCTCTGTATAGCGACGTCTCCTGGTGGTCGTCTGTCACGCGCTCTGTATAGCGACGTCTCCTGGTGGTCGTCCGTCACGCGCTCTGTATAGTGTCGTCCCCTCGTGGTCGTCCGTCACGTGCGCTGTATAGGGACGTCTCCTGGTGGTCGTCCGTCACGCGCGCTGTATAGCGACGTCTCCTGGAGGTCGTCTGTCGCGCGCTGTATAGCGACGTCTCCTGGAGGTCGTCTGTCGCGTGCTGTATAGCGACGTCTCCTGGAGGTCGTCCGTCACGTGCGCTGTATAGCGACGTCTCCTGGAGGTCGTCCGTCACGTGCGCTGTATAGCGACGTCTCCTGGAGGTCGTCCGTCACGTGCGCTGTATAGCGACGTCTCCTGGAGGTTGTCCGTCGCGTGAGCTGTATAGCGACGTCTCCTGGAGATCGTCCGTCACGCGTGCTGTATAGCGACGTCTCCTGGAGGTCGCCCGTCACGTGCGCTGTCTGGAGGTCGCCCGTCACGTGCGCTGTCTGGAGGTCGTCCGTCACGCGCGCTGTATAGCGACGTCTCCTGGAGGTCGTCCGTCACGCGCGCTGTATAGCGACGTCTCCTGGTGGTCGTCCGTCACGCGCGCTGTATAGCGACGTCTCCTGGTGGTCGTCCGTCACGCGCGCTGTATAGCGACGTCTCCTGGTGGTCGTCCGTCACGCGCGCTGTATAGCGACGTCTCCTGGTGGTCGTCCGTCACGCGCGCTATGTAGCGACGTCTCCTGTGGTCGTCCGTCACGCGCGCTGTGTAGCGACGTCTCCTGTGGTCGTCCGTCACACGCGCTGTGTAGCGACGTCTCCTGGTGGTCGTCCGTCAAGCGCGCTGTGTAGCGACGTCTCCTGTGGTCGTCCGTCACGCGCGCTGTGTAGCGACGTCTCCTGTGGTCGTCCGTCACGCGCGCTGTATAGCGACGTCTCCTGGTGGTCGTCCGTCACGCGCGCTGTATAGCGACGTCTCCTGGTGGTCGTCCGTCACGCGCGCTGTATAGCGACGTCTCCTGGTGGTCGTCCGTCACGCGCGCTATGTAGCGACGTCTCCTGTGGTCGTCCGTCACGCGCGCTGTGTAGCGACGTCTCCTGGTGGTCGTCCGTCACGCGCGCTGTATAGCGACGTCTCCTGGTGGTCGTCCGTCATGCGCGCTGTATAGGGACGTCTCCTGGTGGTCGTCCGTCACGCACGCTGTCTTGGAGGTCGTCCGTCACGCGCGCTGTGTAGCGACGTCTCCTGGTGGTCGTCCGTCACGCGCGCTGTATAGCGACGTCTCCTGGTGGTCGTCCGTCACGCGCGCTGTATAGCGACGTCTCCTGGTGGTCGTCCGTCACGCGCGCTGTGTAGCGACGTCTCCTGGTGGTCGTCCGTCACGCGCGCTGTGTAGCGACGTCTCCTGTGGTCGTCCATCACGCGCGCTGTGTAGCGACGTCTCCTGGTGGTCGTCCGTCATGCGCGCTGTATAGCGACGTCTCCTGGTGGTCGTCCGTCACGCGCGCTGTATAGGGACGTCTCCTGGTGGTCGTCCGTCACACACGCTGTCTTGGAGGTCGTCCGTCACGCACACTGTCTTGGAGGTCGTCCGTCACGCGCGCTGTATAGCGATGTCTCCTGGAGATCGTCCGTCACGCACGCTGTATTACTGCTCTTGCTCCCCGGTGTCTGTGTGTCTCGCCTGTGACCGGTGTCTTTCTCTCTCAGAAATAACCTGCTCTGGCTGCACACCACCTTCGCTTTCCTGTATCTGCTACTCACAGTTTACAGCATGAGGCGGCATACGTCCAAGATGCGCTACAAGGAGGACGACTTGGTAACGTAACCCGCTGCACGCTCTGCTTCTCATCACATGGACCCAGGAGGGGCGTCTAAACTCTGACACCTGTCGCCTGCCCCATGCGCTGCGGGGGGGAGCCCTCCGGTCCCTCGCACCAATAGGATTCACTGTCATCTCCTTATGTGACCGCAGAGTTCTGCTTACCCGCCTCTCTATGCTCTCATCTGCAGGTGAAGCGCACGCTTTTCATTAACGGGATATCCAAGTACGCTGAACCGGAGAAAATTAAGAAACATTTTGAGTAAGTCGTCTCTCTTGTGAGGGGGTCTCTTGATCTGGGGTAGTGTGCCATGAAAACCACAGAAAGAGGAAAAAATCATCCAATATTTGAGGAAAAAAACAAAACCAGGCAGAGATGCTTACCTGTATAGACAGGCCTCAATACAAATGCACTAACAGGGTGCAGCGGACCCAAGTAAAGTGGCAGCTGCACAGGTGCAATAATACCTAATGAGACAGTGCCAATTAGAATGCATCCCGTGTGAACAGAGGCCACAAGTTTACAGAACCATTTGGGCCCAACTGCACCCTGGAAAAAATATAAGAAGTGCACAAAAAACATATCAATATATGTAAGGTATTGGTTGATATTATGGCCAATACCTTACATATATTATGTTTTTGTGCACTGTATATCATTTCAGGGTGCAGTTGGGCCCAAATGGTTCTGTAAACTGTGTGTGGCCTCTGTTCACACGGGATGCCTTCTAGTTGGCACTGGGCAGCCCCCCTATATGGTGTTACTAAGAGGCTGTGAACCAAAAGCCCTGCATTCCCTGTGTGAACACTGCCACATGCGGATTATTTTTTCTGCACTGGTGTGCCACACGGCCAGTCCCTGATTGTAGGCTGGCTGTCTCATTAGGTATTATTGCACCTGTGCAGCTGCCATTTTACTTGGGTCCACTGCACCATGTTAGTGCATTTGTATTGAGGCCTGTCTATACAGGTAAGCATCTCTGCCTGTTTTGTTTTTTTCTGGGGTACTGTGCTCTCGATCTGTTGGGGGTCTCTGTGTTGGAAGGCACTTTCCTCAGTGACTGTTGTGTGTAACTACGCTTGTGTCTTATAGAGAGGCGTACACTAACTGCACCGTCTTGGAGGCCCGGCCGTGTTATGATGTGGCCAGACTGATGTTCCTAGATGCAGAGAGGTAAAATTCCCGAGACCGCGACATCAGAGGATCTACTGTACGCCGGCCAGTCAGGAGGCAGCAGAGACCTGGACACGGGGTCCGCCTGTATAAGGGGATTCCTACCCATAGTACACTGCCTCCAGCAGGCCACAAATGTGCGTGTGTCTGCACAAAAGGTTAGAATCCGACTCCATGAGGATGCTCTGAGTGCCCGACGTCCACAGTTGGGGGTTGTGCTCACAGCCCTCCTACGGCCCCCTCCACGTCTCCTGGTGTACTGGCCTGTCTCCTGGTAGCGCCTCCAGCCTCTGGACACTACGCTGACAGACACAGCAAACCACCTTGCCACAGCTCGCATTGATGTGCCATCCTAGATGAGCTGCAGTACCTGAGCCACTTGTGTGGGTTGTAGAGTCTGTCTCATGCTACCATGAGTGTGAAAGCACAACCAACATTCAAAAGTGACCAAAACATCAGCCAGAAAGCATTGGTACTGAGATGTGGTCTGTGGTCCCCACCTGCAGAGCCACTCCTTTATTGAGGGGGTCTTGATAATTGCCAATAATATTCCATTTGCTCATTAGCATGTGAAATTGATTGTCAATCAGTGTTGCTTCCTAAGTGGACAGTTTGATTTCACAGAAGTTTCATTTACTTGGAGCTATATTCTGTTGTTTAAGTGTTCCCTTTTTATTTTTTTGAGCAGTGTATTTTCCACCCTCCCCAGATTTCTATGACTTTTGCTTTCTTTAGCTCGCTTCCCCTCTTTATTGCGCGCTGTTTCTCTGCCGCCCACTCGCTCGTTCTCCCTCTGTGGCTGCTGCTTGCTCTCCCTCTCTGGCTGTCACTCGCTCTCCCTCTGTGGCGGTCGCCCGGCCGCTCGCACGCTCGCTCTCCCTCTGTGGCGGTCGCCCGGCCGCTCGCACGCTCGCTCTCCCTCTGTGGCGGTCGCCCGGCCGCTCGCACGCTCGCTCTCCCTCTGTGGCGGTCGCCCGGCCGCTCGCACGCTCGCTCTCCCTCTGTGGCTGTCGCCCGGCCGCTCGCACACGCGCTCGCCCTCCCCTTTCGGTCCATGTGTTATTCTGTCACGTGTTGTTCATGCTGTGACGCCACACTTAACCCAAATTTACATTTTCTTCTTGGGTTACTGCAGGAAGAAAGCAGAGCGAGGCCGCTTGTACTTTAATAACCTGCTAAGCCGAGAGAACGTCACTTCCTTCATCAACCCCAAACCATGCGGTCACCTGTGCTGCTGTGTGATCAGAGGCTGTGAGCAGGTGAGGTGCTGTGGTTAATGTGACTTTGCGACTCTAGGCCTCCAGTGACACCCCCACCCCCGTGCGCTCTGCTGCGCTGTCGATCACTGCCTAGTCCCTCCCTCAGTGACTCTTCCTCCGGTGCTCTCTGCAGCACTGTCGATCATTACCTAGTCCCTCCCCAGTGACCCTTCCTCCGGTGCTCTCTGCAGCACTGTCGATCACTGCCTAGTCCCTCCCCCAGTGACCCTTCCTCCGGTGCTCTCTGCTGCGCTATCAATCACTGCCTAGTCCTTCCCCTATTGACCCTTCCTCCGGTGCTCTCTGCAGCACTGTCGATCATTACCTAGTCCCTCCCCAGTGACCCTTCTTCCGGTGCTCTCTGCAGCACTGTCGATCACTGCATAGTCCTTCCCCCAGTGACTCGTCCTTCAGTGCTCTCTGCTGCGCTATTGATCACTGCCTAGTCCTTCCCCTATTGACTCTTCCTCCGGTGCTCTCTGCTGCACTGTCGATCACTGCCTAGTCCCTTCCCCTATTGACTCTTCCTCCGGTGCTCTGCAGCACTTTCGATCATTACCTAGTCCCTCCCCCAGTGACCCTTCCTCCCGTGCTCTCTGCAGCACTGTCGATCACTGCCTAGTCCCTCCCCTTATTGACCCTTCCTCCGGTGCTCTCTGCTGCGCTGTTGATCACTGCCTAGTCCCTCCCCCTATTGACTCTTCCTCCGGTGCTCTCTGCAGCACTGTCGATCACTGCCTAGTCCCTTCCCCTATTGACCCTTCCTCCGGTGCTCTTTGCAGCACTGTCGATCACTGCCTAGTCCCTCCTCCTATTGACCCTTCCTCCGGTGCTCTTTGCAGCACTGTCGATCACTGCCTAGTCCCTCCCCCTATTGACCCTTCCTCCGGTGCTCTCTGCTGCGCTGTTGATCACTGCCTAGTCCCTCCCCCTATTGACCCTTCCTCCGGTGCTCTCTGCTGCGCTGTTGATAACTGCCTAGTCCCTCCCCCTATTGACCCTTCCTCCGGTGCTCTCTGCAGCACTGTCGATCACTGCCTAGTCCCTTCCCCTATTGACCCTTCCTCCGGTGCTCTTTGCAGCACTGTCGATCACTGCCTAGTCCCTTCCCCTATTGACCCTTCCTCCGGTGCTCTCTGCAGCACTGTCGATCACTGCCTAGTCCCTCCCTATTGACCCTTCCTCCGGTGCTCTCTGCAGCACTGTCGATCACTGCCTAGTCCCTCCCCCTATTGACCCTTCCTCCGGTGCTCTTTGCAGCACTGTCGATCACTGCCTAGTCCCTCCCCCTATTGACCCTTCCTCCGGTGCTCTTTGCAGCACTGTCGATCACTGCCTAGTCCCTCCCCCTATTGACCCTTCCTCCGGTGCTCTCTGCTGCGCTGTTGATCACTGCCTAGTCCCTCCCCCTATTGACCCTTCCTCCGGTGCTCTCTGCTGCGCTGTTGATAACTGCCTAGTCCCTCCCCCTATTGACCCTTCCTCCGGTGCTCTCTGCAGCACTGTCGATCACTGCCTAGTCCCTTCCCCTATTGACCCTTCCTCCGGTGCTCTTTGCAGCACTGTCGATCACTGCCTAGTCCCTTCCCCTATTGACCCTTCCTCCGGTGCTCTCTGCAGCACTGTCGATCACTGCCTAGTCCCTCCCTATTGACCCTTCCTCCGGTGCTCTCTGCAGCACTGTCGATCACTGCCTAGTCCCTCCCCCTATTGACCCTTCCTCCGGTGCTCTTTGCAGCACTGTCGATCACTGCCTAGTCCCTCCCCCTATTGACCCTTCCTCCGGTGCTCTTTGCAGCACTGTCGATCACTGCCTAGTCCCTTCCCCTATTGACCCTTCCTCCGGTGCTCTCTGCAGCAGTGTCGATCACTGCCTAGTCCCTCCCCCTATTGACCCTTCCTCCGGTGCTCTTTGCAGCACTGTCGATCACTGCCTATTCCCTTCCCCTTTTGACCCTTCCTCCGGTGCTCTCTGCAGCACTGTCGATCACTGCCTAGTCCCTCCCCCTATTGACCCTTCCTCCGGTGCTCTCTGCAGCACTGTCGATCACTGCCTAGTCCCTCCCCCTATTGACCCTTCCTCCGGTGCTCTTTGCAGCACTGTCGATCACTGCCTAGTCCCTTCCCCTATTGACCCTTCCTCCGGTGCTCTCTGCAGCACTGTCGATCACTGCCTAGTCCCTCCCCCTATTGACCCTTCCTCCGGTGCTCTTTGCAGCACTGTCGATCACTGCCTATTCCCTTCCCCTTTTGACCCTTCCTCCGGTGCTCTCTGCAGCACTGTCGATCACTTCCTAGTCCCTCCCCCTATTGACCCTTCCTCCGGTGCTCTTTGCAGCACTGTCGATCACTGCCTATTCCCTTCCCCTTTTGACCCTTCCTCCGGTGCTCTCTGCAGCACTGTCGATCACTGCCTAGTCCCTCCCCCTATTGACCCTTCCTCCGGTGCTCTTTGCAGCACTGTCGATCACTGCCTAGTCCCTTCCCCTATTGACCCTTCCTCCGGTGCTCTCTGCAGCACTGTCGATCACTGCCTAGTCCCTCCCCCTATTGACCCTTCCTCCGGTGCTCTTTGCAGCACTGTCGATCGCTGCCTAGTCCCTCCCCCTATTGACCCTTCCTCCGGTGCTCTCTGCAGCACTGTCGATCACTGCCTAGTCCCTCCCCCTATTGACCATTCCTCCGGTGCTCTTTGCAGCACTGTCGATCACTGCCTAGTCTCTCCCCCTATTGACCCTTCCTCCGGTGCTCTTTGCAGCACTGTCGGTCACTGCCTAGCCCCTCCCACTCTGCTGTGGCCCCTCATGTCCTCTTTAGACTCCGGAACCCGCAGGATGGCTCCTGTTGTGTTACTTTGGGGTATACTTTAGTTATGTCCGCACCGATATTATGGCGTCCCGTCGTCTCCTGCAGGTGGAGGCCATTGAATACTACACAACGCTGGAGCAACGTCTGAAGGAAGAATACAAGAAGGAGAAGGAAAAGGTCAACGAGAAGCCCCTGGGGATGGCCTTCGTCACCTTTCACAATGAGGCCATCACTGCCCTGTAAGTGCCATGTACATTTATTGGCCCCCATTATCAGTGACCCCCACTCCATGATCAGTCATCTAGTATCTGTGGCCTCAGCTAGGCCTTGCCTGGTAATTCTCCTTGTCTTCTCTGAATACGTATGGCACCTGGGGGCCCTCTGCGTGGCCTCTGGGGGCCCCTTCTCACTTTATTTCTTCCTGCAGGATCCTGAAGGATTTCAATGCCTGTAAATGTCATGGCTGCAGCTGTCGGGGGGAACCCAAATTCTCCTCCTGCAGCGACACTCTGCATGTCCGGCACTGGACGGTGACCTACGCCCCGGACCCCCAGAACATCTACTGGTGAGTATGGCCGGGTCTGGAGGAGGTGGGCCGTACGACATGTTTATGTAGGGGATGGAACCATTTCAGACAGCAGCGGTTCTGGCGCTGAAGGAGACACTTAAGGGTCCTTGGCTGTTCATACTTGAGAGGTCCGCTCTTTAGGGCAAGCATTGGTCAGGTGGAATTGACCCGGCATCATGCCCTCCTCTAATGACACTCAGGCAAAATAGGAAGCCCCGCCCCTTGGACACCTTGAATATACAGCTAAGGAGTCCGGACTCAAGGATAGTGTCATGTGATCCATCTTGACTTTGCTAGTTGATTAGTGGCCACTTAGAAGGGGCATGTGGCAGGGTAAGAGGTGGTGACAGAGGACGTCTCATATTGGTGGTGTCTGTGAGGGGATGGTTGGTCGGCCACTCACACCGGTTCATAAGACTTGTCCTTCTTGTCCGCAGGGAGCACCTCTCCATCCGGGGCTTCGTATGGTGGATCCGCTGCCTGATCATCAATGTCATCCTCTTTCTCCTCCTCTTCTTCCTCACCACCCCTGCCATCATCATCACCACAATGGACAAGTTCAATGTCACCAAACCTGTGGAGTATCTGAACGTGAGTGTGTGCCCATCCTGGTGCGAGCAGCGCGCAGGCAGCCGGCGTCTCCGGCGCTGATCTTATGATCGCTTTCCTTTCTGCAGAATCCCATCATCACCCAGTTCTTCCCCACCCTGTTACTGTGGGCGTTCTCCGCTCTGCTGCCCACCATTGTCTATTACTCGGCCTTCTTTGAGGCGCACTGGACCAGGTACGGCGGGTGACTGCAGAATTGGTGCCTGCTCTGGCGTGACGCGACTGTCCACCATTATCTTCTCACTGCTTCTCTCATCCCAGGTCGGGTGAGAACCGGACGACCATGCACAAGTGTTACACCTTCCTCATCTTCATGGTGCTGCTGCTACCATCTCTGGGGCTCAGCAGGTAAGTCCCGGCTCCGGAGCGGCCTCCATCTTGTGCCCTCCCGGTAGCTGCCGTTAACTGGTGTCCTTCTGTCTCACGTTCAGCTTGGACCTGTTCTTCCGTTGGCTCTTTGATCAGAAGTTTCTGGCAGAGGCGGCCATCAGGTTTGAGTAAGTGACGTGCGTGGGAGGGTGACTCCCATCGTGGCGGGAGCTGCGCCTATCCCCCGCGTGCTCAGACTCTTGTCCCTGTTAGGTGCGTGTTCCTCCCAGACAACGGCGCATTCTTCGTCAACTACGTCATTGCCTCGGCCTTCATTGGTAACGCCATGGACCTTCTCCGCATTCCGGGTCTGCTGATGTACATGATCCGCTTGTGCCTGGCGCGTTCTGCTGCAGAGAGAAAAAACGTGAAGCGGGTGAGCTAAGTGGGAGGAGCCAGTGTGCTTTGTGGGAGGAGCCATGCTAGGGTCTGTAGGTCGGGAGAAGGCTCGTGGGCTTTCTTGCTATCATGTGATCAGAATCCTATACTTTGCGCTTCTCTTCTCTCCCCAGCACCAGGCTTATGAGTTTCAGTTTGGCGCGGCGTACGCCTGGATGATGTGTATATTCACCGTGGTGATGACCTACAGCATCACATGCCCCATCATCGTACCGTTCGGTGAGTAAATCGTGTAGTGAGCCTGCCCGACCTCCCCCATCCACTCACTATATAATGGGCAATCCAATCTGCCACCCACCCCCCCATCCACTCACTATCCAATGGGCTGGCCCATCACCCCCCCATATCCACTTAATATCCAATGGGCCCCCCCATCACCCCCCCCCCGCACTCACTATATAATGGGCTGTTACCTCGTCCTCCCCTCATCCGCTCACTAACTAATGGGCTGTGCCATTCAGACCCATCCCTCAATCCAATCACTGGGTTCTGCCCCGCTGCTCTTTGTCCCTGTGGCTCCCCCCGGGCTCTGCTCTTTTTCCCGCGGCTCCCCCTCCCCCCCGGGCTCTGCTGTCTTTTTCCACGGTTTCCCCCCCCTGCCCTCCCCGGGCTCTCCTCTTTTTCCGGCAGCTCCCCCTCCCCCCTGGGCTCTGCTCTCTGTCCTCGCGGCTCCCCCTCCCCCCCGGCTCTGCTCTCTGTCCTTGCAGCTCCCCCTCCCCCTGGCTCTGCTCTCTGACCTCGCAGCTCCCCCTTCCTCCCTGGCTCTGCTCTCTGTCCTCGCGGCTCCCCCTCCCCCCCCTGGGCTCTGCTGTCTGTTTCCACGGCTTCTCCCTCCCCGGGCTCTCCTCTTTTTCCGGCAGCTCCCCCTCCCCCCCTGGGCTCTGCTCTCTGTCCTCGCGGCTCCCCCTCCCCCCCGGCTCTGCTCTCTGTCCTCGCGGCTCCCCCTTCCTCCTTGGGCTCTGCTCTCCCTCTCCCCCCGGGCTCTACTCTTTTTCCCATGGCTCCCCCACCAACCCCCCAGCCCCAGGCTCTGTTCTTTTTCCCGCGGCTCCCCCTCGGGCTCTGCTCTTTTTCCCACGGCTCCCCCTCGGGCTCTGCTCTTTTTCCCACGGCTCCCCCTCGGGCTCTGCTCTTTTTCCCACGGCTCCCCCTCAAGCTCTGCTCTTTTTCCCACGGCTCACCCTCGGGCTCTGCTCTTTTTCCCACGGCTCCCCCGGGCTCTGCTCTTTTTCCCGCAGCTCCCCCCCCAGGCTCTGCTCTTTTTCCCGCGGCTCCCCCCGGGCTCTGCTCTTTTTCCCACGGCTCCCCCTCGGGCTCTGCTCTTTTTCCCACGGCTCCCCCTCGGGCTCTGCTCTTTTTCCCACGGCTCCCCCTCGGGCTCTGCTCTTTTTCCCACGGCTCCCCCTCGGGCTCTGCTCTTTTTCCCACGGCTCCCCCTCGAGCTCTGCTCTTTTTCCCACGGCTCCCCCTCGAGCTCTGCTCTTTTTCCCACGGCTCCCCCTCGAGCTCTGCTCTTTTTCCCACGGCTCCCCCTCGAGCTCTGCTCTTTTTCCCACGGCTCCCCCTCGAGCTCTGCTCTTTTTCCCACGGCTCCCCCTCGAGCTCTGCTCTTTTTCCCACGGCTCACCCTCGGGCTCTGCTCTTTTTCCCACGGCTCCCCCGGGCTCTGCTCTTTTTCCCGCAGCTCCCCCCCCAGGCTCTGCTCTTTTTCCCGGTATGTTCCTCCTCTCTTACTCGGTCTCCTCGGCGCAGGTCTCATGTACATGCTGCTGAAGCACCTGGTAGATCGTTACAACCTGTACTATGCCTACCTGCCCGCCAAATTGGACAAGAAGATCCACTCCGCGGCGGTTAGTCAGGTGGTGGCAGCACCGATCCTCTGCCTCTTCTGGCTGCTGTTCTTCTCCACGGTCAGGACCGGTGAGTGGCGAGACGCGGTGCGAGGAGGAGGGTCCTGGAGAGAGGTCTTATTAAAGGTGTAGACACTGCTAGTGCCAGCAATCACCTGCGGTTAACCCCTCGTTTCATGTTCTGCAGGGTTCCTGGCGCCCACCTCCATGTTCACCTTCGTCGTCCTGGTGGTCACCATCGTCATCTGCTTGTCGCACGTCTGTTTCGGACACTTCAAATACCTGAGCGCTCACAACTACCGGGTGAGAGTAATGGTGCCTCCTCCTGGGACGCAGGTGGCACTACAGTCTGCTCCTCTGCCCTCCTGTGTGTCTGTCCCTAATGTGACTGTCTTTTACCAGATCGATCACACGGAGGTGAACGCTGTGGACGGGACTCAGAATGGCCGCCCATCATCCAACACCCCCTCCCAGAAGTCAGCGGTGAGTTGTCTCGTTTCCTCCCCCCCCCCCCCCCCCCCCCCCCGGGCAATACAGTCTGCGTCTCTGGCCACACCTCTTAATTATAATTCTTATTATTGGTCATACCCATTGCACAATATGCACTATAGGCCACTCCCATCGCACAGTCTGCATTATAGGCCACTCCCATCAATATGCATTATTGTGCAATGGGTGTGGCCAATCTGCATCTAAACCTCATTATAGGCCACCCCCATTGTACAATCTGCATTATTGGCCACACCCATCATACAATCTGCATCCTTGGCCCCGCCCCTCTGACTGCCTCCCCTCTCTCCCCACAGAAGTACATTGCACAGGTCCTGCAGGACTCTGCCACGGACAGTGACCCGGCGGGTGACAGCGAGGACACGGAGCAGGGTTCTCAGGATGAAGAGATGATCCACGCCGACACCACACAAGACGCAGAGTTCCAGTCATGTGAGGACAGTCTGATCGAGAACGAAATCCACCAGTGACGGCGGTGGCGAGCGCTGGAGGGAAGACGCTACCGATACTCTCCCCGAACCTTCATCATCTGTGACTGGTGTCCCGGAGGGGTCTGGGTCCTGCCCCCGGATGAGGCAATAAGGAGAGCGCAGCAGTGGCCCCCTGCACCCCCCCTGTCAGTACAGTGTCGGGGCTCCATATTTGCACAGACGCCGCCTGCTGTTATATGTTCCGTGTTCGCTACATCCGTGTTCTCGCACCGTCTGCTCTGTGTGCTCCGCCCCGACCCTGGGGGGATAGGGGCAGAGCGCGTGGCCCTGGGATGGTGAGGAGGGGGACGTTACCCCTGCTCCGTGTGATAAGCGTGTCCTCTGTCGGGGAGTTCCGGCACCACTTCCTGTGGTGCCGTGGTTACGGCAGTTGATGCTGCGCTGCAGGGTAACGTCTCAGCCTCCCAGGCTCCTCCCCTTCATTGTCAGAGCTGGACTCTGGGAGGGGCTAATCTCGATAGTGTCCACCTACTTTGCACTGACTTTACCACTGGTGACCCCTCTGCCGCGAGACTCTTGTGCCCTCCCTGCGCGGACGTTCTGCACAGAGCTGCGCCTGGACCGGCATCGTCAGCTCACAGCACTGACCGTCCCTCATCACTGGCTGTAGGATTGCTGCGTTTTCATTGGTTAACAGGCAGAACCACACCCCCGAGCTTCATAAAGAAACCTGCCTCTGCGGAGCTGGTGCCGTCCTTTCCCACCATGTGATGGTGCGGGAACTTCCTGGCCCCAGTGTCCCCAGCCCTCTCGTGTGGGGGTCTGCACCCTGCACCGGGGGGCACCGCACTTTATTTCCCTCCTGGTTCCTGGACTATAGGAATCCTTTTATCGCACGATTTTCAGTTTTTAATACTAAGATGAAACCTGACGAACGCCGAGCGAATGATGGAGAAAGTATGTGACCCCCAAATGCCCTAAAGGGGCGAATCACTGATACAGTGGTCAATGCTGTGGAAAACTGACCCCCATCCCGGCCTGGACAGATGAGGCAGCCATTAACTGATTAAGGGAGGGGCTTCTGTTGGGGGTGGAGCTTGTGCTCACAACATCACCGTCTCCTGCCGAGGTCCTACAGGCGACCAGATCACAGTGGACTGTCCGTTTAATTATCAATCTGAGATTTCCTGGTGTGAGGGTCTCGCTTCCGCTGCACTTTATTACGGGACCTCTCATCCCCTCCATTATAATCGCTGCTCACAGGTCAGACCCCCGAATCTGAGCCCATCAGGGCAGCGCTGGGAATCCTCATCTGTCCTCTACTCCAGTCACAGCCGGAGCTGCAGGAGGTCACAGCTGCTGTGTATGATGGGTGATGTGGACAGATCTGCCCAGGCTGCAGCAGAGCGAGCGCCCCATCACAGAACGGAGAGGTGACCGAAGTCAGCAGGAGGTAGCAGCACAATAGTGACTGCAGCTCCGGATGTGACTGGAGTGCGATCAGGCATTACATGTAATATGATCACTACATCCTGAGGAGCTATTCGCAGTATTTCAGGAACGGTTTCCCTGTCCTGGCCCCTCCCCTGCAGACTTGGCCCCTCCCCTGCAGTAGCTAATTGCACTGTTCCCAGGAGACGTAATGACTGTGTAATCGGACCGTGTAGCAGTGACCGCACTGGACATGTAGCGTAAAGCAGGAGCCGCCGTCCTCCATGATGTTCCGTGTGTGATTCTGCACAAACCGCGGCCGTGTACATATGTATAAAGTAATAAAGAGCTGTCGTTACACTGCGAGAACCCGCCTGTGTGATCACATGACGCTGCTGCGCTAACCTGCAGTCCTATGTAACACAGCAAATAACTACATAATGTAGTACATATCACCTGCAGTCCTATGTAACACTACAGATAACAGGGATAACTGAGTACAGATAATGTAGTAGATGTCACCTGCAGTCCCATGTAACACCACAGATAACACAGTGATAACTCTCCGAGTACAGATAATGTAGTAGATGTCACCTGCAGTCCTATGTAACACCACAGATGTGACGAAAGCACACCCTGTGCCACCAATATGTCACGATCCCACCACTGACACCGGTATGTCAGCGGACGGAGGGATGCAACGCACTGCCGGCACACGGCTATCACAGGCACAGTGGGGGCTTATCTTAGTTATCACTGGTACCATGTTACAAAAATATACAGCAAGCTAATCTTGCTCTAACAATTTATCGCAGGGGGTTATTTTGGATGCCCCACCACTGCTAACAACCTTCCAAGAACTGTGGGGATTTATGGATATCCCACCTTCTCAGTTCCACTTTGGAACTCGCAGCTCTCCGGCGCCCCCCTTACCCTCAGGTCAGTCAGGGAACTGCACCTAGGATAATTAGTCGCCGGACGGGCTGCTTGTTGTGCACGGGCAATTAGACTACTGCAGTAAGGGAATTATCAATGCTTTGGCCATCCTGACACTCATTCAGCATATAAGACCCTTCTGTACTGCCAACTAGCCCAACCAACCGCACACACCACGCTGCTACCAGCCACGATTCACTTAATCAACGAGTTAATTAAGAGGGTCCGTGGCAAACCCCCAAATTAGTAGCGATTATCTAAAAAAAGGCGCATAGTTCGTTTCTTAGAGCATGGAGACAAACTGATAATTTTATCATTTATTCCCAAAAAGGTGGGCAGTGATTACACAGATAAAAGTTGTTACAAAGTTGAGACAGTAAATATGTACATTGCAAATATCAAAATAAATGGATGAAAACAGAAATTACACTTACAGTTGCTTATGGTTCTTTAGGCAAGCCATGTGGCAAGGTGGATGGGCCGCTTAGCCAGACGTCCCCGGACATCTGCAGGCCTTTTTCTGCATCAAAACTCCAGCTTAACTGACGAATTCCAAGTAAGGGATATCTTATAGCCTAGCGTGGGTTACATCACGAAAGGGGCAGTCTGCAAAAGTTCGGCCCCCCTTTCTCCAAGTTGCCATTTAATTAAAAAACTTATATAATAACCATATCTTAACTAGGGAAGCTCGTATAGACACGCCGAGGGTCTCATTGGTTGTAGTTTATCGAATACAATAAAGCAACATCAAACGTGCCATAATTAAGACACTCCATTTGGGAGCAATCCATATCTCAGTTTCTGGAGGGACTGGAGCCATGAGAATTAGAGGTCAGTAATGTAATTATTATATCTCTGCCACAAGGGAGGTGCACGCTAGAGCTTCTTTAATATCTCTCATTGTTTCATTTCAGCCACATGTCTCAGACACAGAAATGCTGTCCCTTAACTAATCAACATTCCTTTCTACAACAGGAAATGGACGGTGTCCTGTTACCAAATGCAGGCAGAGAGCTGTAAGTGAATAAGGAGGGTGAAACAAAAGGAGTGGGGCTGCAGCTGTGTGACAAGGAGATTTTCTCCTAGAATGGAGAATTTTGGAAGGTTCCAGCAAGATCAAAGGTTACGTAACATACATATCTTGCAGTACAACAGATAACAGTGATATCTCTCTGAGTACAGATAATGTAGTAGATGTCTCCTGCAGTCCTATGCAAGTAGGCAATATACTACAGCTCTCACTAATGTCTGGCCCTCTGTACTGAGATGACTGCTGGTTTTGTAGTACAGGACGTGTCATCCTCTTGCTCTTCCACCAGGGGGCAGTGTGAGATGTGAATGGGAGGCAGTTCCCAGTCACAGTGGCCAGTGTAATGCTACTCAGACAACACAGTGTGGCAATGCTTTATGAAACCACAAAACCGGCAGATAACACGTAGAACAGTCCCAGCACTGTACCCAAGATGGTGCACATTACAGAGTCTCACCCTTCCACTGACACTCCGGAATAAGAGCCAATGAGACTTCAGCCGTGGTTCCCTAAGCTGGTATCCTGTAGAATGTCCAATCTGTGTCCTCGTGATGGAGCCATGATCTGGCTGCCATCTGGTTCTTTGAATCTCTTGGATGTCTGGATGTATCTTGTTACAGAGGCATATCTCCTTTTAATAGTTTACAACTGTTCTTCCAGCCATCATTCACTGGTGACGGGGTGATCAGATTAATTTGCATTGTGTGATTAATATGATGACATAGAAATTAATCTTAAATATCCAGTTGTCGATTTTCAGTAAGCCAGTAGGCATAGCCTGTTATCTATATGTTGCCTCTTCTTGTAGGTTGAATTGATATTTGTAAATTGATGATTGGTTATTTACCTCTTATATCAGCTGATACAGGATAATTGAATAATATTTGCTGATCTGTTGTACACATTATACCTGGTCATGCAGTTTGTTGACTTTCAAACACTGAAGGATAAATTATACATAATCAAACAATGCAAATTAATATCATCACTACTTCCCCTTGACCTGTGAATGATGGTTACAGGTGAAATGCCTCTGTAACAATACATCCAAGAGATCCAAAGGACCAGAGAATCTCTACAGGACAGCAGCCAAAACATCTTGGCTCCATCACAAGGGACACATTTGACAGTCTACAGGATGCCAGTTTTGGGGACCACGGCCCTAGCTGAAATAATACAGATCTGCTCCATTGACCATCACAGAACCCATTGCTACGTTTGGGTAGTCAGGATTTGGACCCACTGGTTACCTGACCTCCATGGATACATTTGGGAAAGCCAGGTTGTGACCCTCAGGTCACCTGGCCTTGTATCTCAATGGACTGACAACTTCCTAAGCTTGTCCTTACCTCCTCTTTGTCTGTGCCACATGAGGGAGTAGTCAGCCCTGGAAGCTCTGTAACTTTGGGTATTTTGCTGAAACTGTTCTATGTGTTATTTGTCTGTTTTGTGGTTCAATAAAGTATTGCCGCATTGTGTTACCCTCACCCTGTGTTTTCTGAGTAGAGTTATGCCCACAGTAAAAGGAGAGCGGGCATTCAGTGGGATGATCCCTGATCCATGTGGTCTGGAGCCAGCAGACTAGAGCAACCGCTGATCCCCGTATCTCCACAATTATTTGTAGTTTATGCTTCAATGTTTGCAAGTCAACAAACTGCATGTCCTGGTACAAGGTGTAGTTATATCAGCAAATATCATTGTTCAGTTACCCTGCATCCCTGTTTTGCACAGATAACAGTATAACGAACTGTAAAAAAATAAATCTTTATTTTTATATAGCGCTAACATATTCTGCAGAGCTTTACAGTTTGCACACGTTTTCATCACTGTCCCCGGTGGGGCTCACAATCTATATTCCCTATCAGTATGTCTTTGGAGTGTGGGAGGAAACCGGAGTGCCCGGAGAAAACCCACATAAACACGGGGAGAACATACAAACTCCTTGCAGATGTTGTCCTTGGTGGGATTCGAACCCAGGACTCCAGCGCTGCACGGCTGCAGCGCTAACCACTGAGCCACCGTGCTGCCCCTACTGTAGGTAAATAACAACCAATTCATCAATTTACAAATATCAATTCAACCTCCAAGAAGAGTCAGCTTGTAGATAAGTATATGCATTCTGGCTTACTGAAAATAGACATCTGCTGTGTCGTCACACCCGCCCACACCACTGATTGGCAGATTTCTGTGTATAACCCCGTCCACACCACTGATTGGCAGTTTCCTGTGTATAAGTCCGCGACTGATTCGTTAGTTGGGTTTATAGTTTGGCGGATTCATCATTCAGCAGATCCATCGGTAGGTGGATCCATCCCTCGGCGTATTCATCGTTTGGCAGAAATCCTTGTTCGGCGGATCCATCGGTCGTTGGATTCATCGTTTGATGGATTCATCATTCGGTGGATTCAACATTAGGCAGATCCATCGTTCGGCAGATCAGTCGTTTAGCGGAATTCATCAGGCGGTGGATCCATCGTTCGACGGATTCATCATTTGGCTGATCCATCCTTTGGCGGATCTATCGTTTGGTTCATCCATCGTTTAGCGGATACATCTTTTGGCTGATTCATCGTTCGGCGGGTTCAACTTTTGGCGGATCCATCATTTGGTGGATTCAGCATTTGGCAGAGCCATTATTCGGTGGATCTGATATTTGTCGGATTCATAATTTGGCTGATTCATCGTTCAGTGCATCCATTGGCGGATCTATCATTTAGCTGATCCATGGTTTGGCTGATCCATCACTCGGCTGTTGCATTGCTCGGCTCATCCGTTGCTCAGCTGATCCATTGTTTGATCCATCGTTCGGCTTATCCACTGTTAGGCTCATTCATTGGCAGACAAGTTGTTCGGCTCATGCACCGTTCGGCCTATCCATCATTCAGCTGATCCGTTGTTCGGCTGATCCGTCGTTTCTTCCGACAGCCATCTCAGCTGTCTCTCCCATACATGGGAGCGCTCTCTGCCCATACCCTCCTGCGTTGAGAGCCACTTTCAGACATCTCTAGTGTGTACTTATCCCATGGAGAACATAAGTCTTGTGAGACCGAAATCGGACATTTCGGATCCTTCTCTCCCCAAATATTGGGGGCCATTGTCACCACCAAGCGCACCTGGGCAAGTGCCGGGGCCCTGGACAAAAGAGGGGCCTACTCGCCATTGGGGACATGCTATGGGGCCTGTGAGTCAGGGGACCTGGTGCCAGCACTGGCATCGGGGCCTACTCCCCGAATCGTACTTTCAACTGTTTTGGCATCCTGTATGCCGATACAGTTGAATACAATGAAGGGAGAGGGAGCGTCCACTGATTGTTGCAGTTTCTGTAGAGCCTACAGAATTGCCAAACATTCCTTTTCAATGGTGGCATAAGCCACTTCTCTGGGTAGAAGTTTCCTGCTTAGAGAATTGGGTGCTCCTCACCTTGCTGGTTCACCTGGCTGAGAACCGTGCCTAGCCCATAGGTGCTGGTGTCTGCACTACAAACCTGCAAATGAAATCTGGGGCCTGAAAGACGGGTGAACTAGCCAATGCCGATTTTAGGGCAGAAAATTATTCCTCACAATGAGGAGTCCAGGAAACAATTTGGGGAAGCTTAACGGCTTGGCCAGAGCGCTGTAGTTTGGTACAAACCTCCTATAGTAGCCAGCCGTACCCAGGAAGGACAGTACATGCTTCTTGGTTCATGGGGTGGGCCAGGCTGTAATGGCTTCAACCTTCCCTGGCTCAGGTTTTAGCAGGCCTCCCCCCACCCGATGTCTGAGGTATTGTACTTCCCGCATGGCTACCTGATACTTCCCCGGCTTTACAGTAAGGCCGGCAATGTTAAGCCTTTCCAACACCCGAGAAAGATGTGTAAGGTTAAGCAGGAACGTGGGATGCAGTGATTAGGAGGCAGACCAAGAGTTAACCGGTGTTTAATACAGGGAATACTCCACGCAGGGAGAGAGTAAGTGAGGTATGGGGGGTTAAGGTTCAAGACAAGAATACGTGTTCAAATAACGGGTAAACTTATCAGTCTGATGTTTCCAGAGGATGGAGGCTTGGAGAACCCGTGGTGGCGTTGTACGAGAAGTGTGAAGTCTCTGGCCTGGTCCTGGAGGAATATCAGGCACTGTCTCCTGACAGCCGCGACGTATCCTATCTCTCCTAGGTGTAGCCTTGCGGTACCGGGGTGAAGTGTCTGTGGAGGAGGCGTCTGTGGCATCGGTGTAGAAGGATGGAGGTCAGCGGTGGGGACTGGGAATATACTGGCAGTCTCTGTGTGTTTACCTCGGTCAGGCCTACAGCGCGCACCGTGGACAGACAGCGGTACAGTACGGGAGGTCTCCCCAGTATCTCGGGTGAGAGGGCCCACAGTCACGCGCTGCTTGCAGTCTGGCAGCGCCTGTGTCATCCATTAGAAAAACAGCCTGGTTTCCTGGCGTCGCGCTGCGGGGAGTGAGTCCACTTTCTCCTGGTGCACACGCAGTCTTCCCACCCAAGACCCTGTTTTGGCGCGCTCTGTCCCTTTTATCTCTGACCCGCACCCTGTAGTCAAGTGCAAAGGTCTGTCCAGGTGAGAAAGTGCTCCCCCTGGCAACAATTGTGACAGCCCCAATAGTTCCGGCCCTGATATGAGAGAGGTACCACTAGCCCGGTCCATCTCCCTACACTCCTCTCCTTTTGCTCGCCATTCCACGGGCGAGGGTTCTGGTATAAAACATGAATACTCTTATTTTTTCTTTTTGGATACTGTGCCGCCAAACAAATTGATCCTGATTGTAACGATTGGGGGGTATTCCAGCTGTGGCTCACTCGGAGCACCGTAAGTCAGAAGGAGTAGTTGAATCCCCTAGAGTGGTCGACTCAGATTGCATAGAGCGGGTGATGAGGTGTCAGCTCCTACCGGAGCAATTTCTTCGAGGACTTCAGGTGCTTGTAACTCCCGTAAGTCTTCAGGTGGATGTTCAGAGTCATCTTCCTGTTCATATTCTACTACAACTGGTGGGGATATTTCAGGAGCATCTGGAATCCCTTTCTGTTGAACAGGATCTTTTGACAGACAGGGATGAAGCATATTCTGGTGGACCACCAGAGTAGCGAGACCCGCTCCCTCGGGCTGAATTTCATATACAGGACCTTCAGAATTGATTCGCCATTTTATCAGATACAGATTTTTCTCCCACCGGGTATCCAGTTTGTCTCGGGGGCGTTTTTCTCGCACTAATACACTGTCACACCAACTTGGAGATCTGTCCCCCGTATCGGAGCCTGTTCTGCATGCTGCATGCTCCCAACTTTTGAAATTTGGTCTGCACCAGGTGATGCAAAGTCTGTAAACAATGACAATATTCTAGGATCCAGGTTGACACCCCCCGTCCGTGGGTAGTCCTCCTCTGGGTCCAGCTCCAACTCGGTGATCGCTTTTCCTGCACGACCAAACAGCAAAGTATATGAGGTATACCCAGTGGTCCGGTGTACCCGATTACTGTACACCCAGACTAATTCGGCTACGTACTCAGGGCTCCGGGCGTTCCTGTCTTCCTCCAGAGTTCTCAGCATTTCAATTAACGTCCGGTTGAACTGTTCACAGGCTCCATTACCCTGAGGGTGGTATGGCGTGGTGCGAGACTTCTCAATTTGGTACATTCGGTGTAGTTCTTTCATCACTTTCCCTAGGAATAGGGCCCCCCTGGTCCAAATGGATACGCCTTGGACAACCGTAGATCTGAATGAAGTTTCTGCAGATGGCAAGTGCGGCGGATTCCGCGGTTTGAGCTCGAGCCGGGGTCACAATGGCGAACTTCGTGAAGTGGTCCACCATTACCAGGCAATATTTGTACCCCTGATGAGCTGTCGCGATGGTCAGATAGTCTATCACTAATAGTTCCAGAGGGGCAGATGACTCTATAGTTTGCAAGGGGGCTCTCTGTTCCGGTGGTTTGGCTAGCTCACAAGTTCTGCAGAGCCGACAAGTCTCTTCCACTACAGCCTTCAGCCGAGGATGGTAAACAATCCGTTGCAACCACTGGAAAGTCTTCTGACCAAAATTGCTCCCCTATCATGTGCCTCGGTGGCCACCTTTTAGTAGTAATGTCTCGGGAATTACCACCTGCCAGGTGACTCCTAACTCTTTGTAATTGGACTTTTTGGTACAACAAGCCATTCTTTATCTGGAGATGTTTCCACTCCCAGGGCTAGTTCCCCATTTTCCTGTTGTAACCGGACCCACTCATCACGTGTTTGCCTCAAGATACCTTTCTGAGCCAGTACATGCGCCTGCTCCCGTGTAGCCACCACCGTCCTGGCAGAATCCTGGAATTTGGGGGTTTCATCGGCGTCTAACTACTCATCCCTACTTCGACCAGGTTTTGCATGTTTCATCCTAGATAAAGCGTCGGCATGAGCATTCTCAGCTCCTCTTTTGTAGGCGATTTTATACCAAAACTTTGCCATTCTGGTGACCCATCTTTGTTCCAGAGCTCCCAGCTTCACATTTTCCAGATGTGCCAGTGTGTTCTTGTCAGTACGCACCAATACTTCAGACCCGGACAAGTACTCCACAAACCTCTCCGTCATAGCCCACACGAACACCAGCAGCTCTAGCTTAAAGGAACTGTAGTTGTCCGGATTTCGTTCAGAATCATGAAGCGACCGACTTGCATAAGCAATCGCCTTCTCTCTCCCATCCTGTATCTGCGACAACATAGCCCCAAGCCCATGCAGGCTCCCGTCAGTGTGGAGAATGAACGGTTGAGAAAAGTCCGCATAAGCCAATACCGGGGCTTCTGTCAGTGCCCTCTTCAGATCCTGAAAGGCTCTTTCCTATTTTTCTCCCCAACGGATGGTCCGGTTCTTTGCACCTGAGAGCACTCCCTTCAAGAGTTCCAGCAGAGGATTCACTATGCGGGCAAAATTTTTCACGAAACGCCGGTAATACCTGGTCAGTCCCAAGAAGGCTCGGACGTCTTTTACCGTCTCCGGTGTGGGCCAGTCCTGCACCACAGCATTTTTTTCTCAGGATGGCTTTACTTCAGCAGAGACAACATGGCCCAGGTACTCAATTTGGGTGCGGAACAAATGACATTTCTGTGGTTTCACCTTTAGTCCGTGTCTCTGAAGGCAGCTTAGCACCTGTTCCAGTCTTTGTAGATGGTCCTCGAAAGAAGCGGCATAAACGATAATGTCATTCAAATAGATGAGCGTGACCTCGAAATTTAAGTGACCTAAGCACCTCTCCATTAACCGTTGACATGTTCCAGGGGCAGTGGCTAACCTGAACGGCATCCGGTTGAATTCATACAGGCCCATTGGGAGTATAAAGGCTGTCTGCTCCAACATTGGCACTTGCCAGTAGCTGCTGGTGAGGTGCAATGTTGAAAAGAATTTGGCTTTCCCCAACACCGACTAGGATTCCTCAATTCTGGGTAGCGGATACGCATCTTTCTTAGTACAGGCATTTAGCTTATGATAAGCCACACAAAAACATAGTGTGCCATCCTTTTTCCTCACCAGCACTATAGGGGCAGCCTACGGACTCTGACTCTTATGACGCCCTTCTGCAGCATCTGGCTAAGCATACTTTTCACCTCTTGGTACAGTTGAGGCATTTGTCGGTATTGCTCTCTTATGGGCGCAGCGATTCCTGTTGGTATCTCGTGTGATGGCGGTAGTGCAGCCAAAATCATCCTCATGATGAGCGAATATGTCCCGATATCGTCCTAGTAGAGCCTCCACCTGCTGGACCTGTTGTGATATACAATGTTTGCAAAATATGTTTTCTGTTGGACTGTGCTAGAAATCCTCCATCCTAGGACATTGTAAACTGTCAGTAGTAGGAATTCCTTCCCCCCAGGTTTTATCAACCCTGCCACTTCCTCTGGCAGAGCAGGACTGTTAATTAGCTAGGACACTTCATGTCACACCATTTGGCTTCTCTCAGCCTCAGCTGAAAGAGAAAAAAGTGCGGGAAAAAAAACTCTTTGTTTGAAATCAGGAGTTAGAAGTAAACCTTTAAGAGCCTGCCCTGCGAAAGCCCTATAACATAGAGATATAATAACCATATCTCTGTGATCCAAGCGGTCCCAGCTCCGCTACAGTGTCACTTCCGAAGTCCTAACATGTCGAGAACCTGAGAAATGATTTGCGCCCAAATGGACGGTCATATCGCATAGATGTTTGATGTTTTCTTGATGGGCTCATTACGCTGGGAAACATGATACCACTGATGAGTCCATACCAGCTTCTCCCATAAAGTTATAGCTAATGTAAGTTTTGTAGCCAAAACATAACTTGGATGAGAGAGGTGGGATCAACCCAGAATGCATCTCTCCGTGATGTCACAAAGCAAAGCCTATAAGGCATTCCCTTGGCAAAACCAGCTCAGAAGAGCTCCAATCCTTGTGCTGACAAGAACTCCAGATGAGTGGAGATTGGTTGGCTCCGCCTTCTTTCTCTGCCGCATGGGTTTGCCTAACGAGTCATGAACAACCGTGAATGTACCTCTGTTTTTAATCCCTTTATTTTATATCTGTACTGTACATAATTAATGTCTCAATTTTATAGCAACTTTTATCTGTAATCACTGTCCTCTTTCGGAAAATAAATGATTTAATATTTAGCCTGTCTCCATGCTCTAAGAATCGAACTATACGCCTTTGATAGATAATCGCTACTAATTCAAGGGGTTTGCCACGGACCCTCTTAATTTAACACTGTGAATTAAGTAACCGTGACTGGTGGCAGCGCGTTGTGTACGGCTATTGCGGCTTGCTGGCAGTACAGAAGGGTCTTATATTGCTGAATAAGGGTCTGCGGCCACAGCATTGATAATTCCCTTACTGCAGAAGCCTAATTGCTGGTTCACAACAGGCAGTCCGTCCGGCGACTAATTATCCTAGGTGCAGTTCCCTGACTGACCTGAGGGTAAGGGGGGCGCCGGAGAGCTGCGAGTTCCAAAGTGGAACTGAGAAAGTGGGATGTACATAAATCCCCGCAGTACTGGGAAGATTGATAGCAGTGGTGGGGCATCCAAATTAAACTCCCCCTGCGGCAAATTGTAGAGCGAGATTAGCTTGCTGGATATTTTTGGTCACATGGTGCCAGTGGTGGGATAACTAAGATAAGCCCCCACGGCGCCTGTGATAGCCGTGTGCCGGCATTGTGTCACGTCCCTCCGTCCGCTGATACACCGGTGTCAGTGGTGGGATTGTGACATAGTGGTGACACAGGGTCCGCTGTCCGTCGCGTTTTAGTGGCAGCGGGACCTCCGTCAGTCGCCCCCGTAAGTGGTGAACGGCGGTTCGTGCTGTTTGTCACATATTAGTGGCAGAGCGGTGGGATAATCCTAGAGCATTAGTGATTTGGTTTGAGCAATCATTCCTCTAACTAAAGACCTGCACGGTTCCTGCGCGAATCCTGCATCATAGGTTTTGGAGAACAGACTCAGTGGTTACTAGTCCTGAGACATTAGTGTGTACTTGCAAGTATTCCCTCCCTTTTTTCTCCGCTTTTCTTTTCTGTCTTTTATTTGGCAACCATGGCTACGATGGGAGCAGAGTGGTATAAGCAGCATAACAACGCATCTCTTATTGCCCTCTGCGGGGTGTGGCGGATCGACACCACGAACAAAAACAAAGCCCAAATGATCGCGGCTCTGGTACAACGGGAAAACGACCAGAGCCTGGCGAACGCAGAAGCGGGCTCAAGTAACAATGGGGCTGCAGCAGAGGCTCCACTCATGAGCGCTTGCCCCACATTCAACCAGAACGGGGTGGACCCCTATCTGCAAGCGGCCTTGGACGCACTCCCTGCCGAAGACCGTGATGGACGTCTGGCGCTGAACCAGCAAGCTCGAGAGAGAGAGCAGCGAGCGGGAGGCGGAGAGAGCCGAGCAGAGGCTCAGAGGGCCCATGAGCTGGAGATGCTCCAGCGGGGGTGGAATGCTCCCACAGCCCGAACCAGTGAGCCCAGCAGCGTCCAGACTCCTAAACCCCGGACAGAGCATTTTCCCGTGATGGAAAAGGATGGGGACTTGGACACATTTCTGCGAGCCTTTGAGAAAGCCTTCAGACAGTACCGACTGCCCGAAGACCAATGGGCCAGGTACTTGACCCCAGGGCTAAAAGGCAAAGCTCTGGAGGCGTTTGCTTCTCTTCCGCAAGCGCAAGATGATGACTATCGCGCCATAAAGGAGGCGCTGATCGCCAAATATCGGCTGACACCTGAGGTATACCGAAAGAAGTTCCGACACCTCCAACGTGGCCCACATGATAGCTACAGTGATGTGGTGCAAGGACTCAGGACCCACTTTGACCAGTGGATCCATGGACTGTCCGTTGAATCCTTTGAGCAGCTGCGGGACCTGATGATCAAAGACCAGTTCCTGCATCTCTGCCCAGCTGAGGTCCGACAGTTCATCCTGGACCGCGAACCAACGAACGCGGACAAAGCGGCGCAGATCGCCGACAACTACGAGGCCAACCGGAAGCCCGAGACGCGGATGCCAGTCGCCACCAGCTGGAACGGGGGTAAGCCTGCAACCAACCCCAGTGCCCCAGCTAGCCGTCCCTCTGGAGGCCCTGTCTCTGTTGCCAACAACAGGCCGGCTACTGACAGTCACCTGTGTCACCACTGCCAGCGGCCTGGTCACTTCTTTTATGCCTGTCCGAATAGGCCGAAGAACCCCCCAGCCAAGGCCCCCGGGCCCAACGCCTCTGTTCTTTTGGTGGGAGGTGTGGTTGGGAGGGCTGACGACAACGTTCAACCTGTTCAGGTGGGGGCCCGTCTTGCTACAGGCCTCAAGGACACCGGGGCTGAACGAACCCTCATCCGTCCTGGACTGGCGGCCCCTGAAGAGTTTGTTGAGGGGAAAACCCTGACTGTCACCGGGATTGGAGGCACCCGTTGTCCCTTGCCAGTGGCCCGGGTTTTTCTTGACTGGGGTGCTGGGAGCGGGTTGAGGGAGGTGGGAGTGTCTGAAAATTTGCCCACTGATGTTTTATTGGGGACTGACTTGGGGCGGATGGTTGCATACTATGTCCCTGACACCCCTCCCCAGTCTGATAATAAGGGTAACGTTAACCCTGATGTTGATGATGATGATGAGGGGAAACTGAATGTGTTACCTGCTAATGCCTTGATGAGTAATGATGCAACTAACAACCATTCTTTCCCCAGGTATGATGCTGATGTGAATGTACCAAAGCAAACTGATAACCATTCTTTTCCTAGGAAGGATGATGATGTTGATGTATCTGTGCCGACTGAACCCGTTAACCCTTTCTTTGAAACGGTAGATGTGTCCACAGGTACCGAGGTGCTCAGCCCCATCACTCTGCGGAGTGAGACGGCTGAGGAACCCCTGGCAGGAGCAAGCAACGGTGCTCAAGGAAATGGGGAGGTGCATGGGGACCATGAGGAAGGTAATGCCATGCAGCTGACCAGTGCCGCCGAGGAAGGTAACTGGCCCATAAGTAGCACTGCTCCTGAAGTGTTAGGGGTGGATGGTGAGGTAGAGCCCAGGGCAGCACCGGCTGGTGGGTCTGTAGAAATCCCCAGGGAGGCAGCATACATAGCAGCTGTCACACGCAGTCAGAGTGCCCAGATCGCAGGTAACGCACTGTCTTCTGGACCCTCTGCTGCTACAGGAGAGACTGAACCAGAGGTGAACCCAGAGCCGGTTCCAGAGGGTCCCAGTAAAGAGGGGACCCTGACGTCACTTCTGGCAGCCTCCAGCATGGAGTTCCAGGCTGCTCTGCACTCAGATGCCAGCCTGGAGAAATTGAGAGGTCTCGCCGAGACGCCCACCTCCAAGCCTGATAAGGAGAGGGTGTTCTGGGAACGAGGAAGGTTGTACCGGGAGACAGTACCCGGAGATCCTAAAAAGGCGTGGTTGAGGGAAAGACAGCTGGTCTTCCCCTATCAGTTCAGAACTGAGTTGTTGCGGATTGCCCATGAGATTCCACTCGCTGGACACTTGGGGATCAGCAAAACAAAGGCACGGCTGTCTCAACACTTCTATTGGCCCAAGATGGGGACAGATGTAACCCACTACTGCCGCTCCTGCGCCACCTGTCAAAAAGTGGGTAAGGCGGGGCCTGCTCTTAAGGCTCCCCTTATTCCTTTGCCGGTGATGGAGGAGCCTTTCCAGAGAATCGGGGTGGACATTGTAGGACCGCTGTCCGTCCCCAGCAGCTCCGGAAAGCGATACATTCTCACCGTGGTAGACTACGCTACCCGGTACCCAGAGGCAGTAGCTCTGTCTTCAACCAGGGCAGATAAGGTGGCTGACGCACTGGTGACCATCTTTTCAAGAGTAGGATTTCCCAGGGAGATGCTTACCAATCAAGGGCCCCAATTCATGTCTCGCCTAATGGAGGCTCTCTGTGAGAAAATGCAGGTGAAGCACCTGGTATCGAGTCCGTATCACCCACAGACTAATGGTTTGTGTGAATGCTTCAACGGTACCCTCAAACAGATGCTCCGCATACTGGTTGAGACCCAAGGGCGCGACTGGGAGCGGTACCTCCCACACCTGCTGTTCGCTTACAGAGAAGTTCCGCAGGCCTCGACCGGGTTCTCCCCCTTCGAGCTCCTGTATGGCAGGCGAGTCCGGGGACCTCTTGGGTTGATAAGAGAATCCTGGGAAGATGAGCCAAACCCCACAGAAGTGTCCATCGTGGATTATGTCATGCGCTTCCGTGACAAGATGCAGACCTTGACGCAGTTGGTGCATGACGCAGGCTCAGGCTGACCAGAAGCGCTGGTACGACCAGAACGCCCGGGAGCGGACCTACCAGGTGGGTCAAAAGGTGTGGGTGCTGGTCCCTGTACCAACGGATAAGCTTCAGGCAGCCTGGGAAGGCCCGTACGTCGTCCACCAACAGCTCAACCCGGTCACCTACGTGGTCACGCTTGACCATGCTCGGGGTAGGCGCAAGGCCTTTCACGTCAACATGCTGAAGGCGCACTACGAACGTGAAGCTTGCGTCCTACCTGTGATGTACAATGTCTGTGAGGTATGGGGTTTTGTCCACAAAATATGATGTTTTCTGTTGTAACTTTCCAGAAAGATCCGGCACATATGACAATCCAGGCTGCTAGCTCTGCAGCTTCACCCCTCCTCCCTTCACACACACACAGAACAGCTCAAGTCGTCGTGCTAGAAAGACCCCAGATGAGTGGAGACGTGCAGCTCCGCCTCCACCCCCCTTAGCCGCATGGTCTGCCTAAGGAACTATATGGAACTGTGAGTGTAATCTCTTTGTTTTCTCCACTTTTATTTTATACCTGCACTGTACATATTTTATGTCTCAATTTTATAGCAACTTTTATCTGTAATCACTGTCCTCTTTCGGAAAATAAATGATATAATTATTTAGATCTGTCTCCATGCTCTAAGAATCGAACTATACGCCTTTGATAGATAATCGCTACTAATTCAAGGGGTTTGCCACGGACCCTCTTAATTTAACACTGTGAATTAAGTAACCGTGACTGGTGGCAGCGCGTTGTGCACGGCTATTGCGGCTTGCTGGCAGTCCAGAAGGGTCTTATATTGCTGAATAAGGGTCTGCGGCCACAGCATTGATAATTCCCTTACTGCAGAAGCCTAATTGCCAGTTCACAACAGGCAGTCCGTCCGGCGACCAATTATCCTAGGTGCAGTTCCCTGACTGACCTGAGGGTAAGGGGGGCACCGGAGAGCTGCGAGTTCCAAAGTGGAACTGAGAAAGTGGGATATACATAAATCCCCGCAGTACTTGGAAGGTTGATAGCAGTGGTGGGGCATCCAAAATAAAACCCCCCCTGCGGCAAATTGTAGAGCGAGAGTAGCTTGCTGGATATTTTGGTCACATGGTGCCAGTGGTGGGATAACTAAGATAAGCCCCAACTGTGCCTGTGATAGCCGTGTGCCGGCAGTGTGTCTCGTCCCTCCGTCCGCTGATACACCCGTGTCAGTGGTGGGACTGTGACATAGTGGTGACACAGGGTCCGCTGTCCGTCGCATATTGGTGGCAGCGGGACCCCCCGTTAGTCGCCCGTAAGTGGACGAACGGCCGTGGGCGGTTCGTCACATATTGGTGGCAGAGCGGTGGGATCATCCTAGAGCATTAGTGATTTGGTTTGAGCAATCATTCCTTTCACTAAAAACCTGCACGGTTCCTGCGGGAATCCTGCATCATAGGTTTTGGAGAACAGACTCAGTGGTTACTAGTCCTGAGACATTAGTGTGTACTTGCAAGTATCCCCCTCCCGTTTCTTCGTTTTTCTTTTTCTATCTTTTATTTGGCAACCATGGCGGCAAAAGGAGAACCTTGGTACAACCGGCAGACAAAGGAAGTTCTTGCTGGGTTATGCACGTACCAAGGCCTTGACGCCACGAACAAAAACAGAGCTCAAATGATCGCGGCTCTAGTGCAGCTGGACAACGACCAGAATCCAGCGAGCGCAGAAGTTGGCCCAAGTGGCAATGGGGCTGCAGCAGAGGCTCCACTCCTGAGCGCTGGCCCCACATTCAACCAGAACGGGGTGGACCCCTATCTGCAAATGGCCTTGGACGCACTCCCCGCCGAAGACAGTGATGGGCGGGTGAGGCTGATCCAGCAATATCGGCAGGAGGCCCAAGCTGAGCGCCAAGCCCAGGCTGAGCTGAGCGCCGAGCATAGGCTGAGAGAGCCGAGCGCCAGGCGCAGAGGGCCCATGAACTGGAGGTACTCCAGCGGGGTGGGAATGCCCCCACAGCCCGAAGTGGTGAGCCCAGCAGCCTCCAGACTCCTAAACCCCGGCCAGAGCATTTTCCCGTGATGGAAAAGGACGGGGACTTGGACACGTTTCTGCGAGCCTTTGAGAAAGCCTGCAGACAGTACCAGCTGCCTAGAGACCAATGGGCAAGGTACTTGACCCCAGGGCTAAAAGGCAAAGCCCTGGAGGCATTTGCTTCTCTTCCGCCAGAAGCCGATGACGACTATGACGCCATAAAGCAGGCGCTGATCGCCAAATACCGGCTGACACCTGAGGTATACCGAAAGAAGTTCTGGCACCTCCAACGTGGCCCACACGATAGCTACAGTGATGTGGTGCAAGGACTCAGGACCCACTTTGACCAGTGGATCCATGGACTGTCCGTTGAATCCTTTGAGCAGCTACGGGACCTGATGATCAAAGACCAGTTCCTGCATCTCTGCCCAGCTGAGGTCCGACAGTTCATCCTGGACCGCGAACCAACGAACGCGGACAAAGCGGCGCAGATCGCTGACAACTACGAGGCCAACCGGAAGCCCGAGACGCGGAGGCCAGTCGCCACCAGCTGGAAAGGGGGTAAGCCGGCAACCAACCCCAGTGCCCCAGCTAGCCGTCCCTCCGGAGGCCCTGTCCCTGTTGCCAACAACAGGCCGGCTACTGACAGTCGCCTGTGTCACCACTGCAAGCGGCCTGGTCACTTCTCTTACACCTGTCCGGATAGGCCGAAGAACCCCCCAGCCAAGGCCCCCGGGCCCAACGCCTCTGTTCTTTTGGTGGGAGGTGTGGATGGGAGGGCTGACGACAACGTTCAACCTGTTCAGGTGGGGGCCCGTCTTTCTACAGGCCTCAAGGACACCGGGGCTGAACGAACCCTCATCCGTCCTGGACTGGCGGCCCCTGAAGAGTTTGTTGAGGGGAAAACCCTGACTGTCACCGGGATTGGAGGCACCCGTTGTCTCTTGCCAGTGGCCCGGGTTTTTCTTGATTGGGGTGCCGGGAGCGGGTTGAGGGAGGTGGGAGTGTCTGAAAACCTGCCCACTGATGTTTTATTGGGGACTGACTTGGGGAGGATGGTTGCATACTATGTCCCTGACACCCTTCCCCAAACTAATAATAAGGGTAACGTTAACCCTGATGATGTTGATGATGGGAAACTGAATGTGTTACCTGCTAATGCCTTGATGAGTAATGATGCAACTAACAACCATTCTTTCCCCAGGTCTGATGCTGATGTGAATGTACCAAAGCAAACTGATAACCATTCTTCTCCTAGGAAGGATGATGTTGATGTTGATGTATCTGTGCCGACTGAACCCGTTAACCCTTTCTTTGAAACGGTAGATGTGTCCACAGGTACCGAAGTGCTCAGCCCCGTCACTCTGCGGAGTGAGACGGCTGAGGAACCCCTGGCAGGAGCAAGCAACGGTGCTCAAGGAAATGGGGAGGTGCATGGGGACCATGAGGAAGATAATGCCATGCAGCTGACCAGTGCCACCGAGGAAGGTAACTGGCCCATAAGTAGCACTGCTCCTGAAGTGTTGGGGGTGGATGGGGAGGAAGAGCCCAGGGCAGCACCGGCTGGTGGGTCTGTAGAAATCCCCAGGGAGACAGCATACATAGCAGCTGTCACACGCAGTCAGAGTGCCCAGATCGCAGGTAACGCACTGTCTTCTGGACCCTCTGCTGCTACAGGAGAGACTGAACCAGAGGTGAACCCAGAGCCGGTTCCAGAGGGTCCCAGTAAAGGAGGTACCCTGACGTCACTTCTGGCAGCCTCCAGCATGGAGTTCCAGGCTGCTCTGCACTCAGATGCCAGCCTGGAGAAATTGAGAGGTCTCGCCGAGACGCCCACCTCCAAGCCTGATAAGGAGAGGGTGTTCTGGGAACAAGGAAGGTTGTACCGGGAGACAGTACCCGGAGATCCTAAAAAGGAGTGGTTGAGGGAAAGACAGCTGGTCGTCCCCTATCAGTTCAGAACTGAGTTGTTGCGGATTGCCCATGAGATTCCACTCGCTGGACACTTGGGGATCAGCAAAACAAAGGCACGGCTGTCTCAACACTTCTATTGGCCCAAGATGGGGACAGATGTAACACACTACTGCCGCTCCTGCGCCACCTGTCAAAAAGTGGGTAAGGCGGGGCCTGCTCTTAAGGCTCCCCTTATTCCTTTGCCGGTGATAGAGGAGCCTTTCCAGAGAATCGCGGTGGACATTGTAGGACCACTGTCCGTCCCCAGCAGCTCCGGAAAGCGATACATTCTCACCGTGGTAGACTACGCTACCCGGTACCCAGAGGCAGTAGCTCTGTCTTCAACCAGGGCAGATAAGGTGGCTGACGCACTGGTGACCATCTTTTCAAGAGTAGGATTTCCCAGGGAGATGCTTACTGATCAAGGGCCCCAATTCATGTCTCGCCTAATGGAGGCTCTCTGTGAGAAAATGCAGGTGACGCACCTGGTATCGAGTCCGTATCACCCACAGACTAATGGTTTGTGTGAACGCTTCAACGGTACCCTCAAACAGATGCTCCGCATACTGGTTGAGACCCAAGGGCGCGACTGGGAGCGGTACCTCCCACACCTGCTGTTCGCTTACAGAGAAGTTCCGCAGGCCTCGACCGGGTTCTCCCCCTTCGAGCTCCTGTATGGCAGGCGAGTCCGGGGACCCCTTGGGTTGATAAGAGAATCCTGGGAAGATGAGCCAAACCCCACAGAAGTGTCCATCGTGGATTATGTCATGCGCTTCCGTGACAAGATGCAGACCTTGACGCAGTTGGTGCATGACAACATGACGCAGGCTCAGGCTGACCAGAAGCGCTGGTACGACCAGAACGCCCGGGAGCGGACCTACCAGGTGGGTCAAAAGGTGTGGGCGCTGGTCCCTGTACCAACGAATAAGCTTCAGGCAGCCTGGGAAGGCCCGTACATCGTCCACCAACAGCTCAACCCGGTCACCTATGTAGTCACGCTTGACCATGCTCGGGGTAGGCGCAAGGCCTTTCACGTCAACATGCTGAAGGCGCACTACGAACGTGAAGCTTGCGTCCTACCGGTCTGCAATCTGCCAGAGGATGGGGAGGAAGATCCCCTCCTGGACATGCTGGCCCAGGCCAAGGCCGATGGGTCCATTGAGGACATGGAGATAAGTGCTTCGCTAACCATATCCCAGCGGTTGCAGTTGATGGCCACCCTGGAACTCTTCCGGCCCGTGTTCACCAACCGTCCTGGGAGGACGGAGTTAGCGGTTCATGACGTGGACACCGGGAATCACGCCCCATTACGGCGAACACCTTATCGGATCTCTGAAACGGTGCAACAAGTCATGCGCCAAGAGATCGATGAGATGTTAAGGCTGGGGGTGATTCGACGGTCAAAAAGCGCGTGGGCTTCACCTGTAGGCCTCGTGCCTAAAAAGGATCAAACCACCCGGTTCTGCGTGGACTACAGGGGGCTCAACGCCATCACAACCTCTGATGCCCACCCAATACCGCGCATCGAGGATCTGCTCGAGCGGTTGACAAACGCCAACTACATATCCATCATGGATTTGAGTCGGGGATACTGGCAGATCCCCCTGAGCCCTGAGGCGCAGGAGAAATCCGCCTTTATCACCCCCTTTGGACTGTACGAGTCCACGGTCATGCCCTTCGGCATGAAGAATGCCCCTGCCACTTTCCAGCGGATGGTCAACCACCTGCTTCGGGGACTGGAGGAGTACGCGGTGGCGTACTTAGACGATATTGCCGTCTTCAGTTCCACCTGGGAGGAACACCTTCAGCACCTCCAGGAGGTGCTCAAGCGTCTTCACCAGGCAGGCCTGACCATCAAGCCGGGGAAGTGCCAGATAGGCATGCGCAAGGTCCACTACCTGGGGCACCGGGTAGGCGGGGGTTCCATGAGTCCGGAGCCAGAAAAAGTGGACGCAATCGTGTCCTGGCCCACCCCCAGGACCAAGAAACAGGTGAAGTCCTTCTTGGGTACTGCCGGGTACTATAGGCGGTTCGTACAGGACTATAGCGCCCTTGCCAAACCCTTGACTGACCTCACCAAGCAGAGGCTACCCCAAACAGTCAACTGGACAGATGACTGTGAGGCGGCTTTCCAAGCTTTGAAAGCAGCCCTGTGCAACTCTCCAGTGTTGAGAGCAGTCGACAGCAGTCGCCCGTTTCTGGTACAGACCGACGCCAGCGAGTTTGGCCTCGGTGCTATGCTTAGCCAGGTCAATTCGGGGGACCAAGAGCACCCCGTGTTGTATCTGAGCCAGAAACTTTTGCCGAGGGAAGTGGCATACTCGACCATCGAGAATGAGTGTCTGGCCATGGTGTGGGCACTGCAGCGTTTGCAGCCATACCTGTACGGGCGCGCCTTCACGGTGGTAACTGACCACAACCCTCTGAGCTGGTTGCACACAGTGTCCGGAACCAATGGAAGGTTGCTCCGCTGGAGCCTTTGCCCTTCAACAGTACGACTTCACTGTAAAACACAGGAAGGGCAGTGAAAACGGCAATGCCGATGGGTTGTCCCGCCGGGGCGAACCCGCTGAGGTGCGCATGGCCGATTACCGAGAGGTAATGCCTCCTTAGCTCCCTTTTAAGGGGGGAGGTGTGATGTACAATGTCTGTGAGGTATGGGGTTTTGTCCACAAAATATGATGTTTTCTGTTGTAACTTTCCAGAAAGATCCGGCACATATGACAATCCAGGCTGCTAGCTCTGCAGCTTCACCCCTCCTCCCTTCACACACACACAGAACAGCTCAAGTCGTCGTGCTAGAAAGACCCCAGATGAGTGGAGACGTGCAGCTCCGCCTCCACCCCCCTTAGCCGCATGGTCTGCCTAAGGAACAATATGGAACTGTGAGTGTAATCTCTTTGTTTTCTCCACTTTTATTTTATACCTGTACTGTACATATTTTATGTCTCAATTTTATAGCAACTTTTATCTGTAATCACTGTCCTCTTTCGGAAAATAAATGATATAATTATTTAGATCTGTCTCCATGCTCTAAGAATCGAACTATACGCCTTTGATAGATAATCGCTACTAATTCAAGGGGTTTGCCACGGACCCTCTTAATTTAACACTGTGAATTAAGTAACCGTGACTGGTGGCAGCGCGTTGTGCACGGCTATTGCGGCTTGCTGGCAGTCCAGAAGGGTCTTATATTGCTGAATAAGGGTCTGCGGCCACAGCATTGATAATTCCCTTACTGCAGAAGCCTAATTGCCAGTTCACAACAGGCAGTCCGTCCGGCGACCAATTATCCTAGGTGCAGTTCCCTGACTGACCTGAGGGTAAGGGGGGCGCCGGAGAGCTGCGAGTTCCAAAGTGGAACTGAGAAAGTGGGATATACATAAATCCCCGCAGTACTTGGAAGGTTGATAGCAGTGGTGGGGCATCCAAAATAAACCCCCCCCTGCGGCAAATTGTAGAGCGAGAGTAGCTTGCTGGATATTTTGGTCACATGGTGCCAGTGGTGGGATAACTAAGATAAGCCCCAATGCGCCTGTGATAGCCGTGTGCCGGCAGTGTGTCTCGTCCCTCCGTCCGCTGATACACCCGTGTCGGTGGGACTGTGACATAGTGGTGACACAGGGTCCGCTGTCCGTCGCGTTTTGGTGGCAGCGGGACCCCCGTTAGTGTCGCCCGTAAGTGGACGAACGGCGGTGGGCTGTTCGTCACACTGCGGTGTATATATACAGGAGGAGTGGTACTGTGCAGTGTATATATACAGGAGGAGTGGTACTGTGCAGTGTATATATACAGGAGGAGTGGTGCTGTGCAGTGTATATATACAGGAGGAGTGGTACTGTGCAGGGTATATATACAGGAGGAGCTGTACTGTGCAGTGTATATATACAGGAGGAGTGGTACTGTGCAGTGTATATATACAGGAGGAGCGGTACTGTGCAGTGTATATATACAGGAGGAGCTGTACTGTGCAGTGTATATATACAGGAGGAGCGGTACTGTGCAGTGTATATATACAGGGGGAGTGGTACTGTGCAGTGTATATATACAGGAGGAGTGGTACTGTGCAGTGTATATATACAGGGGGAGTGGTACTGTGCAGTATATATACAGGAGGAGCGGTACTGTGCAGTGTATATATACAGGAGGAGTGGTGCTGTGCAGTGTATATATACAGGAGGAGTGGTGCTGTGCAGTGTATATATACAGGAGGAGTGGTGCTGTGCAGTGTATATATACAGGAGGAGTGGTACTGTGCGGTGTATATATACAGGAGGAGTGGTGCTGTGCAGTGTATATATACAGGAGGAGTGGTACTGTGCGGTGTATATATACAGGAGGAGTGGTACTGTGCGGTGTATATATACAGGAGGAGTGGTACTGGGCAGTGTATATATACAGGAGGAGTGGTGCTGTGCAGTGTATATATACAGGAGGAGCTGTACTGTGCAGTGTATATATACAGGAGGAGCTGTACTGTGCAGTGTGTATATATACAGGAGGAGGAGTGGTACTGTGCAGTGTATATATACAGGAGGAGTGGTACTGTGCAGTGTATATATACAGGAGGAGTGGTGCTGTGCAGTGTATATATACAGGAGGAGCTGTACTGTGCAGTGTATATATACAGGAGGAGCTGTACTGTGCAGTGTATATACAGGAGGAGTGGTACTGTGCAGTGTATATATACAGGAGGAGCGGTACTGTGCAGTGTATATATACAGGAGGAGCTGTACTGTGCAGTGTATATATACAGGAGGAGTGGTACTGTGCAGTGTATATATACAGGAGGAGTGGTGCTGTGCAGTGTATATATACAGGAGGAGTGGTACTGTGCAGTGTATATATACAGGAGGAGTGGTACTGTGCAGTATATATATACAGGAGGAGTGGTACTGTGCAGTGTATATATACAGGAGGAGTGGTGCTGTGCAGTGTATATATACAGGAGGAGTGGTACTGTGCAGTATATATATACAGGAGGAGTGGTACTGTGCAGTGTATATATACAGGAGGAGTGGTACTGTGCAGTGTATATATACAGGAGGAGCGGTACTGTGCAGTGTATATATACAGGAGGAGTGGTACTGTGCAGTGTATATATACAGGAGGAGCGGTACTGTGCAGTGTATATATACAGGAGGAGTGGTACTGTGCAGTGTATATATACAGGAGTGGTACTGTTCAGTGTATATATACAGGAGGAGCGGTACTGTGCAGTGTATATATACAGGAGTGGTACTGTGCAGTGTATATATACAGGAGGAGTGGTACTGTGCAGTGTATATATACAGGAGGAGTGGTGCTGTGCAGTGTATATATACAGGAGGAGGGGTACTGTGCAGTGTATATACAGGAGGAGTGGTACTGTGCAGTGTATATATACAGGAGGAGTGGTGCTGTGCGGTGTATATATACAGGAGGAGTGGTACTGTGCAGTGTATATATACAGGAGGAGTGGTACTGTGCAGTGTATATACAGGAGGAGTGGTACTGTGCAGTGTATATATACAGGAGGAGTGGTGCTGTGCAGTGTATATATACAGGAGGAGTGGTACTGTGCAGTGTATATACAGGAGGAGTGGTACTGTGCAGTGTATATATACAGGAGGAGTGGTGCTGTGCGGTGTATATATACAGGAGGAGTGGTACTGTGCAGTGTATATATACAGGAGGAGTGGTACTGTGCAGTGTATATATACAGGAGGAGCGGTACTGTGCAGTGTATATATACAGGAGGAGTGGTGCTGTGCAGTGTATATATACAGGAGGAGTGGTACTGTGCAGTGTATATACAGGAGGAGTGGTACTGTGCAGTGTATATATACAGGAGGAGTGGTGCTGTGCAGTGAATATATACAGGAGGAGTGGTACTGTGCAGTGTATATATACAGGAGGAGTGATGCTGTGCAGTGTATATATACAGGAGGAGCGGTACTGTGCAGTGTATATATACAGGAGGAGTGGTACTGTGCAGTGTATATATACAGGAGTGGTACTGTTCAGTGTATATATACAGGAGGAGCGGTACTGTGCAGTGTATATATACAGGAGTGGTACTGTGCAGTGTATATATACAGGAGGAGTGGTACTGTGCAGTGTATATATACAGGAGGAGTGGTGCTGTGCAGTGTATATATACAGGAGGAGGGGTACTGTGCAGTGTATATACAGGAGGAGTGGTACTGTGCAGTGTATATATACAGGAGGAGTGGTGCTGTGCGGTGTATATATACAGGAGGAGTGGTACTGTGCAGTGTATATACAGGAGGAGTGGTACTGTGCAGTGTATATATACAGGAGGAGTGGTGCTGTGCAGTGTATATATACAGGAGGAGTGGTACTGTGCAGTGTATATACAGGAGGAGTGGTACTGTGCAGTGTATATATACAGGAGGAGTGGTGCTGTGCGGTGTATATATACAGGAGGAGTGGTACTGTGCAGTGTATATATACAGGAGGAGCGGTACTGTGCAGTGTATATATACAGGAGGAGCGGTACTGTGCAGTGTATATATACAGGAGGAGTGGTGCTGTGCAGTGTATATATACAGGAGGAGTGGTACTGTGCAGTGTATATACAGGAGGAGTGGTACTGTGCAGTGTATATATACAGGAGGAGTGGTGCTGTGCAGTGAATATATACAGGAGGAGTGGTACTGTGCAGTGTATATATACAGGAGGAGTGGTGCTGTGCAGTGTATATATACAGGAGGAGCGGTACTGTGCAGTGTATATATACAGGAGGAGCGGTACTGTGCAGTGTATATATACAGGAGGAGTGGTGCTGTGCAGTGTATATATACAGGAGGAGCGGTACTGTGCAGTGTATATATACAGGAGGAGCGGTACTGTGCAGTGTATATACAGGAGGAGTGGTACTGTGCAGTGTATATATACAGGAGGAGTGGTACTGTGCAGTGTATATATACAGGAGGAGCGGTACTGTGCAGTGTATATATACAGGAGGAGTGGTACTGTGCAGTGTATATACACAGGAGGAGTGGTACTGTGCAGTGTATATACACAGGAGGAGTGGTACTGTGCAGTGTATATATACAGGAGGAGTGGTACTGTGCAGTGTATATACACAGGAGGAGTGGTACTGTGCAGTGTATATATACAGGAGGAGTGGTACTGTGCAGTGTATATACACAGGAGGAGTGGTACTGTGCAGTGTATATACACAGGAGGAGTGGTACTGTGCAGTGTATATATACAGGAGGAGTGGTACTGTGCAGTGTATATACACAGGAGGAGTGGTACTGTGCAGTGTATATACACAGGAGGAGTGGTACTGTGCAGTGTATATACACAGGAGGAGCGGTACTGTACAGTGTATATATACAGGAGGAGCGGTACTGTGCAGTGTATATATACAGGAGGAGCGGTACTGTGCAGTGTATATATACAGGAGGAGCGGTACTGTGCAGTGTATATATACAGGAGGAGCGGTACTGTGCAGTGTATATATACAGGAGGAGCGGTACTGTGCAGTGTATATATACAGGAGGAGCGGTACTGTGCAGTGTATATATACAGGAGGAGCGGTACTGTGCAGTGTATATATACAGGAGGAGTGGTACTGTGCAGTGTATATATACAGGAGGAGTGGTACTGTGCAGTGTATATATACAGGGGGAGTGGTACTGTGCAGTGTATATATACAGGAGGAGTGGTACTGTGCAGTGTATATATGCAGGATGAGGGGTACTGTGCAGTGTATATATACAGGAGGAGTGGTACTGTGCAGTGTATATATACAGGAGGAGTGGTACTGTGCAGTGTATATATACAGGAGGAGTGGTACTGTGCAGTGTATATATACAGGAGGAGTGGGTACTGTGCAGGGTATATATACAGGAGGAGTGGTACTGTGCAGTGTATATATACAGGGGGAGTGGTACTGTGCAGTGTATATATACAGGAGGAGCGGTACTGTGCAGTGTATATATACAGGAGGAGCGGTACTGTGCAGTGTATATATACAGGAGGAGCGGTACTGTGCAGTGTATATATACAGGAGGAGAGGTACTGTGCAGTGTATATATAGAGGAGGAGTGGTGCTGTGCAGTGTATATATACAGGAGGAGAGGTACTGTGCAGTGTATATATACAGGAGGAGAGGTACTGTGCAGTGTATATATACAGGAGGAGAGGTACTGTGCAGTGTATATATACAGGAGGAGAGGTACTGTGCAGTGTATATATACAGGAGGAGAGGTACTGTGCAGTGTATATATACAGGAGGAGAGGTACTGTGCAGTGTATATATACAGGAGGAGCGGTACTGTGCAGTGTATATATACAGGAGGAGCGGTACTGTGCAGTGTATATATACAGGAGGAGCGGTACTGTGCAGTGTATATATACAGGAGGAGCGGTACTGTGCAGTGTATATATACAGGAGGAGTGGTACTGTGCAGTGTATATATACAGGAGGAGCGGTACTGTGCAGTGTATATATACAGGAGGAGAGGTACTGTGCAGTGTATATATACAGGAGGAGTGGTACTGTGCAGTGTATATATACAGGAGGAGTGGTGCTGTGCAGTGTATATATACAGGAGGAGCGGTACTGTGCAGTGTATATATACAGGAGGAGCGGTACTGTGCAGTGTATATATACAGGAGGAGTGGTACTGTGCAGTGTATATATACAGGAGGAGTGGTGCTGTGCAGTGAATATATACAGGAGGAGTGGTACTGTGCAGTGTATATATACAGGAGGAGTGGTGCTGTGCAGTGTATATATACAGGAGGAGCGGTACTGTGCAGTGTATATATACAGGAGGAGTGGTACTGTGCAGTGTATATATACAGGAGTGGTACTGTTCAGTGTATATATACAGGAGGAGCGGTACTGTGCAGTGTATATATACAGGAGTGGTACTGTGCAGTGTATATATACAGGAGGAGTGGTACTGTGCAGTGTATATATACAGGAGGAGTGGTGCTGTGCAGTGTATATATACAGGAGGAGGGGTACTGTGCAGTGTATATACAGGAGGAGTGGTACTGTGCAGTGTATATATACAGGAGGAGTGGTGCTGTGCGGTGTATATATACAGGAGGAGTGGTACTGTGCAGTGTATATATACAGGAGGAGTGGTACTGTGCAGTGTATATATACAGGAGGAGTGGTGCTGTGCAGTGTATATATACAGGAGGAGTGGTACTGTGCAGTGTATATACAGGAGGAGTGGTACTGTGCAGTGTATATATACAGGAGGAGTGGTGCTGTGCGGTGTATATATACAGGAGGAGTGGTACTGTGCAGTGTATATATACAGGAGGAGCGGTACTGTGCAGTGTATATATACAGGAGGAGCGGTACTGTGCAGTGTATATATACAGGAGGAGTGGTGCTGTGCAGTGTATATATACAGGAGGAGTGGTACTGTGCAGTGTATATACAGGAGGAGTGGTACTGTGCAGTGTATATATACAGGAGGAGTGGTGCTGTGCAGTGAATATATACAGGAGGAGTGGTACTGTGCAGTGTATATATACAGGAGGAGTGGTGCTGTGCAGTGTATATATACAGGAGGAGCGGTACTGTGCAGTGTATATATACAGGAGGAGCGGTACTGTGCAGTGTATATATACAGGAGGAGTGGTGCTGTGCAGTGTATATATACAGGAGGAGTGGTACTGTGCAGTGTATATATACAGGAGGAGCGGTACTGTGCAGTGTATATACAGGAGGAGTGGTACTGTGCAGTGTATATATACAGGAGGAGTGGTACTGTGCAGTGTATATATACAGGAGGAGCGGTACTGTGCAGTGTATATATACAGGAGGAGTGGTACTGTGCAGTGTATATACACAGGAGGAGTGGTACTGTGCAGTGTATATACACAGGAGGAGTGGTACTGTGCAGTGTATATATACAGGAGGAGTGGTACTGTGCAGTGTATATACACAGGAGGAGTGGTACTGTGCAGTGTATATATACAGGAGGAGTGGTACTGTGCAGTGTATATACACAGGAGGAGTGGTACTGTGCAGTGTATATACACAGGAGGAGTGGTACTGTGCAGTGTATATATACAGGAGGAGTGGTACTGTGCAGTGTATATACACAGGAGGAGTGGTACTGTGCAGTGTATATACACAGGAGGAGTGGTACTGTGCAGTGTATATACACAGGAGGAGTGGTACTGTGCAGTGTATATATACAGGAGGAGCGGTACTGTGCAGTGTATATATACAGGAGGAGTGGTACTGTGCAGTGTATATATACAGGAGGAGCGGTACTGTGCAGTGTATATATACAGGAGGAGCGGTACTGTACAGGAGGAGAGGTACTGTGCAGTGTATATATACAGGAGGAGAGGTACTGTGCAGTGTATATATACAGGAGGAGAGGTACTGTGCAGTGTATATATACAGGAGGAGCGGTACTGTGCAGTGTATATATACAGGAGGAGTGGTACTGTGCAGTGTATATATACAGGAGGAGTGGTACTGTGCAGTGTATATATACAGGAGGAGAGGTACTGTGCAGTGTATATATACAGGAGGAGTGGTACTGTGCAGTGTATATATACAGGAGGAGCGGTACTGTGCAGTGTATATATACAGGAGGAGCGGTACTGTGCAGTGTATATATACAGGAGGAGAGGTACTGTGCAGTGTATATATACAGGAGGAGCGGTACTGTGCAGTGTATATATACAGGAGGAGAGGTACTGTGCAGTGTATATATACAGGAGGAGGGGTACTGTGCAGTGTATATATACAGGAGGAGTGGTACTGTGCAGTGTATATATACAGGAGGAGCGGTACTGTACAGTGTATATATACAGGAGGAGTGGTACTGTGCAGTGTATATATACAGGAGGAGCTGTACTGTGCAGTGTATATATACAGGAGGAGCGGTACTGTGCAGTGTATATATACAGGAGGAGTGGTACTGTGCAGTGTATATATACAGGAGGAGCGGTACTGTACAGTGTATATATACAGGAGGAGTGGTACTGTGCAGTGTATATATACAGGAGGAGCTGTACTGTGCAGTGTATATATACAGGAGGAGCGGTACTGTGCAGTGTATATATACAGGAGGAGTGGTACTGTGCAGTGTATATATACAGGAGGAGCGGTACTGTGCAGTGTATATATACAGGAGGAGTGGTACTGTGCAGTGTATATATATACAGGAGGAGTGGTGCTGTGCAGTGTATATATACAGGAGGAGTGGTGCTGTGCAGTGTATATATACAGGAGGAGCGGTACTGTACAGTGTATATATACAGGAGGAGTGGTACTGTGCAGTGTATATATACAGGAGGAGTGGTACTGTGCAGTGTATATATACAGGAGGAGCTGTACTGTGCAGTGTATATATACAGGAGGAGCGGTACTGTGCAGTGTATATATACAGGAGGAGTGGTACTGTGCAGTGTATATATACAGGAGGAGCGGTACTGTGCAGTGTATATATACAGGAGGAGCGGTACTGTGCAGTGTATATATACAGGAGGAGTGGTACTGTGCAGTGTATATATACAGGAGGAGTGGTACTGTGCAGTGTATATATACAGGAGGAGTGGTACTGTGCAGGGTATATATACAGTACAGGAGTGGTACTGTGCAGTGTATATATATACAGGAGGAGGGGTACTGTGCAGTGTATATATACAGGAGGAGCGGTACTGTGCAGTGTATATATACAGGAGGAGCGGTACTGTGCAGTGTATATATACAGGAGGAGCTGTACTGTGCAGTGTATATATACAGGAGGAGCGGTACTGTGCAGTGTATATATACAGGAGGAGTGGTACTGTGCAGTGTATATATACAGGAGGAGTGGTACTGTGCAGTGTATATATACAGGAGGAGTGGTACTGTGCAGGGTATATATACAGGAGGAGCTGTACTGTGCAGTGTATATATACAGGAGGAGCGGTACTGTGCAGTGTATATATACAGGAGGAGTGGTACTGTGCAGTGTATATATACAGGAGGAGCGGTACTGTGCAGTGTATATATACAGGAGGAGCGGTACTGTGCAGTGTATATATACAGGAGGAGTGGTACTGTGCAGTGTATATATACAGGAGGAGTGGTACTGTGCAGTGTATATATACAGGAGGAGTGGTACTGTGCAGGGTATATATACAGTACAGGAGTGGTACTGTGCAGTGTATATATATACAGGAGGAGGGGTACTGTGCAGTGTATATATACAGGAGGAGCGGTACTGTGCAGTGTATATATACAGGAGGAGCGGTACTGTGCAGTGTATATATACAGGAGGAGCTGTACTGTGCAGTGTATATATACAGGAGGAGCGGTACTGTGCAGTGTATATATACAGGAGGAGTGGTACTGTGCAGTGTATATATACAGGAGGAGTGGTACTGTGCAGTGTATATATACAGGAGGAGTGGTACTGTGCAGGGTATATATACAGTACAGGAGTGGTACTGTGCAGTGTATATATATACAGGAGGAGTGGTACTGTGCAGTGTATATATACAGGAGGAGCGGTACTGTGCAGTGTATATATACAGGAGGAGCGGTACTGTGCAGTGTATATATACAGGAGGAGTGGTACTGTGCAGGGTATATATACAGGAGGAGCGGTACTGTGCAGTGTATATATACAGGAGGAGCGGTACTGTGCAGTGTATATATACAGGAGGAGTGGTACTGTGCAGGGTATATATACAGTACAGGAGTGGTACTGTGCAGTGTATATATATACAGGAGGAGGGGTACTGTGCAGTGTATATATACAGGAGGAGTGGTACTGTGCAGTGTATATATACAGGAGGAGCGGTACTGTGCAGTGTATATATACAGGAGGAGTGGTACTGTGCAGTGTATATATATACAGGAGGAGTGGTACTGTGCAGTGTATATATACAGGAGGAGCGGTACTGTGCAGTGTATATATACAGGAGGAGTGGTACTGTGCAGTGTATATATACAGGAGGAGTGGTACTGTGCAGTGTATATATACAGGAGGAGTGGTACTGTGCAGGGTATATATACAGTACAGGAGTGGTACTGTGCAGTGTATATATATACAGGAGGAGTGGTACTGTGCAGTGTATATATACAGGAGGAGCGGTACTGTGCAGTGTATATATACAGGAGGAGCGGTACTGTGCAGTGTATATATACAGGAGGAGTGGTACTGTGCAGTGTATATATACAGGAGGAGTGGTACTGTGCAGGGTATATATACAGTACAGGAGTGGTACTGTGCAGTGTATATATATACAGGAGGAGGGGTACTGTGCAGTGTATATATACAGGAGGAGTGGTACTGTGCAGTGTATATATACAGGAGGAGCGGTACTGTGCAGTGTATATATACAGGAGGAGTGGTACTGTGCAGTGTATATATATACAGGAGGAGTGGTACTGTGCAGTGTATATATACAGGAGGAGCGGTACTGTGCAGTGTATATATACAGGAGGAGTGGTACTGTACAGTGTATATACACAGGAGGAGAGGTACTGTGCAGTGTATATATACAGGAGGAGTGGTACTGTGCAGTGTATATATACAGGAGGAGCGGTACTGTGCAGTGTATATATACAGGAGGAGTGGTACTGTGCAGTGTATATATACAGGAGGAGCTGTACTGTGCAGTGTATATATACAGGAGGAGCGGTACTGTGCAGTGTATATATACAGGAGGAGTGGTACTGTGCAGTGTATATATACAGGAGGAGCGGTACTGTGCAGTGTATATATACAGGAGGAGTGGTACTGTGCAGTGTATATATACAGGAGGAGCGGTACTGTGCAGTGTATATACACAGGAGGAGTGGTACTGTGCAGTGTATATATACAGGAGGAGTGGTACTGTGCAGTGTATATATACAGGAGGAGTGGTACTGTGCAGTGTATATATACAGGAGGAGTGGTACTGTGCAGTGTATATATACAGGAGGAGTGGTACTGTGCAGTGTATATATACAGGAGGAGTGGTACTGTGCAGTGTATATATACAGGAGGAGTGGTACTGTGCAGTGTATATATATACAGGAGGAGTGGTACTGTGCAGTGTATATATACAGGAGGAGCGGTACTGTGCAGTGTATATATACAGGAGGAGTGGTACTGTGCAGTGTATATATACAGGAGGAGTGGTACTGTGCAGTGTATATATATACAGGAGGAGTGGTACTGTGCAGTGTATATATACAGGAGGAGTGGTACTGTGCAGTGTATATATACAGGAGGAGTGGTACTGTGCAGTGTATATATACAGGAGGAGTGGTACTGTGCAGTGTATATATACAGGAGGAGTGGTGCTGTGCAGTGTATATATACAGGAGGAGCGGTACTGTGCAGTGTATATATACAGGAGGAGTGGTGCTGTGCAGTGTATATATACAGGAGGAGCGGTACTGTGCAGTGTATATATACAGGAGGAGTGGTACTGTGCAGTGTATATATACAGGGGGAGTGGTACTGTGCAGTGTATATATACAGGAGGAGCGGTACTGTGCAGTGTATATATACAGGAGGAGTGGTACTGTGCAGTGTATATATACAGGAGGAGTGGTACTGTGCAGTGTATATATATACAGGAGGAGTGGTACTGTGCAGTGTATATATACAGGAGGAGTGGTACTGTGCAGTGTATATATACAGGAGGAGTGGTACTGTGCAGTGTATATATACAGGAGGAGTGGTACTGTGCAGTGTATATATACAGGAGGAGTGGTGCTGTGCAGTGTATATATACAGGAGGAGTGGTGCTGTGCAGTGTATATATACAGGAGGAGCGGTACTGTGCAGTGTATATATACAGGAGGAGTGGTACTGTGCAGTGTATATATACAGGAGGAGTGGTACTGTGCAGTGTATATATACAGGAGGAGTGGTGCTGTGCAGTGTATATATACAAGAGGAGCGGTACTGTGCAGTGTATATATACAGGAGGAGTGGTACTGTGCAGTGTATATATACAGGAGGAGTGGTACTGTGCAGTGTATATATACAGGAGGAGTGGTGCTGTGCAGTGTATATATACAGGAGGAGTGGTGCTGTGCAGTGTATATATACAGGAGGAGTGGTACTGTGCAGTGTATATATACAGGAGGAGTGGTACTGTGCAGTGTATATATACAGGAGGAGTGGTGCTGTGCAGTGTATATATACAGGAGGAGTGGTACTGTGCAGTGTATATATACAGGAGGAGCGGTACTGTGCAGTGTATATATACAGGAGGAGTGGTACTGTGCAGTGTATATATACAGGAGGAGTGGTACTGTGCAGTGTATATATACAGGAGGAGTGGTACTGTGCAGTGTATATATACAGGAGGAGCGGTACTGTGCAGGGTATATATACAGGAGGAGTGGTACTGTGCAGGGTATATATACAGGAGGAGTGGTACTGTGCAGTGTATATATACAGGAGGAGTGGTACTGTGCAGTGTATATATACAGGAGGAGTGGTACTGTGCAGGGTATATATACAGGAGGAGTGGTACTGTGCAGGGTATATATACAGGAGGAGGGGTGCTGTGCAGTGTATATATACAGGAGGAGCGATACTGTGCAGTGTATATATACAGGAGGAGGGGTACTGTGCAGTGTATATATACAGGAGGAGGGGTACTGTGCAGTGTATATATACAGGAGGAGCGGTACTGTGCAGTGTATATATACAGGAGGAGTGGTGCTGTGCGGTGTTTTGCTCTTCTCTCTTCCTGGCTCGTGGTTTTCAGAGCTGTAGCTTTAAGATGAGACTCCTCCCTTCCTGTGAGCTCCGCCCACTTTCTGGGCGTGGCCGGGCAGAGCTGGTGCAGTTTCCTCCCTGTATATATAGCTGGACACTGTGGTGTATACTCCGTCTTGTGCCTGGAGCTCGGCTGTTTCGCGCTATGTGAGTACCATTAACCCCTTGCAGTCTGCGGACACACCCAGCCGCAGTGACACTGACAGCAGTTAACCCTTCTCTGTCCTCTTCCTGCCCCTCCCTTCTTCGTCTTTCCCAAACTTCTCCCTGGCGGCTCCTGGTTAACCCTTTCCCTGCTGGGGGGCTCATGATCTGGTGTCTCGATTATTTTTGGGTGGTGCAGACTTCCCAGAAGCCCCTGGGACAACTGACGGGGTCCGACCAGTGCGGAGGCGGCGTCACCCATAGATATAACCGAAGTGTGAGCTATTACTCCCCGTTATCGGCCATTACTGGGGGAGGAGACTGTAGGACAGGAGACTACAATCTATTACTCCCCGTTATCAGCCATTACTGGGGGAGGAGACTGTAGGACAGGAGACTACAATCTATTACTCCCCGTTATCAGCCATTACTGGGGGAGGAGACTGTAGGACAGGAGACTACAATCTATTACTCCCCGTTATCAGCCATTACTGGGGAGGAGACTGTAGGACAGGAGACTACAATCTATTACTCCCCGTTATCGGCCATTACTGGGGGAGGAGACTGTAGGACAGGAGACTACAATCTATTACTCCCCGTTATCAGCCATTACTGGGGGAGGAGACTGTAGGACAGGAGACTACAATCTATTACTCCCTGTTATCAGCCATTACTGGGGGAGGAGACTGTAGGACAGGAGACTACAATCTATTACTCCCCGTTATCAGCCATTACTGGGGGAGGAGACTGTAGGACAGGAGACTACAATCTATTACTCCCCGTTATCGGCCATTACTGGGGGAGGAGACTGTAGGACAGGAGACTACAATCTATTACTCCCTGTTATCAGCCATTACTGGGGGAGGAGACTGTAGGACAGGAGACTACAATCTATTACTCCCCGTTATCAGCCATTACTGGGGGAGGAGACTGTAGGACAGGAGACTACAATCTATTACTCCCCGTTATCAGCCATTACTGGGGGAGGAGACTGTAGGACAGGAGACTACAATCTATTACTCCCCGTTATCAGCCATTACTGGGGGAGGAGACTGTAGGACAGGAGACTACAATCTATTACTCCCCGTTATCAGCCATTACTGGGGGAGGAGACTGTAGGACAGGAGACTACAATCTATTACTCCCCGTTATCAGCCATTACTGGGGAGGAGACTGTAGGACAGGAGACTACAATCTATTACTCCCCGTTATCAGCCATTACTGGGGAGGAGACTGTAGGACAGGAGACTACAATCTATTACTCCCTGTTATCAGCCATTACTGGGGAGGAGACTGTAGGACGGGAGACTACAATCTATTACTCCCTGTTATCAGCCATTACTGGGGAGGAGACTGTAGGACAGGAGACTACAATCTATTACTCCCCGTTATCAGCCATTACTGGGGGAGGAGACTGTAGGACGGGAGACTACAATCTTTTACTCCCCGTTATCAGCCATTACTGGGGAGGAGACTGTAGGACAGGAGACTACAATCTATTACTCCCCGTTATCAGCCATTACTGGGGGAGGAGACTGTAGGACAGGAGACTACAATCTATTACTCCCCGTTATCAGCCATTACTGGGGGAGGAGACTGTAGGACAGGAGACTACAATCTATTACTCCCCGTTATCAGCCATTACTGGGGGAGGAGACTGTAGGACGGGAGACTACAATCTATTACTCCCCGTTATCAGCCATTACTGGGGGAGGAGACTGTAGGACAGGAGACTACAATCTATTACTCCCCGTTATCAGCCATTACTGGGGAGGAGACTGTAGGACAGGAGACTACAATCTATTACTCCCCGTTATCAGCCATTACTGGGGGAGGAGACTGTAGGACAGGAGACTACAATCTATTACTCCCCGTTATCAGCCATTACTGGGGAGGAGACTGTAGGACAGGAGACTACAATCTATTACTCCCCGTTATCAGCCATTACTGGGGGAGGAGACTGTAGGACAGGAGACTACAATCTATTACTCCCTGTTATCGGCCATTACTGGGGGAGGAGACTGTAGGACAGGAGACTACAATCTATTACTCCCTGTTATCGGCCATTACTGGGGGAGGAGACTGTAGGACAGGAGACTACAATCTATTGCTCCCAGGAGACTGTAGGACAGGAGACTACAATCTATTACTCCCAGTTATCAGCCATTACTGGGGGAGGAGACTGTAGGACAGGAGACTACAATCTATTACTCCCCATTATCAGCCATTACTGGTTGGGGGGCTCAGTTGTATTGGATGTTACTGACCACTTTCTGTCACTGTTTCATGCACTTTGTTTCGGGGCTCCTCACCCTTTACGTTTCCTGTTTCTTTTGTGACGCTGATACTTTGTATATTATAATCTGATCACTGATTTCTTTTTAGGAATTTTTGGAGCAGAAACTCTTCACAAACTCCATGTTATTGTTCTGTTCCAAGAATTCCTGTGAACACCTCCTGATATCTGGTGTAAGTGACCTCATGGGGCTCTGATGTCCCCACCGTGGCGAGGCTGACAATCTCCATAATCAGGCCGGTTGTCAGCAGTGATGGCTCCTTGGGCCGAGTCATCCGTCTGCGCAGGATTCCTCTAGTCTTGGGGAGTCGTCTCCCGGGATCTCTGGAGCGACTACTCTCCCATCATTGTCTGTAGTGTAATTGGGGTGACATGTGGGGGCTCGGCCGTATTTTGGGGGTGCATCGGGCACAGTTGCATTACACAGGCAGAGCTGTCAGAGGTGAGGCGTGAGAATGAGGCGACGAGTGGAGACTTGTACGAGCTGTCGGCTCCAGGGCCTGATATTTACTTGCGGCAGGTGAGACTGCAGCTCTGTATGGGAAGGGTCACGTGACCTGATGGCGGCTGCACCTTGTCCTATGTGTCCGCTGTAGGTCCAGTGAAGCCGGTAGCGTCGCAGACAATTGACTTTAGGCCGGAAGGTTCCCCATCTCTGCTTGCTGTCAGGGAATGAGCCCGGTCTATCGGTCAGAAGCTGTAGCCGTGTAGAAAGCTCGCCCAGCTGAGGGTTTTACAATTGTCTCATCTCCACAGTCCTGGGCTCTGGGAACATGAGGCGACATTGACATTATGGAAATGAGGAATTGGGGGGGGGGGGGGGGGGAGGTAAACAACTGCATAAGGCGCTATCCAGAGTCACTGCCGGACCCTCTCCTGCTCCCAACCGCTGGCATCATCAAATGCAGCAGGATGGCAGGGAGAGATCTGTCAATCACCTCTAACAGCGCTGGGAGGAGCCAGCCAGAGGCGAAGCCGGACTACTCGCATCTCTCCAGATGGTTCCCGCTCAGGTCTTCGGTGCCTGGTCTCTTAGGCCTCTTTCACACATCCGTTTTGCGCCGTCAGGTGAGATCCAGCTTTTTTTGTAAAACCGGATCCGGCGAAATGCAATGTCGGATCCGGTTTTTCCCCATCGACTTGTATCAGCGCCGGATGGCATTGCGGTTCGTCCGTTTTTTGCCGGATCCGGCTATTTGTCTCATTCTGGCGTCTGGAAAAAACGGCTACTGTAACGTTTTTTTGTCTCAGGCGAAAAAGACGGAAGTGCCGGATCCGACGCTTCTGGCTTTTTGTCACAATGAAAGTCTATGGGCGCCGGATCCAGAAAAAGACGGATCCAGCCACCGGATCCGTTTTTTTAAGTCTGCGCATGCTCTGATCCAATTGGCCAGCGCTGCCCCAGGAAACAGATATAACCTGCTAGACTGATCCGGCAGAAGAACGGATCCATTTCTACAGTTCTCCAAAATTTACGCCGGATCCTGCCTGACGGCAAACAACTGATGTGTGAAAGTAGCCTTAGGCTAAGTTCACACGTAGCGGAACTCTCACGGAAATTACCGCGAGAGTTCCGGAATTCCATTCTGCGGGAAAATCGCATTTTAAATTCCCGCGATTTTCCCGTGGAATAACTAGCATTTTGCAAGCGTAATTAGCTTGCAAAATGCTATCGTTTTCCAAGCAATCTGTAGCATCGCTTGGAGAACTGATTGACAGGTTGGTCACACTCGGCAAACATAGTGTTTGACGAGTGTGACCAACTTTTTACTACTGATGACGCCTATGCAGCATCAGTAGTAAAAGATAAAATGTAAAAAATGGTGTTACTCTTACCTTCCGACGTCCCGCGCAGCCTTCCCGCCTCTCTCCACGCTCCCGTTCCCAGTAATCCTTTGCGAAAATGCCCGCGATGACGTCAGTTCTCGCGGGATCGCGACGTCTTGCGGTAATTCGCAATGACGGCGAGACTTCGCGATCCCGCGAGAACTGACGTCATCGCGGGCATTTTCGCAAAGGATTACTGGGAACGGGAGCGTGGAGAGAGGCGGGAAGGCTGCGCGGGACGCCGGAAGGTGAGAATAACAATATTTTTTATTTTAAATTCTACTTTTTACAGGGATATGGTGCCCGGAGGACAGTCTCCTCTCCTTCGGACCGTGGGTACAGTCCGCAAATGTTCTGCTTACTTTTCGCATGGTGTGCACTGCCACATGCGGCAAGTAAGCGGAACAATGCATTCCTAAGGGTGCGGGATCGCCGCTATTCCGCGAAATTAATGAGCATGCTGCGGTTTTTACTGCAAAGCGATTCCGCCGCGGTAAAAACCGCAGCATTAGCACAGCATTACGGAATCCCATAGGAATGCATGGGATGCTTATTTTTTCACGGCAAAATCGCGCTGTTAAAACCGCCGCGGAAACGTGAAAAAAACGCCACGTGTGAACTCAGCCTTACCTGCCGGCTCTCGGTAACATGGATCTGGCTGCAGTCAGGCGGCAACCTGTGTGTAGTGAAAATATGTATGGCCGGCAGTAAGTTAGCATTTGTTCTAAGGGTACCGTTACGCCTAGCGATGCACCAGCGATCCCGACAACGATATGACGCGGTCAGGATCTCTGGTACATCGCTAAGTGGTCGCTAGTGAGCTGCCACACAGGCAGATCTCACCAGCGACATAGCGGGGGTCGGGGATCGCTACTTACCTGTCAGACGTGGCGATCCTGACGCCCACGCGTCGCTCATCAGCGCCACAGGAAGCGCAGCAGGAAGCGCCCGACGAGAAATGGTCCAGGACGTACAGAAAGCTGCCAATTAGAGGTGGGGCGGGGTTATACACAGAAAGCTGCCAGTTAGTTGGGGCGGGGTTACACACAACTCCGCATTCCAAGCTCTGCTACATTTGCAGAGAGTAAACTGTGATTGTGACACAACTGCTTTATGCACTAAACGGTCCAGGACGTTCTCGCTCGACCAACGATAATCAGCGGGGGTGCCGGTCGGAGGTAAGTATCACATGCAGCGATATCGCAGTGTATAACGGGGGCTTTAGGCTGCAGTTCTTCACCAAGGTCATAGCCTATGTTATCCTGAGAAAAGGCAGTCTTCCTGGTCTCCAACCCCAGGGTGCCTTCCAGAGAACACACAGAATGGAACCATTTCACACCTCTGATACCTTGAGGGCAGACGCCAAATGGGACCTATTTGTAACCTGACAATGTCTATTTACTATGGGAAAGAAAAGCTAAGACAAGAACTGTTAGTCACAAACCAACAATTAGAATATTAACATGAGAGGCTGGTCTAGAAATCTGATCTCCAGGCTAAATCTATAAATTAGGCCTTTACACAAAGAAAGCTGTTCACCGACTGAGGGACAGCCAAGCTGGTGTGAGCCATTCCATATTCATCCCCCCCCCCCAGGGAGCAGAATACCAGACTGCAAGGTTTAGATATTTCTGTAAGTTTTCTCCCTTTTATTTTATCACTGTTTTGCATATTTGTCACTTTTTATTTCCATTCTTGTATCATTTTATTGTGAGCTCTGCACCTTTTCTATTAAAGCTTAAAACTTTAATAGTTTTGAACCTTTTTATGCTCCAAAAGAATCCACAGCCTTAGAGTGTGCGCTCCTGGTGATTGGCGGACTGTAGTAGTATTTCCGGGACTCGTCGCCCGTGTGTTCGGTGAGTGGTGGCAGCGTGTATGAGCGGGGTGTGGGCTGTGTCGGGGTGTGATTTATGCTCCCACTGCAGCATAGGACAGAGGGTGAATGCTGGACTGAGAGGAGACAGGTTAACCCTTGCAGGCGAAACCCCAAGTCACGTGCTGAGAAGCGGGTACGTGACACTGTGCTTGATGATGATGATTATTATTATTCCTGATGCTCGTGGTTTGGACAGCAGAAGTAGCTTGACAAGTTTTCTTTAAAAGAATTGTGACAGGTTTTTACTGTGTAATCTGAGCGCACCATGAGGTTCTGGAAGAGACCCTGATTCCAACCATGTGTCACTTACTGGACTTTGTTTTGCTGTTTCAATAAAATCAGTATTTTATCAGCAGAGTAGCTGCGGTTAGTGCAGCGCAGCGTCAGGTAAAGCCGCAAACGTCGGCGCTGAGACACGGGCGCCGACGGACGCTAGTGTAGGCGAGGATCACGTGGCGTGTAGCTCGCCACAAGCTGAGACTGACTACCCAACTCTCTGTCACTATTTGTAATATCCGAGGGAAGGGGTTTCATAATGTGTCAGTCACCAGTCCACACATCACACATCCGTCACCATACATACACAGCATAATATGCTACACTAGCGCATCGCCGAGCCGCCATGCGGGCTTTTTATAGCGATGCGCTTCCGGGACCTTCCATTAGCTTGGGAAGGACCAGTCAGATCCGACGTAGGACCTGAGCATGTGACCCCTGCTCTCCAGTGAGAGGTCAAGTTGCGGGCATGCCCAGTAGCACGGCATGAGGACTTGGCCTCAGGAGCAGTTCCCTGCAGAGCAGGTTGCGCTGCTATTGCTGCACCAGAGGTGGCAGCAACATCCAGGCTGTCAGAGCGAGTCTGAGCAGCAAGCCTGGCTCGCCGTGTTTGCTGAGCAACACCCGGAGTGGTCGAGGAAGAATGGGAGACCGCAGGATGTCTGGCTCTGGACTCCCGCTGTGCAGTGCCAGGAATCCGACGCCTAACACTTTTGATTCGCAGCACGTCCATCTCAGTCAAAGCATTGACATTGAGGTCCACATTCTTCACTTTCCCTGCACTCTGTCCTACGTCCTTCAGTACGTTCCCAGGTCGTACCGTCTCATACAGTACCGCAGCGTCCTCCCAGTTCAGCTTCACTACGTTCAGGAGTTCCCTTGTCCGTTTCGCCCCAGACATGAGGGCATCTGCCCATGTAGTAAGCTGCCACATTTTAGAGCGACGTGCGTCCCTGTACTGCTGTGACCTCTGCTGTAGCTTCTGTTCCACCCCTGCTGTCCCTGCTGCACTTCTGGCCCTGAACGGCTGGGCTTCTCACTCCTGATGTTGCGGGGTTGCTGTGCTGTCTGGGCGCCCCTGGCCCTACTACTCACCACAAATCAGGAAATCCTCTGCCTTATCCACAGTGACCCCTCCTATATTAACTAATTGTTATGCTAAACTATATTTGCTAATGTGTCCCCATCTAGTGGACGAACTTAGGTACTACACGTTCCCTATAATACATTATATGACATATATTCCTGTTAGGCGTCGGATTCCTGCAGCTACACAACAGGAATCCAGAGCCTCACATGCTGCTCTGCAGCAAGTCATTCCTGAGGCTAAGTTCCTCTTCCGCTCCACTGAGCATGCTCACGAGACGATCTCACATTGGTGGTCGGGAGTCACGTGCTCAGGTCCTTCTCCTGATCTGATTGGTCCATGTTATGAATGAGTCACCGTAGGAGGCAAAAGCAAAAATACTAGCTAAGTCCAGAAAACCAGAGAAGATGGCATCTATCGGATTGCAGACCCCTGAACCTAACAACAACAACTAGCAGTAGCCGTGGGGGGTTCCTACGGTGCCCTAGACCCCTCGATCACAGCCGGAGAACTGCATAGCCTAAAGACAGAAAGGGAAATCTAAACTGCCCCAGAGCAGACCCCAAAGCAATAGGCAGCCCCCAACATATAATGACGGTGAAGCAAGATGAAAAAACACTCACACAGATAGAAAGATAGGCTGAGCAAATTATGGGCCCAAGCTAACTAGATAGGACAGGATAGAAAAGCTGCTGTCTGCAATCCGCCAAAACCCTCTCAAAACAAGAGCCAACAGACTGATAGGGAAAAAAGCCCTGAAGACGCTAGGCCTCAAAAAGACTATATCAGTACTCAGGTATTTTCTGAAGACAGAGCAAAAAGGAATTCAGCTCACCCCAGCAGGGAATGGCAGAAATCCAGAAAAACAAGGCAAAACACAAATGCAAAAAGCAGAGCAGAAAACTTGGCTTTTGAGGAGCAGGAATCAGACTGGTCTCCTAGAATCCCTCAGAGAAATCACCCGCAAGGCAGAAGGGCGTCGGCTGCCTTATATCCAGTCAGCAATTCCTGTCACCCAGTCATCATCATTCTGCTCAGGTGCTTGGTAATCAGCCTCACTACCTTCCTTCACCAGAAGAGGGAGTTCATCAGACCTCAATGGTGAAGGGGAAAATGAACTCACAACAGGTCCATCTCAGATCTGGAAGGTCCCGGCAGCGCACGGCTATAAAAGGCCCGCATGGCCGCTCGGCCATGCGCTAGTATAGACTCTTCTTGCTAGATGTGTGAATGGTGATGGATGGATGATTCTGGTGACTGACTTATTAAGATTCCCCTCCCTCTGATATTACGCATGTGGATAGGGAACTATAGAGTCAGCGCCAGTCAGTGACAAGCCATAGGCCACTGTGCACACCGCACCTCTACACTAGCGTCCGGTGGTGTCACGTCTCTATCTCATAGCGGCTGTGTCTGCCGCCGCGCTGCATTGAGCAGTACTTACCGGCGTCCGCAGTAGCAATGCCGCACGCACAGTAGGTCTAGACGGACACCGCTCCCTGTCTTGGACCTGTGACCAGATACCGTGCGTGCAATTTCGCCGAGACCTGTGAGTCTAACAGGCCCGGTGTTTATGTTACTGAGCCTGTCATGATCCAGGTTGGATATGACAGGTTTTGAATAAGTAACCTTTTTTTTCCTTTGAGCTGGTTTAGAGTTGGTTTTGCCCCCCGGTGGCCATTAGGGTTATTACACAGTGGTGTCTTTTGTTCTAGTTTGCCCCCGGTGGTGGTGAGCGTTATTGCACGGGAATCTCAAACAGGTGTGAGACTCTGGCTCCTAACTATAAAGGTGTGTCAGGTGTTCTCACTCACTGTTGGTGATATTGGTGTTTTCCAACCATCCTTGGTGAAGGCAGGAGCTAGAGAGAGTTCCTGGCAGCTCAGTTAGAATCCTGCAGTGGCAGCTATGGTGTCAGCGAGGAGTTCTTGCAAAGCTTGGTGGAGTGGCAGCTATGTTGTCAGCGAGGAGTTCTTGCAAAGCTTGGTGGAGTGGCAGCTATGGTGAAAGCTGCACTCAGATGCTGGACTCTGTTGCTGGAAGGCTGCACTCGGATGCTTGACTCTGCTTTAAAGCTGCACTCAGATGCGGGACTCTGTTGCTGGAAAGCTGCACTCAGGTGTTGGATCCGGTTGGAGGAAAAGATGCACTCAGGTGTCGGACTCTGTTGCTTGGAACATTAGCAACAGAGCAAAGCTAAGTGGTGTTTCCCTGTTTGTCACTTTCCTCAATGTGTGTTTTAGTGCAGTGGTGGGATTAGTTTCTGCACTGTCCACTTCACTAGTAAGGGATTGGTTCAGGGCGAGCTAGGGATTTTAGGTATCCTGATCAGTGCGGAACCGGCCTAGGGATTGTTAGGAGTGTAGAGACACTGACTCAGGGGAGTGCAGGAGGTCTCCACGTCCCCGTTCCCTATCGCAGGGCCACCATTGTAATTGTTTTCTTGGTTTTCCCCTTTATTCTGAAATTCGCCCTGCTGGAGGCGGTGTATCCAGGGTCACGCGTGTCATAGAAATTTGCTCTGCTGGAGTCGGTGTGTCCAGTCTCACGTGACCATGTCAGCGCCTCTGTGAGTTAAGAGTCCGCTCTGCGCACGTCGGGTGACGTTGAACCCATGCGCGTTATACCGCCATATTGCTCGTCTGCCATTAATTAGCAGTGGTTTTAACACCTACTGCACGGTGGACCCCCGAGTGGCTAACGCACTTTATTATTTATTTTTATATAGTGTGTTCCGCCGTTCCTAACATTATACTAGATCCAGGGTCTGGATAGTGATGGCAGATCAGCAGCAACTTTTGCAGTATATTCAGCAGCTGGAGGGCCGGTTGGCTACTCTGGAGAGTGCTATCTCCGCTGCGAAGTCTACTGAGGCTGTCTACTCAGGCAATCGCAGAGGCGGTTTCACGTGTATCCACGTCCTCCCCTGCGCCGACAGTTTCCCGCCTCCCGTTACCCGATAAATTTTCTGGCGATGGCGCCTCCTGTAGGGGTTTTGTCAGCCAATGCTCTATCCAGCTTGAGTTACTGGCCGCGCGATTCCCTACAGAACGGGCTAAGGTGGGGTTTATTATTTTCCACCTGTTGGGCAGGGCGTTGGAGTGGGCCACGCCACTGTGGGAGCGTGGTGACCCAGAGGTTCGGACCGCTGGTCAGTTCTTAACATCGCTCAAGGAGGTCTTCCTGGGACCACGGGTCACGCACGATACCTCTCTTCATCTACTATCGTTAACTCAGGGATCCCTCTCGGCCAGCCAGTATGCCGTCCGTTTTCGGACACTGGCTTCCGAGCTGGAGTGGTCTGATAAAGCCTGTTATGTGTTACAGAACCACTCAGCACCCTGAATATGTTGTGCAGTTATATGTATGTATAATAGGTTCCATGTGAGATGCATGTCCCTAATGCATCAGTTCACAGGCTGCGCCCCTGGGCAGAGGGGACACGATATTCTCCTTTTGTCCGCCCCCCCCCCCCCACCTTGTGTAATTCCCACAGTAAACATCGGCAGGCTCCGGCCACCTGCGGCTTTTGTAATGCATGTCTGGCCTGCCGCTTTTCTATTGGCCGGCCCTCTGTATCTGTGTGATATATTCTGTGTCCTGTGAGTAAAGTGTTGTCAGACTGGAAATACATGGAGAAGCAGTGATCTTTTATATGCGCCCATGTAACCAAGGAATTCCAACCAGCGTCATTCATTCAGACTCCAGCCAACGCAGAGCGGACCTCCGAAAACACGGGGTGGTACTGAAAGAGGTACCACAGCTTGGTAGACCCCGTTACAAAGCCCTCATCCCTGTGTTCTGGAGAGGTTTAGCGGAGCACGTTAAGGATGCTCTATCAACCAGAGTGGTGCCCATAAGTCTGGAGGAGCTGATTGCTATTTCCACCCGCATTGATCTCCGTTTTTGGGAGCGCGGGTTGGAGCGTGCTCAAATCAGACGGAAGGTTAGTTCGGCTCCCAACCTATTTGAACCTCTGAAATCACCCGAGTCAGAGATTCCACCCCCAGAGCCCATGGAGGTGTCTCGAGGCGTGTCCAGCGCAAAACTCCACTTGCGGTTACCACTGTCCACTCTGTTTCCCAGGATAACAGCGCCCCGCAGTGGCCAAACTCGGTGCCGCTGGGCAAGACCTTTGTCCCTTCAGCCGGAGGTTCTCGCGTGGGCACACGCGTCCAGGGTGGGTGGTCACTGTGGCTACAAGCAGACCACAAAACTCCTGGCAAGGTCTTATTGGTGGCCGCACAGGGCTCGGGACACTAAAAAAAATATATTCGGGCATGTGCCTCTTGTGCTCGGAACAGCTCTCCTAAACAGAGGCCGGCTGGGTTACTATATCCTTCGCCAGTGGCTGACTGGACAGTGGAGGTTCGCGACTAGTTTGAGTTACGCTCCGCATGCCACTCTAGCCTCTAAACGGAGAGTGAAGACGCCCGCCAACACGCTGCGGCGTTCCACTCCAACTTCTGCTCCTGGCGACTCTGCCACCCCTGATGCCTTCCACGTGTCCCTTCTCAAACCTGTTCAGGTGTCCCGGTTTTCCGTCTCACCGCCGGGACATCAGACTTGTCTTCGGACAAGTCTGAGGCCTATGCCTCTGTGGGACATGGCAAAAAATTTTGCTTGGTAGGTTGTAAGGCTCAGGAGGGGGGGGGGGGGGGGGGTAATGTTAGGCGCTGGATTTCAGCAGCTACACAACAGGAATCCAGAGCCTCACATGCTGCTCTGCAGCAAGTCATTCCTGAGGCTAAGTTCCTCTGCTGCTCCACTGAGCATGCTCACGAGACGATCTCCCACTGGAGGTCAGGAGTCACGTGCTCAGGTCCTTCTCCTGATCTGATTGGTCCATCTCAGATATCTGGAAGGTCCCGGCAGCGCACGGCTATAAAAGGCCCGCATGGCTGTTCGGCCATGCGCTGGTATAGACTCTTCTTGATAGATGTGTGAATGGTGATGGATGGATGATTCTGGTGACCGACTTATTAAGATTCCCCTCCCTCTGATATTACGCATGTGGATAGGGAACTATAGAGTCAGCGCCAGTCAGTGGCAAGCCATAGGCCACTGTGCACACCGCACCTCTACACTAACGTCCGGTGGTGTCACGTCTCTCACGGCACTATCACATAGCGGCTGTGTCTGCCGCCGCTCTGCATTCAGCAGCACTTACCGGAGTCTGCAGTAGCGACGCCGCATACACGGTGGGTCTAGACGGACACCGCTCCCTGTCTTGGACTCGTGTCCTGTGACCAGATACCGTGCGTGTAATTTCGCTGAGACCTGTGACTAACAGGCTCGGTGTTTATGTTACGGCGCCTCTGTGAGCTAACAGAGTCCGCTCAGCGCACATCGGGTGACGTTGAACCCGTGCACATTATACCGCCATATAGCGTGTCTGCCATTAGTTAGCAGCAGTGTGAACACCTTCTGCACCGTGGACCCCGAGCGGCGAACGCACTTCATTATTTATTTAGTGCGTTCCGCCGTTCCCAACATATTCCTATACACATAGCAGGAAGAGATATATACACAATTGTACATACAAGGCGATATCTATCTACATCAATGAAGAGAGTGGAGTATCACGCGGTCCCGGTCCACCCCTTGCACATACACGGTGGGGGTGGAGGGGCGGTGCGTACACTGGGTGCAGTGTGAAGCTTGGGCCCGTTTCGCCCCTCGGTTTGGCGGTGTGTCTCCTGTATCCACTGTGATGACGTGGACGGATTAGTTTGTATCTACAGACAAGATAATCTGCACAGGACATTTCACGCCGTCCTTGCAGGATGTGAACAGCGTCGTCTGCTGCGCTCGGAAAAAGAGGGGAAAACTCATCCGTTTCAGTACCGTTCATAGAAGCAAATGTACCGTCCTGTATCTTATGTTTTCAGCCTTTTTTTCTCATCGTTTTTTTTTTTTTTTTTTCTGCAATCCTCCTACCTGTGTTTTCTGTTCTGTAGGTTCAGGCAGGTGTGGGAGAATGCTGTAGGGTCAGAAGAAGACGATTCCAGGAACGCAAGGGTTAATAGTTTATCAAAATTCACAGTGAAAAAATATATAAACAGTGGGTACGGAAAGTATTCAGACCCCTTTACATCTTTCACTCTGTTTCATTGCAGCCATTTGGTAAATTCAGAAAAGTTCATTTTTCCTCATTAATGTCACTCTGCTCCCCCATCTTGGCTGAAAAAACAGAAATGTAGAAATTTTTGCAAATTTATTAAAAAAAAAGAAACCGTGAAATCTCATATGGCCATAAGTATTCAGCCCCTTTGCTCAGACACTCATATGTAAGTCACATGCTGTCCATTTCCTTGTGATCCTCCTTGAGATGGTTCTACTCCTTCATCGGAGTCCAGCTGTGTGTAATTACACTGATAGGACTTGATGTGTGAAGGCGCACACCTGTCTATATAAGACCTCACAGCTCACAGTGCATGTCACACCAAATGAGAATCATGAGGCCAAAGAGTGAAATAAAGAGTGAAAAATTTAAAGGGGTCTGAATACTTTCCGTACCCACTGTAAATCCCTCCGTCATCCGTATCTGGCGGGTGCCTCCGTCACCCGTATCTGGTGGTTGCCTCCGTCATCCTGTGACCGCCCGCTGCCTCCGTCATCCGTATCTGGTGGTTGCCTCCGTCATCCTGTGACCGCCCGCTGCCTCCGTCATCTGTATCTGGTGGTTGCCTCCGTCATCCTGTGACCGCCCGCCGCCTCCGTCATCCGTATCTGGTGGTTGCCTCCGTCATCCTGTGACCGACTGCCGCCTCCGTCATCCGTATCTGGTGGTTGCCTCCGTCATCCTGTGACCGCCCGCTGCCTCCGTCATCTGTATCTGGTGGTTGCCTCCGTCATCCTGTGACCGACTGCCGCCTCCGTCATCCGTATCTGGTGGTTTGCTCCGTCATCCTGTGCCCACCGCCTCCGTCATCCGTATCTGGTGGCCGCATCCGCATCTGGTGGCCGCCTCCGTCATCCGCATCTGGTGGCTGCCTCCGTCATCCTGTGCCCGCCGCCTCCGTCATCCGCATCTGGTGGCCGCCTCCGTCATCCGCATCTGGTGGCCGCCTCCGTCATCCGCATCTGGTGGCTGCCTCCGTCATCCTGTGCCCACCGCCTCCGTCATCCGCATCTGGTGGCTGCCTCCGTCATCCTGTGCCCGCCGCCTCCGTCATCCGCATCTGGTGGCTGCCTCCGTCATCCGCATCTGGTGGCTGCCTCCGTCATCCGCATCTGGTGGCCGCCTCCGTCATCCGCATCTGGTGGCCGCCTCCGTCATCCGCATCTGGTGGCTGCCTCCGTCATCCTGTGGTCGCCTCCGTCATCCATATCTGGTGATCACCCTTTGCAACCACCAGATACTAATGGGATTTACATTTCTAAGCAATTAACCCTTCTGTTACTGGAAGCTTCTTAATTTGTAGCTCTTGGGGGCTCAGCAGCTCTATAGACAACGGAGCGCAGAGGCCGAGCATGCACTACTCTGCTCCATCCAGGATGACACTGCGGACCCCTGTTCTCAGAATCTCTGGGGGGCAGTGGTTGGTTCTTATGGATCAGATATAACTTGATTATTTAGCGAATAACCCTTTAGAGCTGATTTTCCTATCTAATGTATAAAGCTCAAGTGTGTGTGTGTGTGTCCGGGATAGGCATCCGCACCGCCGCAGCTACAGCCACAAAATTTGGCACAGTCACACGTCTGGACCCCGAGAGCGTCCTAAGCTATGTTGTGAGGTGAAATTTTAACCCCGCGCGTTCCAATTCACCAAACAATTTTGCCCCATCTACATACTGGGGAAGCAGTGTGTGCGCGTCAAGCCCCGCCCCTCATTATGATGTCACAATGGTTGACTATGGGATGGAGGATGTGTGATGGGTATATGGGCACGGGACTATGGGATGGAGGATGTGTGATGGGTATATGGGCACGGGACTATGGGATGGAGGATGTGTATGATGGGTATATGGGCACGGGACTATGGGATGGAGGATGTGTATGATGGGTATATGGGCACGGGACTATGGGATGGAGGATATGTATGATGGGTATATGGGCACTGGACTATGGGATGGAGGATATGTATGATGGGTATATGGGCACTGGACTATGGGATGGAGGATGTGTATGATGGGTATATGGGCACTGGACTATGGGATGGAGGATATGTATGATGGGTATATGGGCATGGGACTATGGGATGGAGGATGTGTATGATGGGTATATGGGCACTGGACTATGGGATGGAGGATGTGTGATGGGTATATGGGCACGGGACTATGGGATGGAGGATGTGTATGATGGGTATATGGGCACTGGACTATGGGATGGAGGATGTGTGATGGGTATATGGGCACGGGACTATGGGATGGAGGATGTGTATGATGGGTATATGGGCACTGGACTATGGGATGGAGGATGTGTGATGGGTATATGGGCACGGGACTATGGGATGGAGGATGTGTGATGGGTATATGGGCACGGGACTATGGGATGGAGAATATGTATGACGGGTATATGGGCACTGGACTATGGGATGGCGAATATGTATGATGGGTGTATGGGCACGGGACTATGGGATGGAGAATATGTATGATGGGTATATGGGCACGGGACTATGGGATGGAGAATATGTATGATGGGTGTATGGGCACGGGACTATGGGATGGAGAATATGTATGATGGGTATATGGGCACGGGACTATGGGATGGAGAATATGTATGATGGGTATATGGGCACGGGACTATGGGATGGCGAATATGTATGATGGGTATATGGGCACGGGACTATGGGATGGAGAATATGTATGATGGGTATATGGGCATGGGACTATGGGATGGCGAATATGTATGATGGGTATATGGGCACGGGACTATGGGATGGCGGATGTATGATGGGTATATGGGCACGGGACTATGGGATGGCGAATATGTATGATGGGTATATGGGCATGGGACTATGGGATGGTGGATATGTATGATGGGTATATGGGCACGGGACTATGGGATGGCGGATGTATGATGGGTATATGGGCACGGGACTATGGGATGGAGGATATGTATGATGGGTATATGGGCACGGGACTATGGGATGGAGAATATGTATGATGGGTATATGGGCACGGGACTATGGGATGGTGGATATGTATGATGGGTATATGGGCACGGGACTATGGGATGGCGGATGTATGATGGGTATATGGGCACGGGACTATGGGATGGAGGATATGTATGATGGGTATATGGGCACGGGACTATGGGATGGAGAATATGTATGATGGGCATGGGACTATGGGATGGCGAATATGTATGATGGGTATATGGGCACGGGACTATGGGATGGAGGATGTGTGATGGGTATATGGGCACGGGACTATGGGATGGAGGATATGTATGACGGGTATATGGGCACGGGACTATGGGATGGCGGATGTATGATGGGTATATGGGCACGGGACTATGGGATGGAGGATGTGTGATGGGTATATGGGCACGGGACTATGGGATGGAGGATGTGTGATGGGTATATGGGCACGGGACTATGGGATGGCGAATATGTATGATGGGTATATGGGCACGGGACTATGGGATGGCGGATGTATGATGGGTATATGGGCACGGGACTATGGGATGGAGGATGTGTGATGGGTATAAGGGCACGGGACTATGGGATGGCGAATATGTATGACGGGTATATGGGCATGGGACTATGGCATGGAGGATATGTATGATGGGTATATGGGCACGGGACTATGGGATGGAGGATGTGTGGGTATAAGGGCACGGGACTATGGGATGGCGAATATGTATGATGGGTATATGGGCATGGGACTATGGGATGGAGAATATGTATGATGGGTATATGGGCATGGGACTATGGGATGGAGGATATGTATGATGGGTATAAGGGCACTGGACTATGGGATGGCGGATGTATGATGGGTATAAGGGCATGGGACTATGGGATGGAGGATGTGTGATGGGTATATGGGCATGGGACTATGGGATGGAGAATATGTATGATGGGTATAAGGGCACTGGACTATGGGATGGAGGATATGTATGATGGGTATAAGGGCACTGGACTATGGGATGGAGGATATGTATGATGGGTATATGGGCACCGGACTATGGGATGGAGGATAATTATGATTTGCTATTACTAACCACAGTTAGTTACTATGCCCGGGCAGCGCCGGGCTCTTCAGCTAGTTCTTTATAATTACAGTATCATACATGAACCAAACACCATTATGTACACCCATTCACACACACAGGGCCGGCTCCAGGATTCCATGGACCCCGGGCGAAAGTCTCAGTGGCCTCTTCACCACATACCACTATAGATATGAAATATAGTACAATTCACAGATTTCACTTCTTACATTACATGAGTGATATCTATTGTAAATTCTATTGTACCAGACAGCAGAGGGGATTCAGGTGATCGAGGGTCCACAGGTTTCAGGGCTTCAGCACCTGTAGTATTAGAGGTAACCAGGATATTGATAAATGTACCCGACCAGTAGAAACTCTCTTCAGCAGTGTAACCTTTACAGAAGTCCATTTCCTCCTATATAGTCCTCCTTACAGTATAATGAGCCCCATATAATACTCCACACAGTATAATGAGCCCCATATATTGCTCCATACAGTATAATGGGCCCCATATAATGCTCCATACAGAATGAGCCCCATATAATGCTCCATACAGTATGATGCCCATATAATGCTCCATACAGTATAATGAGCCCCACATATTGCTCCATACAGCATAATGAGCCCAGTATAATGCTCAGTACAGTATAATGGGCCCAATATAATTGTCCATAAAATATAATGGGCTCCATGTATTGGTCCATACAGAGTAATGGGCTCCATGTAATGCTGCATACATTATAATGGGCTCCATGTAATGCTGCATACAAAATAATGGGCCCCATGTAATGCTCCATACAGAATAATGGGCTCCATACAACATAATGGGCCCCATGTAATGCTCCATACAGAATAATGGGCTCCTTACAGTATAATTGGTGTAATAATAAGTAAGATATGATTTTGCTGGAACCTTCCAGAATCTTCCATTCTATGAGAAATCTGCCTGTCACAGCTGAACCCCCCCCCCCCCCCTGTTCCTAACTCGGTTCACACACAAAGCCAGTCTATTCTGAATTCCCAGTGTGAGCTCCTTCCTGCCTCATGGCGGGGGGTCTCTTTGTCTCTGAAACATGTGCTCAGTTACTCTCATAGAAAATAATGGAGATCTAATCATTTGGTCATAGAACACGGTGCGTTTATGGTAAAACCACGATAATTACATTTCTGCAAAATGCACGAAACCAGCATTGTGGCCCATAATTTTCACGGTTCTAGCGCTGACAGAACCAGAGAAACGGAGTTCTCCTATACAGAGTGGAATAAGCAGCTAGTGCTTGGTGTCATTACAAAGCTAATTTCAATACAAGATGAATGATGGTTCTGCCGATACTCTGCTAGGTTCCCAAGTCCAGATATGATGGTTCTAAGTTTTCCGGACCCACATCTGTACTTAGAACAGGGGGAGGAACATCTCCCGACTGCCGCTTTCGTGATGTCACACAGCAGAGGCTATAAGGCATTCCCCTGGAAAAAAAACAGACAGAGGAGCTGCAGAGTCCATGCTGAAAGAACCCCCAGATGCAGGGAGACATGTGGCTTGCTTCCCCTCCCCCAGCCACATGGCTTGCCTAAAGACCATTAAGCAACTGTAAGTGTTGATCTATGTTAATTCCCTTTTATTTTATATTTGCAATGTACATATCTAATGTCTCAACTTTGTAAAATCTTATCTCTGTAATCGCTGCCCCACTTTGGGGAATAAATCGTAAACTTATTAGTCTGTCTTCATGCTCTAAGAAACGAACTTATGCTCCTTAAGATAATTACGCTACTGATTGGGTTGGCTTCGAACCCCTCTATCACTTAAGCAGAGAAATCTGGAGCTGGTGGCGGCGTGGTGTGTTTTGGCTGGTTGGGCTAGCTGGAAGTGACGGAAGGGTCTTATATGCTGATGGGGTGGCTACCAGGGCTGTGGAGTCGGAGTCGGTGCTCATTTTGGTGGAGTTGGAGTCGGTATAAAATGGACCGACTCCTAAAATATATAATAAATTGGGTACAGTAATTCAATGCAGGATGTGCTGAATATTTTTTCATAGGAGTTTGGGAAAGTTATGAAATGTCATATAAATGGCTGTTATATTCCTGATCTAAGGCTACATTCACACACAGCGTTTTTCCTGTGTTTTTTGAGGATACGTTTTTCAGCTGCAAAAGCTGATCATCTTTTTAAAAAACTGCATCACCTGAAAGGTTTTTGAGCTCATAGATAATGTTTTCAATAGCAAAAGCAGATTAGAAATCTGCTCTATCCATTTATCCATATCTGTCTATCCATATCGTATCTGTACCAAAAAGAATGAAAACCGGGTAGTACACCAATATATATTCTGTTCTATCTAAATATCTTGATTATTGTATCATAAAAATGATTAAATGTCTGAGGTTCACATTGTACTACAATAAATTTTTCACTTAAATATAAGCAATATATGTGGGAGTCGGAGTTGGAGTCGGAGTCGGTGTAAGGGAAATTGAGGAGTCTGAGTCGCAGGTTTGGCTTACCGACTCCACAGCCCTGGTGGCTACGGCCGAAGCATTGATAATTCCCTCACTGCAGCGGCCTGATCGCCCCTGCACAACAAGCAGCCCGTCCGGTGACTAATTATCCTAGGTGGTGTTCCCTGACTGACCTGGGGATAAAGGGGTGCCAGAGAGCTGCGAGTTCCAAAGGGGAACTGGAAAAGTGGGATATCCATAAATCCCTGCAGTTCGTGGAAGATTGTTAGCAGTGGTGGGGCATCAAAAATAACCCCCCCCCCCCCCCCCCGCGATAAATTGTTAGGGCAAGACTAGCATGCCGTTTTTTGTTTTTTTTTTTTGTTTTGTCACATGGTGCCAGCGGTGGGATAACTAAGATAAGCCCCCCTGTACCTGTGATAGCCGTGTGTCGGCAGTGCGTCGCATCCCTCCGTCCGTGACATACCGGTGTCAGCGGTGGTTTGTGACATATTGGTGGCAGCGGTGGGATCGTGACAATGGGCCCCATGTAATGCTCGATACAGAATATTGGGCCCCATGTAATGCTCCATACAATATAATGGGCTCCATATAATGCTGCATACAGTATAATGGCTCCATGTAATGCCCCATACAGTGTAATAGGCCCTGTTGTGAATTCGCTTTCTGGCCTCCCTCTGGTTATTACTGATGGTAGTGGAGCTGGTCAGATCGACAGAGGGGTTGCGAGTTCTCTTTCAGGGCTCCCTCTGGTGGTTACTGGAGGTAATGGAACTGATCTGATTGACAGAGGCTTGCCACCTGATGATGATGATGACGATTGGAGATCTGGGATTTCAGATTGGGATTTAAGACAGCCGACTTGCTCTATCCCTGCTGGTGATCTGCTTCCTGTTCCTCCTGAGGTCTGATTTCTCCTGCTCTGTCCTTGCATGTTCAGCTAAGTGGTTTATTTGCATTTTGATCTGGTTTTGTCTATCTCTTCTTGGTGTGGGTCAGCCAGCTCCGGCTGGGTCTGTGCTGAATCACCGCCCATATGTTACTGCTTGTGCCAGTTTGTTTATCCCCTGTTAGATTGGTCTCTTTTTGCTCTGCTTTCAGAATATACCAGAGTGCTGATATAGTGGGGGGTGAAGTCGTGTGACTTCAATATTTTTTGCATCAGACGTGTTGGACTTTTTGCAGGGTTTTTTGTGTGATTGCAGACACTTTCCTTTCCTGTCTAGTCAGTGTGGGCCCCATCATTTCCTCAGTTTATTTTCCTGCCTGCGTTTGTGTTTTCATCTTGTCTCACCGACAATATATGTTTGGGGGCTATCTATTCCTTTGGGGTCTGCTCTGGGGCAGTTTAGATTTCCCCTTTCTTTCTTTAGGCTTAGTTAGCTCTCCGGCTGTGCCGAGGCATCTAGGATCATCGTAGGTACGTTCCACGGCTACTGCTAGTTGTGTGGATAGGATCAGGGGTCTGCAATCCGCTTAGGTACCAACCTCTCTGGTTTTCTGTGGCTTAGCCTGAACCTGCTCTCCTCGGTGACCCATTCATAACAAGGCCCCATGCAATGCCCCATACAGTATAATAGGACATATGTAATGCTTCATACAATATAATGGGTACTCATGTAATGCTCCATGCAGTATAATGGGCCCCATGTAATGCTTCATACAGAATAATGGGCCCCATGTAATGCTCCATACAGAATAATGGGCCCCATGTATTGTGCCATACATTAAAAAAATAAAACAAAGTCCTTACCTCTCCCGTTCTCTTGCTGCTCCGGTCTCCTCAGTGACTTCTGTCTCTCTGCAGTGCTCAGCACAGAGGAGGCGCACTAATGACATCATTGCACCTTCTGCCCTGAGACATCTGTCACAACATGCATAAGAGACTGGACCTGTGGAGGAACAGGGAGAGGTGAGTATTTCAAACAGTTTAAAGCATGGGGGGGCCCCAGTGCCAGCACGCTGGCACCAGGCAATCCTGACTTAGAGCCCCATAGCCTGCCAGTGTCCTTGAAAGCAAGTGGGTCCTGGCACTTGTTGGGTGCACCATGTGGTGATGCCGGCTCTGCCTGCCTGGGAGGGCCACCTTCGGGCCTCGGTGCTGCAGCGGTATGTTTGCCTCTGCATTTGACTGATCATATTCTGGCATTCTAAGTTACCAGGTTCTGATGCCATGAGATTGCCCACTCCTGTGCTTGGGACAGAGCCATGTGACCTTGCAGTAACCATGTAGACTTGGTCGCTTTGGCTTGGATCTTGAGGGTTCCTCAGTGAGCGACATTGTTATCAGAAGGAAATCATCATTGTAAATATTTAGGTGGTGAAGGTAGAAGATGCCTCAATAAATGTAATCTCTGTGCATTAATCTTCAGGGAGATCCACTGCTAGGATCTGGTAAGGTGGTTGCACTATTGAAGTTTTTCTTACAGAAAAATCTTCCAGTTCATTAAAAGCCTGTCTAGGAACCCCCACTGTTCACCCACATTCATTGACATCCTCCTGAACCCCATGTAGTCAACAATGTATCTACTTCATGCTGAATTACTCTTCTCTACAGGACCGTTTAAGGTTTTCTATGAAAGTTTGCGTTACGGGGGCAATGTAGGACCCCATTACAGTTCCAAATATGTAAGTTTTACCTCTGCCAGCACCTCCCATTCCAGGGTTTGGAGAGATCACTGCAGATGGTTGTAGCCTTTACATAAATGTGGTATATACTGGTGTTTCTATACTGAATCCATACGGTCTGTTTTCTGTTTTTGTTTTTTATTGTTTTCTGTAGGGACCTTTTTATTAACTACTTATCACATACTATATAGCATGGCTCTACCCTACAACCAGTCAGCTTGGGGTTATATAGAGACCCCTGTGTCCTGTAATGGCATTATATTATCCGACAGACACTGTGGCTTTGACTTTTTTTTCTGCTTTTCTCACCATCTTTCTTTTCTCTTTATTTCACTTACCTGCAATCAACACCTCTGTGGCCTTCAGCACTCGCACGCACTGCTGCTCGGAGTAAGCGCTCATGGCAGCGATCTCTTCAGGTATGTTGGCATTAGATTTGCCCTGCGGGGCTGGCAGTGTCTCGTTTATTGGATAGGATTTCCCCTTGGGTTGTGAATGGGTCCTATGTTGGTGCTTTGTCAAAAATGAATTGCTTATGGAGGCAGTATACAGTGTGGTGTGGAGGCAGTATACAGTGTAGTGTTATGAATGGGAAACCGAGGGGGGAAAAAAAAAAACAACAAGCTAAGTCTCAGAAAACCAGAGAAGTTGGTAACTATGCAGATTGCAGATCCCTGATCTTACCACACAACTAGCAGTAGTCGTGGAGCGTTCCTACGATGGTCCTAGACGCCTCGTCACAACCGGAGAACTACATAAGCCTAAAGCAGGAAAAGAGGAAAACTAACTGCCCCAGAGCAGACCCCAAAGGAAAGACAGCCCCCCACATGTATTGATGGTGAAACAAGATGAAAAGACAAACAAAGGCAGGAAAATAGGCTGAGCAAATGATGGGGTCCGGCTAACTAAAAAGGACAGAAAAGGAAAGACACTGTCTGCAATTCCAAAAAAAAACCTACAAAAATATTGTCCAACACTTCTAATAGCAAAATTAACCCTGAAGTCACTAGACTTCTAAACCTATATCAGCACTCTGAAATATACTGAGACAGAGAAAAAGAGGCCAATCTAATAAGGGACAAAAGGCAAATTGGCAAACACTGATCAATAGGAGTGGAATTTCAGCATAGCCCCAGCAGGGGCAGGCTGATTACACAACAAACTGAAATTACCAACAAACACAAGTGTGAACAATAGCAAAAAACAAACTTACTTGAGAAGACTGGAAGAGAGCTGAAGTCCAGGACCTGAGAAGCAGACTGAATCACCAGCACCCGGATAGGGCGTCGGCTGTCTTATATCCAGTCTGATACTCCAGAGATCCAATCGTTATCTTCCTCATCAGGTGGCAGATCACTACCACTTAAACCAACCGCACTACCTCCTGTCACCACGAGAGGGAGAACGGAAGGGGAACTCAACTGGTGGAGCAGAAAATGAGTTAATGACAGTGGAGGCAGAGTGTGCTGTGGCGGCAGTATACGGTGTGCTGTGGCGGCAGTATACGGTGTGCTGTGGCGGCAGTATACGGTGTGCTGTGGCGGCAGTATACGGTGTGCTGTGGCGGCAGTATACGGCGTGGTGTGGAGGCAGTATACGGTGTGGTGTGGAGGCAGTATACGGTGTGGTGTGGAGGCAGTATACGGTGTGGTGTGGAGGCAGTATACGGTGTGGTGTGGAGGCAGTATACGGTGTGGTGTGGAGGCAGTATACGGTGTGGAGGCAGTATACCGAGTGGAGGCAGTGTGGCGTGGAGGCAGTATACAGTGTGGTGTGGAGGCAGTATACAGATGGTGTGGAGGCAAGCATGTGGCTTGGGTGGGGATAAGGAGCATGGCGAGAGGTGGCCAGCAGAGAGTGGCATTTGCTGTGGATCCATCACCTGCACTAAGTTATATAGGAGAGATCTGGCATGGGACAAGGGTCTAGGGGCCCAGGGAGGCGTCTGGCGGCCAGTCAGGGCCCGGGGAGGCGTCTGATGGACTCTTTATGGAATCTTGCCTTGCTCTCCACATTGACGTATGTACAGTGGCATGTAAAAGTTTGTGCACCCCTCTTTCAAAATGCCTGTTATTTTGAACAGTGAAGCAAGTTGAAGATTAAATGATCTAAAAGGCCTGAAGTTACAGATGACACGTGTCCTGTGTATTTTAGGCAAATAAAAAAACTATAGATTTTTTTTTTTTTTTTACATTTTAAAAATTACAAAATGGAAAATAGGCCAGTGCAAAAGTTTGTGCCCCCTGCATGGTTAGGACCTAGTAGCGCCCCCTTTTGCTGGTATCACAGCTTGTAAACACTTTTTGTAGCCAGACAAGAGTCTTCTGATTCTCCTCTGAGGGATTTTCCTCCTTTCTTCTTTGGAGAATTCCTCCCGTTCTGTGAGATTCCTGGGCGTCTTCCCTCCTCTGCTATTTTGAGGTCTCGCCACAGATTATCAATGATGCTCAGATCAGGGGACTGTGAGGGCCATTATAAAACCTTCATCTTGCGCCTTTTGAGGTCTATTGTGAATTGTCACGTGTGTTTAGAATCATTATCCATTTGTAGCAGCCATCCTCTTCCTCCTCTTCATCAGCTTTCTTACAGATGGTGTTATGTTTGCAGCAAGAATTTGTTCAAATTTCATTGAAACCATTCTTCCCTCTACTCATGAAATGTTCCCTGTGCCATTGGCTGCAACACAACCCCAAAGCATGATTGATCCTCCCCCATGCATAATGGTAGGTGAGATGTTCTTTTCCTGACATTCTGTGCCCTTTTTCTCCACACATACCTTTGATCATTTTGGCTACATAGATCTTTTACCCTCATCAGTCCACAGGACTTGTTTCCACAATGCATCAGGCTTGTTTAGATGTTCTTTTATATTCGTCTGATGCTGAATTTTATGGTGAGGACGCAGGAGAGGTTTTTCTGATGACTCTTCCATGAAGGCCATATATGTGCAGGTGTCTCTGAACTGTAGAACAATGTACCACAACTCAAGAGGCTGCTAAATCTTTCTGAAGGTCTTTTGCAGTCATGCGGAGGCTCTGATTTCCCTCTCTAGGAATCCTACAAGCGGCTCCCTGACATTTTCCTTGGTCTTCCAGATCTTATCTTGACCTTCACTATTCCTGGTAACTGACATTTCTTAATTACATTTCGAAAATTGGGAAAACACAACTTGAAAACACTTTGCTATCCTCTTATAGCCGCCTTCTGCTTTCTGGCCTCCACTATTTTCATATTGTTGGCAGCTGCTTAGAAGATCCCATGGCTGCTGGTTTTTGGCACGAAGTTAGAGGAGGCTGGGTTTTTATAAAGCTGGAAATTTGTATCACCTGGCCTTTCCTAACGATGATAATGAACAAGTCATAATCCTAACAGGCTAATGATGGTCTGACACATTGGTCAAAGGTATCTGAGCACAAAAATCTCCAAGGGTGCACAAACTTTTTGTAAGTTATAGATTGTCATCTTTTACAATTTTGCCTAAAATACACAGGACATGTGTCATCTGTAACTTCAGGCCTTTCAGATCATTTCATCTTCAGCTTGCTTCTCTGTTCACAATAACAGGGATTTTGACCAGGGTGCACAAACTTTTACATGTCACAGTATTTGATGGAGAGTTGAGCGTCCATATTTAGTGAGCGCTCATGGTGATGGAATCACTCTCAACAGCGTCTCGTCTGTACAACGATTTACTAATCCCCCTACCAATAAGTAAACACACTCGCACAAGTCTGCCCTCTTGCATAGGACTGCTGGTTCTGGGTGGGAGGAGCAGTGTAAATATTGATGTATGTAGGCATAATATTAGGTGACTGGATGATTGTGGGATTCTGCTGGCATCTCCCAAACAGGAGGATTCTGGGTAATCCCTATCTGTGCTGGAGCAATGGCGGCAGCAGCTTGAAACCTCCGACCTAAATGCCTGGCGAGCAGCGAGGGTCTGCGGGGAGGTCCCAAAAGTTACCGCACATGCAACGCAAACAATGTCACAATGCCCAAACTATAGAGGGCTGCGCACTCCCTGCAGATCATGTGACCTCACCACACGGCCGTGCCAACCATCACTGCGCTCCCTGCACCACGCGGCCGTGCCAACCATCACTGCGCTCCCTGCACCACGCGGCCGTGCCAACCATCACTGCGCTCCCTGCACCACGCGGCCGTGCCAACCGTCACTGCGCTCCCTGCACCACGCGGCCGTGCCAACCGTCACTGCGCTCCCTGCACCACGCGGCCGTGCCAACCATCACTGCGCTCCCTGCACCACGCGGCCGTGCCAACCGTCACTGCGCTCCCTGCACCACGCGGCCGTGCCAACCGTCACTGCGCTCCCTGCACCACGCGGCCGTGCCAACCGTCACTGCGCTCCCTGCACCACGCGGCCGTGCCAACCGTCACTGCGCTCCCTGCACCACGCGGCCGTGCCAACCGTCACTGCGCTCCCTGCACCGCACAGGCGCGCCAACCGTCACTGCTCTCCCTGCACCGCACAGGCGCGCCAACCGTCACTGCGCTCCCTGCACCGCACAGGCGCGCCAACCGTCACTGCGCTCCCTGCACCGCACAGGCGCGCCAACCGTCACTGCGCTCCCTGCACCGCACAGGCGCGCCAACCGTCACTGCGCTCCCTGCACCGCACAGGCGCGCCAACCGTCACTGCGCTCCCTGCACCGCACAGGCGCGCCAACCATCACTGCGCTCCCTGCACCGCACAGGCGCGCCAACAATCACTGCGCTCCCTGCACCGCACGGCCGTGCCAACAATCACTGCGCTCCCTGCACCGCACGGCCGTGCCAACAATCGCTGCGCTCCCTGCACCGCACGGCCGTGCCAACCATCACTGCGCTCCCTGCACCGCACAGGCGCGCCACTCCCTGCGCCACACAGCCGTGCCAACCATCACTGCGCTCCCTGCACCACACGGCCGTGCCAACCATCACTGCGCTCCCTGCACCGCACAGGCGCGCCAACCATCACTGCGCTCCCTGCACCGCACAGGCGCGCCAACCATCACTGCGCTCCCTGCACCGCACAGGCGCGCCAACCATCACTGCGCTCCCTGCACCGCACAGGCGCGCCAACCATCACTGCTCTCCCTGCACCGCACAGGCGCGCCAACCATCACTGCTCTCCCTGCACCACACAGCCGTGCCAACCATCACTGCTCTCCCTGCACCACACAGCCGTGCCAACCGTCACTCCCTGCACCGTACAGCAGCGCCAGCCCATCCACACTGAGATGTCATCAGACACCAGGATTATTATGGTCCGGTTATTAGATCACATTTTCACATCCGCAGAGATTCTGCCTCATTCACTGCTGGGATTTGGCTGAAAACCAATGTGCTGACTCAGGGGCGAGCGATGGGGGAGGGGGCTGTGCGGAGGGGCCCCAGGCACTGTGCGAATACCTGGGAAGGCTTGAAGGGGGCGCTCCTCCACCTCCTGACAGATAGGATATATCCTGCAGATTATTACACCACTGACCTCTCTGCAGAGCATCGCTCCTCCACCTCCTGACAGATAGTGATATATCCTGCAGATTATTACACCACTGACCTCTCTGCAGAGCATCGCTCCTCCACCTCCCTGACAGATAGTGATATATCCTGCAGATTATTACACCACTGACCTCTCTGCAGAGCATCGCTCCTCCACCTCCTGACAGATGCATAGTGATATACCCTGCAGATATTACACCCCTGACCTCTCTGCAGAGCATCGCTCCTCCACATCCTGACAGATACAGTGATAGATCCTGCAGATTATTACACCACTGACCTCTCTGCAGAGCATCGCTCCTCCACCTCCTGACAGATGCATAGTGATATATCCTGCAGATTATTACACCACTGACCTCTCTGCAGAGCATCGCTCCTCCACCTCCTGACAGACAGTGATAGATCCTGCAGATTATTACACCACTGACCTCTCTGCAGAGCATCGCTCCTCCACCTCCTGACAGATGCATAGTGATATATCCTGCAGATTATTACACCACTGACCTCTCTGCAGAGCATCGCTCCTCCACCTCCTGACAGATAGGATATATCCTGCAGATTATTACACCACTGACCTCTCTGCAGAGCATCGCTCCTCCACCTCCTGACAGATGCATAGTGATATATCCTGCAGATTATTACACCACTGACCTCTCTGCAGAGCATCGCTCCTCCACCTCCTGACAGATACAGTGATAGATCCTGCAGATTATTACACCACTGACCTCTCTGCAGAGCATCGCTCCTCCACCTCCTGACAGGATATATCCTGCAGATTATTACACCACTGACCTCTCTGCAGAGCATCGCTCCTCCACCTCCTGACAGATGCATAGTGATATATCCTGCAGATTATTACACCACTGTCCTCTCTGCAGAGCATCGCTCCTCAACCTCCTGACAGATACAGTGATAGATCCTGCAGATTATTACACCCCTGACCTCTCTGCAGAGCATCGCTCCTCCACCTCCTGACAGATACAGTGATAGATCCTGCAGATTACACCACTGACCTCTCTGCAGAGCATCGCTCCTCCACCTCCTGACAGATGCATAGTGATATATCCTGCAGATTATTACACCACTGACCTCTCTGCAGAGCATCGCTCCTCCACCTCCTGACAGATAGTGATATATCCTGCAGATTATTACACCACTGACCTCTCTGCAGAGCATCGCTCCTCCACCTCCTGACAGATGCATAGTGATATATCCTGCAGATTATTACACCACTGTCCTCTCTGCAGAGCATCGCTCCTCCACCTCCTGACAGATACAGTGATAGATCCTGCAGATTATTACACCACTGACCTCTCTGCAGAGCATCGCTCCTCAACCTCCTGACAGATACAGTGATAGATCCTGCAGATTATTACACCCCTGACCTCTCTGCAGAGCATCGCTCCTCCACATCCTGACAGATACACAGTGATATATCCTGCAGATTATTACACCACTGACCTCTCTGCAGAGCATCGCTCCTCCACCTCCTGACAGATAGTGATAGATCCTGCAGATTATTACACCACTGTTCTCTCTGCAGAGCATCGCTCCTCCACCTCCTGACAGATACACAGTGATATATCCTGCAGATTATTACACCACTGACCTCTCTGCAGAGCATCGCTCCTCCACCTCCTGACAGATACAGTGATAGATCCTGCAGATTATTACACCACTGTTCTCTCTGCAGAGCATCGCTCCTCCACCTCCTGATACACAGTGATATATCCTGCAGATTATTACACCACTGACCTCTCTGCAGAGCATCGCTCCTCCACCTCCTGACAGATACATAGTGATATATCCTGCAGATTATTACACCACTGACCTCTCTGCAGAGCATCGCTCCTCCACCTCCTGACAGATACACAGTGATAGATCCTGCAGATTATTACACCCCTGACCTCTCTGCAGAGCATCGCTCCTCCACCTCCTGACAGATACACAGTGATATATCCTGCAGATTATTACACCACTGACCTCTCTGCAGAGCATCGCTCCTCCACCTCCTGACAGATACACAGTGATATATCCTGCAGATTATTACACCGCTGTCCTCTCTGCAGAGCATCGCTCCTCCACCTACTGACAGATACACAGTGATATATTCTGCAGATTATTGCTCCTCTGCAGACTATCTCGCCCTGGTTTCTTGCGCTCCTGTGTAAATATGTCTTGGGTGTATTTCCTATGGGGAGGTGGTGCAGATTAAACATTCGCTGATCTGCGGTCAGGGTGGGGTGACGGTGACGTTCTGTAATCTACAGTCACAATCCACAATGTGTGAAATCTCCTCCTTTTACCTTGAGCGCCACCTCCGGCTCTGAGATGGTCGGGTTCGGTGTCCTGCACCCCCCACCCCAGCGGTGTCAGCCGGAGCCCATCATTACCGGAGCAATGAGAGCCAAACCTCCCTGCACCCCCTGCGCTCTGACACTCAGAGTGTACTGACATCCCAGGTCCCAGGATTCCTCTATCGGGCGCGCCCTGTGACCATCAGTGTCCTCCTCTCTCCAGCTCCAATATTTTCTTCCCTTCCATCGCCGGCCGATGTCTGCTCCTCCGTGCTTGGTGGTAGGCCTGGTGCTAATTATCATTAATGGAGGCAAAGTGGAAAACTGTTCTGTGGTCAGATGAATAAGAATGTAAAATTATTTATGGAAACCCCGGACGCCGCGTCCTACATACTCTGGAGGAGCGTCACGGCGGAGCTTGCTGCCGGGGAGCGTCACGGCGGAGCTTGCTGCCGGGGAGCGTCACGGCGGAGCTTGCTGCCGGGGAGCGTCACGGCGGAGCTTGCTGCCGGGGAGCGTCACGGCGGAGCTTGCTGCCGGGGAGCGTCACTGTCGAGCTTGCTGCCGGGGAGCGTCACTGTCGAGCTTGCTGCCGGGGAGCGTCACTGTCGAGCTTGCTGCCGGGGAGCGTCACTGTCGAGCTTGCTGCCGGGGAGCGTCACTGTCGAGCTTGCTGCCGGGGAGCGTCACTGTCGAGCTTGCTGCCGGGGAGGCGCCATCACTGCTGAGCATTATATGGAGGGAGAACAATGGCTGCTCCGTTCCGACAATGTCTATTTCAGCGAATACCTTGTACATTTCAGCAGTTAACCCTCTCCTGCCTCCACCACAGCTCTGCTCTGCAGAAGGAGTTCGGGAGATGAAGCGGCCGCCTGTGGTCCACACCTTCCACAGTAGAAGACATTTAGTGGATTATGAAATGAAAAATCCAGTAGAGACCGAGACCTGCGGAGCGGCGAGATCCGACATTAATCAAGAAGGGGACAACATTCTATCTAATCCCCGTGATGTCCATTATACGCCTTCCTGCATTCAGCTACTCCATGAGGAGCAATCTGAGGATGTCCCTGGTGGATGCTGCACATGCGCAGTTATCTCCAGGGCTCTTCAGTGCCATACAGTTGTGGCCAAAAGTATTGACACCCCTGCAATTCTGTCAGATAATACTCAGTTTCTTCCTGAAAATGATTGCAAACACAAATTCTTTGTTATTATCTTCATTTAATTTGTCTTAAATGAAAAAACACAAAAGAGAATGAAGCAAAACATTGATCGTTTCACACAAAACTCCAAAAATGGGCCAGACAAAAGTATTGGCACCCTCAGCCTAATACTTGGTTGCACAACCTTTAGCCAAAATAACTGCGACCAACCGCTTCCGGTAACCATCAATGAGTTTCTTACAATACTCTGCTGGAATTTTAGACCATTCTTCTTTGGCAAACTGCTCCAGGTCCCTGATATTTGAAGGGTGCCTTCTCCAAACTGCCATTTTTATATCTCTCCACAGGTGTTCTATGGGATTCAGGTCTGGACTCATTGCTGGCCACCTTAGAAGTCTCCAGTGCTTTCTCTCAAACCATTTTCTAGTCATTTTTGAGGTGTGTTTTGGGTCATTGTCCTGCTGGAAGACCCATGACCTCTGAGGGAGACCCAGCTTTCTCACACTGGGCCCTACATTATGCTGCAAAATTTGTTGGTTGTCTTCAGACTTCATAATGCCATGCACACGGTCAAGCAGTCCAGTGCCAGAGGCAGCAAAGCAACCCCAAAACATCAGGGAACCTCCGCCATGTTTGACTGTAGGGACCGTGTTCTTTTCTTTGAATGCCTCTTTTTTTGTTTTTCTCCTGTAAACTCTATGTTGATGCCTTTGCCCAAAAAGCTCTACTTTTGTCTCCTCTGACCAGAGAACATTCTTCCAAAACGTTTTAGGCTTTTTCAGGTAAGTTTTGGCAAACTCCAGCCTGGCTTTTTTATGTCTCGGAGTAAGAAGTGGGGTCTTCCTGGGTCTCCTACCATACAGTCCCTTTTCATTCAGACGCCGATGGATAGTACGGGTTGACACTGTTGTACCCTCGGACTGCAGGGCAGCTTGAACTTGTTTGGATGTTAGTCGAGGTTCTTTATCCAACATCCGCACAATCTTGCGTTGAAATCTCTTGTCAATTTTTCGTTTCCGTCCACATCTAGGGAGGTTGGGCAGCACGGTGGCTCAGTGGTTAGCGCTGCAGCCTTGCAGCGCTGGAGTCCTGGGTTCGAGTCCCACCAAGGACAACATCTGCAAGGAGTTTGTATGTTCTCCCCGTGTTTGCGTGGGTTTCCACCGGGCACTCCGGTTTCCTCCCACACTCCAAAAAAACATACTGATAGGGAATTTAGATTGTGAGCCCCATCAGGGACAGTGATGAAAATATGTGCAAACTGTAAAGCGCTGCGGAATATGTTAGCGCTATATAAAAAATAAAGTATTATTATTATTATTATTATTAGGTTAGCCACAGTGCCATGGGCTTTACACTTCTTGATGACACTGCGCACGGTAGACACAGGAACATTCAGGTCTTTGGAGATAAACTTGTAGCCTTGAGATTGCTCATGCTTCCTCACAACTTGGTTTCTCAAGTCCTCAGACAGTTCTTTGGTCTTCTTTCTTTTCTCCATGCTCAATGTGGTACACACAAGGACACAGGACAGAGGTGGAGTCAACTTTAATCCATGTCAACTGGCTGCAAGTGTGATTTAGTTATCGCCAACACCTGTTAGGTGCCACAGGTAAGTTACAGGTGCTGTTAATTACACAAATTAGAGAAGCATCACATGATTTTTCCAACAGTGCCAATACTTTTGTCCACCCTCTTTGTTATGTTTGGTGTGGAATTATATCCAATTTGGCTTTAAGACAATTCTTTTTGTGTTTTTTCATTTAAGACAAATTAAATGAAGATAATACCAAAGAATTTGTGTTTGCAATTATTTTCAGGTAGAAACTGAGTATTATCTGACAGAATTGCAGGGGTGTCAATACTTTTGGCCACAACTGTAGATATGGATACAGTGGCAGGGAGTATGTGAGGGTCTCAGTCCTGGCAGTCAGCGGGGGCCACCGGCCCATCTGGGCTCCACTGCATATCACAACAGGCTGTAAACTGAGATGGTTTTGGTTTTGCCCTCTGGTGGCCAGTGTGAAAACTGCAGTCATACATGATTCCTTTACCCAGTGGGACGTCGGGGTGACTCCAATCTATAGCACTTCCCGGATCAGTGTGATAATTGCTGGAATCCACTACATGCAGTGGGCACAGATATTGATTTTTGCCCAGAACTCTGAAGGTCATGGTATCCGGTGTAATATGGTCACTGGATAATAATTAAAAAAAACTTCACTGCATTATCACCTCTCATCAGCCCTCCATAACCTGCCTATTACCCCCAGCTAGAAGACTATGCACAGCATCCGCTCGCCCGCCGTATCTGAGCCCACTCTGCGTGCCCGCCATGTCTGAGCCCATTCTGCGTGCCCGCCGTGTCTGAGCCCACTCTGCCTGCCCGCCGTGTCTCTGCACCATGTCTGAGCCCACTCTGCCTGCCCGCCGTGTCTCCCCACCGTATCGGAGTCCACTCTGCCTGCCCACCGTGTCTCTGCACAGTGTCTGAGCCCACTCTGCCTGCCCGCTGTGTCTGAGCCCACTCTGCCTGCCAGCTGTGTCTCTGCACCATGATTTAGCCTAGTCTGCCTTCCCGCCGTGTCTCTGTACCGTATCTGAGCTCACTCTGTCTGCCGTGTCTCCGCACCGTGTCTGAGCCCACTCTGTCTGCCTGCTGTGTCTCCGCATCATGTCTGAGCTCTCAGCCTGCCCGCCGTGTCTCCCCACCATATGAGCCCACTCTACCTGCCCGCCGTGTCTGAGCCCACTCTGCCTGCCCCCCGTGTCTCCCCAACATATCGGAGCCCACTCTGCCTGCCCACCGTTTCTCTGCACAGTGTCTGAGCCCACTCTGCCTGCTCGCCGTGTCTGAGCCCACTCTGCCTGCTCGCCGTATCTCTGCACCGTGTCTGAGCCCACTCTGCCTGCCCACCGTGTCTCTGCACAGTGTCTGAGCCCAGCCTGCCTGCCATGTCTGAGCCCACTCTGCCTGTTTGCTGTGTCTCTGCACCTTGTCTGAGCCCACTCTGCCTGCCACCCGTGTCTCCCCAACATATCGGAGTCCACTCTGCCTGCCCACCGTTTCTCTGCACAGTGTCTGAGCCCACTCTGCCTACTCGCCGTGTCTGAGCCCACTCTGCCTGCTCGCCGTATCTCTGCACCGTGTCTGAGCCCACTCTGCCTGCCCACCGTGTCTCTGCACAGTGTCTGAGCCCACTCTGCCTGCCTGCCATGTCTGAGCCCACTCTGCCTGTTTGCTGTGTCTCTGCACCTTGTCTGAGCCCACTCTGCCTGCCCGCCGTGTCTCCCCACCATATCTGAGCCCACTCTGCCTGCCCACCGTGTCTCTGCACCATGTTTTAGCCTACTCTGCCTGCCCGCCGTGTCTCTGCACCGTGTCTGAGCTCACTCTGCCTTCCCGCCGTGACTCTGCACCGTGTCTGAGCTCACTCTGCCTGCCGTGTCTCCTCATAGTGCCTTAGCCCACTCTGCCTGCCTGCAGTGTCTCCGCATCGTGTCTGAGCTCACTCAGCCTGCCCGCCGTGTGTCCGCATCGTGTCTGAGCCCACTCTGCCTGCCCGCTGTGTCTCCCCACCATATGAGCCCACTCTGCCTGCCCGCTATGTCTTGGCCCACTCTGCCTGCTCGCCGTGTCTCTGCACCATGTTTGAGCCTACTCAGCCTGCCCACTGTGTCTCCCCACCGCATCGGAGTCCACTCTGCCTGCCTGCCCGCCGTGTCTCTGCACCATGTCTGAGCCCACTCTGCCTGCCCGCCGTTTCTCCCTATTGTATCGGAATCACTCTGCCTGCCCGCCGCATCTCTGCACCGTGTTTGAGCTCACGCTGCCTGCCCGCTGTGTCTCTGCACCGTGTCTGAGCTCACTCTGCCTACCTGCCGTGTCTCTGCATCGTGTCTGAGCCCACTCTGCCCGCCGTGTCTCCCCTCCGTGTCTGAGACCACTCTGCCTGCCCGCCGTGTCTGTGAGCTCACTTTGCCTTCTCGCCGTGTCTCTGCACTGTCTGAGCCCACTCTGCCTGCCGTGTCTCCGCATCGTGTCTGAGCCCACTGTCTGCCCGCCGTGTCTCCCCACCATATGAGCCCACTCTGCCTGCTTGCCGTGTCTGAGCCCACTCTGTCTGCCCGCCGTGTCTCTGAACTGTGTCTGAGCCCAATCTGCCTGCCATGTCTCAGCAACCCACATGTCTTCTGTTTTTCCCAATTCCTGTTTTCTTACAGAGGGGAAGATGATGCCGTTTGGGGGGATCGCATCAAAGCTGAAGATCGATCGTCTGAAGGCATCTGGTGTGGGGTCTCATGAATGTGCCGTGAAATACCTCAACCAGGATTATGAGATTCTGCGTCAGTCCTGCCTGGAGAACGGGGCACTGTTTGAGGACCCCCACTTCCCACCTGTCATCTCCTCCTTGGGCTTCAAGGAGCTGGGTCCTGGTTCCAGCAAAGTACAGGGCGTCCGATGGAAGCGGCCAACAGTAAGTACCGCTATGGGGTCTGCGATTAGGCCTACTAAGACTGGCGAAAGAGATGTGGACAGGGTCAGTGGTCACATTGGAGGATGGGGGGACTGCCATATGTAATAAGCTCCATGTCACAGACACGTCACCTCATGGTCTGGATGCGTGTGTCTTCATTCGGAGGAGGGACACTAATGTAATGGCGTCCTCTGAAGCTTTACTTTCAGGGGGCTTCTCTTCAGGCAGATCCTCCTGTAATGTTATGTTGACCCCTTTTCCACCTGTACCTTCTTTCTGCAGGAAATCGTCTCGGATCCACAGTTCATTGTTGGTGGCGCCACCAGAACTGACATCTGTCAGGGGGCCCTGGGTAAGTCTGGTATTTAAACACCCCTCTATTCTTACAATGTAAGGCAGCAGAGCATGGGCCTGCAGGGGGCAGCAGAGAGTTTAGAGGCCCCAGATATATATAGAGCATAACAAGTAATATGGCCACAAGCGCCGATCACTCCGGTCCCTGAATGTGATTGGCTGATCCCAGGAACTGAAGCGTCCAGGGCCCTGTCCCTCCTGCTCTGACCTGCATTGAACAGTGGAAGCTAATTATAGAGCATTACTGGTTAATCCTTAACTCCTTCACTGCTGGACGGAATGTCTTGCATCAGAGGTGGAAGGATGAGGGGTATAATACGACCATTATTGCTTCATCATCTCTAAACTTTGTTGGGGGCATTTTATTAAAGCTCAATGGGAGACAAACCAGCAATCCCACTCCCTCAACCCCCTTACCTGGAGCCCTATAGAACGCACGCTCTGTCTGCAACAAGCCATCATTTATCCATGACCTCTCTATCACCAACAAACTCTCCTTCCTTGCCGTCACTGAAACCTGGCTCCCTCCCTCTGACACAGCCTCTCCAGCTGCGCTTTCCAATGGCGGATTCCATCTCTCACACCCCTCGCCCCAGCAATAAACGTGGTGGAGGAGTTGGCTTGCTCCTGTCTGATACCTGTTCCTTTACCCCAATTCCTTTGCCACCCTCTGCTACTCTTCCCTTGTTTGAGGTGCACTCCGTCTGCATCTATTCCCCCTCCAAATGGCTGTCATCTACAGCCCCCCAGAACTAGCCATCTCCACCTTTCTCAACCACTTCACCACCTGGCTACTCCATTTCCTTTCTGCTGACATCCCCACCACCATCGGCGATTTCAACATCCCCATTGACACTTCCACCCCGGCTGTCTCTAAACTTCTATCGCTCACGGCTTCCCTTGGCCTCACTCAATGGTCCTCTGCAGCCACTCACAAAGATGGTCACACGCTGGACCTTATCTTCACCCATCTCTGTTCCCTCACTAACTCGCTCCTCCCCTTGTCTGACCACAACCTACTGACATTCTCCTCTCTCTCCTCTCCCACTGAGCAACCCCTGCTCCATAAACTCGCTCACACTCGCAGGAACCTCAAACGCCTCCATTTACAATCACTCTCTGAGCCCCTTCTCCCTCTTACAGACATAGCTTCCCTTCATGACACAGATGCTGCTGCCACTTTTTATAACACCACAATAACAGCAACACTTGATTCGGCTGCCCCCCTCACGCAGAGCAAAACTCGCACAATCAACAGGCAACCCTGGCTGGCCAGCCTGACCAAAGAACTGAGATGGGTTTCCAGGGCCGCTGAGTGGAGATGGAAGAGAACCCGTTCTACAGAGCACTTCAGCGTATACAAGCAGTCCCTTGTCAGCTTTAAGTCCACGCTCTCTGCCGCAAAGCAAACTTACTTCGCATCTCTCATATCCTCCCTGTCTCACAACCCTAAACAGCTCTTCAACACTTTCAATTCTCAACTCCGTCCCCCAGCACCTCCTCCCTCTCCTCTCATTTCTGCTGAAGACTTTGCCTCCTTCTTTAAACAGAAGATCGATAAGATCAGGGAAAGCTTTGGCCCGCAGCCCCCAATGCCCCTCTTAGCTGCTCAGCCCTATTCTTCCAAATCCAGCTTCTCCACCATAACAGAAGATCAGCTCTCCACCCTCCTGTCAAGATCACACCTCACCACTTGCGAGCTTGACCCGCTCCCGTCTCACCTCATCCCTAACTTTGCCACAGTCTTCATCCCATCTCTAACGCACCTCTTCAACCTTTCACTTACAAATGGTGTCTTTCCCTCATCCTTCAAACATGCCTCAATCACACCCATCCTCAAAAAGCCCTCCCTTGACCCATCCTCTGTGTCTAACTATCGCCCGATATCTCTTCTCCCTTACGCCTCAAAACTACTGGAACAGCATGTATATCTTCAACTGTCCTCCCACCTCTCCTCCTGTTCCCTCTTTGACCGGTTACAATCTGGCTTCCGACCGCATCACTCAACTGAAGCTGCCTTAACTAAAGTCACTAACGACCTACTAACCGCCAAGAGCAAGCGACACTACTCAGTCCTCCTTCTCCTGGACCTGTCCTCTGCCTTCGACACCATGGACCATTCCCTCCTGCTACAGACCCTCTCATCTCTTGGCATCACAGACTTGGCCCTATCCTGGATCTCATCATACCTAACAGACCGAACATTTAGTGTCTCCCTCTCACACACCACCTCCTCACCGCGCCCCCTGTCTGTCGGTGTTCCCCAAGGCTCTGTCCTAGGACCCCTACTATTCTCCATCTATACCTTCGGCTTGGGACAGCTCATGGAATCCCACAGTTTGCAGTATCACCTCTACGCCGATGACACGCAGATCTACCTATCTGGACCCGACCTCGCCTCCTTACTGACCAAAATCCCACAATGTCTGTCTACTATCTCAGCCTTCTTCTCTGCTCGCTTTCTCAAACTGAACATGGACAAAACAGAATTCACAATCTTTCCCCCATCTCACTCGACCCCTCCACCAGACCTATCCATCATTGCCAATGGCTGCTCGCTTTCCCCCGTCCCGCATGCCCGGTGCCTTGGGGTGATCCTCGACTCTGCGCTCAAACCACATATCCAAGCCCTCGCCTCCTCCTGCCGCCTCAAACTCAAAAATATTTCCCGGATCTGCTCATTCCTCAACCACAAAAACACTAGTGCACGCTCTTATCTCCCGCCTCGACTCCAGCACTCTGGCACCACTCCAGTCCATCCTACACTCTGCTGCCCGGCTAATCCACCTGTCTCCCCGTTATTCCCCAGCCTCCCCCCTATGCCAGGCCCCTCACTGGCTTCCTATTGCCCAGAGGCTCCAGTTCAAAACCCTAACCATGACATACAAAGCCATCCACAACCTGTCTCCTCCATACATCTGTGACATGGTCTCCCGTTACCTACCCACACGCAACCTTCGATCCTCTCAAGATCTCCTCCTCTACTTCCCCCTTATCTCTTCTTCCCACAACCACATACAAGACTTCTCCCGTGCTTCCCCCATACTCTGGAACTCTCTGCCGCAACACATCAGACTCTTGACAACAATGGAAACCTTCAAGAAGAACCTGAAGACCCACCTGTTCCGACAAGCCTGCAATGATCCTGAGTCTACTGAACCGACGCACAACCAGCTCTACCCTCTCCTAGTGTATCTGTAGACTGTGAGCCCTCGCGGGCAGGGTCCCCTCTCCTTCTGTACTTGTGTGTCCCTTGTCTTACACATGTTTATTGTACTTGTCTATATTTCCCTTTTCACATGTAAAGCGCCATGGAATAAATGGCGCTAAGTAAATGAATAATAATCATAATAATTGTTGCTCCAACATCCAGCAGAGGGCAGCTAATTTTTGGTGGCTCCACCTAGGAAGCAAGTTTTTGAGAAAACAGCCAGTGCCCTGGGGTGGCGGATTGTGCCCTGGCAGCAGTGGGTGCTCCGGTGTCTTGATGGTCGGGTCTGATTCTTTGCAGGTGACTGCTGGCTCTTGGCTGCCATTGGGTCCCTGACATTGAACGAGGATCTCCTGCACCGTGTCGTTCCTCATGGGCAGAGCTTCCAGGAAGATTATGCAGGGATTTTCCATTTCCAGGTATGACATGGTCGCAGCTCTGGGCTTTACTGGAGGGATTTATTTGATTTCTAGTTATGCGCTCCTTCACGTGTGCTCACTGTATTTGCCCCGTCATCTTCAGATCTGGCAGTTCGGGGAGTGGGTGGATGTGGTGATTGATGACCGGCTGCCAGTGAAGGATGGGGAGTTGGTCTTTGTCCACTCGGCTGAGTGTTCGGAGTTCTGGAGTGCGCTGCTGGAGAAAGCCTACGCCAAGTGAGTAACCACCGAGGCGACAGGGAACCCAGTGCAAATGTAATGCGTAGCTCCTACATACTTGAAGACCCTCCGACATTGGCCCTCTCACCCTCACCCTCTTGCACTCGGACACTCACACATTGACACTCATTGATGGTGATATCTGTTATTTCAGTTCGTATTTTTGATGGCAGCCCTTATCCTCTCTTTCCTCCAGGCTGAATGGTTCTTATGAGGCCCTCTCTGGCGGTAGCACCACAGAGGGGTTTGAAGACTTTACTGGTGGGGTCGCCATGATGTACGAACTGCGGAAAGCCCCAAGTGACTTGGATAAAATCATTAGCCGAGCACTGTCCCGAGGGTCTCTGCTGGGCTGCTCCATTGATGTAAGTAGCTACTCATCTTTAGACACATCTATCATGTACATTCACATAAGTATGAGATGGTCGTTATATTTCATACCATGCCATGGTCATCTGTTATCCGCCATCTAAGGGCCTATGAATGAGTTTGTCCATTAACAACAAATATTCCTTCAGGAAAATTTTCCCTCCCCATTTATACTGATACAGGACTCGCAGATGTGTGTGGGTAGTAACGCCTCCTGGGCTCATGGGGAATAAAGTACTGTCAACTAATGAAAACAAGAAAAAGTTACTGTCTCCATGTAGAGAGGCAATATGGCTATCAAAAGGTTTCACTTAACATCTAACAATACTTGTTTGAGGGTAGTAATAACCGCTAGGCATCTGCTCTCATGGAATGCTCCAGTTTAGCTGTCTTTCTATATTTTATAGGACTCTGTGCAGCCCCCACAGCAGTACCCTTGTAGTTTTGGGGTGTTTTTGTTTATTTTTTCTTCTTGTAAGCGCTAACTTGTCTTCTCTTCTTAGATCACTAGTGCCTTTGATATGGAATCCATTACCTTCAAGAAGTTGGTGAAGGGCCACGCATATTCAGTAACGGCTCTAAAGGAGGTAGGGACCGCAATGGGGCTTTTTAAAAGCTAGTACATAATAATAATAACATTTATGGGGTCCGCACCGTGGAGAGGTCTGAGTGATAAACAGAAATGCGGGAGGAGATGTTGGGCGGCCTCACTGTGGAGAGGACGGGTAGGATGGTAGACTGAGACAAGGGAGGAGATGTAGGGGAGCCGCACTGTGGAGAGGGACGGGTAGGTGATAGAAATGTAGGGGGGCGCACTGTGGGTGAGAACAAGCAGTACAAATTGGATCCTATAATGAATGGGCAGCCAGTGCTATGACTGACAGAGTGGACGCATCCGAGTACCGATTAGCCAGATGGACGTCCTTGGCTGATGCATTAAAGATGGACTGAAGAGGGGAATGTTGAGTGAGGGGGAGGCCAAATAATAGTGCGTTACAGTAGTCCAGGTGGGACAGGATCAGGGTGACCGTGAGGGTCTTTGTTGTTTCCATGGTGAGAAAGGGCGGATTCTAGAGATGTTCTTTTGGTGTAAGCGGCAAGAGATTGTATATGGGATGTGAAGGAGAGATTTGTGTCAAACATAACACCCAGATAGCTCGCCTGCTGCCGGGGTGTTATTATGGTGCCACCCACGGAGAGGGAAATGTCAGATTTAGGGAGGTTAGTAGACGGCGGGAGCAGAAGAAGTTCAGTTTTGGAGAGATTGAGTTTCAGATAGAGAGTGGACATGATGTTGGAGACTGCGGACAGACAGTCACTGGCGTTCTGTAGTACAGCGGAGGTAAGGTCGGGGGAAGATGTGTATAGTTGTGTCATCAGCATAAAGATGGTACTGAAAGCCAAATCTGCTGATGGTCTGTCCAACTGGGGCTGTGTAGAGAGAGAAGAGAAGGGGGCCAAGGACTGAGCCCTGAGGTACCCCGACAGTGAGAGGAAGAGGAGATGAAGTGGAGCCAGAAAACAGAACACTGAAGGAGCGGTCAGAGACAGAGGAAGAGAACCAGGAGAGAGCGGTGTCCTTAATGCCTAGTGACTGGAGCCTAGAGAGGAGGAGACGGTGGTCAACAGTGTCGAAAGCTGCAGATAGGTCGCAAAAGACTGAAGTAATGATCTTCTAACAGATATATTAGATACAAGGCCTTCAATTGTTATCTCCTCCATCAACAGGTAAATTACCGAGGAAAGGTGGAGAAGCTCATCCGCGTTCGCAATCCTTGGGGCCAGGTGGAGTGGACGGGAGCTTGGAGCGATAAGTAAGAAAACTGACCTGTGTGGGTGTAATGTCCACTATGAGGAGGAGAGAGCTTTAACTAGAATCTCCTGGTAGCCATGCCGTCAGGGAATCCTATTTTGTGATCTCACTTATAAAGCTCTGGCAAAAATGAAGCGCCCGCAGCACAGTGTTCAGTGTCTCTGATTTTTCTCTTTATATCTTTGAGTAAAATGTAAATTGCTCTTTTATTCTATAAACTCCTGACAACATGTCTCCGAATCTCCAAGCAATAATTTTTTTTTTTTCTGAAAAGGAGAAATGGTCAAAATTTAAAAAAAAAACCAAACAAACAACAGTGCTTTCAGACCACAAATAATGCTAAGAAAACAAGGTCATAATCATTTAGAAACCACAATACTAATGTTTTACCTCAGGAAGAGTTCAGAGATCAGTATTCTGTGGAATCCCCATGATTGTTAATCCCAGCTTTCCTGCGTCTTGGCTGCTTTCCTCCAGTCTCTCACACGGCTTCTGGGTGACCTTATGCCACTCCTGGTACACATATGTCAGCAGTTCTTCTGTGTCTGATGGCTTGTGACTATCCGTCTTCCGCCTGATTACATTCCAGAGGTTTTCAGTGGGGTTCAGGTCTGGAGATTGGGCTGGCCATGACAGGGGTTTGATGTGGTGGTCTCTTAATTTTTGCCAGAGCTGTATGTCAGGGATTTATCTGTATATCCCACTTTCCAGTTCCTGTTAGGAGCTTGCAGCTCTCTGGCGCCCCTTTTATCCTCAGGTCAGTCAGGGTACTACACCTAGGATAAGTAGTCGCCAGAAAGGCTGCCTAGTCGTGTACTGGCTATTGGGCACTCTGCAGTGAGGGTGGAATGTATATCCCCAGCCCCAGGGCGGGTAATACACATATAAACCTACGTTTCATCACTGCCAGGGTCTCCCAAATCTCTCAGAACACTGTGCTGCCACCAGCTCCTCATTTGACATTAAAACCAATATCGGGTCAGGAGCCAACCCACAGGGTAGCATAATTAGCATGGAGGTCGTGGCGGTTCGTTCATAGAGCAAGGAAAACTAAACTAATTTTATAGATTTACTCCAGAAAACATAGGCAGTGTTTACAAAAATATAAAAGATGTTACAAAAAAGATGAAATACAGTATGTATATATTATTATTATTATTATTATTCTTTTTTATAGCGCCATTTATTCCATGGCGCTTTACATGTGAAAAGGGGAAAATATAGACAGGTACAATAAACATGAGCAATACAAGACACACAAGTACAGAAGGAGAGGGGACCCTGCCCGCGAGGGCTCAGTCTACAGGGATGGGTGAGGATATACTAGGAGAGGGTAGAGCTGGTTGTGTGGTGGTTCAGTAGACCGAGGATCATTACAGGCTGTAGGCTTGTCGGAACAGGTGGGTCTTCAGGTTCTTTTTGAAGGTTTCCATGGTAGGTGAGAGTCTGATGAGTTGGGGTATAGAGTTCCAGAGTATGGGGAAGCACGGGAGAAGTCTTGTATGCGGTTGTAGGAAGAAGAGATAAGGGGGGAGTAGAGGAGGAGATCTTGAGAGGATTGAAGGTTGCGTGCGGGTAGGTACCGGGAGACCATTTTACAGATGTATAATAATAATCTTTATTTATATAGCGCCAACATATCCGCAGCGCTTTACAGTTTAACAGTTCCAAACACAAGTCATAAGTAACAACGTCAACAATACAACAATTAAAGCACAATCAGCCGCCCCTGCTGGTGAGAGCTTACACTCTACAGTGAGGAGGGGGAGATACAGAGAACAGGGGTTTATATACAATGATGGTCCGGCCATCTTGAGGGAGTGGAGGATGGAAGGACACAGTGAATGGGCTACGCACGCACACTTACACATAGAATGACTGTGATTAGTGAATGTGATCGGCCTCTCTGAACAAATGTGTTTTGAGGGAGCGCCTGAAACTATGCAAATTGTGGATAGTCCTAATTTCTTGGGGCAGAGCATTCCAGAGGATTGGCGCAGCGCGGGAGAAGTCTTGGAGTCGGGAGTGGGAGGTGCGGATTAGTGCGGAGGTTAGTAGAAAGTCGTTTGCAGAGCTCAGTGGTCGGTTAGGCTGATAGACAGAAAAGAGGGAGGAGATGTAGGGGGTGCTGCACTGTGGAGAGCTTTGTGAGTGAGAACAAGTACTTTGAATTGGATCCTATAATGAATGGGCAGCCAGTGTAAGGACTGGCGAAGAGCAGACTCTTCCGAGTACCGATTAGCCAGATGGACGACCCTGGCTGCTGCATTAAGTATGGACTGGAGAGGGGAAAGTCGATTAACGGGGAGGCCAATTAATAGAGCGTTGCAGTAGTCCAAGCGGGAGTGGATCAATGCTACAGTGAGGGTTTTTGTTTCCATGGTGAGAAAAGGGCGGATTCTAGAGATGTTCTTTAGGTGTAAGCGGCAAGAGCGGGCAAGAGATTGTATATGGCATGTGAAGGAGAGATTGGTGTCAAATATAACGCCCAGACAGCGCACCTGCTGCTGGAGTGTTATTATAGTGCCACCCACTGAGAGGGAAATGTCAGATTTAGGGAGGTTAGTAGACGGCAGGAGCTGAAGAAATTCAGTTTTGGAGAGCTTGAGTTTCAGATAGAGAGCAGACTTGATGTTGGAGACCATGCCACAGATGTATGGAGGAGACAGGTTGTGGATGGCTTTGTATGTCATAGTTAGGATTTTGAACTGGAGCTTCTGGACGATAGGAAGCCAATGAAGAGCTTGGCAGAGAGGAGAGACTGGGGAATAGTGGGGGTACAGGTGGATTAGTCGGGCAGAGTGTAGGTTGGATTGGAGTGGTGCCAGTGCTAGAGGGGAGGCCAGAGAGTAGGAGCTTGCAGTAGTTGAGGCGGGAGATGATAAAGGCATGCACTAGTGTTTTTGTGGTTTCATGGTCAAGGAATGCATGGATACGGGAAATATTTTTGAGTTTGAGGCGGCAGGAGGAGGCGAGGGCTTGGATATGTGGCTTGAAAGAGAGGGTAGTCGAGGATCACCCCGAGGCACCGAGCGTGCGGGACTGGGGAAAGTGAGCAGCCATTGACATTGATGGATAGGTCTGGTGGAGGGGTAGAGTGAGATGGGGAAAGATGATGAATTCTGTTTTGTCCAAGTTCAGTTTTAGAAATTGAGCAGAAAAGAAAGATGAAATAGCAGACAGACATTGTGGGATTTCAGTAAGTAAGGAGGCGAGGTCGGGTCCAGATGGGTAGATCTGCGTGTCATTGGCATAGAGGTGATACTGCAAACCGTGGGATTCAATAAGCTGTCCCAGGCCAAGAGAGTAGATGGAGAATAGTAGGGGTCCTAGGACAGAGCCTTGGGGAACACCGACAGGGGGCGCGGTGAGGAGGTGGTGTGTGAGTGGGAGACACTAAATGTTCGGTCTGTTAGGTATGATGAGATCCAGGATAGGGCCAAGTCTGTGCTGCCAAGAGATGAGTCTGTAGCAGGAGGGAATGGTCAACGGTGTCGAAGGCAGAAGACAGGTCCAGGAGAAGGAGGAGAGAGTAGTGTCGCTTGCTCTTGGTGGTTAGTAGGTCGTTGGTGACTTTAGAAATATGCAAATAAAGTCCGTGGAGCCTCATTTAAGAGTCGCAAACACGGGACTAGCCAGATCTTCCTCCAGGGAAGGACCCAGCCAAGGGGTAGCTCCTTTCGGAAACCACCATATTAAGTGGCCCTTAATACAAATATGCAACCAGCTGTCTGTGGATGGATACCTGGCCTTGGTATTTCCCTTGTCATATCTGTAAACTCGTAAAGAGCTGGATATTGACATAAAGGGCCACTTAATATGGTGGTAATGGTGGTTTCCGAAAGGAGCCACTCCTTGGCTGGGTCCTTCCCTGGAGGAAGATCTGGTTAGTCCCGTGTTTGAGACTCTTAAATGAGGCTCCATGGACTTTATTTGCATATTTGTATTTCCCAGGGAGCATTGCACCTAGGATTTCACTGATTGAGCGCCTTTGCCGGCTGCCGCAGTGTTTTCTTTGACTGGTCTCCCAGAGGTCAGTGATTGTTTCGTGATGTTGGTGACATTAGGGCAGTTTCAGTTGAGTGATGCAGACAATTGCAAAATAAAATGGATTAAAATAAGAACTTGCACATATCCGTCAATGGTATGCCATTATTGATGAGCGAGTACACTCGTTGCTCTGGTTTTCCCGAGCATGCTCTGATGTCCTCCGAGTATTTTGATGTGCTTGGAGATTTAATTTTCATCGTGTTATCTGCATGATTTGCGACTTGTAGACAGGCTGAATACATGTTGGGAGATTCCCTAACAAACCGGCATTCCACACATGTGTTCAGGCTGTCCAGCAGCTGCAAATCATGCACATAACACAACGAAAACTTAATCTCCGAGCACGCCAAAATACTCTGAGGACACCCGAGCATGCACAGGAAAACCTGAACAGCGAGTATACTCGATCATCACTATATGCCATGAGGGGGAGGGGAACCATCCCAGAACAAAAGGGTCCATTGGTGCAGCTGGCTGTAGCTGATTCTCCAGGCAAACAGACCACTTAGCATCCTAGTCTTATGCCTTTCCCTGGCTGACCTCACTGGGTGGGCGGAGCTAGGGAATGCACTCCCCTTTTGAAAGTTACTAAAACTTATAAGTGCCATAACTCTGGCTGCCAGACTGACGAGTATTATATATCTTCTTACAAAATTATGTTTAATTTTATGATTTCTGGTGGGTGCACAAGCTACAAAACCCACCTGTGGATAGGTTTAATTATGCAGATTCGAAAAATATAAGTTCCCTGCCGCTATGATTATTCTGCATTATTCTATTCAAGTGTGAATGGACAGCGAAACATGTGCTCTGAACAAAGCCTGGTTTAGCTGGTCATGGATCGCATTACACCCAGGCAGGGGGAACTGGGGGTATGTGTGGGGGATGTTGGTGAGCCATGCCTGCACTGCACAAACGTAATGGCGGAGGGGAAGCACGAGCTCTGGAAGGGTACAGAGAATTTTAGGACTTATTCATATTTCCTGACACATGCAAATTCTGTCGCCTGCCTCCACTTTGGGTTTTAATTTTCTAGAGGACTCCATGACCTAATGGCCCACAGAAACGTTGGTGTGCTACCTCACTGGGCAGGTGTCGGTGTAGAGGACTGCTCTCCATGACTTCTATATGAGATAGGGCTTCAGGAGTTGTAGGCTCTCACCAGTTGACCCTTCTTTGTCTTCTTCAGCTCTTCTGAATGGAATGAGGTTGATCCTTCAGAGCGGGAAGATCTGCGCCTGAAGATGGAGGACGGCGAGTTCTGGTGAGTGTTTAGGAACGTTGTCCAATGAGGGGCTTTTCTTGTCGTCTTTGATGTTCCATGAAGTTTCCTTGTCATTAGGTTTGGGGTCCTAGACAATCGGGAGACCTCGTGACACCAATGGTAGTAAAGGTATTGGCCCACTTCCCGTCCTCTAGACACTATGAGAAGAGTGAGATGACCAACATATGGTCCAGAGTAATAGACGTTTCTAAATTGCACAAAAATTATAGAAGAAACTCCTTAAAGAAAATGTATAATACAAAAAAATCTTTATTCAGTCAATACATAACATGTTTAAAAACACAAAAAAGAGAATAAATACATCTGTGCCGATCCACCGAACTGAGGCCATATAGAGGCGCATGGATATGGGCCAAGAAATGGGTGAGAAATCAAAGAGTAACAGATCGTCCCGAAATAAATACAATAATAAAGGTTTGGGAGCAAGATGAGAATCGCTTGTAGGCTACAAGAAGTCAACACTACACACCCAACAAGGCGAGAAAAGCAATATGGAGCTGTGAATCTGGACTGCGGCTATAGGTGGGGAAAATCCGTGACTGGACCAGATAGATCACCTGATCCCACCAGGTGTCCGTCTCGCGGGATTGTCCTTGTAGTTACCGAAGAAAGATTTTCTTGTATTTTTCCTTTTAAGGAGTTTATTTTTTTTCTTCTATTGTTTTCTTACTATGAGAAGAGCGATTAGCTAGAGGTCGGAGCATTGGTTATTCACCTCCCTGTATTAGGCCCCGTAGTCGGCCATCTTTAGTGTCCTCCTCGCTGTAGACCCCTCACTCCTCTCCGTCGCTCCTCAGGATGTCTTTCCAAGAATTTCTGCGCCAGTTTTCACGCCTGGAGATCTGTAATCTCACCCCTGACGCGCTCAGCACAGATGATCTCAGCAAGTGGCACACGACCATGTATGACGGGACCTGGCGGAGAGGCAGCACGGCCGGGGGCTGCAGGAACAATCCAGGTAAGAGGGGCCTGGTGCTCCATGAGCCCTACGGCTCTATTTAGGCACCAAGTACCCACCTTGCTTCCGTCTCTGGTTGCAGCCACTTTCTGGATCAACCCTCAATTTAAGATCACACTTCTGGAAGAGGATGACGACCCAGATGATAACGAGCTCGCCTGCAGCTTCATGGTGGCACTCATGCAGAAAAACCGCCGGCGAGAGAGAAAGGTGGGCGGAGACATGCACACAATCGGCTTCGCTGTGTATGAGGTGAGTGTGGCGGGTGCCGGTTTCCCATCTGTCCTTGTCGCCCTCCGTGCAGTCTTGTCACTTGTCCCCTTGTCAATCATTCTCTTCTTTCTTTCTGTTCCCTGTAGGTCCCAGATGAGGTACGTGCAGCAGACATGGCATGTGATGGACTCTGATGGGTTGTGGGGTTGGATGTGTGATTGGGGTTCAGGATAAGATGTCTAAATGGCCATCTGGAATGGGGGTCCTTGCTGAGAGCGGTAAGTGGGCCAGGGGGTCCTGCACCTGGACAGATGGGTTGTATGTATCTGCACTAGTGATGAGCGAGAATACTCGTTACCCGAGATTTCCCCGAGCATGCTCGGGCGATCGAGTATTTGCATGTGCTTGGAGATTTAGTTTTTGTTGCCATAGCTGCGTGATTTGCGGCTGCTAGACAGCCTGAATACATGAGGGGATTGCCTGTTTGTTAGGAATTCCCACATGTATTCAGGCTGTCTAGCAGCCGCAAACCTGCAGCTACGGCAACAAAAACTAAATCTCCAAGCATGCCAAAATACTCCGAAATCGCCCGAGCATGCTCGGGGAAATCTCGAGTAACGAGTATTCTCGCTCATCACTAGTCTGCACCTATTACTAGGCCAGGGGTGCGGACAACTAGAGACAAGGATCTAGCAGGAGATGAAGTGGAGGATGAAGTGACCTTCCTAGCCTTTATTTATTTCTATTCCTCTTCTTCCGTCTTCCGCCTTCCTCCTCCTTGTGCTCCTTCGCCTTCCTCCTCCTTGTTCTCCCTCATCTTCCTCCTCCTTCTCCTTGTTCTCCTTCATCTTCCTCTTTATCCTTGTTCTCCTTTGCCCTCCTCCTCCTCCTTGTTCTCCTTCACCTTTTTCTCCTTCGCCTTCCTTCTCCTCCTCCTTGTTCTCCTTTGCCTTCCTCCTCCTCCTCCTCCTTGTTCTCCTTTGCCTTCCTCCTCCTCCTCCTTGTTCTCCTTTGCCCTCCTCCTCCTTGTTCTCCTTCGCTTTTTTCTCCTTTGCCCTCCTCCTCCTCCTTTTTTCTCCTTTGCCCTCCTCCTCCTCCTCCTCCTCCTCCTCCTCCTCCTCCTCCTCCTTGTTCTCCTTTGCCTTCCTCCTTGTTCTCCTTTGCCTTCCTCCTTGTTCTCCTTTGCCTTCCTCCTTGTTCTCCTTTGCCTTCCTCCTTGTTCTCCTTTGCCTTCCTCCTTGTTCTCCTTTGCCTTCCTCCTCCTCCTCCTTGTTATCCTTTGCCTTCCTCCTCCTTGTTCTCCTTTGCCTTCCGCCTCCTCCTCCTTGTTCTCCTTTGCCTTCCTCCTCCTCCTCCTCCTCCTCCTCCTCCTCCTTGTTCTCCTTTGCCTTCCTCCTCTACCTCCTTGTTCTCCTTTGCCTTCCTCCTCCTCCTCCTCCTTGTTCTCCTTTGCCTTCCTCCTCCTCCTCCTCCTTGTTCTCCTTTGCCTTCCTCCTCCTCCTCCTTGTTCTCCTTTGCCTTCCTCCTCCTCCTCCTCCTTGTTCTCCTTTGCCTTCCTCCTCCTCCTCCTCCTTGTTCTCCTTTGCCTTCCTCCTCCTCCACCTCCTTGTTATCCTTTGCCTTCCTCCTCCTCCACCTCCTTGTTATCCTTTGCCTTCCTCCTCCTCCTCCTCCTTGTTCTCCTTTGCCTTCCTCCTCTTCCTCCTTGTTCTCCTTTGCCTTCCTCCTCCTCCTCCTTGTTCTCCTTTGCCTTCCTCCTCCTCCTCCTTGTTCTCCTTTGCCCTCCTCCTCCTCCTCCTCCTCCTCCTTGTTCTCCTTTGCCTTCCTCCTCCTCCTCCTCCTCCTCCTCCTCCTCCTCCTCCTCCTTGTTCTCCTTTGCCTTCCTCCTCCTCCTCCTCCTCCTCCTCCTCCTCCTCCTCCTCCTCCTTGTTCTCCTTTGCCCTCCTCCTCCTCCTCCTCCTCCTCCTCCTCCTCCTCCTTGTTCTCCTTTGTTCTCCTTTGCCCTCCTCCTCCTCCTCCTCCTCCTCCTCCTCCTTGTTCTCCTTTGTTCTCCTTTGCCCTCCTCCTCCTCCTCCTCCTCCTCCTCCTCCTCCTCCTCCTTGTTCTCCTTTGTTCTCCTTTGCCTTCCTCCTCCTCCTCCTCCTCCTCCTCCTCCTCCTCCTCCTCCTCCTCCTCCTTGTTCTCCTTTGCCTTCCTTCCTCCTCCTCCTTGTTCTCCTTTGCCTTCCTTCCTCCTCCTCCTCCTTGTTCTCCTTTGCCTTCCTTCCTCCTCCTCCTCCTTGTTCTCCTTTGCCTTCCTCCTCCTCCTCCTCCTTGTTCTCCTTTGCCTTCCTCCTCCTCCTCCTCCTTGTTCTCCTTTGCCTTCCTCCTCCTCCTCCTCCTCCTCCTCCTCCTCCTCCTCCTTGTTCTCCTTTGCCTTCCTCCTCCTCCTCCTCCTCCTTGTTCTCCTTTGCCTTCCTCCTCCTCCTCCTCCTCCTCCTTGTTCTCCTTTGCCTTCTTCCTCCTCCTCCTCTTTCTCTTCATCCTTTGCCTTCCTCCTCCTCCTCTTTCTCTTCATCCTTGGCCTTCCTCCTCCTCCTCTTTCTCTTCATCCTTGGCCTTCCTCCTCATCCTCTTTCTCTTCATCCTTGGCCTTCCTCCTCATCCTCTTTCTCTTCATCCTTGGCCTTCCTCCTCATCCTCTTTCTCTTCATCCTTGGCCTTCCTCCTCATCCTCTTTCTCTTCATCCTTGGCCTTCCTCCTCATCCTCTTTCTCTTCATCCTTGGCCTTCCTCCTCATCCTCTTTCTCTTCATCCTTGGCCTTCCTCCTCATCCTCTTTCTCTTCATCCTTGGCCTTCCTCCTCATCCTCTTTCTCTTCATCCTTGGCCTTCCTCCTCATCCTCTTTCTCTTCATCCTTGGCCTTCCTCCTCATCCTCTTCCTCCTCATCCTTGGCCTTCCTCCTCTTCCTCCTTGTTCTCCTTTGCCTTCCTCCTCCTCCTCCTCTTCCTCCTTGTTCTCCTTTGCCTTCCTCCTCCTCCTCCTCCTCCTCCTCCTCCTCCTCCTCCTCCTCCTCCTCCTCCTTGTTCTCCTTTGCCTTCCTCCTCCTCCTCTTTCTCTTCATCCTTTGCCTTCCTCCTCCTCCTCTTTCTCTTCATCCTTTGCCTTCCTCCTCCTCCTCTTTCTCTTCATCCTTGGCCTTCCTCCTCATCCTCTTTCTCTTCATCCTTGGCCTTCCTCCTCATCCTCTTTCTCTTCATCCTTGGCCTTCCTCCTCATCCTCTTTCTCTTCATCCTTGGCCTTCCTCCTCATCCTCTTCCTCCTCATCCTTGGCCTTCCTCCTCTTCCTCCTTGTTCTCTTTTGCCCTCCTCCTCCCTCCTCCCGTTCCTTAGTCCCTGGCCTCCACATTGCCTTCTTTGAGGTTGCTTTTTTCCTGGATATCTTCTTGTTTTCTGACGAGATTAACCCTTACAGTTTAAGGGCTGCCAGTCCGTTCACCTTAAGAAGGATTTCTTCCTGCGACACCAGTCCTGCGCCCGCTCCGAGACCTTCATAAACCTGCGGGAAGTGAGCAACCAGATCCGGCTGCCTCCCGGGGAGTATCTCATCGTCCCATCCACCTTCGAGCCAAACAAGGAGGGAGACTTTGTGCTGAGAGTCTTCACGGAAAAGCAGTCAGAGACGCAGTGAGTGTGGGCGGAGCCTCTGCTGCCACTGGGCGGAGTCTGCGCCATGTGCTAAGTCATAATATTCACCTTGTCATCTGCCGCACACCACATGCAATGCACTGTAACGATATACCACCTTCTGCTCCAGTCACCTCCAGAGCTGCAGTCACTATTCTGCCGTTACATCATGTCTTATCCTCCAACTCTTTTATTTTACAAAATTATCAAAATTACACTCAGAAACAAACCACAATACATAAACTAAAGAAAACCAACATAGACAGACATAAAATGTGCAAAACATGCGCAAACAACTGAAAGTCCAAATCCTTTCCTTGTCCTCCACTGAGCTCGGCAGCTTAGGGTCCCCCAGCAGGAATCCACTTAAAAGAGAATACAAAGAAACATAAACCCCTCTCCCCATTCTCACTCCATTCACCCCCATTCACCCCCATTCACACCTCACCGATTTTACTAGTTTACTATTTACAATTTTACTATTTACAAAAACCAAACGAAAATAACCCTTTCCTGGCCCTCCGCCTTGAAAAAAACAAGAACTCTGCCACTTTGTCCGACAAACCTTACCTCCTATTACACAGCAAAGATTTTTTTTTTTTTTTTTCCTCTCCCACACATGGCAACAAGTTCGCAGCCTTTTTTCCCACCACCTTGCACCGCAGGTCCTACAAGTTTGTAGCCTTGTCACTGCAAAATCTGGTCCACGAAAGTTTATGGCCTTTTGATTCCACACGAAAACTCTTTCCAGGGTCCGCAGAGTCTACTTCTCCTGCCCTGCTCCTTTGCTCCTTCATGTTGCTCTTGGCATCCGGTCATCCATCCACCACCCCCCATGCACCCCCCTCCCAACCTGACTACACCCCATCCACACATTCTAACTAAAAAAAACAAAAAAAACGTGTGTTATATGTTTTTCCTTTTACCAAAGCACAACCAAAAGACATTTTCCAAAACTCTCAATACCATCCCATCTACTTACGCATTAATATACAAACTAAACACAGCATTTACATACCCAAGGCCCAAGTTTGGCACCTGTAAGCCCAATATCCATTATATGTCCTGTTTTTAAAACAAAAAGCTAAGGTGGCATGCACCAGCCCACCACCAGGAAAAAGGGGTTCTAGAGGCTCCATCCCTAACTAACACATTCATCCTATCCCTCAAGAACTAAGACTGTCCCTACTTCTGTCCCTAAAAAAAAGAAACCTGTCCCTATCTGTCCCTACCTGCCCCTACTCTACCTAACTTATCATAACTAACTCTCTATCTGTCCCTCAGTGCCTGTCCCTCCCTGTCCCTATCTGCCCCTACTTCTGTCCCTAACACACCCAGTGAAACTTATGTTATCCCTACCCTCATTCACACGGAGCTAGCTCTCCCTTGAGTGCGTTTTTAAAAGGAGAGGCCTCTCCAAAGCCAAGAGTCCTTCCTCACACCCAACCTTTCAAACTCCAAAGAACGGACCTTCACCAGGTCACCCAAGATGTTTCCTACCACCTCATCCCTTGGGAGGGTTTTTTTCCGCGTCGTAACTAGGCACCGTGCATTCCAAGTGTGGAACCTAACCGCTGCACTGACTAGGAATAAAGTGCACGGGTCCCGGCCACCCAGGGATCTGAACGCTCCATAGGCCCATTCAGCGTAGGAGAGGGACGCCAGCCGCGGCCAACGTATGGAGGCACCCACCCTGTTGTAAACCTCTGCATTAAAGGGACAATGAAGCAGGAAGTGCTCCATGCTTTCCAGCACGTCACCACACTCCTCACGAGGGCAACCCCGGTCATCGGAGTTCCTGCACTTCAAGTTGTCCCTTACATACAGCCTCCCGTGGAAGCAACGCCAGGTCAAGTCCCAAAACTTCATGGGGATCCGCTTAGAATTTAAAAGCCCCAGCCCGACCTCCAGATCCCGGCCTGGGCAATCCTTAAGGGCCAGGGGCTTCTGGAAATGGGTCAACAGGACCCTCCTGTCAAGGCACTGCCTCGACATGGTCCTGATTTCCCACATTCCCAGACCCCACCGGCGGATCACCTTCAGAACCGGGGTAGCGTAAGCCGGAAGATGCCCATGAGGTGTGCGTAGGTCCTTCACCCGCCCTCCTGTCTCCCATTCCTGGAAGAAAGGCCAAAGCCAACCCTTGCAGGAGACTACCCACGGAGGAGCCCTCTCTAGCCAGAGGTTGGAGATGTTAGTCTTAAGAAAGGTGTTTACTAGAAACACCACCGGGTTGACAATACCCAACCCGCCTAGTCTGCTCGTACGGTATGTAACCTCCCTCTTGATTAGGTTAAGCCTATTCCCCCATAACAATTGGAAGAACAGGCTATAGACCCGCGTCCAGAGAGGTTCCGGCAAGATGCACACACTGCCCAGGTATATCAATAAAGGTAGCAGATAGCCTTTAGCCAGGGCAACCCTTTCCCTCAGGGTTAAAGACCAACCCTTCCATTGGTCCACCTTTTGGGCGGCGATCTTAAGTCTGCCCTCCCAATTTTGCTGGGGGTAGTCCCCGGGGCCAAATTCGATGCCTAGAATTTTGGCGGTGGCCTGGGGCCCTGGAAGGGTGTCCGGGAGATCAAAACTAGGATCTCCCCCTCCCAGCCAGAGACTTTCACACTTATCCCGGTTGATCATGGACCCGGATGCCTCCGAGTAGCGCACTACCTCCGACATGACCCAGTCCGCCTCTCCTCTCGAGGATACGAACAGGGAAACATCATCGGCGTACGCCACCACCCTCAGAGAGGAGCCAGAGCCCGCCCGGTCCATCCCGACTCCCGCCAACGGTCCACGATCTACCCTCCTTAAGAAGGGATCGATCGCGAACACGTATAAAAGCGGGCTCAGCGGACAGCCCTGACGGACCCCAGAACCCACCTCAAAAGGACGACCTGACCAACCATTCACCAGCGGAAAAGTCTCAGCCCCTTGGTACAAGATCTCTAACCATTTTACAAACCTCCCAGGCAGACCATACCTCAAAAGGACGGACCAGAGGTACTCGTGGTTGACCCGGTCAAAGGCTTTCGCTTGATCTAATGACAGCAAGTACCCCTTCCAGTGACCTGCCCTACCCTGCTCCACTGCCTCTCGGACACCGAGCACAGCACTAAAAGTACTGCGGCCTGGAACAGAGCAATGCTGGGCCCCTGAAAGGAGCCGGGGTGCAAACTTCACCAGCCGATTAAACAGCACCTTGGCCAGAACCTTCCGGTCCGTATCGAGAAGCGCTATGGGACGCCAGTTCTCGATTCGGGACGGATCCTTACCCTTTGACAGAATAATGAGGGCTGACTTCCTCATTGAGCCGGGAAGAGTGCCCGAGGAGAGACACTCATTAAAGACCCCTGTCAAGAGGGGGACCAAGGAGTCCCTAAAAGTCTTATAGAACTCAGATGTTAAGCCATCCGGACCTGGCGATTTCTTGAGCCGAAGCCCATCAATGGCCAGTCTCACTTCCTCTTCCCTGATTTCTTCTGCCAAAACACCAAGAGAGGGGTCACCCCCTGGCTCAGGGATGGCTTCAGCCAGGAAAGCCGACATCCTGTCCCGATCCAGATCCTTCTTTTCCAAGAGGTGTGAGTAGAAGGATCTGACTACCTCCAGGATCCCTGATTTGGATCTGTTCAGGGACCCCGTACTGTCGATCAGTCCTGTCACCATCTTACAATTCACTGACATCTTACAGTTTCTGTAAGGGTCGGGCGAGCGGTACTTCCCGAAGTCCCTCTCAAAAACCAAGGATGTGTGCCTATCATACTGACACCTCTTGAGCAAAGATTTCACTCTGGAGATTTCCTCTCGGTCACCTCCAGTCGAGACAAGCTGCTCGAGTTTCCTCCCCAGAGCCTGGTACAAGCGGTGCCTGTTCAGACTCCTGAGGCTCGAGAGCTGACGGAAGAACCCCGCCACCCGCTTTTTGAAGATCTCCCACCACTCTGACTTACTACTACAGAGATCCAACAGCGGTACCTGGCTCTGAAGAAAATCCTCGAAGGATTGTCTCACCTCCGCTTCTTCCAGCAGGGACGAATTGAGCTTCCACAGCCCTCTTCCCATCCGAGGAGTCTCTGCAACATTCAGAGAAAAGAAAATTAGACAGTGATCGGAGAACTCCACCTCAACGGCGGACACAGCAGAAAAGATGGCGTCCTCCTTCAAAAAAAACCTGTCTATTCTAGACCTACAGCTACCCCTATGGTAGGTGAAACCTCCGTGACCTGGGGTGTGCCGGATGTGGGCATCCACCAGGCGAGCTTCACTGGCTATGCTATTCAACGCGACGCTATCATAAGCCAGGCGATCTCCGGGACCCCCCCGGTCACGGGACCTCGTAATGGTGTTGAAGTCCCCACCGAAGACCACCTGTCGGCTCGTAAAAAGAAAGGGCTTGATCCTCAGGAAGAGACATTTGCGGTCCCACTTGGACTGCGGGCCGTAGATGTTGATGAGCCGGAGCTCTTGTCCCCTCATGAAGACATCTAGGATCAGGCACCTCCCCATTTCCAACTCAGTAACCCGTCGGCATTCAACTGCTGCAGTCTTAAAAAGGACTGCCACCCCGCTATACGGCTCGGCCGCAAGAGACCAGTATGAGGGCCCGCACCTCCACTCCCTCCGTGCTTTATAGATGGCCCCCATGTCTGTTAGTCTGGTCTCTTGCAAGAATAAAATTTCTGCCTCAATCCGGGAGAAAAAATCAAAGGCCGTGAAGCGAGCCGCATCTGACTTAATGCTGGCGACATTAATAGACGCCAGCGTCAACGGGGCGAGTTCAGCCATCATGGGTGATCGAGTTGGATGGCCAATTTCTTCCCTACCCCGCTATTACCTCCTCCTGGGGAGGGGTCAGACACCTTCCTTTTCAGGGAAGCTCCCGACGTGTCCATCCCACCCCCCCCGGTGTCCTCGCCCCCGGGTTCCAGGTCTGTCCCCCCCTCAGGAGGAGCAATGCCCCCTGAGGGACGGACTCCGCCATCCCCTGAAGGACCCTCCGGTGTTGCCCCCGGCCCAGTACCCTCGTCTTGCGGTTCATCATCTGAACCCCCGAGGGCGCTGAACCGGTTGGAGAGTCTGATCAGAGGGGGGTCAGCGGGCCCTTCCGTATGCACCCTTGTGGTCGGGGGTGGGGGGGACTTTGAAGGCTTGTCAGCCTTCCTCCCCACCGCTTTGCGCTTGGCACGCCTGGTTTTGCCACCTGGTGCTGTAGGCTGCTCTTGGACATCCTCATCAACACTTTCATACTGAGAGGAATTGTCCGAGTCAGCCGCTTTCTCCTCTCTCTCCATCCTCCTGATCTCCTCACTCACCGCACTCTCCCCCAGGGCCTCAGAGGCTTTGGCCACGGGCCTGGAGGGAGGAGCAGGCATCACCCCGGTTGCCCGAGGCTCCACCTGTCCCTTACCTCCCTGGCGTTTTTCCTGCCTCCGCTGGTACGCGGGGCCCCTTGCAGCATTGCCCTTCCTCACTGGCCCCTCAGCCCTTCCCCCTTCGCCACCACCTGCCACAGCAGAAGCAGCGCCACCGGGGGTTGCCCCCCCGCGGTCTCCCCCCACCGGGCCTGTGGCGGCATTAGAGAAAGAGCGAGGGCAGCGGCTGAGAGGGTGACCCAGGTCACCACACAGGTGGCACCGAATGTCTTTGCACAAGGCAGCCAGGTGACCTACCCCACCACACAACGCGCACTTCTGCACCTTGCAGTTGGCGCTGAAGTGAGTGGGGTCGCCGCACTTGTGGCAGACCTTCGGTTGCCCCTGGTAGAAGACCAGGATCCTGTCCCTTCCCAGGAACGCCGAGGAAGGGATGTGGGTGACCGTGCCGCCGGAAACCTTCAATTTGACCATGAAGGTCCAGCCCCCCGACCAGATGCCAAACTCGTCCCTGTTCTTTTTTGGGACCTCGGTGACCTCCCCATAACGGGAAAGCCACGTCATGATGTCCACGCCTGCGAGTGACTCGTTACATGTAACCACGGTCACTCGCTTGACGGAATTTTGGCGAGACACCGCTTGAGCCACGAAGTCTCGCCATCCGGGCTCTTCTCGCACCAGCTCGTAGTTTGACCAGAAGAGCTCAAGCCCCTCTGGCCGCACGAAGCTGACGTCGAAGAAGCGGGACGCCGAAGGGTGTATCAGGGCAAAGATGTCATTCGCCCCGAAGCCCATCTTAAGGAGGAGCTCCACCACCTTGCTCCTAGGTGGACAAGCTTCACTGCCCCCCCACCTAAGACGGACCACATTCCTTCTTGGTGGCCCCTGCCCAGCTGTGGGGAGAGACCAAACAGTCCCTCCCTCCCTTTGATTTTGGAAGGCTGCTAGGCCATGTCTCTCTATCCAGAAAGACAGGTCCACTGTCCTCCCCTCTACCATGATCGATCTTTCTCCCCTTTGGAGGGCCTCCAGGAAACGGCGGTGCAAACCGCCGTCCCCGGACGCGAGGAGACCCCCCGGAACCACCCCGACCCCCAGCCGCGACCCCCGCATAATTACGTTGGGGCCTCGCGGATGGGGGGGCAGACGGGCCAGCCCTCCCACCACTACCACCACTTGTGCCAGCACCCTCATTCATTCTCCCGTTCACTCTTTTATTATTTCCACTCGCTCCGGCACTCACTCCAGCATTTACTGCCACATTCACACTCGCACTCACTCCCTCATCCATATCGCTCACATCACCATTTATGTCCTCAAACAGCTCTTCAAAAATATCTCCTATCTCACTCCCACTCTCACTTCCAGATAGACCACTATTTACATTAGCAGACTTGGTGTTGCAGTACCCCTGCCTGCCTGCTGGGGGCCCTGACTGGCCAGTGCTCTGCTCCTTGGAGCTGCTGGCACTGCTCCAACTCTTGTCCAGGAGTGCCGCTGCCCCTTTAAATACCTCCGAGCAGAGCGCACTCAGTACGCCCTGCCCGAGCCTGGGAGCAGCAGCAGCTCCTGGGTTCTCTGGCTCCACTTTTTTTTCTTTTTGCGGTGTCTTTGCACTGAGGACAGGGACGGCCACTGCCACCGCACCCTGCCCTCTGCTGTTCGCCCCCGCCGGCTTCCCAAGGAGCGCCAGAGCCCCCGCACCACCAGATGGAGGTAAGCGGGCTGGGGACCCCGACAACTCCCTACCGACTTTTGGGGGCACTATGCTGCTTGAGGGGGTAGGCGGGACAGGAGGCAGTGGGCCCGCCAAGGCCACGCCCCCCCGCCGGCCGCAGTCACCCCGGGCAGAGCAGTGACCCCTTGCGAGGCCACGCCCTCCCCAGGTGACGCGGGCGGGACAGCGGCCGAGGAGGACACGCCCCCCCCGCATGCCGCAGCCTTTGCAGGCTGGGCAACACTCGGGGAGGCCACGCCCCCCTCACGGACTGTCACTGCGCCCCTGAACCCACCACTTGATGTTGGCAGGGCTGGCCACTCCCCCTCGTCGCCCAGCGGCGGCGGTGCCCCCAGCACGGACCCCTTTTTGGGTCTACGCGCCGGGGACCCCGCTCTTGCCACGGGCGCCGTCAGAGGAGCTACCAGCCCCTTGCATTTTTTTAGCTGCTGCTTCACAGCAGCCTCCACGCCCTTTCTAGGTCTCTGGATCCCCATAAGTGGACCAGACTTAACGGACCCGTGCGTGGGGGATCCAGAGACCCCAGCACTCACCGCCGGAGGTGCGGTCCTGGCTGTACCCGTGCTGAGCGCCAGGCCAGCCCCCCCTGCCACCGGGGACTGAGCCCGGACACCACTACTGCCAATACCGCCAGCGGCTGTTACACCACTGGCACCAGCACCGACCTCCATGTCGCTGCCTGAACCCTCACCGCCAGATGTGACGGTAAGGTCCAGGCACACATCACTCTCCCCGCGCCCCCGCTGCGGACCCACCACAGGGCCCGAGCCGGGGTGGGCAGCGGGTTCCATACAGCTGGACAGAGGGGCCCCGGAAAGAGGGACAAACATAAGTTTGTCAGCCACGGTGTTTTTTGGCTTGCGCTTGTTTTTTTTCTTTTTCCTCCTTCCGGTTGCCCCGTCCTCAGGGCAGACCTCATCCCCAAAGAGCAGCGTGCCAAACCGCTCTGGGGACTCGATCTGCCTCACCTGTTGTAGGACGAGGCAGCCCCCCTCACTACTACTGTCCCCACTCCCACCAGCCTCCCCCTCGCCCCCACTTTCCTCCGAGTAACTGGAGTCCGGTGGGAGAGCCACTTGCTCAGGGGCCACCCCGCTGCATGTTACCTGGGTGTCGCTGCTCACCAGGCCTTCAGGTGGGGCAGGCGTAGATGTTCCGCCATCCTCCTCCTCCTCCTCCTCTTGGCCCTCCACCTGGCAGGGGCCTCCCGACCCCCCAGGAGACCCTCCGGTCATGGCTCTAAACCGGTCATCGTTTTTCAGTTTCTCTGCGAAGGGGCCGCTCCCACTCAGGATAGCCGCCCGTATCTCCTCCAAGGCCCTGATAGCCCCCTTCAGCCTCTCCACCGTGGCGGAGACCTCAGCTCGTCTCGAGGCGGGGAGCCGGTTCTTAGCCACCGCTCGTGCTCCCCTTAACTCCTCCCGGAGTTTTTTCAGCTGTTTGGCGGCCTCCTCATATTCGCAGAGGTGCGCATGGATGCGGGAGGCGTAGATGGTGGATGGCTCTCCCTCAGCTCTGGAGCCCCAGATGTTGGGGGGCTCTGCCACTGCACCTCTGCTCTGGGCCGCCACTCCTCCGGGAGGAGGAGCCGCCACGGTACCAGCTTCGGGGGGCCCGGTGTCCCGGGGCTCCTGGGTCCTGCGACCCCCTCTCTCCTGGCTCCGTCTCTTCCCCATCTCCCTGGGACTGGCTGGCTGCACCCTGGCCTCTGGATGGTGCTGAGGCCCCCCACCCCCAGCTGGCTTGCCGGAGGGTGGGAGCCAGGGGCACAGCCCCGGCGCTCAGTCCCAGGGAAAGTCCTCTTTCCTGGGAAGGGGGCAGATGGAAAGTCCTTGCAGGAAAAAACCTCCCTTCCCAGGAGCTTAGCAAGGCCCTAGCCTGCAGACGCTCAGCACAGATGCTCCTCCTCTTCCTGGGCGTACTCTATCCTCCAGTCACCTCCAGAGCTGCACTCACTTTTCTGCTGTTAGATCGTGTCTCATCCTCCAGTCACCTTCAGAGCTGCACTCACTATTCTGCTGTTAGATCGTGTCTCATCCTCCAGTCACCTCCGGAGCTGCGGTCACCTTAGGTCTTTCTCTTCTGCTTGCCGTTCTGTATTATTGGGGAGTCGGGGTCTGACTTATCTCCCCATTCTTTTCTCCACAGGGAGCTGGATGAGGAGGTGTCTGCGGATCTTCCGGATCAGGTAGGACCGTGGGATTGAACGTTGCTCTGATAGTTGGGGTCGATCACCTGATCTCTGCTGCTGGGGACTAATAAAAATAATAGTAATCTTTATGTATATATATATATAGCGCCAACATATTCCGCAGCGCTTTACAGTCTAACAGCTTCATACACCACAGGAAAGATAATACAATAATAAGACGTCACAATCTACAGCGAGGAGGGGGTTAATGCTGGGGGGATCGATGGAGGCTGCATGAGCCGCCAGTGGAGAGGACGGGTAGGGTGATAGAATGAGGAGGTGATGTAGGGGGGCCGCACTGTGGAGAGGACGGGTAGGGTGATAGAATGAGGAGGAGATGTAGGGGGGCCGCACTGTGGAGAGGACGGGTAGGGTGATAGAATGAGGAGGAGATGTAGGGGGGCCGCACTGTGGAGAGGACGGGTAGGGTGATAGAATGAGGAGGAGATGTAGGGGGGCCGCACTGTGGAGAGGACGGGTAGGGCAATAGAATGAGGAGGAGATGTAGGGGGGCCGCACTGTGGAGAGGACGGGTAGGGCAATAGAATGAGGAGGTGATGTAGGGGGGCCGCACTGTGGAGAGGACGGGTAGGGCGATAGAATGAGGAGGTGATGTAGGGGGGCCGCACTGTGGAGAGGACGGGTAGAGCGATAGAATGAGGAGGTGATGTAGGGGGGCCGCACTGTGGAGAGGACGGGTAGGGCGATAGAGATGTAGGGGGGCCGCACTGTGGAGAGGACGGGTAGGGTGATAGAATGAGGAGGAGATGTAGGGGGGCCGCACTGTGGAGAGGACGGGTAGGGCGATAGAATGAGGAGGAGATGTAGGGGGGCCGCACTGTGGAGAGGACGGGTAGGGTGATAGAATGAGGAGGTGATGTAGGGGGGCTGCACTGTGGAGAGGACGGGTAGGGTGATAGAATGAGGAGGAGATGTAGGGGGGCCGCACTGTGGAGAGGACGGGAGGGGTGATAGAATGAGGAGGAGATGTAGGGAGGCCGCACTGTGGAGAGGACGGGTAGGGTGATAGAATGAGGAGGAGATGTAGGGGGGCCGCACTGTGGAGAGGACGGGTAGGGCGATAGAATGAGGAGGAGATGTAGGGGGGCCGCACTGTGGAGAGGACGGGTAGGGCGATAGAATGAGGAGGAGATGTAGGGGGGCCGCACTGTGGAGAGGACGGGTAGGGCGATAGAATGAGGAGGAGATGTAGGGGGGCCGCACTGTGGAGAGGACGGGTAGGGCGATAGAATGAGGAGGAGATGTAGGGGGGCCGCACTGTGGAGAGGACGGGTAGGGTGATAGAATGAGGAGGAGATGTAGGGGTGCCGCACTGTGGAGAGGACGGGTAGAGTGATAGAATGAGGAGATGTAGGGGGGCCGCACTGTGGAGAGGACGGGTAGGGTGATAGAATGAGGAGATGTAGGGAGGCCGCACTGTGGAGAGGACGGGTAGGGTGATAGAATGAGGAGATGTAGGGGGGCCGCACTGTGGAGAGGACGGGTAGGGTGATAGAATGAGGAGGAGATGTAGGGGGGCCGCACTGTGGAGAGGACGGGTAGGGCGATGGAATGAGGAGGAGATGTAGGGGGGCTGCACTGTGGAGAGGACGGGTAGGGTGATAGAATGAGGAGGAGATGTAGGTTGGCCGCACTGTGGAGAGGACGGGTAGGGTGATAGAATGAGGAGATGTAGGGGGGCTGCACTGTGGAGAGGACGGGTAGGGTGATAGAATGAGGAGGAGATGTAGGGGGGCCGCACTGTGGAGAGGACGGGTAGGGCGATAGAGATGTAGGGGAGACCTTTCCTCCCAGGAGTGTTGACCTGAGATGGTGGGGCCGCCGTGTCACCTGCTCTATTGCTACCTGGACCCTTCTGTGCTGGTGTGAACATGCACCTACTCACAAAGGCCTCCCGCTACCCATCCTGAGGCTCCATATCGCCCTGACCTTGTCCTGCTCACTCATCTCGTTGCAATGTATCGGTGAGAGTTCTGCAGAGAGCAGCTGCACAAATACATGGTGACAAGACTTCAGCTGTGTGAGCAGGACAAGGTCTCAGGAGGGAGGCCATGCTGAATGTCTTGGGGTTTTGTCTTCTCAGGAGGACCTCTCGGAGGACGATGTGGACGATGCCTTTAGAAACATGTTCCAGCAGCTAGCAGGAGCCGTGAGTGGGGGACGGGCAGCTCGGGGTCGGGATCTGCCGGGAGCTGAATTCACTGATTGCTGCTCTTCCTTAGGACATGGAGATCAGTGTCTTCGAGCTGCGGACCATCTTGAACAGAGTGGTGACCCGACGTGAGTGACCCAACTTCTCTACTCCAGTCACCTCCAGAGCTGCACTCGCCACTGATATCCCAGAATTCAGTGCTCTGGGTTGCATTGCATTATGGGGGGTGGTGCTGTGCATCATATTTTGCGCCGTCCTCCCACAATGCACCACAGCGGGTCATGCCCCATACAGACCATGTAAACTGAGCATTAGGTGTGTGTGCTGAGCGTGTGTGTGCGTGTACATATACTATTCTATTCTGCACACGCGTCCTCACAACGCTCGGCCTACCCAGGAGGGCGCTGGAGGATCTCCTCTGGTTTCCCATCACTGGCGCCATCGTGCGCTGTGACACATATCTCCTATAATAAGCCAGAAAGGCTAACGCAGATGAATCGTGCGCACTCCAGAGAAGGAAAAGTGAAAAAAGCTTTACCGCAAACAAGTCGCGCCAAAAACCTTAAAAAACAAGCCGCCATGAAGAAGCTCGGGATGAGGGCATCAATCCACAGGCAGAATGACCAGGAAGGACTCCAGCGAAATCCAAGCTATGTCGGATAAACATTGAATGAAAAACGTTTGTATCCACGACTCTGATCTCCACGGATCTAAACCTACAGTATAATGGATGTAGTTATTAATGGCACCATATGGGGATGGCGGCAGCACTGTGGTGCAGGGAGCAGGCCGGGCAGCTAGAGGGACTAGAAGGTGCAGGGAGCAGGCCGGGTAGCTAGAGGGACTAGAAGGTGCAGGGAGCAGGCCGGGCAGCAAGAGGGACTAGAAGGTGCAGGGAGCAGGCCGGGCAGCAAGAGGGACTAGAAGGTGCAGGGAGCAGGCCGGGCAGCTAGAGGGACTAGAAGGTGCAGGGAGCAGGCCGGGCAGCTAGAGGGACTAGAAGGTGCAGGGAGCAGGCCGGGCAGCTAGAGGGACTAGAAGGTGCAGGGAGCAGGCCGGGCAGCTAGAGGGACTAGAAGGTGCAGGGAGCAGGCCGGGCAGCTAGAGGGACTAGAAGGTGCAGAGAGCAGGCCGGGCAGCTAGAGGGACTAGAAGGTGCAGAGAGCAGGCCGGGCAGCTAGAGGGACTAGAAGGTGCAGGGAGCAGGCCGGGCAGCTAGAGGGACTAGAAGGTGCAGTAGTGTGAATCCAGTGAGCATCCATCCTGCTGTGATGAGGAGAGGTGCTGTGACCATGGAAGCAGCTCTGTCACAGCATACTTGGCCCAGAAGCCTGCCAGACCCTCCGCGTGTCGCCCATCCAGGTAGCGTCGTGAGGGGACGTCCATACACACATCCCCGCTCCAGCACTGCATCAGTCACACATCCCCCCCCTCTGCCCAATGCCGGGGGTTTTGGCATCTTCACTCGGTAAGCAGGGGCATCTGGACAGGGCATCTGCGTTCCCGTGTAACTTCTCTGGCCTATGCTCGAAGTGAAATCTCGGAGGCCTAAGAGCCATCTAGTCACCCGAGCATTTTTACCCTTCGTTTCCCTCAGCCGCCATAGAGGGTCATGGAGAGACACCAGCTTACTACGGCCTAGCAGGTAGTGCCTGAGGGTATCTACGGCCCATGTTATGGCTAAGCACTGCTTCTGGACGATGGCGTAGTTTCTCTCAGATGAAGAAGCTTCCGGCTCAGATACAGGATGAGACGCTCCTCCCCATAGACTTCGTGAGACAGCACGGCTCCCGAGCCGACTTCTGATGCATCGGTCTGGACCACGAATTGCTGATATCTGGTGCGACCAGACCCGGATGTCTACACAGAGCCTGCTTCATCTCCGGGAACGCCATCTCAGTCTCAGCAGACCATTTAATCCTCGACGATCTTGTGCCGTGAAGGAGGTCCGTCAACGGTGCGGCAATCCTGGCGAACCTTGGCTTACACCGCCTGTAATAGCCCATAGTTCCAATGAATTTGCTCCTTGGAAAGCAGTATCACCATTCCTGGACTGCCTCAATCTCGTGTATCTGAGGCTTGATTTCGCCCACCTGACGACATAACTTAAGTATTTGGCCTCTTCCTTTCCTATAGCACATTTTCCAGGGTTTATGGTGACCCCCCCCCCTCTACCATCTCTATAAATCTTCGGATGTTTTATTGTTATGCGACATAAACCAACAAGATGGCAAAATAAATGCAGCTTTTCCAACAGAAAACAAACAAAAAACCACACTGCAACATAGTCCATACACATCCAGGTGACAACCCGCTCTCGAGCAACACAGGCTCAGACTCTCTCCAGGACCCCAGACCACTGGAGATCCTCTCTCCGGCCATGCTGAACCCAGACTAGAGCCCAAGGGATTTAAGCCCCAGACCATGTGAATCCACTGTGACATCACACAGGTCCGGTCAGCCTACAGCAGGCTCTGCAGGTGGAGATAAGGTGGACATTCTCCCACCCATCTATGAATGTCCACTGAAAACCAGCCCCTTATGTAACTTTATTTTTACCCTCCCAACACGTAGTGTGCTGGAGGAAACTACTCTGGATTCACATCACTGACACATCCCCCCCTCCAGCACTACACCAATGAATCTGTCACTAGATATATATTATTACACGTCCTGTGTATATGTGAGTGTGTATATACTGAGCGTCCAGTGTACGTGTGTGTATATACTGAGCGTCCTGTGTACTTGTGTGTGTATATATACTGAGCGTCCTGTGTACGTGTGTGTATATACTGAGCGTCCTGTGTACGTGTGTGTGTATATACTGAGCGTCCTGTGTACGTGTGTATATACTGAGCGTCCTGTGTACGTGTGTGTATATACTGAGCATCCTGTGTACGTGTGTGTATATACTGAGCGTCCTGTGTACGTGTGTGTGTATATACTGAGCGTCCTGTGTACGTGTGTGTATATACTGAGCGTCCTGTGTACGTGTGTGTATATACTGAGCGTCCTGTGTACGTGTGTGTGTGTATATACTGAGCGTCCTGTGTACGTGTGTGTGTGTATATACTGAGCGTCCTGTGTACGTGTGTGTGTATATACTGAGCGTCCTGTGTACGTGTGTGTGTATATACTGAGCGTCCTGTGTACGTGTGTGTGTATATACTGAGCGTCCTGTGTACGTGTGTGTGTATATACTGAGCGTCCTGTGTACGTGTGTGTGTATATACTGAGCGTCCTGTGTACGTGTGTGTGTGTATATACTGAGCGTCCAGTGTACGTGTGTGTGTACAGTTGTGGCCAAAAGTATTGACACCCCTGCAATTCTGTCGGATAATACTCAGTTTCTTCCTGAAAATGAATGCAAACACAAATTCTTTGGTATTATTATCTTCATTTAATTTGTCTTAAATGAAAAAACACAAAAGAGAATGAAGCAAAAAGCAAAACATTGATCATTTCTCACAAAACTCCAAAAATGGGCCAGACAAAAGTATTGGCACCCTCAGCCTAATACTTTGTTGCACAACCTTTAGCCAAAATAACTGCGACCAACCGCTTCCGGTAACCATCAATGAGTTTCTTACAATGCTCTGCTGGAATTTTAGACCATTCTTCTTTGGCAAACTGCTCCAGGTCCCTGATATTTGAAGGGTGCCTTCTCCAAACTGCCATTTTAGACCTATGGGATTCAGGTCTGGACTCATTCCTGGCCACCTTAGAAGTCTCCAGTGCTTTCTCTCAAACCATTTTCTAGTGCTTTTTGAAGTGTGTTTTGGGTCATTGTCCTGCTGGAAGACCCATGACCTCTGAGGGAGACCCAGCTTTCTCACACTGGGCCCTACATTATGCTGCAAAATTTGTTGGTAGTCTTCAGACTTCATAATGCCATGCACACGGTCAAGCAGTCCAGTGCCAGAGGCAGCAAAGCAACCCCAAAACATCAGGGAACCTCCGCCATGTTTGACTGTAGGGACCGTGTTTTTTCTTTGAATGCCTCTTTTTTCTCCTGTAAACTCTATGTTGATGCCTTTGCCCAAAAAGCTCTACTTTTGTCTCATCTGACCAGAGAACATTCTTCCAAAACGTTTTGGGCTTTTTCAGGTAAGTTTTGGCAAACTCCAGCCTGGCTTCTTTATGTCTCGGAGTAAGAAGTGGGGTCTTCCTGGGTCTCCTACCATACAGTCCCTTTTCATTCAGACGCCGATGGATAGTACTGGTTGACACTGTTGTACCCTCGGACTGCAGGGCAGCTTGAACTTGTTTGGATGTTGGTCGAGGTTCTTTATCCAACATCCGCACAATCTTGCGTTGAAATCTCTTGTCAATTTTTCTTTTCCGGCCACATCTAGGGAGGTTAGCCACAGTGCCATGGGCTTTACACTTCTTGATGACACTGCGCACGGTAGACACAGGAACATTCTGGTCTTTGGAGATGGACTTGTAGCCTTGAGATTGCTCATGCTTCCTCACAACTTGGTTTCTCAAGTCCTCAGACAGTTCTTTGGTCTTCTTTATTTTCTCCATACTCAATGTGGTACACACAAGGACACAGGACAGAGGTGGAGTCAACTTTAATCCATGTCAACTGGCTGCAAGTGGGATTTAGTTATTGCCAACACCTGTTAGGTGCCACAGGTAAGTTACAGGTGCTGTTAATTACACAAATTAGAGAAGCATCACATGATTTTTCCAACAGTGCCAATACTTTTCTCCACCCTCTTTTTTATGTTTGGTGTGGAATTATATCCAATTTGGCTTTAGGACAATTCTTTTTGTGTTTTTTCATTTAAGACAAATTAAATGAAGATAATAATACCAAAGAATTTGTGTTTGCAATCATTTTCAGGAAGAAACGGAGTATTATCTGACAGAATTGCAGGGGTGTCAATACTTTTGGCCACAACTGTATATACTGAGCGTCCTGTGTGTGTGTGTGTGTGTGTGTGTGTGTGCGTGCTCAAAAAAAAAAAAAAGGGAAGACTTAAACAACAGAATATAACTCCAAGTAAGTGAAACTTGTGTGAAATCAAACTGTCCACTTATGAAGCAACACTGACTGACAATCAATGTCACATGCTGTTGTGCAAATGGAATAGACAACAGGTGGAAATTATTGGCAATTATCAAGACACCCTCAATAAAGGAGTGGTTCTGCAGGGGGGGACCACAGACCACATCTCAGAACCAATGCCTTCTGGCTGATGTTTTGGTCACTTTTGAGTGTTGGTTGTGCTTTCACACTTGTGGTAGCATGAGACAGACTCTACAACCCACACAAGTGGCTCAGGTAGTGCAGCTCATCCAGGATGGCACATCAATGTGAGCTGTGACAAGAAGGTTTGCTGTGTCTGTCAGCGTAGTGTCCAGAGGCTGGAGGCGCTACCAGGAGACAGGCCAGTACACCAGGAGACGTGGAGGGGGCCATAGGAGGACAACAACCCAGCAGCAGGACCGCTGCCTCCGCCTTTGTGCAAGGAGGAACAGGAGGTTCACTGCCAGAGCCTGTCGACATTGACTTTTAGGATTGCTACTTCCAGTTGTTGGAACTAGAGTTCTAGTCCTCTTCCTCTCTGAAGAGACAATTTGCATATTTTCCAAAGGAACATTGCAGATTTAAGTCTCCTCGTCTCGTCATTCTCCGCAAGGAGAAACAATACTTCTTGGATATCGGTCAGACGCCTCTCACACAGCCAAACCATTACTCAAGATTCTGGTTTTGGCTTTTATCCTAAGTCATGTAACAAGGCTCGATAAAGGGTGGACATTGACTTGTAGGATCGCTACTTCCAATAGGAGGCGCTAGAGTTCTAGTCCTCTTCCTCTCTGAAGAGACAATTTGCAATTTAGCATGTGAAACCGATTGTCAATCAGTGTGGCTTCCTAAGTGGACAGTTTGATTTCACAGAAGGTTGATTTACTTGGAGTTATATTCTGTTGTTCAAGTGTCCCCGTTATTTTTTGGAGCAGTGTGTGTGTGTGTGTATGTACTGTGTGTATGTCCGGGATTGGCATCCGCACCGTCGCAGCTTCAGCCACAAAATTTGGCACAGTCACACGTCTGGACCCCGAGAGCGTCCGAAGCTATGTTGTGAGGCGAAATTTTAACCCCGCGCGTTCCAATTCACCAAACAATTTTGCCCCTATCTACATAATGGGGGGGAAAAGTGTGTGTGTATCAAGCCCCGCCGCTCATTATGATGTCATAATGGTTGACTATGGGATGGAGGATATGTGTGATGGGTATATGGGCACGGGACTATGGGATGGAGGATGTGTGTGATGGGTATATGGGCACGGGACTATGGGATGGAGGATATGTATGATGGGTATATGGGCACGGGACTATGGGATGGAGGATGTGTATGATGGGTATATGGGCACGGGACTATGGGATGGAGGATATGTATGATAGGTATATGGGCACGGGACTATGGGATGGAGGATGTGTGTGATGGGTATATGGGCACGGGACTATGGGATGGAGGATATGTATGATGGGTATATGGGCACGGGACTATGGGATGGAGGATATGTATGATGGGTATATGGGCACGGGACTATGGGATGGAGGATATGTATGATGGGTATATGGGCACGGGACTATGGGATGGAGGATGTGTATGATGGGTATATGGGCACGGGACTATGGGATGGAGGATATGTATGATGAGTATATGGGCACGGGACTATGGGATGGAGGATATGTATGATGGGTATATGGGCACGGGACTATGGGATGGAGGATATGTATGATGGGTATATGGGCACGGGACTATGGGATGGAGGATGTGTATGATGGGTATATGGGCACGGGACTATGGGATGGAGGATATGTATGATGGGTATATGGGCACGGGACTATGGGATGGAGGATGTGTATGATGGGTATATGGGCACGGGACTATGGGATGGAGGATGTGTATGATGGGTATATGGGCACGGGACTATGGGATGGAGGATGTGTGTGATGGGTATATGGGCACGGGACTATGGGATGGAGGATATGTATGATGGGTATATGGGCACGGGACTATGGGATGGAGGATATGTATGATGGGTATATGGGCACGGGACTATGGGATGGAGGATATGTATGATGGGTATATGGGCACGGGACTATGGGATGGAGGATGTGTATGATGGGTATATGGGCACGGGACTATGGGATGGAGGATGTGTATGATAGGTATATGGGCACGGGACTATGGGATGGAGGATGTGTGTGATGGGTATATGGGCACGGGACTATGGGATGGAGGATATGTATGATGGGTATATGGGCACGGGACTATGGGATGGAGGATATGTATGATGGGTATATGGGCACGGGACTATGGGATGGAGGATATGTATGATGGGTATATGGGCACGGGACTATGGGATGGAGGATGTGTATGATGGGTATATGGGCACGGGACTATGGGATGGAGGATATGTATGATAGGTATATGGGCACGGGACTATGGGATGGAGGATGTGTGTGATGGGTATATGGGCACGGGACTATGGGATGGAGGATATGTATGATGGGTATATGGGCACGGGACTATGGGATGGAGGATGTGTATGATAGGTATATGGGCACGGGACTATGGGATGGAGGATGTGTATGATGGGTATATGGGCACGGGACTATGGGATGGAGGATATGTATGATGGGTATATGGGCACGGGACTATGGGATGGAGGATATGTATGATGGGTATATGGGCACGGGACTATGGGATGGAGGATGTGTATGATGGGTATATGGGCACGGGACTATGGGATGGAGGATGTGTATGATGGGTATATGGGCACGGGACTATGGGATGGAGGATATGTATGATAGGTATATGGGCACGGGACTATGGGATGGAGGATGTGTGTGATGGGTATATGGGCACGGGACTATGGGATGGAGGATATGTATGATGGGTATATGGGCACGGGACTATGGGATGGAGGATATGTATGATGGGTATATGGGCACGGGACTATGGGATGGAGGATATGTATGATGGGTATATGGGCACGGGACTATGGGATGGAGGATGTGTATGATGGGTATATGGGCACTGGACTATGGGATGGAGGATGGGTATATGGGCATGGGACTATGGGATGGAGGATATGTATGATGGGTATATGGGCACGGGACTATGGGATGGAGGATATGTATGATGGGTATATGGGCACCGGACTATGGGATGGAGGATATGTATGATGGGTATATGGGCACGGGACTATGGGATGGAGGATATGTATGACGGGTATATGGGCACGGGACTATGGGATGGAGGATGTGTATGATGGGTATATGGGCACGGGACTATGGGATGGAGGATGTGTATGATGGGTATATGGGCACGGGACTATGGGATGGAGGATATGTATGATGGTATATGGGCACGGGACTATGGGATGGAGGATATGTATGATGGGTATATGGGCACTGGACTATGGGATGGAGGATGTGTATGATGGGTATATGGGCACTGGACTATGGGATAGAGGATGTGTGATGGGTATATGGGCACGGGACTATGGGATGGAGGATATGTATGATGGGTATATGGGCACTGGACTATGGGATGGAGGATGTGTATGATGGGTATATGGGCACTGGACTATGGGATGGAGGATGGGTATATGGGCATGGGACTATGGGATGGAGGATATGTATGATGGGTATATGGGCACGGGACTATGGGATGGAGGATATGTATGATGGGTATATGGGCACCGGACTATGGGATGGAGGATATGTATGATGGGTATATGGGCACGGGACTATGGGATGGAGGATGTGTGATGGGTATATGGGCACGGGACTATGGGATGGAGGATGTGTGATGGGTATATGGGCACGGGACTATGGGATGGAGGATGTGTGATGGGTATATGGGCATGGGACTATGGGATGGAGGATATGTATGATGGGTATATGGGCACTGGACTATGGGATAGAGGATGTGTGATGGGTATATGGGCACCAGACTATGGGATTGAGGATAATTATAATTTGTTATAACTATCCACAGTCAGTTACTATGCCCGGGCAGCGCCGGGCTCTTCAGTTAGTGTGTGTGTGTGTGTGTGTGTGTGTGTGTGTGTGTGTGTATATATGTATATATATATATATATATATATATATATAATATATAATTTATATTACTACCGTTCAAAAGTTTGGGGTCACCCAGACAATTGTGTTTTGCGTGAAAACTCATACTTTTATTAATCAGATGAGTGGCCAAATGAATGTAAAATCTCGTCCAGACATTGAAGGAGAAAATTATTATTTCAAACCTTGACAAACTTTGCTGTCGTCACAGAATGCTCCCTTTGCAATTACAGCATTGCAGACCTTTGGCATTCTAGCAGGTAATTTGCTGAGGTAATCTGGAGAAATTTCACCCGGTGCATCCAGAAGCCCCTCCCACATGTCGGTTTGGCTTGATGGGCTCTTTTTGCACCATACGGTCAAGCTGCTCCCACAACAGCTCAATGGGGGTGAGATCTGGTGACTGTGCTGGCCGCTCCATTACAGATAGAATACCAGCTGCCGGCTTCTTCCCTAAATAGTTCCTGCATAATTTGGAGGTGTGCTTTGGGTCATTGTCCTGTTGTAGGATGAAATTGGCTCCAATCAAGCGCTGTCCACAGGGTACGGCACGGCGTTGCAAAATGGAGCGATAGCCTTCCTTATTCAAAATCCCTTCTACAAATCTCCCACTTTACCAGCACCAAAGCAACCCCAGACCATCACATTACCTCCACCATGCTTGACAGATGGCGTCAGGCACTCTTCCTGCATCTTTTCAGTTGTTCTGCGTCTCACAAATGTTCTTCTGTGTGATCCAAGCACCTCAGACTTGGATTCGTCTGTCCATAACACTTTTTTCCAATCTTCCTCTGTCCAATGTCTGTGTTCTTTTGCCCATATTAATCTTTTCCTTTTATTAGCCAGTCTCAGATATGGCTTTTTCTTTGCCACTCTGCCCTGAAGGCCAGCATCCCAGAGTCACCTCTTCCCTGTTGACGCTGGCGTTTTGCGTGTACTATTTAATGAAGCTGCCAGTTGAGGACCTGTGAGGCATCGATTTCTGAAACTACAGACTCTAATGTACTTGTCTTGTTGCTCCGTTGTGCAGCGGGGCCTCCCACTTCTCTTTCTACTCTGGTTAGAGCCTGTTTGTGCTCTCCTCTGAAGGGAGTAGTTCACACAGTTGTAGGAAATCTTCAGTTTCTTGGCAATTTCTCACATGGAATAGCCTTCATTTCTAAGAACAAGAATAGACTGTCGAGTTTCACATGAAAGTTCTTTTTTTTCCATCATACATGACGGCACCATGAGATAGGGGATCCGCCCTTCAAGGACAGGAAACCTTCAAGATAAAAGGGGCGGCTCCTCTCTCTGTATCAGTTGGTTTCCTGTCCTTGATGTGGAACCCTCAAAATGAAGACTTGAAGATTCTTGAAGAAAGAAGAGGATGGTTACTGGCAGGCACCAGTCTACTACATCCGTCACCAGGTACCGGTAGTCGCCTCGGGGGCCATGTATTCCCATATCCCCCCTGAGCGAATGCATGGCCACAGCCCGTGAGGCAAATGCCCGGGTGAAGTTTAGAGCCTCGGAGGCCACATTGGGTGTACCCTCCCTGATGCCGACATGCCCCATGGAAGTCCTCGGAGGCCACTTTCTGTGCCCCTCCTGTTGACATGTGGTGGCCATGCAAGCCCGTGAGACACATCGGTGCCCGGGCAGAAGTAAAACTCCTCGGAGGCCAGATTTATCTACCCTTCCCTGTTGAGCCGAAATGCCAGTCACCATTTGGAAAGCCCAGAGAAATACCTGCAGCAGCGGTGGCCAGGGCGAGTGGATGCTCCCTCCAGGTGAGGCCGAATCCAGGAGGCACAGGTATGGAGGGGGCAGTGGTGTCGGGTGTCATGGCGCTGGAACGCCGAGAGCAGGCCGGGTGCACACCAGAAGTGAGGATCGGGTGCACGCAGGGCACCCGAATTGCAGAGTCCCCTTGACTGGTGATATGCGCGCTTCAGCAGCTGGCAGAAGCAGGCCGGGAGATCAGTGGAGAGCGCACACTGGATACATTCGGGGCGCGCACCGGAAATGACGCGGGGACGCGCACCAGAAGCCAGTATGCATGGGGAGCGCGTACATCGGGAAACGGGACGCACCAGCAACCAGTCACGGCACCCCGAGCGTTGAGAGGGTGCGTATACTGGGAGGAGATCAGCGCGCACCGATGGTAGATACCGGGTGCGTGCACAAGCCAAGCATAGTGCGCGTGTGTGGGGATAGATCCAGGAAGCACGGACGGAAGGTGCTGGATCAACCAGGTGATCATTAAAAAAAATATATAATAATAATGGGGTAATGCTGTCGGAAGTGGTGGCATGGGTCACCATCCATTCTAGGTTGATTGTGATGGCTCTCATCAGGAACAGCAGCTAAGCAGCTTGTAAGATTGAGAGCCTTTCGCCAGCGCACTTACAGCCGCTCCAGGAGGTTCAGGAGAGGCAGTCTCGATCAGATGAGAAGAGCCAGATGCGCCATAACTACAGCAGAAGCAGCTCGGACAGCGTACGGGCGGATCGTCATGGTATTAAAAAGGAGGGGTCCATAGTCCCGATGGGAGACAAGTGAACAGACCAGGCAGCCTCCAGATCCGGTACCCGTTCTGTGGAGCGTCCGAGTGGTGAGTGAGCTTCGAGAAAGTCCAGCACGCTAATGTCTGTTCTTTCTCGTCTCCTCTCTCCCCTCTTTTTACATATATTCGTGGGGTAGAGCAGTGGGGGTCCGTAAAAAGGGGTAAATCAAAAGCTAAGAATAAGGAATATTCCTTATGCAAAAAAGTCCCTTAGAAATAAGAGGTTGTGTCAGGCCTGTATTGATAAAACCGTAGCGGAGGAGACTCCCTCTTTGCTGAGAGCCTGAGATCCCTGACCCAGTCAGAAGTCTGTAAATCAGGAAGGGCTTTACAGTCAACGGACACGGATAGCAAAGCAAGGGATAGGCCAGCCCCTCATTGATCTCTCAGGAGGACTCCACAGGATCAGAGGAGGACTCCGTTAAATCTCGCTACTAAGAAAGTAGCTCAGATGGGAAAGATAAGTTCCTAGTGGAAGATACAGGACGGACAAGCTTATTAAAGCAGTCCGGCCTACCAGGGGGCTGGTAGATGCGAGAGCCATGGAACTCATGTTCAACAGCTGGCTATAAGCAAAACGTAGAGCCTTCCCTATTAACTAACAGTGGAAGGACTCATTAAAAGGGAATGGGAAAAACCAGGAAGTCCCAGATAATCAATTCCCTGAAAAGGAGGTACCCCTTTGAGGAAGAGACATCCTCATCCTGGGATGGGGCTCCAAAGATCGACGTAGCGATCTCAAAGGTCGCCAGAAGGTCCTCCCTGCTCTTAGAGGTTCTTTCAGGGAACCTAACTTCTCAGACAGACAGACAATTGTCTTAAAACAGCCTGGGAGGCCTCAGCTGGAGCACTAAGACCGCTCATCGCGGCCACTGGTGTGGTTAGATTCCTTAAGATGTGGCTTAATAACCTGGAGGATCAGCTAGAGCAAAGAGTCCCCAGGGAAACTATCCTAGAGGCAATACCGGCCATGAGAGCAGCGGAAGTATTTCTCGCTGAGACTTCAGCAGGATTCATCAAGGCTAGCAGCAAAATTAGCAGCTTTGGCTAATGTGGGACACCGTGCAGGATGGCTTGAATGCTGGCCGGGGGACACACAGGCAAAGATGTAACTCTGCTCTTTACCGTGTGAGGAAAATTTCCTGTTTTGGACAGGCATTGGATGACGTGTTAAAAAAGAAAGCCGACAACAAAAGAAAAATTTCCCAAAAAAGACAGCCATTTCAGGCCTTTTCGGCGCTCCTTTCAGAAGGGCCGGAAGTTCAGGAGACAGCAATATAAGGATCGAGACAGAAACAACTCTGACCAGCGATCCAAAGGTGGGAGAGGCTTCTACTTCGGCAAGCCCTCCAAAGACACCAAAAAACCCTCCCAGTGACAGGCCTTCTCAGATCTCGTCAAGCACCTGGATCCAGCAAATTGTGGGGTCAGGTCTGGAGTTAAGGTTCCACCACTGACCTCCACGAGGATATATGCAGTCCTCTCAAGAAAGACAGTCTGGAATGGGAAGTAATCTCACTCCTAGACAAACATGTCCTCGAAGAGATTCCGGTAGGAGGATAGCGTTTTCCTCCCCCCTATTTCAAAAAAAAGAAAAAAAACACCCCGGACAATTCCTGGAGGACAATTACAAATCTGAAAAGACCTCAAACAGGTATCTGATAATCCTGTCTTCCAAGATGGAGAGGATAAAGTCAGCAGTGAACTCCTCCTTCCTCAGTGTTGTATAGCAGTCCTGGACCTCAGGGACTCTTATCACCACAAAAGGCCGCAAATATCTGAGTGGCAGTCCAGATGGGGCAGTGGCGCCACTTTCAATACAGGACTCTACTTGTTGGGCTAGCGATAGCCCTCAAGTTTTCACAAGATTAATTGCAGAGGTCACAGCGCACCTCAGAGAAAATATACTCTGGTGATACCATGTCTGGACGACTTCTTGATAGCGGGGGAAGTCTCCCTTACTGTCGAGAACAAGTCTGAATAGTGATGGAAACACTGCAGACGCTGGGGTGGCAGCTGAAGCTCAAGAAGTCCAAACTGGAACCAGCAATGATCCAGAATAGACCCGGTGGAGCAGGAGTATCACCTCCCAGAGGAAGAAGGGGAAAAAATCAAACAATTAATTGTAACAACAATAAAAAAAAAAACAGAAATGACTCTGTGAAGGGCCATGTCGATGTGGTGTCCCTCACCTCCTGCATACCAGCGGTGAAATGGGCCCAGTGCCACACAAGGGAGCTATAAGGCTATGTGCCCACGTAGTTTTAGGTGCTGCGGAATTGGAAAAATCCGCAGGTAAATTCTCAGGTCAAAAGACCTGCGGATTAGCCTGCGCTTTTCCCCTGCGGTTTCACACCTCTACAATGGAGAAGGTGTGAAACCGCTGCGGATTCTGCACAAAGAATTGAGATGCTGCGGATTTGAACCCGCAGCAAATCCACGCAGAAAAATCTGCAGCATGTGCACAGCGTTTTTCAGTTTAACATTGAAAACCATGGTACTGTACAACACAGCTAAATCTGCTGCGGACCCGCAGAGCCTGAAACGCTGCGGATCCGCAGCAGAATCCGCACCGTGTGCGCATGGCCTAAGGGTGTGTGCTGCAGAACAACCTGGAACTTCAGGGACGGTTAGAGCAGAAGCTCACCCTCCCGGACCCTGTACTCCAGTCACTCAGGTGGTGGTTACAGATGGTACTCTTCTCGGAGAGGACTCTGCACACACACACACTGCCTCCAAGGTGGTCACAACGAACGCCAGTCCTTGGGGGTGGGGAACCCACCTAGACACTTTATGGCTCCAGAATCCCTAGGCCCAGGAGGAAAGAAATCTATCCTCAAACGATTGGGAATACCACACTTAAAGAGGACACCATGGGAGAGTCCTATCGGAGAACCAAACAGTGGTTGCAAATGTAAACCACTAGGGAGACACCCGTTCTCAGTCCTTGATGCAGACGGCCCTTTTAGGCTGAAGGTGACTGCTCTCGTCAGATGGTCTCTGCTAAGGCCTGTTTCACACTTCCGTTTTTGACCATCAGTCAAAATCCGCCGTTTTTGCAAAAAAAACGGATCAGCCATTTTTTTTTTTTTTTTTTGGCGGATCCGTTTTTCCCCCCATTGACTTGAATTACTGGCGGATCTTGACGGATGGCCATCCGTTGGATCCGTTTTTTTGCGGATCCGTCAATATTTTTGCGTCCGCCGAGATGCCTGGACGGACCCTGCAACGTTTTTTGTAGTGCAGGATCCGCATTTTTATACAGCGCATGCCCGGGGGAATGAAGTCAGGAGTAAATTTAACCCTGAAATCATTTCTGGCGGCCAGAGAAGAAAAATAATATCTCTCTTTCTCTATCTCTCGCTCTATCTCTCCTTCCCGGGCAGCGGTTCCTTTAAAATTCTTCATTCGGCAGATCCGTCAAAAAAACGGATTCGGTGGCATCCATTCACATCAGTTAACGGATCCGCCTTTTTGGCGGATTTTAGCTGACACAACAAAACTGAAGTGTGAAACAGGCCTAAGCAGCTTGAGGCCGGGCCAGGAAAAAAATAAAAAGGGGAAAAAAAAATAGAGGATCCTGACTCTGACAGAACACCAGTGCCTCTCATTATCAGCCCTGCATATCCGAGGTGCAGACAACCTGAAGGCAAACTTTCTGAGCAGGAACCACTTGAGGCAAAGAGAATGGTCCCTAAAAGAGTCCATTTTTCAACGGATAGTGCACATGTGGGGAAAACCCAGTATAGATCTCCTCGCCTCAAAACCCAACAGGAAGGTTCAGAAATTCTGTTCCCCAAGTTCAGCAGACAGGCGGTTGGCAGTAGACGCCTTCAGGATAGCGTGAACATCAGGTCTCCTGTACGCCTTCCCTCCAATATGCCTCATACCAGCGGTTCTAAGGAAGATCAGGGGGACAGAGCCAGAGCGATTGTGATAGCCCCTTTTGGACGAAAAGACCATGGTTCTACTGGCTGAGAGTAATGTCAGTGACAGACCCATGGGTACTCCCAGAGGTCCAGAACCTTCTAACGCAGGGTCCCTTTAATCACCCTCAGAAGTCCGGGCTGCATTTGACAGCCTGGAATGTGAAAGGTCACTACTAGAGAAAAAGGGATTCTCAGCGGGGTTCATATCCACCTCACTCAGTGGCAGAAAACCAGTGACTACAAAAATGTACGGGCAAAAAATTCTTCTCTGTCTCAGGCCCAATACGGGAAGGGGAAGTCCTGATAGTGGCAATACTGGATTTTTCTGCAGAAAGGTTTAGAGTTGGGGTTAGCTGTCGGTACCCTCAAAGTACACGTCTCAGCCCTGGCAGTCTTATTCAACTGTGACCTGGCAAACAATAGGTGGCCTGTACTAGAGCTGACTCTGCCCCATCTCCTACTCCTCCTCCTTGGGATCTAAATTTTAGTCTGATCTCTGACCGAGAGTCTGTTTGAACCACTAAACACAACATCAGATAAGATTCTAACATTAAAGACAGCCTTATTAGTGGCGCTCACATCGGCCCGTAGGGTTAGACTTGCACGCAGACCCTCCCTACACTCAGGTCATGGACGATAGAGTTGTGTTAAAGTTAGATCCAGCACACCTTCCCAAGGTGGCATCAAAATTCCATAGGGTTCAGGAGATAATCTTGCCATCCTTTTGTCCTAACCCTAACAACCAGAAGGAGGAGAGGCTTCATTTGTGAGGAGATGTCTTCTGCAGTATTTAGAGGTAATGAGACCTTGGAAAAAACAGAGGGCCGTATTTGTCTCATTCCAAGGGGCAAGGAGGGGCCTTAAAGCCCCTAAACAGACAATAGCTAGATGGGTGAGAGAGGCCATTATGCCAGCATATAGCAGTGCAGGCAGGGCTGTTCCAGAAGGTATAAAAGCCCACTCCACGAGGGCCACGGCGACGTCCTGGGCGGAGAGAGCAGACGCTCCCATTGACCAAATCTGAATGGCGGCCTCTTGGTCCTCTCCGTCTACCTTTGTCAGACATTATAGGTTAGACGTATCTGCTACCTCTGATCTCACATTCGGGAGAAGAGTGTTTACAAGCAGTGATCCCTCCCTAAGAGAACGCAAATCTCTGTAATTCTCGTGGTGCCGTCATGTATGATGGAAAAACACGGGTATTACCTGGTAATGTGTTTTTTCATGAGACATGACGGCACCCTTATATTCCCTCCCTATTGATCACATCATTAGTTGGGTGCATTATTAGCATTATACACTCCCTTGGTGTGGAAATTTAGTAGTGTAAAGGATGTATTATTTATATGTACACTAACCGGCGGAGTTCCTCTCGTGCTCTGTAGAACAACTGATGCGGAGAGAGGAGCCGCCCCTTTTATCTTGAAGGTTTCCAGTCCTTGAAGGGTGGATCCCCTCTCTCATGGTGCCGTCATGTCTCATGAAAAACACATTACCAGGTATGTAATACCCGTGTTTTCTGGCCATTTTGAGAGTTTAATGGAACCAAGAAATGTAATGCTCCAGATTCTCAACTAGCTCAATGGAAGGTCAGGTTTATAGCTTCTCTAATCAGCCAAACTGTTTTCAGCTGTGCTAACATACTTGCACAAGAGTTTTCAAGGGTATTCTAACCATCCATTAGCCTTCTTACACAGTTAGCAAACACAGAGTACCATAAGAGTACTGGAGTGATGGTTGTTGGAAATGGGCCTCTATACAACTATTTCAAAGTGACCCTAAACTTTTCAATGGTAGCGTGTGCGTATGTGTGTGGATATATAATATATATATAATTTTTTTAGTATTTATATGAGAGCCACTCCTCTATTGACAGAGCAATGCCCATGATTGTGGCACGTGCTAGAATCTCAGCTGACATTCCGCTCTCATTTTTGAATGGTTCTGGTAAATATAAAAATCCATCACTGTGAGTGAAGAGCTTTGATAAAGATCTGGTTTCAGATCGAAACGCGTCGCTCGTTCCCCTCTGAGCACTGTCCTTGTGTCCTGGGAGTTTTACCGCATTGAGAAATGCTTTTTTAAACATGTTTCAATAAAGTTACAAGATTAAGGAGCTGGAACAACTGCCCCTTTTTTCCTCTGCTGTCCTCTCGTCTGATCAGGACGGAGTTCCGTGCACCTGTGGGTCCGGCTGGTGAGCCGGCTATGGCTTATTCCATCTTTTTCTGAGTATATATACTGAGCGTCCTGTGTGCGTATACGGAGTATATATGACTGACACCGTTGCGTGCACGCCCGCTGCAGACGCTCATCACATCTCCGGCTCGGTGGAATAAATCTACTTAAAGTCACCAAAAATAAATTTCCCCTTTTATGTTCTCAAAATATTTTATTCCTCCACAACAAATGATCTGTAACGTCCCGGACAGTGACCTTGTGACTGTGACCCCCGGGGGACGCTCTGTGCACCCTGTAAAACTTTGCAAAAAGTTTGTTACCCCAAAGGTAGACTAAAAAAAAGTACAACCCGTCCCATAACACACACAATGTCCCTCCTGCCGACACGGACAGGGTCACGCACACCATGTTCTTCCTGCCGACACTCGGTGACAGCGTCCCGCAGACCGTGTCCCTCCTGCCGACACTCTGTGACAGCGTCCCGCAGACCGTATCCCTCCTGCCGACACTCTGTGACAGCGTCCCGCAGACCGTGTCCCTCCTGCCGACACTCTGCGACAGCGTCCCGCAGACCGTGTCCCTCCTGCCGACACTCTGCGACAGCGTCCCGCAGACCGTGTACCTCCTGCCGACACTCTGCGACAGCGTCCCGCAGTCCGTGTCCCTCCTGCCGACACTCTGCGACAGCGTCCCGCAGTCCGTGTCCCTCCTGCCGACACTCTGCGACAGCGTCCCGCAGACCGTGTCCCTCCTGCCGACACTCTGCGACAGCGTCACATGTGCACACATTCAGTAATTGGCCGCACTTTGTCTATTGGACGCAGGTGAATCTGCATGTGGTCACTGTACCGTGTGGAATCACCGTGTCCAATATAATGCACAGGTGACGGAGGCTCGCGTCTCCACAAGATAGACATGCTGCGGTTTGGAGAGACTGTCCGTCTCCGCGGGTCAGACGTGGGCGTCTGCAGATGCATACTGGACATGGGATTCCTTGAGATCCCATCCACTATGCTGTAACATCTGCACAAGTACGTAGCGTCCAGCCCGCAGCGCTCACTGATCATGAGCACCTACCAGGCGACGGCGGCCCCTCTGGACGCGCCCCTCCACAGATAAGGAAGAGACGACTCTCAGAGATGAATGCATTGCTGCGGTCAGTCCTCCCGCGGGGTTAATGCCACGATGCGTGGCCGCTGTGGGAGTGTGGTGGCTGCATTACATGTGGCTGCTAGGGGAGGTGCACAGATGGGCCCCGGCCCACACAGTCCTAGAGTCTGGCACACGGCGTTCGCTCGTCAGCCCTCCGTCACTTATACACTAAGGGGTCGACCACATAACACGCAGACAAATCGCTGACAGCCGGAGGAGACGCGCCTGTACAAGCATCGACACGGAGCGACCCAGCAGAGAACGCGCTCGGCCGCCGGCGGAGATCATCACCGTGGGGGTAAAACCTGCTCTTACCCTCGCTGAATCCAGCACTGAGAATCTGCACCGCTGCCCCCAGGGTCTTATTGTCTGCAGCGCTGATGTCACGCTGCAGCCCATCGCTGTGCTCATCTTGGGTAGAGCTGAGCAATTGACCGCATCGTTATCGGCATGATGTCAGCTTGACACGAGGTCCCAGTGTCGTACTGTCACTGCTGCAGCCGACACACCGGGAGCAGCGGCGCAAACTCCGCGCAGGATCCGTGAACGACAGCTGGCTTATTCTTAAAACAAACTGCAGCTGGATGACGGGGGGGGGGGGGGTCTTGAGTTGCAAGCGCCCTATAATCTCTGCAATCTGGTCATATATACAGTATACGGTGCTAGCTGGGTGCGAGTGTGTGGAGGGTGCTGGCTGCACAGTCGCCGGTGTGTGGAGGGTGCCGGCTGCACAGTCGCCAGTGTATGGAGGGTGCCGGCTGCACAGTCGCCGGTGTGTGGAGGGTGCTGGCTGCACAGTCGTCGGTGTGTGGAGGGTGCTGGCTGCACAGTCGCCGGTGTATGGAGGGTGCTGGTTGCACAGTCGTCGGTGTGTGGAGGGTGTTGGCTGCACAGTCGCCAGTGTATGGAGGGTGCCGGCTGCACAGTCGCCGGTGTGTGGAGGGTGCTGGCTGCACAGTCGCCGGTGTGTGGAGGGTGCTGGCTGCACAGTCGCCGGTGTATGGAGGGTGCTGGCTGCACAGTCGTCGGTGTGTGGAGGGTGCTGGCTGCACAGTCGCCGGTGTATGGAGGGTGCTGGCTGCACAGTCGCCGGTGTGTGGAGGGTGCTGGCTGCACAGTCGCCGGTGTATGGAGGGTGCTGGCTGCACAGTCGTCGGTGTGTGGAGGGTGCTGGCTGCACAGTCGCCGGTGTGTGGAGGGTGCTGGCTGCACAGTCGCCGGTGTGTGGAGGGTGCTGGCTGCACAGTCGTCGGTGTGTGGAGGGTGCCGGCTGCACAGTCGTCGGTGTATGGAGGGTGCCGGCTGCACAGTCGTCGGTGTGTGGAGGGTGCCGGCTGCACAGTCGCCGGTGTATGGAGGCTGCCGGCTGCACAGTCGTCGGTGTATGGAGGGTGCCGGCTGCACAGTCGCCGGTGTATGGAGGGTGCCGGCTACACAGTCGCCGGTGTGTGTGTGTGTGTGGGGGGGGGGGGCAGATCTTGCACACACTGGAGACCTCACTGCTTCTACAGGAGATTCCTAAAATCCTGTAAATCTGGAGCTAAACGCCCACCCTGTGCGCACCACGACTGGTGGAGCCGGCACCGTCCGCACCCAGTACTACCGGGCACCAGGGTGATGGATCGTCCCATTGGTGGTTATTGTTCTCAGCTTCATGTTTTTTCTGCCAACAGACAAGGACCTGAAGACGGACGGGTTCAGCATGGAGGCCTGCCGGCAGATGGTCAACCTCATGGATGTATCCTTGTTTATGGGATGTATGGGAAGGATGTTACTGTCGATTACATGCGCTCTGTGCGATTATAGTGTGTGGAGGTCGGCGCTGTCCCTCGCGGGCCCGGGGTCGGCGCTGTCCCTCGCGGGCCCGGGGTCGGCGCTGTCCCTCGCGGGCCCGGGGTCGGCGCTGTCCCTCGCGGGCCCGGGGTCGGCGCTGTCCCTCGCGGGCAGGATTCATAGTTGCTTTCTTTCTTGCTTCTTCCTGTAGAGCAGGGGTCCTCAAACTACGTCCCGCGGGACACGTGGCCCTCTGAGGACATTTATGCGGCCCGTCTCAAGGGGCCCCGAGCAGCCGTTCCTCCTGCCTCAGCTGCACCGGCCGCTGGGCCCGGCCGACATTGATATTATACAATTTTTATTGGTTATCAGAAAATGACAAGCGACACCGCTGTCACTGTGACCCTGTCAGTGCCCGAACTCTCCCCTGTCCTGGTGCCTGACCCCCTATTGACATAGGAGACGTGGCTCCACGGCGTCTGCCCCCGAGTGACCCATAGGGTCCCCAGGATAGCCTGACATTCAGGCAGTGCCCCTCCGCCAGTAGACAATCTACACAACCTGAACCGGAAAGAAAGGGGGAGCGATCCCAATCACGGCCGATTCTCAGACTCGAGGTAGCGCTGTGACGCCTGGCGGTGAGCTGTATAGAGAGGGCAGGAGGCGCCAGTGACCGATGGGCCTTCAGATACCAGAGGAATGGTACAGTGCTTCGTGTAGCTGGAGCAGGGACGCCGTCCGCAGCCGGGCACGGGGTCAGGCTGAATGTGGAGACCTCCGCTGAGGCCGTTACACAGAGGGCCCGGTACCGTGATCATATGGGAGACGCGAAAAAAGGAAATGACAAAAAATGCCAAACTCCGCGCAGAACGGGCTCTTACACTGCTACGGGGGTCTGCTGATGCCCCATGGAACGCCTCGCCGCGGTCCCCTGGAAAAGGTTCATCAGGAGGATGGATCGGATCTGTGGTCATAGAAAAGCTCCAGGCTGCTGCAATGTGCAGTGTGATCAGCGGCGTAAGATAGTGACGCGTCATCCTTCCCATGATGCTGTATTCCGCCAGGACCCACGGAACGCCACCTGCGGTACTGCGCCTCTGGTACACATTGTCACCTACCCGCTTCTCACCACGTGACTTGGGGTTTCGCCTGCAAGGGTTAATCCATCTCCTGTCACTGCAGTGATGGGCGCTGATGAGGCTGCAGTGATGGGCGCTGATGAGGCTGCAGTGATGGGCGCTGATGAGGCTGCAGTGATGGGCGCTGATGAGGCTGCAGTGATGGGCGCTGATGAGGCTGCAGTGATGGGCGCTGATCAGGCTGCAGTGATGGGCAGTGCAGTCTGTGTCTTTGTGTGGACAATCTTATTGCTGGTATATTGTTTTTGTAGCGCTGTATATATATTGGCATTTTGTATATTGTAATATTGTATTTGTTCCTGTTTTGTTTGTGTATAGGAATTTGTTCATAATTTTTGTTAAACTATATTCCGGCCCGCCAATGGTCTGAGGGACCGTGATCTGGCCCCTGTTGAAAAAGTTTGAGGACCCCTGTTGTAGATTTCTTGGACTCGTGTTGCTGTGAGTCACCACCAGAGGGAGCTATTGTATATGTGTCAGTATTACTGTAATGAGCTCCCCCTAGTGGTCACTGGAGAATGAGCGTGATCGAATGTGTGTGGCCTCCCCGCCTCCTCTCTGTGTGTTGTGGCCCCCCCCCCCCCGGCCTCCTCTGTGTGTTGTGGCCCCCCCCGGCCTCCCCTGTGTGTTGTGGTCCCCCCGGCCTCCTCTGTGTGTTGTGGTCCCCCCGGCCTCCTCTGTGTGTTGTGGCCCCCCCCGGCCTCCTCTCTGTGTGTTGTGGCCTCCCCCGGCCTCCTCTCTGTGTGTTGTGGCCTCCCCTGTGTGTTGTGGCCTCCCCTGTGTGTTGTGTTGTGGCCTCCCCTGTGTGTTGTGTTGTGGCCCCCGGCCTCCTCTGTGTGTTGTGGCCCCCCCGGCCTCCTCTCTGTGTGTTGTGGCCTCCCCTGTGTGTTGTGGCCCCCCCGGCCTCCCCTGTGTGTTGTGTTGTGGCCCCCGGCCTCCTCTGTGTGTTGTGGCCCCCCCGGCCTCCCCTGTGTGTTGTGGCCCCCCGGCCTCCCCTGTGTGTTGTGGCCCCCCCGGCCTCCTCTGTGTGTTGTGGCCCCCCCGGCCTCCTCTGTGTGTTGTGGCCCCCCCGGCCTCCCCTGTGTGTTGTGTTGTGGCCCCCGGCCTCCTCTGTGTGTTGTGGCCCCCCCCGGCCTCCTCTGTGTGTTGTGGCCCCCCCCGGCCTCCTCTGTGTGTTGTGGCCCCCCCCGGCCTCCTCTGTGTGTTGTGGCCCCCCCGGCCTCCTCTGTGTGTTGTGGCCCCCCCCGGCCTCCCCTGTGTGTTGTGGCCCCCCCCGGCCTCCCCTGTGTGTTGTGGCCCCCCCCGGCCTCCCCTGTGTGTTGTGGCCCCCCCCGGCCTCCCCTGTGTGTTGTGGCCCCCCCGGCCTCCTCTGTGTGTTGTGGCCCCCCCGGCCTCCTCTGTGTGTTGTGGCCCCTCGGCCTCCCCTGTGTGTTGTGGCCCCCCCGGCCTCCTCTGTGTGTTGTGGCCCCCCCGGCCTCCCCTGTGTGTTGTGGCCCCCCCCGGCCTCCCCTGTGTGTTGTGGCCCCCCCGGCCTCCTCTGTGTGTTGTGGCCCCCCCGGCCTCCTCTGTGTGTTGTGGCCCCTCGGCCTCCCCTGTGTGTTGTGGCCCCCCCGGCCTCCTCTGTGTGTTGTGGCCCCCCCGGCCTCCTCTGTGTGTTGTGGCCCCCCCGGCCTCCTCTGTGTGTTGTGGCCCCCCCGGCCTCCTCTGTGTGTTGTGGCCCCCCCGGCCTCCTCTCTGTGTGTTGTGGCCTCCCCTGTGTGTTGTGGCCCCCCCGGCCTCCCCTGTGTGTTGTGGTCCCTCGGCCTCCCCTGTGTGTTGTGGCCCCTCGGCCTCCCCTGTGTGTTGTGGCCCCGCGGCCTCCCCTGTGTGTTGTGGCCCCGCGGCCTCCCCTGTGTGTTGTGGTCCCCCCGGCCTCCTCTGTGTGTTGTGGTCCCCCCGGCCTCCTCTGTGTGTTGTGGCCCCCCCCCGGCCTCCTCTCTGTGTGTTGTGGCCTCCCCTGTGTGTTGTGTTGTGGCCCCCCCGGCCTCCCCTGTGTGTTGTGTTGTGGCCCCCGGCCTCCTCTGTGTGTTGTGGCCCCCCCGGCCTCCTCTCTGTGTGTTGTGGCCTCCCCTGTGTGTTGTGGCCTCCCCTGTGTGTTGTGTTGTGGCCCCCCCGGCCTCCCCTGTGTGTTGTGTTGTGGCCCCCGGCCTCCTCTGTGTGTTGTGGCCCCCCCGGCCTCCTCTCTGTGTGTTGTGGCCTCCCCTGTGTGTTGTGGCCCCCCCGGCCTCCCCTGTGTGTTGTGTTGTGGCCCCCGGCCTCCTCTGTGTGTTGTGGCCCCCCCGGCCTCCTCTCTGTGTGTTGTGGCCCCCCGGCCTCCCCTGTGTGTTGTGGCCCCCCCGGCCTCCTCTCTGTGTGTTGTGGCCCCCCCGGCCTCCCCTGTGTGTTGTGGCCTCCCCTGTGTGTTGTGTTGTGGCCCCCGGCCTCCTCTGTGTGTTGTGGCCCCCCCGGCCTCCTCTGTGTGTTGTGGCCTCCCCTGTGTGTTGTGGCCCCCCCGGCCTCCCCTGTGTGTTGTGTTGTGGCCCCCGGCCTCCTCTGTGTGTTGTGACCCCCCCGGCCTCCTCTCTGTGTGTTGTGGCCCCCCGGCCTCCCCTGTGTGTTGTGGCCCCCCCGGCCTCCTCTCTGTGTGTTGTGGCCCCCCCGGCCTCCTCTGTGTGTTGTGGCCCCCCCGGCCTCCTCTCTGTGTTGTGGCCCCCCCGGCCTCCTCTCTGTGTTGTGGCCCCCCCGGCCTCCTCTCTGTGTTGTGGCCCCCCCGGCCTCCTCTCTGTGTGTTGTGGCCTCCCCTGTGTGTTGTGGCCCCCCCGGCCTCCCCTGTGTTGTGGCCCCTCGGCCTCCCCTGTGTGTTGTGGCCCCGCGGCCTCCCCTGTGTGTTGTGGCCCCGCGGCCTCCCCTGTGTGTTGTGGCCCCCCGGCCTCCCCTGTGTGTTGTGGCCCCCCGGCCTCCCCTGTGTGTTGTGGCCCCCCCGGCCTCCCCTGTGTGTTGTGGCCCCTCGGCCTCCTCTGTGTGTTGTGGCCCCTCGGCCTCCCCTGTGTGTTGCGGCCTCCCCTGTGTGTTGTGGCCCCCCGGCCTCCCCTGTGTGTTGTGGCCCCCCCGGCCTCCTCTGTGTGTGGCCCCCCGTACAGTGATTTAATTCTTTGACTCGGTCTCTCGTAGAAGGACGGCAGCGGGAAGCTCGGGATTGTGGAGTTTCAGATCCTGTGGAACAAAATTCGGAGCTGGCTGGTGAGTGGGAAGAACCATGGTCGGACTACAACTCCCAGCATGCGCTCTGCTGGTCGGGGGCTGGCGGTGCACAGAGATCTGCCTCACCCTTGTCAAGATCTCTGCTTGCTGTACGTGGGAAGAGGCAGAAAGGGAACACTGCTGACCTGATCCAGCTGAGGGTTTGTTACAGTGTGTCCAGGCAATCTCTGTGGGCCTAACATCTCACTGACACATTGTAACAAACCTGCTGAGGTGTTCAGCTCAGTGTTACCCGGGCTGATACATGGTGCCAAACCCTCAGCTGTGACAAGTTGTAGATCCGGACACTGGTGGGAGAATTCAGACCCACTGTGCCCCAGACCGGGGTCCGAGCCATGTTTCGCGATGAGTTCTGGGCGCTGTTACGGCTGTGTTCACACGCTACGTTCTATGCAAATTGAAAACTGCTTTTTACAGAACCTGAAAAACTGAGATGTCCGTCGCTCACGGCGGGATTAGTTCACTGCCTGAATTTAGAGACGGCAGCGTTTCTCACCGACACACTGTAACGACAGCCGCGCTCTTCATTTCTCGCTCCGTTTTGCAGCATTTTGGTGCCAGTGACGCCAGATGTGGTTTTCCGTATTCCCGCAGCGTCGGGTGTGACGCCGTGTGTGCTTTTCCGTATTCCCACAGCGTCGGGCGTGACGCCGTGTGTGGTTTTCCGTATTCCCGCAGCGTCGGGCGTGACGTCGTGTGTGCTTTTCCGTATTCCCGCAGCGTCGGGCGTGACGGCGTGTGTGGATTTCCGTATTCCCGCAGCGTCGGGCGTGACGCAGTGTGTGCATTTCCGTATTCCCGCAGCATCGGGCGTGACGCAGTGTGTGCTTTTCCGTATTCCCGCAGCGTCGGGCGTGACGCCGTGTATGGTTTTCCGTATTCCCGCAGCGTCGGGCGTGACGCCTTGTGTGGTTTTCCGTATTCCCGCAGCGTCGGGCGTGTCGCCGTGTGTGCTTTTCCGTATTCCCGCAGCGTCGGGCGTGACGCCGTGTGTGCTTTTCCGTATTCCCGCAGCGTCGGGTGTGACGCCGTGTGTGCTTTTCCGTATTCCCGCAGCGTCGGGTGTGACGCCGTGTGTGCTTTTCCGTCCTGTAACCTCTGCTTCCTCCGTGGTTCCGGCTGATGGTCCGCGGTCCCCTAATGTGACTTTGCCTCTCCCCCTTCCTGCGCTCTGAGGGGGAAGCGAAGCTGAACGCTGGGATCCAGAAAACGCAGCAAGCAATGCGTGACCATCCGCAGCGGGTGCGAGGCGCCAGCAGCCGCACGTGTCAGCCGCCATGACTATCAGTGTAGTGTGCCGGGAAGGTCGGCCATGTCTGTGGTCGTCATGCACCGTGGGGAGATGATCCGGAGTCTCCATCATGCTGATTTTTGCAAGTTCTGTTTTAGGGCGTCTTCCGGGAACACGATGTGGACAAGTCCGGAACCATGAGCTCCTACGAGCTGCGCATGGCACTGGAGTCTGCAGGTAAACAAGGGACTGCTTACTCTCGGGGGGGCTGCCGCCTGTTTCTGGGTCGCGGGGGACTGCTTTCTGTTTCCGGGCCGCAGGGGGGGGCTGCCACCTGTTTCCGGGCCGCGGGGGACTGCTTTCTGTTTCCAAGCCGCGGGGGACTGCTTTCTGTTTCCGGGCCGCAGGGGGGGGGGGGGGGCTGCCACCTGTTTCCGGGCCGCGGGGGGGACTGCTTTCTGTTTCCGGGCCGCGGGGGGGGGTTGCCGCCTGTTTCCGGGCCGCGGGGGACTGCTTTCTGTTTCCGAGCCGCGGGGGGGGGGGGTTGCCGCCTGTTTCCGGGCCGCGGGGGGACTGCTTTCTGTTTCCGGGCCGCGGGGGGGGGGTTGCCGCCTGTTTCCGGGCCGCGGGGGACTGCTTTCTGTTTCCGGGCCGTGGGGGGTTGGGGCTGCCGCCTGTTTCCGGGGGGGGGGGGGGGGTTGAACGCCTGTTTCCGGGCCGCGGGGGACTGCTTTCTGTTTCCGGGCCGCGGGCGACTGCTTTCTGTTTCCAGGCCGCGGGGGGGGAGGCTGCCGCCTGTTTCCGGGCCGCGGGGGACCTCAGTCACTGCTCCCCTCTCTCCCTCCAGGGTTCCGGCTCAATAATAAGCTGATGCAGGTTTTGGTCGCTCGTTATGCTGACAACGATCTGGGAATTGACTTTGACAACTTTGTGTGCTGCCTGGTGAAGCTGGAGGCCATGTTCAGTGAGTCCTCGTCTCCTCGTTATACCGGTGGCCATGATGCTGTGTGGCCTCAACCTCAACTTCTGCCATTTTCTTTTCCTTTTTAAGGATTTTTTAAGGGCATCGACCCTGAAGGCAGCGGTGTGGCAGAGATGAACCTGGGAGAGGTGGGTAAACCCAGCACTGGTGGTCGGGCCCGTTACATCTGTACATGTAGCAAGCTGCCGCTCTCTGTTATCAGCCTTTATTACTCATCCTTTTCCAATGTCTTATCCAGTATGGCCACCAGGTGGCAGCAAGACACAGGCTGACTCCACCCAGCCCAGCCCCATCTACTCACAGCAGCCAATCAGAGCGCTCCGGACAAGTGAGCTGTGCTGTGATTGGCTGTTTCTGCAGGAATTAGGGGAGAACGTTTTGTGCCTGTGACCCGTCACCCCGACACATTTCCTACATTTGTTTCTTGGGGTTTTCAGGCCTCGTTAAAAAAAAAAAAAAAAATGAATCAATTGACTTAAGAAATGAACCAAGAAAACGCCCCAAAATGTCACCGCTCCCCCTTAACTCTTCGCTGTCTCTTGCAGTGGCTGACGCTGACTATGTGCGGGTAGGGGGTCGTCTGCCTGCACCCCCGGACCCCGCTCCCACCATCCTCCTCCTACAGGGACATAATCACTAGGACAGAGCACAAAGACGCCAATCATACGGCGAAGATGGACGCCACGCACCGCACTGCAGCCAATCACAAGTCTGGGATCCGGGGCCCCTCCACTGTGTCAAATGGCGCCCAGGCGCTGCTTATCCCGAGCCCCAAAAGGAGCACAGACACCGGCAAATGGTCATAGCCCCCCGCACTGGTGAAGGGCTGATTACATGGACCGGGGCCGTCTGTCCCGGGGGGTGGGGGGCCGTCTGTCCCGGGGGGTGGGGGGCCGTCTGCCCCGGGGTCAGGGCGTCTGTCCCGGGGGGGGGGGCGTCTGTCCCGGGGTTGGGGCGTCTGTCCCGGGGAGGCTAATTGCTGGAACATGGATATTATAACAGCATGTCAATAAAAAGCAAAACTGAAAATGTCCCAATGATTCCTGAACACAATCGCTCCAGAAATGCAAGAAGAGAAAGATGGCGCCTCTGCAGAGACCCCCGGGGGTCACACAGACTGGACCTGGAGCCTACGGCGGTCCTAAACTTACAGGGGGAGTCCTGTATATGGGGGCACTGGTACTATAGGGGGTCCTGTATATGGGAGCACTGCACCTACGAGAGGTCCTATATATGGGGGCACTGGTACTATAGGGGGTTCTACAGTTAGGTCCATATATATTTGGACAGAGAACATTTTTCTAATTTTGGTTGTAGACATTACCACAATGCATGTAAAACAAAACAATTCAGATGCAGTTGAAGTTCAGACTTTCAGCTTTCATTTGAGGGTCTCCACATTAACATTGGATGAAGGGTTTAGGAGTTTCAGCTCCGTAACATGTGCCACCCTGTTTTTAAAGGGACCAAAAGTAATTGGACAGTTGGCTCCAAGGCTATTTCATGGACAGGTGTGGACAATCCCTTCGTTATGTCATTCTCCATTAAGCAGATGAAAGGCCTGGAGTTGATTGGAGGTGTGGTGCTGCATTTGGAAGGTTTTGCTGTGAAGGAAACATGCGGTCAAAGGAGCTCTCCATGCAGGTGAAACAAGCCATCCTTCAGCTGCAAAAACAGAAAAAAACATCCGAGAAATTGCTACAACATTGGTACATCCTGAGAAAGAAAGAAAGAAAGAAAGAAATCACTGGTGAACTCATCAATGCAAAAAGACCTGGGCGCCCACGGAAGACAACAGTGGTGGATGATCGCAGAATAATCTCCATGATGAAGAGAAACCCCTTCACAACAGCCAACCAAGTGACCAACACTCTCCAGGAGGTCGGCGTATCAATATCCAAATCTACCATAAAGAGAAGACTGCAGGAAAGTAAATACAGAGGGGTCACTGCACGGTGCAAGCCACTCATAAGCATCAGGAATCACAAGGCTAGACTGGACGTTGGTTAAAATATAACTTTTATTATATGTAACTTAAAAGCTCCAAACCAATAATGTCACCAAATAGTGATTATCAAAGGAGGCCAGTTTAATGGGTAATCCCTGGAGGAGACTTGGAACCTCCCAAACGCATCAGTCAGGATATAAAACGTTGCTAATATATCATGTCAGGCAACAGTGTGTATAAAGGGTTAACAATTAGCACACGATGCCATCGCTAATTGCATATATATATATATATACACTCACTGGCCACTTTATTAGGTACACCATGCTAGTAAGGGGTTGGACCCCCTTTTGCCTTCAGAACTGCCTCAATTCTTCGTGGCAGAGATTCAACAAGGTTCTGGAAGCATTCCTCAGAGATTTTGGACCATATTGACATGATGGCATCACACAGTTGGCGCAGATTTGTCGGCTGCACATCCCTGATGCGAATCTCCCGTTCCACCACATCCCAAAGATGCTCTATTGGATTGAGATCTGGTGACTGAGGAGGCCATTTGAGTACAGTAAACTCATTGTCATGGTCAAGAAACCAGTCTGAGATGATTCGAGCTTTATGACATGGCGCATTATCCTGCTGAAAGTAGCCATCAGATGTTGGGTACATTGTGGTCATAAAGGGATGGACATGGTCAGCAACAATACTCAGGTAGGCTGTGGCGTTGCAACGATGCTCAATTGGTACCAAGGGGCCCAAAGAGTGCCCAGAAAAAATTCCCCACACCATGACACCACCACCACCAGCCTGAACCGTTGATACAAGGCAGGATGGATCCATGCTTTCATGTTGTTTACGCCAAATTCTGACCCTACCATCCGAATGTCGCAGCAGAAATCGAGACTCATCAGACCAGGCAACGTTTTTCCAATCTTCTACTGTCCAATTTCGATGAGCTTGTGCAAATTTTAGCCTCAGTTTCCTGTTCTTAGCTGAGAGGAGTGGTACCCAGTGTGGTCTTCTGCTGCTGTAGCCCATCTGCCTCAAAGTTCGACGCACTGTGCGTTCAGAGATGCTCTTCTGCCTACCTTGGTTGTAACGGGTGGCAATTTGAGTCACTGTTGCCTTTCTATCAGCTCGAACCAGTCTGCCCATTCTCCTCTGACCTCTGGCATCAACATGGCATTTCCGGCCACAGAACTGCCGCTCACTGGATTTTTTTTCTTTTTCGGACCATTCTCTGTAAACCCTAGAGATGGTTGTGCGTGAAAATCCCAGTAGATCAGCAGTTTCTGAAATACTCAGACCAGCCCTTCTGGCACCAACAATCATGCCACGTTCAAAGGCACTCAAATCACCTTTCTTCCCCATACTGATGCTCGGTTTGAACTGCAGGAGATTGTCTTGACCATGTCTACATGCCTAAATGCACTGAGTTGCCGCCATGTGATTGGCTGATTAGAAATTAAGTCTTAACACACAGTTGGACAGGTGTACCTAATAAAGTGGCCAGTGAGTGTATATTGTCTGACTAAACCAAAAAGGTTTATAGCCACAAGATATAAGAAGATGAGATATAAACACAGGAACGATCTCACCGGTTTATGCGGACGGCCGGAGTCTCCAGGGACTCTCTGTATACACACAGGGAGGCAGCGATGGGCGGAAAATACCGTCACTTCCCTCCAGAACCATCATCGGACCCCCAGGCTCCCGCCCTGACAAGGGCACAGTCCGTAGCTCGCCCTGTATTGCACATGCCCTGCACTTTCCCTTAGAAGAGCGTCCCGACGCGTTTCATCCAAGTAACTCTTCAGGGGACTAACTAGTTACAAAGTGCCATAGTGCTAAAGCTCAAGACATAGATCCTCCTGTGCTCAGTGCTGTCTGCAGAGAGTGGAGGGCGGATTTATATGGTAAGAAGACCTCAAACCATCCACCATGCCATAATCAAAGTGTCGCACAAAGACTCCCATATCTGGAATATCAAGCGTCCGTCATTGGTACAGCATCTGTGGAACGCACGCCGAAATCCGCGCTCACTCCGCCCACACCAGCGTCACAAGTGTAGAGCAAATCAAAAGAAGGGAAAATGCCACACTTCCGGTTGGACCACCAAGATGGAGGAGCGCCCCACTTCAGGTCAGCGGACACATTACACTAATGCCCCACTTCAGGTCAGCGGACACATTACACTAATGCCCCACTTCAGGTCAGCGGACACATTACACTAATGCCCCACTTCCAGTCAGCGGACACATTACACTAATGCCCCACTTCAGGTCAGCGGACACATTACAATAATGCCCCACTTCCAGTCAGCGGACACATTACACTAATGCCCCACTTCAGGTCAGCGGACACATTACACTAATGCCCCACTTCCAGTCAGCGGACACATTACACTAATGCCCCACTTCCAGTCAGCGGACACATTACACTAATGCCCCACTTCCAGTCAGCGGACACATTACAATAATGCCCCACTTAAGGTCAGCGGACACATTACACTAATGCCCCACTTCCAGTCAGCAGACACATTACACTAATGCCCCACTTCCAGTCAGCGGACACATTACAATAATGCCACACTTCCAGTCAGCGGACACATTACAATAATGCCACACTTCCAGTCAGCGGACACATTACACTAATGCCCCACTTCAGGTCAGCGGACACATTACAATAATGCCCCACTTCCAGTCAGCGGACACATTACACTAATGTCCCACTTCAGGTCAGCGGACACATTACACTAATGCCCCACTTCAGGTCAGCGGACACATTACACTAATGCCCCACTTCCAGTCAGCGGACACATTACAATAATGCCACACTTCCAGTCAGCGGACACATTACAATAATGCCACACTTCCAGTCAGCGGACACATTACAATAATGCCCCACTTCCAGTCAGCGGACACATTACAATAATGCCCCACTTCCAGTCAGCGGACACATTACAATAATGCCCCACTTCCAGTCAGCGGACACATTACACTAATGTCCCACTTCAGGTCAGCGGACACATTACACTAATGCCCCACTTCCAGTCAGCGGACACATTACACTAATGCCACACTTCCAGTCAGCGGACACATTACAATAATGCCACACTTCCAGTCAGCGGACACATTACAATAATGCCACACTTCCAGTCAGCGGACACATTACAATAATGCCACACTTCCAGTCAGCGGACACATTACAATAATGCCACACTTCCAGTCAGCGGACACATTACAATAATGCCACACTTCCAGTCAGCGGACACATTACAATAATGCCACACTTCCAGTCAGCGGACACATTACACTAATGCCCCACTTCAGGTCAGCGGACACATTACAATAATGCCCCACTTCCAGTCAGCGGACACATTACAATAATGCCCCACTTCAGGTCAGCGGACACATTACACTAATGCCCCACTTCAGGTCAGCGGACACATTACACTAATGCCCCACTTCAGGTCAGCGGACACATTACACTAATGCCCCACTTCAGGTCAGCGGACACATTACACTAATGCCCCACTTCCAGTCAGCGGACACATTACAATAATGCCCCACTTCAGGTCAGCGGACACATTACAATAATGCCCCACTTCCAGTCAGCGGACACATTACAATAATGCCACACTTCCAGTCAGCGGACACATTACACTAATGCCCCACTTCAGGTCAGCGGACACATTACAATAATGCCACACTTCAGGTCAGCGGACACATTACAATAATGCCACACTTCCAGTCAGCGGACACATTACACTAATGCCCCACTTCAGGTCAGCGGACACATTACACTAATGCCCCACTTCAGGTCAGCGGACACATTACACTAATGCCCCACTTCAGGTCAGCGGACACATTACACTAATGCCCCACTTCAGGTCAGCGGACACATTACAATAATGCCCCACTTCCAGTCAGCGGACACATTACAATAATGCCACACTTCAGGTCAGTGGACACATTACACTAATGCCCCACTTCAGGTCAGCGGACACATTACACTAATGTCCCACTTCAGGTCAGCGGACACATTACAATAATGCCACACTTCAAGTCAGCGGACACATTACACTAATGCCCCACTTCAGGTCAGTGGACACATTACACTAATGCCCCACTTCAGGTCAGCGGACACATTACACTAATGCCCCACTTCAGGTCAGCGGACACATTACACTAATGTCCCACTTCAGGTCAGCGGACACATTACAATAATGCCACACTTCCAGTCATCGGACACATTACACTAATGCCCCACTTCAGGTCAGCGGACACATTACACTAATGCCCCACTTCAGGTCAGCGGACACATTACACTAATGCCCCACTTCAGGTCAGCGGACACATTACACTAATGCCCCACTTCCAGTCAGCGGACACATTACAATAATGCCACACTTCAGGTCAGCGGACACATTACAATAATGCCCCACTTCCAGTCAGCGGACACATTACAATAATGCCACACTTCAGGTCAGTGGACACATTACACTAATGTCCCACTTCAGGTCAGCGGACACATTACACTAATGTCCCACTTCAGGTCAGCGGACACATTACAATAATGCCACACTTCAAGTCAGCGGACACATTACACTAATGCCCCACTTCAGGTCAGTGGACACATTACACTAATGCCCCACTTCAGGTCAGCGGACACATTACACTAATGCCCCACTTCAGGTCAGTGGACACATTACACTAATGCCCCACTTCAGGTCAGCGGACACATTACACTAATGCCCCACTTCAGGTCAGCGGACACATTACACTAATGCCCCACTTCAGGTCAGCGGACACATTACAATAATGCCCCACTTCCAGTCAGCGGACACATTACAATAATGCCACACTTCAGGTCAGTGGACACATTACACTAATGCCCCACTTCAGGTCAGCGGACACATTACAATAATGCCACACTTCAGGTCAGTGGACACATTACACTAATGTCCCACTTCAGGTCAGCGGACACATTACACTAATGTCCCACTTCAGGTCAGCGGACACATTACAATAATGCCACACTTCCAGTCAGCGGACACATTACAATAATGCCACACTTCAGGTCAGCGGACACATTACACTAATGTCCCACTTCAGGTCAGCGGACACATTACACTAATGTCCCACTTCAGGTCAGCGGACACATTACACTAATGCCCCACTTCAGGTCAGCGGACACATTACACTAATGCCCCACTTCAGGTCAGCGGACACATTACAATAATGCCCCACTTCCAGTCAGCGGACACATTACAATAATGCCACACTTCAGGTCAGTGGACACATTACACTAATGCCCCACTTCAGGTCAGCGGACACATTACAATAATGCCACACTTCAGGTCAGTGGACACATTACACTAATGTCCCACTTCAGGTCAGCGGACACATTACACTAATGTCCCACTTCAGGTCAGCGGACACATTACAATAATGCCCCACTTCAGGTCAGCGGACACATTACAATAATGCCCCACTTCAGGTCAGTGGACACATTACACTAATGTCCCACTTCAGGTCAGTGGACACATTACACTAATGTCCCACTTCAGGTCAGTGGACACATTACAATAATGCCCCACTTCAGGTCAGCGGACACATTACAATAATGCCACACTTCAGGTCAGTGGACACATTACACTAATGCCCCACTTCAGGTCAGCGGACACATTACAATAATGCCACACTTCAGGTCAGTGGACACATTACACTAATGTCCCACTTCAGGTCAGCGGACACATTACACTAATGTCCCACTTCAGGTCAGCGGACACATTACAATAATGCCACACTTCAGGTCAGTGGACACATTACACTAATGCCCCACTTCAGGTCAGCGGACACATTACAATAATGCCACACTTCAGGTCAGTGGACACATTACACTAATGTCCCACTTCAGGTCAGTGGACACATTACAATAATGCCCCACTTCAGGTCAGCGGACACATTACAATAATGCCACACTTCAGGTCAGTGGACACATTACACTAATGTCCCACTTCAGGTCAGCGGACACATTACACTAATGTCCCACTTCAGGTCAGCGGACACATTACAATAATGCCACACTTCAGGTCAGTGGACACATTACACTAATGTCCCACTTCAGGTCAGTGGACACATTACACTAATGCCCCACTTCAGGTCAGTGGACACATTACACTAATGTCCCACTTCAGGTCAGCGGACACATTACAATAATGCCACACTTCAGGTCAGTGGACACATTACACTAATGTCCCACTTCAGGTCAGTGGACACATTACACTAATGTCCCACTTCAGGTCAGCGGACACATTACAATAATGCCACACTTCCAGTCAGCGGACACATTACACTAATGCCCCACTTCAGGTCAGCGGACACATTACACTAATGCCCCACTTCAGGTCAGCGGACACATTACACTAATGCCCCACTTCAGGTCAGCGGACACATTACACTAATGCCCCACTTCAGGTCAGCGGACACATTACAATAATGCCCCACTTCCAGTCAGCGGACACATTACAATAATGCCACACTTCAGGTCAGTGGACACATTACACTAATGCCCCACTTCAGGTCAGCGGACACATTACAATAATGCCCCACTTCAGGTCAGCGGACACATTACAATAATGCCCCACTTCCAGTCAGCGGACACATTACAATAATGCCACACTTCAGGTCAGTGGACACATTACACTAATGTCCCACTTCAGGTCAGCGGACACATTACAATAATGCCACACTTCAGGTCAGTGGACACATTACACTAATGTCCCACTTCAGGTCAGCGGACACATTACACTAATGCCACACTTCAGGTCAGTGGACACATTACACTAATGTCCCACTTCAGGTCAGTGGACACATTACACTAATGTCCCACTTCAGGTCAGTGGACACATTACACTAATGTCCCACTTCAGGTCAGCGGACACATTACAATAATGCCACACTTCAGGTCAGTGGACACATTACACTAATGTCCCACTTCAGGTCAGCGGACACATTACAATAATGCCACACTTCAGGTCAGTGGACACATTACACTAATGTCCCACTTCAGGTCAGCGGACACATTACACTAATGCCACACTTCAGGTCAGTGGACACATTACACTAATGCCCCACTTCAGGTCAGCGGACACATTACACTAATGTCCCACTTCAGGTCAGTGGACACATTACAATAATGCCACACTTCAGGTCAGCGGACACATTACAATAATGCCACACTTCAGGTCAGTGGACACATTACACTAATGTCCCACTTCAGGTCAGCGGACACATTACAATAATGCCACACTTCAGGTCAGTGGACACATTACACTAATGTCCCACTTCAGGTCAGCGGACACATTACACTAATGCCACACTTCAGGTCAGTGGACACATTACACTAATGCCCCACTTCAGGTCAGCGGACACATTACACTAATGCCCCACTTCAGGTCAGCGGACACATTACAATAATGCCCCACTTCCAGTCAGCGGACACATTACAATAATGCCCCACTTCCAGTCAGCGGACACATTACACTAATGCCCCACTTCAGGTCAGCGGACACATTACAATAATGCCCCACTTCAGGTCAGCGGACACATTACAATAATGCCCCACTTCAGGTCAGCGGACACATTACAATAATGCCCCACTTCAGGTCAGCGGACACATTACAATAATGCCCCACTTCAGGTCAGCGGACACATTACACTAATGCCCCACTTCAGGTCAGCGGACACATTACAATAATGCCCCACTTCAGGTCAGCGGACACATTACACTAATGCCACACTTCAGGTCAGCGGACACATTACAATAATGCCCCACTTCAGGTCAGCGGACACATTACAATAATGCCACACTTCAGGTCAGTGGACACATTACACTAATGTCCCACTTCCAGTCAGCGGACACATTACAATAATGCCCCACTTCAGGTCAGCGGACACATTACAATAATGCCACACTTCAGGTCAGTGGACACATTACACTAATGTCCCACTTCCAGTCAGCGGACACATTACAATAATGCCACACTTCAGGTCAGTGGACACATTACACTAATGCCCCACTTCAGGTCAGCGGACACATTACACTAATGCCCCACTTCAGGTCAGCGGACACATTACAATAATGCCCCACTTCCAGTCAGCGGACACATTACAATAATGCCACACTTCAGGTCAGTGGACACATTACACTAATGTCCCACTTCAGGTCAGCGGACACATTACACTAATGTCCCACTTCCAGTCAGCGGACACATTACAATAATGCCCCACTTCCAGTCAGCGGACACATTACAATAATGCCCCACTTCCGGTCAGCGGACACATTACACTAATGCCCCACTTCAGGTCAGCGGACACATTACAATAATGCCCCACTTCAGGTCAGCGGACACATTACACTAATGCCACACTTCAGGTCAGTGGACACATTACAATAATGCCACACTTCAGGTCAGTGGACACATTACACTAATGTCCCACTTCCAGTCAGCGGACACATTACAATAATGCCACACTTCAGGTCAGTGGACACATTACACTAATGCCCCACTTCAGGTCAGCGGACACATTACACTAATGCCCCACTTCAGGTCAGCGGACACATTACAATAATGCCACACTTCAGGTCAGTGGACACATTACACTAATGTCCCACTTCCAGTCAGCGGACACATTACAATAATGCCACACTTCAGGTCAGTGGACACATTACACTAATGCCCCACTTCAGGTCAGCGGACACATTACACTAATGCCCCACTTCAGGTTAGCGGACACATTACAATAATGCCCCACTTCAGGTCAGCGGACACATTACACTAATGCCCCACTTCAGGTCAGCGGACACATTACAATAATGCCACACTTCAGGTCAGTGGACACATTACACTAATGTCCCACTTCCAGTCAGCGGACACATTACAATAATGCCACACTTCAGGTCAGTGGACACATTACACTAATGCCCCACTTCCAGTCAGCGGACACATTACAATAATGCCACACTTCAGGTCAGTGGACACATTACACTAATGTCCCACTTCCAGTCAGCGGACACATTACAATAATGCCACACTTCAGGTCAGTGGACACATTACACTAATGCCCCACTTCAGGTCAGCGGACACATTACACTAATGCCCCACTTCAGGTCAGCGGACACATTACAATAATGCCCCACTTCAGGTCAGCGGACACATTACACTAATGCCCCACTTCAGGTCAGCGGACACATTACAATAATGCCACACTTCAGGTCAGTGGACACATTACACTAATGTCCCACTTCCAGTCAGCGGACACATTACAATAATGCCACACTTCAGGTCAGCGGACACATTACACTAATGCCCCACTTCAGGTCAGCGGACACATTACAATAATGCCCCACTTCCAGTCAGCGGACACATTACAATAATGCCACACTTCAGGTCAGTGGACACATTACACTAATGTCCCACTTCAGGTCAGCGGACACATTACACTAATGTCCCACTTCCAGTCAGCGGACACATTACAATAATGCCCCACTTCCAGTCAGCGGACACATTACAATAATGCCACACTTCCAGTCAGCGGACACATTACAATAATGCCCCACTTCCAGTCAGCGGACACATTACACTAATGCCACACTTCAGGTCAGCGGACACATTACACTAATGCCACACTTCAGGTCAGCGGACACATTACAATAATGCCCCACTTCAGGTCAGCGGACACATTACACTAATGTCCCACTTCCAGTCAGCGGACACATTACAATAATGCCCCACTTCCAGTCAGCGGACACATTACAATAATGCCACACTTGAGGTCAGCGGAAACATTACAATAATGCCCCACTTCCGGTCAGCGGACACATTACACTAATGTCCCACTTCCAGTCAGCGGACACATTACACTAATGCCACACTTCAGGTCAGCGGACACATTACACTAATGCCACACTTCAGGTCAGCGGACACATTACACTAATGTCCCACTTCCAGTCAGCGGACACATTACACTAATGCCCCACTTCAGGTCAGCGGACACATTACAATAATGCCACACTTCCGGTCAGCGGACACATTACAATAATGTCCCACTTCCAGTCAGCGGACACATTACAATAATGCCACACTTCCAGTCAGCGGACACATTACACTAATGTCCCACTTCCAGTCAGCGGACACATTACAATAATGCCACACTTCAGGTCAGCGGACACATTACACTAATGCCACACTTCAGGTCAGCGGACACATTACACTAATGCCACACTTCCAGTCAGCGGACACATTACAATAATGCCACACTTCCGGTCAGCGGACACATTACACTAATGCCCCACTTCAGGTCAGCGGACACATTACACTAATGCCCCACTTCCAGTCAGCGGACACATTACACTAATGCCACACTTCCAGTCAGCGGACACATTACAATAATGCCACACTTCAGGTCAGCGGACACATTACACTAATGCCCCACTTCCGGTCAGCGGACACATTACAATAATGCCACACTTCCAGTCAGCGGACACATTACACTAATGCCACACTTCCAGTCAGCGGACACATTACAATAATGCCCCACTTCCGGTCAGCGGACACATTACAATAATGCCACACTTCCAGTCAGCGGACACATTACACTAATGCCACACTTCCAGTCAGCGGACACATTACACTAATGCCCCACTTCCGGTCAGCGGACACATTACAATAATGCCCCACTTCCGGTCAGCGGACACATTACACTAATGCCACACTTCAGGTCAGCGGACACATTACACTAATGCCACACTTCCAGTCAGCGGACACATTACAATAATGCCACACTTCCGGTCAGCGGACACATTACACTAATGCCCCACTTCAGGTCAGCGGACACATTACAATAATGCCACACTTCCAGTCAGCGGACACATTACACTAATGCCACACTTCAGGTCAGCGGACACATTACAATAATGCCCCACTTCCGGTCAGCGGACACATTACACTAATGCCCCACTTCAGGTCAGCGGACACATTACAATAATGCCACACTTCCAGTCAGCGGACACATTACACTAATGCCCCACTTCAGGTCAGCGGACACATTACAATAATGCCCCACTTCCAGTCAGCGGACACATTACAATAATGCCACACTTCAGGTCAGCGGACACATTACAATAATGCCCCACTTCAGGTCAGCGGACACATTACACTAATGCCACACTTCAGGTCAGCGGACACATTACACTAATGCCCCACTTCAGGTCAGCGGACACATTACAATAATGCCCCACTTCCAGTCAGCGGACACATTACACTAATGCCCCACTTCAGGTCAGCGGACACATTACAATAATGCCACACTTCCAGTCAGCGGACACATTACACTAATGTCCCACTTCAGGTCAGCGGACACATTACACTAATGCCCCACTTCAGGTCAGCGGACACATTACAATAATGCCCCACTTCAGGTCAGCGGACACATTACACTAATGCCCCACTTCAGGTCAGCGGACACATTACAATAATGCCACACTTCCGGTCAGCGGACACATTACACTAATGCCCCACTTCCAGTCAGCGGACACATTACACTAATGTCCCACTTCAGGTCAGCGGACACATTACAATAATGTCCCACTTCAGGTCAGCGGACACATTACAATAATGCCACACTTCCAGTCAGCGGACACATTACACTAATGCCCCACTTCCAGTCAGCGGACACATTACACTAATGTCCCACTTCAGGTCAGCGGACACATTACAATAATGCCACACTTCAGGTCAGTGGACACATTACACTAATGCCCCACTTCCAGTCAGCGGACACATTACACTAATGTCCCACTTCCAGTCAGCGGACACATTACAATAATGCCACACTTCCAGTCAGCGGACACATTACACTAATGTCCCACTTCCAGTCAGCGGACACATTACACTAATGTCCCACTTCAGGTCAGCGGACACATTACACTAATGCCACACTTCCAGTCAGCGGACACATTACACTAATGCCCCACTTCCAGTCAGCGGACACATTACACTAATGTCCCACTTCAGGTCAGCGGACACATTACAATAATGCCACACTTCAGGTCAGTGGACACATTACAATAATGCCACACTTCCAGTCAGCGGACACATTACAATAATGCCACACTTCAGGTCAGCGGACACATTACAATAATGCCACACTTCCAGTCAGCGGACACATTACACTAATGTCCCACTTCAGGTCAGCGGACACATTACAATAATGTCCCACTTCAGGTCAGCGGACACATTACAATAATGCCACACTTCCAGTCAGCGGACACATTACACTAATGTCCCACTTCCAGTCAGCGGACACATTACACTAATGCCACACTTCAGGTCAGCGGACACATTACACTAATGCCCCACTTCCAGTCAGCGGACACATTACAATAATGCCACACTTCCAGTCAGCGGACACATTACACTAATGCCACACTTCCAGTCAGCGGACTCATTACAATAATGCCACACTTCCAGTCAGCGGACACATTACAATAATGCCCCACTTCAGGTCAGCGGACACATTACACTAATGTCCCACTTCAGGTCAGCGGACACATTACACTAATGTCCCACTTCAGGTCAGCGGACACATTACAATAATGCCACACTTCCAGTCAGCGGACACATTACAATAATGCCACACTTCCAGTCAGCGGACACATTACAATAATGCCCCACTTCAGGTCAGCGGACACATTACACTAATGTCCCACTTCAGGTCAGCGGACACATTACACTAATGTCCCACTTCAGGTCAGCGGACACATTACAATAATGCCACACTTCAGGTCAGCGGACACATTACACTAATGCCCCACTTCCAGTCAGCGGACACATTACACTAATGCCCCACTTCCAGTCAGCGGACACATTACAATAATGCCACACTTCCAGTCAGCGGACACATTACACTAATGCCCCACTTCCAGTCAGCGGACACATTACACTAATGCCCCACTTCCAGTCAGCGGACACATTACACTAATGTCCCACTTCCAGTCAGCGGACACATTACACTAATGTCCCACTTCCAGTCAGCGGACACATTACAATAATGCCACACTTCCGGTCAGCGGACACATTACACTAATGTCCCACTTCCAGTCAGCGGACACATTACACTAATGTCCCACTTCAGGTCAGCGGACACATTACAATAATGCCCCACTTCCAGTCAGCGGACACATTACACTAATGTCCCACTTCCAGTCAGCGGACACATTACACTAATGTCCCACTTCCAGTCAGCGGACACATTACAATAATGCCACACTTCCGGTCAGCGGACACATTACACTAATGTCCCACTTCCAGTCAGCGGACACATTACACTAATGCCACACTTCCGGTCAGCGGACACATTACACTAATGTCCCACTTCCAGTCAGCGGACACATTACACTAATGCCACACTTCAGGTCAGCGGACACATTACAATAATGTCCCACTTCCAGTCAGCGGACACATTACAATAATGCCACACTTCCAGTCAGCGGACACATTACACTAATGTCCCACTTCAGGTCAGCGGACACATTACACTAATGCCCCACTTCAGGTCAGCGGACACATTACACTAATGCCCCACTTCCAGTCAGCGGACACATTACACTAATGTCCCACTTCAGGTCAGCGGACACATTACACTAATGCCCCACTTCAGGTCAGCGGACACATTACACTAATGCCCCACTTCCAGTCAGCGGACACATTACACTAATGTCCCACTTCAGGTCAGCGGACACATTACACTAATGCCCCACTTCAGGTCAGCGGACACATTACACTAATGCCCCACTTCCAGTCAGCGGACACATTACACTAATGCCCCACTTCAGGTCAGCGGACACATTACAATAATGTCCCACTTCCAGTCAGCGGACACATTACAATAATGCCCCACTTCAGGTCAGCGGACACATTACAATAATGTCCCACTTCCAGTCAGCGGACACATTACACTAATGCCCCACTTCCAGTCAGCGGACACATTACACTAATGTCCCACTTCAGGTCAGCGGACACATTACACTAATGCCCCACTTCAGGTCAGCGGACACATTACACTAATGCCCCACTTCCAGTCAGCGGACACATTACACTAATGCCCCACTTCAGGTCAGCGGACACATTACAATAATGTCCCACTTCCAGTCAGCGGACACATTACAATAATGCCCCACTTCAGGTCAGCGGACACATTACAATAATGTCCCACTTCCAGTCAGCGGACACATTACAATAATGCCACACTTCCGGTCAGCGGACACATTACAATAATGCCCCACTTCAGGTCAGCGGACACATTACACTAATGTCCCACTTCCGGTCAGCGGACACATTACACTAATGTCCCACTTCAGGTCAGCGGACACATTACACTAATGCCCCACTTCAGGTCAGCGGACACATTACACTAATGCCACACTTCAGGTCAGCGGACACATTACACTAATGCCACACTTCCGGTCAGCGGACACATTACAATAATGCCACACTTCCAGTCAGCGGACACATTACAATAATGCCACACTTCCAGTCAGCGGACACATTACACTAATGCCCCACTTCCAGTCAGCGGACACATTACACTAATGCCCCACTTCCGGTCAGCGGACACATTACACTAATGCCACACTTCCAGTCAGCGGACACATTACACTAATGCCACACTTCAGGTCAGCGGACACATTACACTAATGCCACACTTCCGGTCAGCGGACACATTACACTAATGCCACACTTCCAGTCAGCGGACACATTACAATAATGCCACACTTCCAGTCAGCGGACACATTACACTAATGCCACACTTCCAGTCAGCGGACACATTACACTAATGTCCCACTTCAGGTCAGCGGACACATTACAATAATGCCCCACTTCCAGTCAGCGGACACATTACACTAATGTCCCACTTCCAGTCAGCGGACACATTACACTAATGTCCCACTTCCAGTCAGCGGACACATTACAATAATGCCACACTTCCGGTCAGCGGACACATTACACTAATGTCCCACTTCCAGTCAGCGGACACATTACACTAATGCCACACTTCCGGTCAGCGGACACATTACACTAATGCCCCACTTCAGGTCAGCGGACACATTACAATAATGTCCCACTTCCAGTCAGCGGACACATTACAATAATGCCACACTTCCAGTCAGCGGACACATTACACTAATGCCACACTTCAGGTCAGCGGACACATTACAATAATGTCCCACTTCCAGTCAGCGGACACATTACAATAATGCCCCACTTCCAGTCAGCGGACACATTACACTAATGCCACACTTCAGGTCAGCGGACACATTACAATAATGTCCCACTTCCGGTCAGCGGACACATTACACTAATGTCCCACTTCCAGTCAGCGGACACATTACACTAATGCCACACTTCCGGTCAGCGGACACATTACACTAATGCCCCACTTCCAGTCAGCGGACACATTACACTAATGCCACACTTCAGGTCAGCGGACACATTACAATAATGTCCCACTTCCAGTCAGCGGACACATTACAATAATGCCACACTTCCAGTCAGCGGACACATTACACTAATGTCCCACTTCAGGTCAGCGGACACATTACACTAATGCCCCACTTCAGGTCAGCGGACACATTACACTAATGCCCCACTTCCAGTCAGCGGACACATTACACTAATGCCCCACTTCAGGTCAGCGGACACATTACACTAATGCCCCACTTCAGGTCAGCGGACACATTACAATAATGTCCCACTTCCAGTCAGCGGACACATTACAATAATGCCCCACTTCAGGTCAGCGGACACATTACACTAATGTCCCACTTCCAGTCAGCGGACACATTACAATAATGCCACACTTCCGGTCAGCGGACACATTACACTAATGTCCCACTTCAGGTCAGCGGACACATTACACTAATGCCCCACTTCAGGTCAGCGGACACATTACACTAATGCCACACTTCAGGTCAGCGGACACATTACACTAATGCCACACTTCCGGTCAGCGGACACATTACAATAATGCCACACTTCCAGTCAGCGGACATATTACACTAATGCCCCACTTCCGGTCAGCGGACACATTACACTAATGCCCCACTTCCGGTCAGCGGACACATTACACTAATGCCCCACTTCCGGTCAGCGGACACATTACACTAATGCCCCACTTCCGGTCAGCGGACACATTACACTAATTCCCCACTTCCAGTCAGCGGACACATTACACTAATGCCCCACTTCCAGTCAGCGGACACATTACACTAATGCCCCACTTCCGGTCAGCGGACACATTACACTAATGCCCCACTTCAGGTCAGCGGACACATTACACTAATGCCCCACTTCCGGTCAGCGGACACATTACACTAATGCCCCACTTCCAGTCAGCGGACACATTACACTAATGCCCCACTTCCGGTCAGCGGACACATTACACTAATGCCCCACTTCCGGTCAGCGGACACATTACACTAATGCCCCACTTCCGGTCAGCGGACACATTACACTAATGCCCCACTTCCAGTCAGCGGACACATTACACTAATGCCCCACTTCCGGTCAGCGGACACATTACACTAATGCCCCACTTCCGGTCAGCGGACACATTACACTAATGCCCCACTTCCGGTCAGCGGACACATTACACTAATGCCCCACTTCCGGTCAGCGGACACATTACACTAATGCCCCACTTCCGGTCAGCGGACACATTACACTAATGCCCCACTTCCGGTCATCGGACACATTACACTAATGCCCCACTTCCGGTCAGCGGACACATTACAATAATGCCCCACTTCCGGTCAGCGGACACATTACACTAATGCCCCACTTCCGGTCAGCGGACACATTACAATAATGCCCCACTTCCGGTCAGCGGACACATTACACTAATGCCCCACTTCCGGTCAGCGGACACATTACACTAATGCCCCACTTCCGGTCAGCGGACACATTACACTAATGCCCCACTTCCGGTTGGACCACCAAGATGGAGGAGCGCCCCACTTCCGGTGACGCTTTGTATGCGGCATCGCCTCTTATTCCTATCAGCGAACAAAGCGCTGACCGGCGCAGCCACAACAAAGGAGACACCCATCACTACAGGAGCCAAAAAATAAGTTAACCCCTTTCTAAACCGCGTCACAAGGGCGCATCAATAGGAAATAGTGGTCCATCAAATATAGAAGGGTAAGCAGCAGGGAGTGTTCACATGACAAGTCACTGAAGTGAAATGACAACAGGAGAGACATATATGAGTGTATACATCTGTATATAAATCTGCAACTCCTGATAATAGGCGACCAAATAGTGATTTAGGCTTAATAACGTTCCTAAATGTGGGTGAAAAAGGAAAGAGGGAAAAAAGGAGGAATTCAAATAAAACCGTTCTAATTGATTTGTTCATTGCGGCCCTTAGGTGCTGCCGTGTCCAAATAAAAGGTCCACTTGGCCTCACGTTGGTCCCAGTTGCCTCCTCTCTGTGGTTTACAGACCCTGTCAATGGCAGTGAAGCTGAGGTGCGCGATCTGGCCATCATGTGCACCATGAACATGTCTGGAAATCGGCGTGTCCCTTTTATGTGTGACATCTCCCACACGTTCGCCAAACCTCCTCCTACATTCACGGATTGTTTTGCCGCCATATTCCAGTCCACATTTACAGGTGACCTTATAAATGACGCCCTTGGTGCTACAGTTCATAAAATGTTTAATAGAGTAATTCTTCCCAGTCACATTACTCACAAAATCCCTACTTGCTCCAGTGTGTGAGCCGGCCACACACTGACCACATGTGAAGCAACCCGTGACGTCACTGTGGAGCCACGTTCTATTCACAGGGGTAGAGAAATGGCTCCACACCACTCTGTCATTCAAGGACCGTGCCTTCCTACATGTGATCATAGGGGAATCACTCCGATAAGGGGAGAGGTCACTGTCCATCTGTAAGAGGGACCAATGCTTCTTGATGATGTTCCTCACAGGAATTGCACCATTGTCATAAGTTGTAATAAATCTAAGGGCATCATTCTCCAGAGGTTTCTTATTACTGGTGTTCAATAATTCAGAACGCATCCGACTCTTAGCTCCTCGGTAGGCCTGGTTTAACACCTTTTTGGGATAACCCCTATTCAGGAATCTATCCCTTAAGTCCCTAGCTTGGGACTCAAACGTCGACATATCAGAGCAGTTCCTCCGGATTCTGAGATCTTGTCCCTTAGGGATGGCTCTCTTTAAATGTTGGGGTGGTGGCTCCCCCAATGTAGTAGGGAATTAGTGGAAGTGGGTTTTCTATACGTTGAAGTCCCCACTTCTCCTTTCTCATTTTTCTCAATCAGAATATCAAGGAACGGCAATCTTGATGTCTCAAAAACAGCAGTAAAAAACAGGCCTATATCATTATGGTTAAGACCAGCCACAAATTCATCAAATTCCTCAACTGAGCCCCCCCCACACAATGAATAGATCGTCTATGTACCGTGTCCATAGCTCAGGGACATGGCACATAGATGAACCTTCATCTAACTCACCACCAAAATCCAAAGTCTCCTCCCACCAGCCAAGGAGGAGATTCGCATAAGCCGGTGCACAGTGGCTCCCATAGCAGTCCCCCTCAGCTGGTGGTAGACCTTATGGTTAAAGACAAAGAAGTTTCTGGTTAAACAAAACCGAAGGAGCTCCAATATGAAAGATCATGTTCTTGGAATTGAAACCCTCTTGTGTTCAAAAAATATCTAACCGCTTCCAAACCATGTACATGCGGAATAGATGAGTACAGCGCCTCAACATCTATACTTGCCAGAGAAGCTTTAGGATCTACACTAAGCCCCTCTAATCGACGGAGGAGGTCCGGTGTGTCCTTAACAAAAGACCGTAATGAAGAAACAAAAGGGGATAAAATCTGATCCAGATAAATCCCGACATTCTGACAGAGACTGCCCACTCCTGATACCATTGGCCTACCCTTAAGAGGACTAAACCCCTTATGAATTTTGGGTAAGCAATAGAAGGTGGCAGTGACTGGATGATTCGGGAATAAAAACTCAGTCTTATTAATGATCTTTTTGCTTAGGGCCTCTGCTAGAATTTGTCGCAGTTCTTCTCGATAAATATTCATGGGCTTGTGTGCCAGAACCTCATGAGTATCACTGTCAGGATCGTGTCACACAATTGTTGGTGATGATCCACCCCCAGGATGACCACATTGCCTCCCTCATCAGAGGGTTTGATCACGATGCCATCATCCCGCTCCAAACGCACAATTGCCTCCATTTCCTCCTTAGAACAGTTAAAGGGACAATAAAATGATTTGCTCTACACTTGTGACGCTGGTGTGGGCGGAGTGATCGCCGATTTCGGCTGCTGAACCAATGACGGACGCTTGATATTCCAGATATGGGAGTCTTTGTGCGACACTTTGATTATGGCATGGTGGATGGTTTGAGGTCTTCTTACCATATAAATCTGCCCTCCGCCCTCCACTCTCTGCAGACAGCACTGAGCACAGGAGGATCTATTGAGCTTTAGCACTATGGCAGTTTGTAACAAGTTAGTCCCCTGAAGATTTACTTGGATGAAACACGTCGGGACGCTCTTCTAAGGGAAAGTGCAGGGCATGTGCAGTACAGGGCGAGCTGTGGACTGTGCCCTTGTCAGGGCGGGAGTCTGGGGGTCCGATGATGGCTGGTTCTGGAGGGAAGTGACGGTATTGTCCTCCCATCGCCGCCTCCCTGTGTGTATACAGAGTGTCCCTGGAGACTCCTGGCGTCCGCATAAACCGGTGAGATCGTTCCTGGTTTTATATCTCATCTTCTTGCATCACGTGGCTATAAACCTTTTTGGTTTAGTCAGAAAAAAAAAAAAAAATATATATATATATATATATATATACGCAATTGGCGATGGCATCGTGTGCGACTTGTTAACCCTTTATACAAACTGTTGCCTGACATGATATATTAGCAGCATTTTATATCCTGACTGATGCGTTTGGGAGGTTCCAAGTCTCCTCCAGGGATTACCCATTAAACTGGCCTCCTTTTATAATCACTACTTGGTGACATTATTGTTTTGGAGCTTTTACGTTACATATAATAAAAGTTATATTTTATCCTCACTTATTGCTGTGTAGATATACATTTGTGGGGTGAGAGATATGTGTCATTGGCATTGTTTGCTGCATTTGTAGACTGGACTTTGCTAAAAAACATTTAAAAAAGCCAGCACAGGTCTGGAAGAACATTCTTTGGACAGATGAGACCAAGATCAACCTCTACCAGAATGATGGAAAGAGAAAAGTATGGTGAAGGCGTGGTACAGCTCATGATCCAAAGCATACCATACCACCTGTAAAACACGGCGGAGGCAGTGTGATGGCTTGGGCATGCATGGCTGCCAGTGGCACTGGGTCACTAGTGTTTATTGATGATGTGACACAGGACAGAAGCAGCCGAATGAATTCTGGAGGTATTCAGAGCCATACTGTGTGCTCAGATCCGGCCAAATGCAGCCAAACTGATTGGTCGTCGTTTCATACTAAAGATGGACAATGACCCAAAACATAAAGCCAAAGCAACCCGGGAGTTTATTAAAGCAAAGAAGTGGAATATTCTGGAATGGCCAAGTCAGTCACCGGATCTCAACCCAATTGAGCATGCATTTCACTTGTTAAAGACTAAACGTCAGACAGAAAGGCCCACAACCAAACAGCAACTGAAAACCACCGCAGTGAAGGCCTGAAAACCACCGCAGTGAAGGCCTGAAAACCACCGCAGTGAAGGCCTGGCAGAGCATCAAAAAGGAGGAAACACAGCGTCTGGTGATGTCCATGAGTCCAAGACTTCAGGCAGTCATTGCCAACAAAGGGTTTTCAGCCAAGTACTAGAAATGAACATTTTATTTACAATTATTTAATCTGTCCAATTACTTTTGGTCCCTTTAAAAACAGGGTGGCACATGTTAAGGAGCTGAAACTCCTAAACCCTTCATCCAATGTGAATGTGGAGACCCTCAAATGAAAGCTGAAAGTCTGAACTTCAACTGCATCTGAATTGTTTTGTTTAAAATTCATTGTGGTAATGTCTAGAACCAAAATTAGAAAAATGTTGTCTCTGTCCAAATATATATGGACCTAACTGTATATTTGGGGACACTGCACCTACGAGGGGTCCTATATATCAGAAGAGGGCATGGCGACTATAGGGGGTTCTGTATATGGGAGCACTGCACCTACGAGAGGTCCTGTATATGGGGGCACTGGTACTATAGGGGGTCCTGTATATGGGGGCACTGCACCTACGAGAGGTCCTGTATATGGGGGCACTGGTACTATAGGGGGTCCTGTATATGGGAGCACTGCACCTATGAGGGGTCCTATATATGGGGGCACTGGTACTATAGGGGGTCCTGTATATGGGGGCACTGCACCTACGAGGTCCTATATATGGGGGCACTGGTACTATAGGGGGTCCTGTATATGGGGGCACTGCACCTACGACAGGTCCTATATATGGGGGCAACTGGTACTATAGGGGGTCCTGTATATGGAGGCACTGGTACTATAGGGGGTCCTGTATATGGGTGCACTGCACCTACGAGAGGTCCTATATATGGGGGCACTGGTACAATAGGGGGTCCTGTATATGGGGGCACTGCACCTACGAGGGGTCCTATATATGGGGGCACTGGTACTATAGGGGGTCCTGTATATGGGGGCACTGCACCTACGAGGGGTCCTATATATGGGGGCACTGGTACTATAGGGGGTCCTGTATATGGGGGCACTGCACCTACGACAGGTCCTATATATGGGGGCAACTGGTACTATAGGGGGTCCTGTATATGGAGGCACTGGTGCTATATGGGGTCCTGTATATGGGGGCACTGCACCTACGAGAGGTCCTATATATGGAGGCACTGGTACTATAGGGGGTCCTGTATATGGGGGAACTGCACCGACGAGAGGTCCTATATATGGGGGCACTGGTACTATAGGGGGTCCTGTATATGGGGGCACTGGTACTATAGGGGGTCCTGTATATGGGGGCACTGCACCTACGACAGGTCCTATATATGGGGGCAACTGGTACTATAGGGGGTTCTGTATATGGAGGCACTGGTGCTATATGGGGTCCTGTATATGGGGGCACTGCACCTACGAGAGGTCCTATATATGGGGGCACTGGTACTATAGGGGGGTCCTGTATATGGGGGAACTGCACCGACGAGAGGTCCTATATATGGGGGCACTGGTACTATAGGGGGTCCTGTATATGGGGGCACTGCACCTACGAGGGGTCCTATATATGGGGGCACTGCACCTACGACAGGTCCTATATATGGGGGCAACTGATACTATAGGGGTCCTGTATATGGGGGCACTGCACCTACGACAGGTCCTATATATGGGGGCACTGGTACTATAGGGGGTCCTGTATATGGGGGCAACTGGTACTATAGGGGGTCCTGTATATGGGGGCACTGCACCTACGACAGGTCCTATATATGGGGGCAACTGGTACTATAGGGGTCCTGTATATGGGGGCACTGCACCTACGACAGGTCCTATATATGGGGGCAACTGGTACTATAGGGGGTCCTGTATATGGAGGCACTGGTGCTATATGGGGTCCTGTATATGGGGGCACTGCACCTACGAGAGGTCCTATATATGGGGGCAACTGGTACTATAGGGGGTCCTATATATGGGGGCACTGGTACTATAGGGGGTCCTGTATATGGGGGCACTGTATCTACGAGAGGTCCTATATATGGGGGCACTGGTACTATTGGGGGTCCTGTATATGGGGGCACTGCACCTACGAGGGGTCCTATATATGGGGGCACTGCACCTACGACAGGTCCTATATATGGGGGCAACTGATACTATAGGGGTCCTGTATATGGGGGCACTGCACCTACGACAGGTCCTATATATGGGGGCACTGGTACTATAGGGGGTCCTGTATATGGGGGCAACTGGTACTATAGGGGGTCCTGTATATGGGGGCACTGCACCTACGACAGGTCCTATATATGGGGGCAACTGGTACTATAGGGGTCCTGTATATGGGGGCACTGCACCTACGACAGGTCCTATATATGGGGGCAACTGGTACTATAGGGGGTCCTGTATATGGAGGCACTGGTGCTATATGGGGTCCTGTATATGGGGGGCACTGCACCTACGAGAGGTCCTATATATGGGGGCAACTGGTACTATAGGGGGTCCTATATATGGGGGCACTGGTACTATAGGGGGTCCTGTATATGGGGGCACTGTATCTACGAGAGGTCCTATATATGGGGGCACTGGTACTATAGGGGGTTCTGTATATGGGGGCACTGCACCGACGAGGGGTCCTATAAATGGGGTACTGGTACTATACGGGGTCCTGTATATTGGGGCACTGCACCTACGAGAGGTCCTATATATGGGGGCACTGATACTATAGGGGGTCCTGTATATGGGGGCACTGGTACTATAGGGGGTCCTGTTTATGGGGGCACTGGTACTATAGGGGGTCCTATATTTGGGGGCACTGCACCTACAAGGGGTCCAATATATCAGAACAGGGCGTGGTGACTATAGGAGGTCCTGTATATTGGGGGGGTCAGTGACAATAGAATGGCCTATACATGGAGGGCAGTAGGCAGCTATTGGAGGCCCTGTATATGGGGGTTGCCGGACTCCTCCATCCTTGGAGCTTCTTCCACCACAGTTTTGGCTTTGGACACAGTGACGGGAATGTTCCCGGAGATCCCCCTTTAATGTTGGAGTCTGCGCCAGTAACGGGGGCCGCATTCTGCAGAGATTCCCCCCATTACAGAGCAGTGAATGGCTGGATGCCTGCTACACCCTGTGGTCAGAGGCTTCACAGATGGTCGTGGTGAGGGCACAGCTGCCGCTGCCTGACTGATGGAAGGAGGAGGAGGACAGCTGTGACCGCACAATGATCCGATTGTTCCTCAGCTGCTGCGAGATGTAAATATAGAACCTGTGTCCAGGGGCGGCTGACGAGGAGGGCGAGTGTCAGCTCTGTGGGCACCAGGAACCGGACCCTCAGTGTACAAGGCCCTGAGAGTGAGAAGGGACCTCAAATACTGAGACCTGGACACAACTGATATCTGGGGAGCGGCGATGTCATCTCTGTATAATATAACTGATATCTGGGGAGCGGCGATGTCATCTCTGTATAATATAACTGATATCTGGGGAGCGGCGATGTCTCCTCTGTATAATATAACTGATATCTGGGGAGCGGTGATGTCTCCTCTGTATAATATAACTGATATCTGGGGAGCGGTGATGTCACCTCTGTATAATATAACTGATATCTGGGGAGCGGTGATGTCTCCTCTGTATAATATAACTGATATCTGGGGAGCGGTGATGTCTCCTCTGTATAATATAACTGATATCTGGGGAGCGGTGATGTCTCCTCTGTATAATATAACTGATATCTGGGGAGCGGTGATGTCTCCTCTGTATAATATAACTGATATCTGGGGAGCGGTGATGTCACCTCTGTATAATATAACTGATATCTGGGGAGCGGTGATGTCTCCTCTGTATAATATAACTGATATCTGGGGAGCGGTGATGTCTCCTCTGTATAATATAACTGATATCTGGGGAGCGGTGATGTCTCCTCTGTATAATATAACTGATATCTGGGGAGCGGTGATGTCTCCTCTGTATAATATAACTGATATCTGGGGAGCGGTGATGTCTCCTCTGTATAATATAACTGATATCTGGGGAGCGGTGATGTCTCCTCTGTATAATATAACTGATATCTGGAGAGCGGCGATGTCTCCTCTGTATAATATAACTGATATCTGGGGAGCGGCGATGTCTCCTCTGTATAATATAACTGATATCTGGGGAGCGGCGATGTCTCCTCTGTATAATATAACTGATATCTGGAGAGCGGTGATGTCTCCTCTGTATAATATAACTGATATCTGGGGAGCGGCGATGTCTCCTCTGTATAATATAACTGATATCTGGGGAGCGGCGATGTCTCCTCTGTATAATATAACTGATATCTGGGGAGCGGTGATGTCTCCTCTGTATAATATAACTGATATCTGGGGAGCGGTGATGTCTCCTCTGTATAATATAACTGATATCTGGGGAGCGGCGATGTCTCCTCTGTATAATATAACTGATATCTGGAGAGCGGCGATGTCTCCTCTGTATAATATAACTGATATCTGGGGAGCGGCGATGTCTCCTCTGTATAATATAACTGATATCTGGGGAGCGGCGATGTCTCCTCTGTATAATATAACTGATATCTGGAGAGCGGAGATGTCTCCTCTGTATAATATAACTGATATCTGGAGAGCGGCGATGTCTCCTCTGTATAATATAACTGATATCTGGAGAGCGGCGATGTCTCCTCTGTATAATATAACTGATATCTGGGGAGCGGTGATGTCACCTCTGTATAATATAACTGATATCTGGAGAGCGGTGATGTCTCCTCTGTATAATATAACTGATATCTGGGGAGCGGTGATGTCACCTCTGTATAATATAACTGATATCTGGGGAGCGGTGATGTCTCCTCTGTATAATATAACTGATATCTGGAGAGCGGCGATGTCTCCTCTGTATAATATAACTGATATCTGGGGAGCGGCGATGTCTCCTCTGTATAATATAACTGATATCTGGGGAGCGGCGATGTCTCCTCTGTATAATATAACTGATATCTGGAGAGCGGTGATGTCTCCTCTGTATAATATAACTGATATCTGGGGAGCGGTGATGTCACCTCTGTATAATATAACTGATATCTGGGGAGCGGTGATGTCACCTCTGTATAATATAACTGATATCTGGGGAGCGGCGATGTCTCCTCTGTATAATATAACTGATATCTGGAGAGCGGTGATGTCTCCTCTGTATAATATAACTGATATCTGGGGAGCGGTGATGTCTCCTCTGTATAATATAACTGATATCTGGGGAGCGGTGATGTCTCCTCTGTATAATATAACTGATATCTGGGGAGCGGCGATGTCTCCTCTGTATAATATAACTGATATCTGGGGAGCGGCGATGTCTCCTCTGTATAATATAACTGATATCTGGAGAGCGGTGATGTCTCCTCTGTATAATATAACTGATATCTGGGGAGCGGCGATGTCTCCTCTGTATAATATAACTGATATCTGGGGAGCGGCGATGTCTCCTCTGTATAATATAACTGATATCTGGAGAGCGGCGATGTCTCCTCTGTATAATATAACTGATATCTGGGGAGCGGTGATGTCACCTCTGTATAATATAACTGATATCTGGGGAGCGGTGATGTCTCCTCTGTATAATATAACTGATATCTGGGGAGCGGTGATGTCTCCTCTGTATAATATAACTGATATCTGGAGAGCGGTGATGTCTCCTCTGTATAATATAACTGATATCTGGGGAGCGGTGATGTCTCCTCTGTATAATATAACTGATATCTGGGGAGCGGTGATGTCTCCTCTGTATAATATAACTGATATCTGGAGAGCGGTGATGTCTCCTCTGTATAATATAACTGATATCTGGGGAGCGGTGATGTCTCCTCTGTATAATATAACTGATATCTGGGGAGCGGTGATGTCTCCTCTGTATAATATAACTGATATCTGGGGAGCGGTGATGTCTCCTCTGTATAATATAACTGATATCTGGGGAGCGGTGATGTCTCCTCTGTATAATATAACTGATATCTGGGGAGCGGCGATGTCTCCTCTGTATAATATAACTGATATCTGGAGAGCGGTGATGTCTCCTCTGTATAATATAACTGATATCTGGGGAGCGGTGATGTCTCCTCTGTATAATATAACTGATATCTGGGGAGCGGTGATGTCTCCTCTGTATAATATAACTGATATCTGGGGAGCGGCGATGTCTCCTCTGTATAATATAACTGATATCTGGGGAGCGGTGATGTCTCCTCTGTATAATATAACTGATATCTGGGGAGCGGTGATGTCTCCTCTGTATAATATAACTGATATCTGGGGAGCGGCGATGTCTCCTCTGTATAATATAACTGATATCTGGGGAGCGGTGATGTCTCCTCTGTATAATATAACTGATATCTGGGGAGCGGTGATGTCTCCTCTGTATAATATAACTGATATCTGGGGAGCGGTGATGTCTCCTCTGTATAATATAACTGATATCTGGGGAGCGGTGATGTCTCCTCTGTATAATATAACTGATATCTGGGGAGCGGCGATGTCTCCTCTGTATAATATAACTGATATCTGGGGAGCGGCGATGTCTCCTCTGTATAATATAACTGATATCTGGGGAGCGGTGATGTCTCCTCTGTATAATATAACTGATATCTGGGGAGCGGCGATGTCTCCTCTGTATAATATAACTGATATCTGGGGAGCGGCGATGTCTCCTCTGTATAATATAACTGATATCTGGGGAGCGGCGATGTCTCCTCTGTATAATATAACTGATATCTGGGGAGCGGAGATGTCTCCTCTGTATAATATAACTGATATCTGGGGAGCGGCGATGTCTCCTCTGTATAATATAACTGATATCTGGGGAGCGGTGATGTCTCCTCTGTATAATATAACTGATATCTGGGGAGCGGTGATGTCTCCTCTGTATAATATAACTGATATCTGGGGAGCGGCGATGTCACCTCTGTATAATATAACTGATATCTGGGGGAGCGGTGATGTCTCCTCTGTATAATATAACTGATATCTGGAGAGCGGTGATGTCTCCTCTGTATAATATAACTGATATCTGGAGAGCGGTGATGTCTCCTCTGTATAATATAACTGATATCTGGAGAGCGGCGATGTCACCTCTGTATAATATAACTGATATCTGGGGAGCGGTGATGTCTCCTCTGTATAATATAACTGATATCTGGAGAGCGGTGATGTCACCTCTGTATAATATAACTGATATCTGGGGAGCGGTGATGTCTCCTCTGTATAATATAACTGATATCTGGGGAGCGGTGATGTCTCCTCTGTATAATATAACTGATATCTGGAGAGCGGCGATGTCTCCTCTGTATAATATAACTGATATCTGGAGAGCGGTGATGTCTCCTCTGTATAATATAACTGATATCTGGGGAGCGGTGATGTCTCCTCTGTATAATATAACTGATATCTGGGGAGCGGTGATGTCTCCTCTGTATAATATAACTGATATCTGGGGAGCGGCGATGTCTCCTCTGTATAATATAACTGATATCTGGAGAGCGGTGATGTCTCCTCTGTATAATATAACTGATATCTGGAGAGCGGCGATGTCACCTCTGTATAATATAACTGATATCTGGGGAGCGGCGATGTCTCCTCTGTATAATATAACTGATATCTGGAGAGCGGTGATGTCACCTCTGTATAATATAACTGATATCTGGGGAGCGGTGATGTCTCCTCTGTATAATATAACTGATATCTGGGGAGCGGTGATGTCTCCTCTGTATAATATAACTGATATCTGGAGAGCGGCGATGTCTCCTCTGTATAATATAACTGATATCTGGGGAGCGGTGATGTCTCCTCTGTATAATATAACTGATATCTGGGGAGCGGTGATGTCTCCTCTGTATAATATAACTGATATCTGGGGAGCGGTGATGTCTCCTCTGTATAATATAACTGATATCTGGGGAGCGGCGATGTCTCCTCTGTATAATATAACTGATATCTGGAGAGCGGTGATGTCTCCTCTGTATAATATAACTGATATCTGGGGAGCGGCGATGTCTCCTCTGTATAATATAACTGATATCTGGGGAGCGGTGATGTCACCTCTGTATAATATAACTGATATCTGGGGAGCGGCGATGTCTCCTCTGTATAATATAACTGATATCTGGGGAGCGGCGATGTCTCCTCTGTATAATATAACTGATATCTGGGGAGCGGTGATGTCACCTCTGTATAATATAACTGATATCTGGGGAGCGGCGATGTCTCCTCTGTATAATATAACTGATATCTGGGGAGCGGTGATGTCTCCTCTGTATAATATAACTGATATCTGGGGAGAGGCGATGTCTCCTCTGTATAATATAACTGATATCTGGGGAGCGGTGATGTCTCCTCTGTATAATATAACTGATATCTGGGGAGCGGTGATGTCTCCTCTGTATAATATAACTGATATCTGGGGAGCGGTGATGTCTCCTCTGTATAATATAACTGATATCTGGGGAGCGGTGATGTCTCCTCTGTATAATATAACTGATATCTGGGGAGCGGTGATGTCTCCTCTGTATAATATAACTGATATCTGGAGAGCGGTGATGTCTCCTCTGTATAATATAACTGATATCTGGGGAGCGGTGATGTCTCCTCTTATTAGGAGTAATGATACTTCTTGGATATCGGTCAGACGCTTCTCTAATTAGGATTCTGGAGGAATAGAGGAGGGGACAGGAGGGTCTTGTGGTGTCTTTCGCCCCTCTGTGCCATTTGGGCCGAGCGCTGTTATTTGTGGGTGACATTTCCCTCATATTTGGCTGGATTTAGTCCCCAGGTGCGGCTCCACTGTGGGGCACGGTCCGGATGGCCGTGCACATATCTATGGCCGCCTGTGAATCTCGTCTGCACATCTCAATCACTTCTTCCACAATATAAGGCCTCGGAGTCCCGAATATATCTGTCCTGGTTAACACACAGCAACCAATCACAGCGCACCTTTCATTCTTTATAATGATCTGATAAATTGTAAGCAAAGTTGTGATTGGTTGCTATAGGAAACTAGGCAGATCTTCCTCTGTGTGAGGCCCAGGGCCTGTAATAAAAGGAGGCTGCCGTCACTACTGAGGAGTAAGAGCGGCCCTCGGTCATTGTCCCTGTGGTATAGCTGTAGCCCCCGGTCATTGTCCCCTGTGGTATAGGTGCGGCCCTCGGTCATTGTCTCCGTGGTATAGCTGCGGCCCCCGGTCATTGTCCCCTGTGGTATAGGTGCGGCCCTCGGTCATTGTCCCCGTGGTATAGGTGCGGCCCTCGGTCATTGTCCCCATGGTATAGCTGCGGCCCCCGGTCATTGTCCCCTGTGGTATAGGTGCGGCCCTCGGTCATTGTCCCCTGTGGTATAGGTGCGGCCCCCGGTCATTGTCCCCTGTGGTATAGATGCGGCCCCCGGTCATTGTCCCCTGTGGTATAGGTGCGGCCCCCGGTCATTGTCCCCTGTGGTATAGGTGCGGCCCTCGGTCATTGTCCCCGTGGTATAGGTGCGGCCCTCGGTCATTGTCCCCTGTGGTATAGCTGCGGCCCCCGGTCATTGTCCCCTGTGGTATAGGTGCGGCCCCCGGTCATTGTCCCCTGTGGTATAGGTGCGGCCCCCGGTCATTGTCCCCTGTGGTATAGATGCGGCCCCCGGTCATTGTCCCCTGTGGTATAGGTGCGGCCCCCGGTCATTGTCCCCTGTGGTATAGGTGCGGCCCTCGGTCATTCTCCCCGTGGTATAGCTGCGGCCCCCGGTCATTCTCCCTGTGGTATAGCTGTGGCCTCCGGTCATTGTCCCCATGGTATAGGTGCGGCCCCCGGTCATTGTCCCCTGTGGTATAGGTGCGGCCCTCGGTCATTGTCCCCTGTGGTATAGGTGCGGCCCCCGGTCATTGTCCCCATGGTATAGGTGCGGCCCCCGGTCATTGTCCCCGTGGTATAGGAGCGGCCCTCGGTCATTGTCCCCTGTGGTATAGCTGTGGCCTCCGGTCATTGTCCCCATGGTATAGGTGCGGCCCCCGGTCATTGTCCCCTGTGGTATAGCTGCGGCCCCCGGTCATTGTCCCCTGTGGTATAGCTGCGGCCCCCGGTCATTGTCCCCTGTGGTATAGCTGTGGCCTCCGGTCATTGTCCCCATGGTATAGGTGCGGCCCTCGGTCATTCTCCCCTGTGGTATAGGTGCGGCCCCCGGTCATTGTCCCCTGTGGTATAGCTGCGGCCCCCGGTCATTGTCCCCTGTGGTATAGCTGCGGCCCCCGGTCATTGTCCCCTGTGGTATAGCTGTGGCCCCCGGTCATTGTCCCCATGGTATAGGTGCGGCCCTCGGTCATTCTCCCCTGTGGTATAGGTGCGGCCCCCGGTCATTGTCCCCTGTGGTATAGCTGCGGCCCCCGGTCATTGTCCCCATGGTATAGGTGCGGCCCTCGGTCATTCTCCCCTGTGGTATAGGTGCGGCCCTCGGTCATTGTCCCCTGTGGTATAGCTGTGGCCTCCGGTCATTGTCCCCATGGTATAGGTGCGGCCCTCGGTCATTCTCCCCTGTGGTATAGGTGCGGCCCCCGGTCATTGTCCCCTGTGGTATAGCTGCGGCCCCCGGTCATTGTCCCCTGTGGTATAGCTGCGGCCCCCGGTCATTGTCCCCTGTGGTATAGCTGTGGCCTCCGGTCATTGTCCCCGTGGTATAGGTGCGGCCCCCGGTCATTGTCCCCTGTGGTATAGCTGCGACCCCCGGTCATTGTCCCCCGTGGTATAGCTGCGACCCCCGGTCATTCTCCCCTGTGGTATAGCTGTGGCCTCCGGTCATTGTCCCCTGTGGTATAGCTGTGGCCTCCGGTCATTGTCCCCGTGGTATAGGTGCGGCCCCCGGTCATTGTCCCCTGTGGTATAGGTGCGGCCCTCGGTCATTCTCCCTTGTGGTATAGCTGCGACCCCCGGTCATTGTCCCCTGTGGTAGAGCTGCGGCCCCCGGTCATTGTCCCCTGTGGTATAGCTGCGGCCCCCGGTCATTGTCCCCTGTGGTATAGTTGCGACCCCCGGTCATTGTCCCCCGTGGAATAGCTGCGACCCCCGGTCATTCTCCCCTGTGGTATAGCTGCGGCCCCCGGTCATTGTCCCTGTGGTATAGCTGCGGCCCCCGGTCATTGTCCCCGTGGTATAGCTGCGGCCCCCGGTCATTCTCCCCGTGGTATAGCTGCGGCCCCCGGTCATTCTCCCTGTGGTATAGCTGCGGCCCCTGGTCATTCTCCCCGTGGTATAGCTGCGGCCCCCGGTCATTCTCCCCGTGGTATAGCTGCGACCCCCGGTCATTCTCCCCTGTGATATAGGTGCGTCCCCCCCCCCGGTTATTCTCTACTGTGCCATTCATCAGTAGATGGAACTAAGAGGGGCGAGGGCAGCACCCCCAACCAGATCCCACTTGCACTCAGTGTATGTATGTAATTTGCGTGTATATGTATACACACAGTGGCATGTAAAAGTTTGTGCACCCCTGGTAACAGTTCCTGTTATTGAAGATGATCTGCACACATACGTCTGGTCATTGTAGTCACGGAGGTTGATGTTATTCTCACCGGTCCACACGACTTGTTTCCACAATGTAAACACATAGAGAGGAGGCTGCCAGCACTCGCTGAACTAGGACGCCCGTTCAGGATGCAAGGAACCCGCTTGGAAAACGGCAGCAATCAAAAGAAGGTGAGAACAGCGTCCGATCCAGGGGTCGTAGCAGAAAAACAGCTTTATTCCGCCATGATAAAATGCGACGTTTCCACCAGCAATAGGCCGGCTTCAATAGTGTGGAGCCACAACAAGCACCAATCGCCCTCACGTCACAGCCGCACATAAAATATTCACAAAAAAGCACAAATAACCTAAATCTAATATCTACAAGGTCCTAATCCATTACACTCAGTGCAAACAACATGCAAATCTCCATACATAATGTGTTATCGCAGGGTCGACAAGTAGGAAACCTGCGTCCCCATCTCCATGGTGGAAGCACTGAGACCGGATGTTCCTCCATGTATAAACCCATCATAACGATCCAATCATATTCACTGACAATAGCAGCCCATCGGTATCTACGGCTGTCTCTCAGCACCTCCATGTCTGTATGCCTACCGACCCCGCAGAGCTTTCTCCTCCCAGCGGCCATGCAGCGCACACGTCACCAGCCAGCCGGCGACTTACCCAAAGTGCACCGTCCAAGTACGCGGGTGCGCGCCGTCACCGGAGAAGCATTGCTCCATAAAGGAAGCGACATGGCAGCAAAAAAGCATCTCATAGCAAAAAGGAAAAATTATATACAGCTCTGCAAAAAATAAAAGACCACTTCTAAATTCTATATACCGTATATACACTCACTGGCCACTTTATTAGGTACACCTGTCCAACTGTGTGTTAAGACTTAATTTCTAATCAGCCAATCACATGGCGGCAACTCAGTGCATTTAGGCATGTAGACATGGTCAAGACAATCTCCTGCAGTTCAAACCGAGCATCAGTATGGGGAAGAAAGGTGATTTGAGTGCCTTTGAACGTGGCATGATTGTTGGTGCCAGAAGGGCTGGTCTGAGAATTTCAGAAACTGCTGATCTACTGGGATTTTCACGCACAACCATCTCTAGGGTTTACAGAGAATGGTCCGAAAAAGAAAAAAAATCCAGTGAGCGGCAGTTCTGTGGCCGGAAATGCCATGTTGATGCCAGAGGTCAGAGGAGAATGGGCAGACTGGTTCGAGCTGATAGAAAGGCAACAGTGACTCAAATTGCCACCCGTTACAACCAAGGTAGGCAGAAGAGCATCTCTGAACGCACAGTGCGTCGAACTTTGAGGCAGATGGGCTACAGCAGCAGAAGACCACAATGGGTACCACTCCTCTCAGCTAAGAACAGGAAACTGAGGCTAAAATTTGCACAAGCTCATCGAAATTGGACAGTAGAAGATTGGAAAAACGTTGCCTGGTCTGATGAGTCACGATTTCTGCTGCGACATTCGGATGGTAGGGTCAGAATTTGGCGTAAACAACATGAAAGCATCGATCCATCCTGCCTTGTATCAACGGTTCAGGCTGGTGGTGGTGGTGTCATGGTGTGGGGAATTTTTTCTTGGCACTCTTTGGGCCCCTTGGTACCAATTGAGCATCGTTGCAACGCCACAGCCTACCTGAGTATTGTTGCTGACCATGTCCATCCCTTTATGACCACAATGTACCCAACATCTGATGGCTACTTTCAGCAGGATAATGCGCCATGTCATAAAGCTCGAATCATCTCAGATTGGTTTCTTGAACATGACAATGAGTTTACTGTACTCAAATGGCCTCCTCAGTCACCAGATCTCAATCCAATAGAGCATCTTTGGGATGTGGTGGAACGGGAGATTCGCATCAGGGATGTGCAGCCGACAAATCTGCGCCAACTGTGTGATGCCATCATGTCAATATGGTCCAAAATCTCTGAGCTTCCAGCACCTTGTTGAATCTCTGCCACGAAGAATTGAGGCAGTTCTGAAGGCAAAAGGGGGTCCAACCCCTTACTAGCATGGTGTACCTAATAAAGTGGCCAGTGAGTGTATGTAAACAATTAATTATTCAATTCATGATCGGTATTCTTACTGAAAAATAATAATAATGCATTTTTTACATATATATATATACATATATATATTTCATCTTCTCACAGTACTAGTGTGAATTTTGGAACCACTTCTCTGGTATAATCCCTCCTTCAGATGAAGGCTCCCGCTTTCCCTCTTTGTGCTGGTGATCTGGGGTTGGATTCTCAGAATCTCGTAGGTCACAGCCCGTCCTCGGTGGGTTTGGTCGTGGATCTTCTCTGATGTTTGCTCCCTGGTGTCACGATGTGACTGGCCCTGCGTGATGCGACCTGACGATCGGTTGGTCACCAAACAACAAAACAAAACAAGGGGACACCGGGGACACAATTACAATGGTGGGCCCTGCAATAGGGAACGGGGAAAGAGACACCTCCTGCACTCTCCTGAGGCTGTGTCCCTGAATTCTCCTGATGTCCCTATACGGCTTCTTTCAAACCGTCGCCGAGCAGGATACCTCAGCCCTCACTCACCCTGCACCTAACCCTCAGTAGGGAATTGGTAAGTGCAGACACTGGTTCCACCGCTGTACTAATATAACACCAAGGAAAATGACAGACAGGGAAAACAAACAACTTAGCTTTCTCTGCTGCCAATGCTCCTGAACTCCGCTTTCAGCAGAAGCACCACCAGATAGGCTGCAGAAAGCACTGCTCCAGCGAGCTCCTCTCTTCTCAAAGGTTGGTTTGCAAAGGACCTGTATTACCAACAGTCAGCTGGTGTACCAGGTGACCTTATATAGGAAGGCGGGAGTGGTCTCCACCAGCAGACTAAACCTATAGTAACACCAGCGGCCACTGGGGGGCAAAAACTGATATTAACCCCCGAGGGCCAGAAAGGAAAAAGGATTATATCAGAGAATCCAGAATCTGACAGATCCACCTGGTAATTGGGAACGTTGCACTTGTGGGCGGCTTATTAATAAGCAGCCTGACGTCTAATAGGAGCACTAATATCCCAGGAAATCATTCATGGATGTGTTCAGCACTGATTTTTTGATGATATATTTTTTATTCCTGTAATCTGTGATTGGGATAAGATTCCCTCTCCGGAATTCTGTTATCTCCTATTCTCTGATAAAAAAGAGTCATAAAATAATTGCACAATTGATACAAAAAACACTTTATATATATATATATAATTTTTTTTTTGCTTTTTTAATAAATTAATAAATGATTATATTTTACTCCTGATGGTGGTAATCTCAGCCTTGTAAATGCGTTCTTTATTCAGCTCTTCCTCTCGTTTTCTGATCGGAGTTGGGGCTCCGTCGTCGGATCGGTCGGTGGCGCTCGGTCCGCACAGAGTCTTTGGCGCGGGCTCGTGCCTGCAGTTGCTCCTCTTCATTCTTTCTTTTCTTCTTGTAAATCCAGTGTTATCGATGGGATTGATGTTATTCCTTTGTGTTGTATGTTTCCTCTGGAGCTGTCACGTGCTGTTCTATGTGTCATGGACTCTGGCGCTGCTGGACGTGGGAGCCACAGTATGACGTCATGTTGTAGGCTTACGGCAGCTCCTGAGCAAGAAGAAGACCAAGCCCCGCACGTTACCCCCTACACGCCTGCACCGCTTCATGGTGATCACAGCCCTTCCTCAGGACGGTCTATACACATACAGGGTCTGTTATGTATAGGAGGCACATGGAGACGCCGCCATTCAAAAAACCGCCACACCCAGTGGGCGAGGAATCAGACTTAACCCCTTAACGCCCAATGACGGACATAACCCATCATTGGACATCTCCCCCGCTTTGAGGTGGGCTCCGGCGGTGAGCCCGCATCAAAGCTGCAACATAACAGCTGTTTTGAACATCAGACATTTGCCCACAATAGGCGCAGGCGGAATCGCAATCCACCCGCACCTGTTAACTAGTTAAACGCTGCTGTCAAACACTGACAGCGGCATTTAACCGGTGCCTCCAGCCGTGCAGCTGGAAATGGGTGCATTGCTGACCCCCGTCACATGATCGGGGGTCAGCGATGTGTTGGCATAACAACCAGAGGTGTCCTGGAGACCTCTATGGTTGTTGATGCCTGATTGCTATGAGCATCACCCGGTGGTCGGTGCTCATAGCAATGCTGTAAAGCTGCTACATATGGGTGATCTGACCATCGCCTCTATGTAGCAGAGCCGATCGCGCTATCGCAGCTTCTAGCCTCCTATGGAGACTATTGAGGCATGGCAAAAGTAATAAAAAATGTTTTTAAAAATATGAAAAAACTAAAGTGCAGATCACTCCCCTTTCGCCCCATTCAAAATAAAACAAAAAAAACCCAAACATACACATATTAGGTATCGCCGTGTTCAGAATCGCCCGATCTATCAATGAAAAAAGGATCAACTGGATCGCTAAACGGCGTAGCGGGAAAAAAAATCAAAACGCTAGAATTACTTTTTTTGGTCACTGTGACAGTGCATTAAAATGCAATAACGTGCGATGAAAAGATCGTATCTGCACAAAATGGTATCATTAGAAACGTCACCTCGGTGCACAAAAAATAAGCCCCCACCCGACCCCAGATCACAAAAAGTGGAGACGCTGCAGGTCTCGAAAAATGGCGCAATTTTTTTTTTTTTAGCAAACTTTGGAATTTGTTTTTGTCACCACTTAGATAAAAGGGAACAAAGACATGTCTGGTGTCTGTGAACTCGCAGTCACCTGGAGAATCAGAATGGCAGGGCAGCTTTAGCATTTGGTGAACCTAGCAAAAAAACAAACAAAAAACAAGGGTGGGACTGCACTCTTTTTGCAATTTTGCCGCACTTGGAGTTTTTTTCCCGTTTTCTAGTACATGACATGCTGAAACCAATGATGTCGTTCAAAAGTACAACTCGTCCCAGAAATAATAAGTCCTCACATATTGATGGAAAAATAAAAAAGTTGTGGCTCTGAGAAGGGGAGCGAAAAATGAAAATGCAAAACCAAAAATACCGCTGGTCGTTAAGGGGTTAAACTCATATATACATCATAAAACATAATGGAGCATATCACTTGTAATCATTGCTCATACAATAAGAATCTAAATACAGAGAAACACAATAAAAAAGTAGCTAAATAAATGCATAACTCTGTAAGCTGGGGGAGAGCGTGAACCCGTGGTGTTAACCCCTTCATCCTTTGTCAGGACCCTGCTACTGATGCTTTACACCATTGAGCCGCGGGTGGATTGGATCTCCTTATTGGGTGGAAGTTTCCCGAGAGTCTGTGCAATCAAAGTGATAATAGTGGAAAAAACACACACAAAAAAAAAATATAAATATATATGTATAAAATTTTCTCGACCATTTTCTAGAAAAATAAATAAAAACAAACCGAGAATAACCACAATGACCGGATGTCACCTCTTCATAACATCTATCACTATAAAGTGCAGAGGGGAAGGAGCAGAACCCATAGGAAGAGCCTAATCCGTGAACCATCCGCTGCTTCACCGAGTCCTCGGGATTCCTAGTGTTCCGCTTGTGGAGCCAGAAGATCTCTCCTGTTAAGAGTCTGGACTCGGCTGGGGTTATCAAGGGCGGCATGGTCAGTAGGGATCACCCTGGAGGCGATCCTTTTCCTGGGTCGGCCGTGCTGTAGAATCCTTCTTTTAGATTACACCTGTGCAAGCTTATGCTTTTATGCAGCGGTGGCGTTGTCCGGCCCACATAGCATTTCTGTATATCGCACACAGGACACTGTATATCGCACACAGGACGCTGTATATCGCACACAGGACGCTGTATATCGCACACAGGACGCTGTATATCACTGTATATCACACACAGGACGCTGTATATCGCACACAGGACGCTGTATATCGCACACAGGACGCTGTATATCGCACACAGGACGCTGTATATCGCACACAGGACGCTGTATATCGCACACAGGACGCTGTATATCGCACACAGGACGCTGTATATCGCACACAGGACATTGTATATCGCACACAGGACGCTGTGTATCACACACAGGACGCTGTATATCACTGTATATCACACACAGGACGCTGTATATCGCACACAGGACGCTGTATATCGCACACAGGACGCTGTATATCGCTGTATATCGCACACAGGACGCTGTATATCGCACACGACGCTGTATATCGCACACAGGACACTGTATATCACACACAGGACGCTGTATATCACACACAGGACGCTGTATATCACTGTATATCACACACAGGACGCTGTATATCGCACACAGGACGCTGTATATCGCACACAGGACACTGTATATCGCACACAGGACGCTGTATATCACACACAGGACGCTGTATATCACTGTATATCACACACAGGACGCTGTATATCGCACACAGGACGCTGTATATCGCACACAGGACGCTGTATATCGCTGTATATCGCACACAGGACGCTGTATATCGCACACAGGACGCTGTATATCGCACACAGGACACTGTATATCGCACACAGGACGCTGTATATCACACACAGGACGCTGTATATCACTGTATATCACACACAGGACGCTGTATATCGCACACAGGACGCTGTATATCGCACACAGGACGCTGTATATCGCTGTATATCGCACACAGGACGCTGTATATCGCACACGACGCTGTATATCGCACACAGGACACTGTATATCGCACACACGACGCTGTATATCACACACAGGACACTGTATATCGCACACAGGACGCTATATATCGCACACAGGACACTGTATATCGCACACAGGACGCTGTATATCACACACAGGACACTGTATATCGCACACAGGACGCTGTATATCACACACAGTACGCTGTATATCGCACACACGACGCTGTATATCACACACACGACGCTGCATATCACACACAGGACGCTGTATATCGCACACAGGACGCTGTATATCGCACACAGGACGCTGTATATCGCACACAGGACGCTGTATATCGCTGTATATCGCACACAGGACGCTGTATATCGCACACACGACGCTGTATATCACACACAGGACACTGTATATCGCACACAGGACGCTGTATATCACACACAGGACGCTGTATATCGCACACAGGACGCTGTATATCGCACACAGGACGCTGTATATCGCACACAGGACACTGTATATCGCACACAGGACGCTGTATATCACACACAGGACGCTGTATATCGCTGTATATCACACACAGGACGCTGTATATCACACACAGGACGCTGTATATCGCACACAGGACGCTGTATATCGCTGTATATCGCACACAGGACGCTGTATATCGCACACACGATGCTGTATATCGCACACAGGACACTGTATATCGCACACACGACGCTGTATATCACACACAGGACACTGTATATCGCACACAGGATGCTGTATAACGCACACAGGACACTGTATATCGCACACAGGACGCTGTATATCGCACACAGGACACTGTATATCGCACACAGGACGCTGTATATCACACACAGGACGCTGTATATCGCACACAGGACGCTGTATATCGCACACACGACGCTGTATATCACACACAGGACGCTGTATATCACACACAGGACACTGTATATCGCACACAGGACGCTGTATATCGCACACAGGACGCTGTATATCGCACACAGGACGCTGTATATCGCACACAGGACACTGTATATCGCTGTATATCGCACACAGGACGCTGTATATCGCACACACGACGCTGTATATCACACACAGGACACTGTATATCGCACACAGGACGCTGTATATCGCACACAGGACGCTGTATATCACACACAGGACGCTGTATATCGCACACAGGACGCTGTATATCGCACACAGGACGCTGTATATCGCACACACGACGCTGTATATTGCACACAGAACGCTGTATATCGCAGACAGGACGCTGTATATCGCTGTATATCGCACACAGGACGCTGTATATCGCTGTATATCGCACACAGGACGCTGTATATCGCACACACGACGCTGTATATCACACACAGGACGCTGTATATCACACACAGGACACTGTATGTCGCTGTATATCGCACACAGGACACTGTATATCGCACACAGGACGCTGTATATCACACACAGGACGCTGTATATCGCACACAGGACACTGTATATCGCACACAGGACGCTGTATATCGCACACAGGACGCTGTATATCAAACACAGGACGCTGTATATCACACACAGGACACTGTATATCGCTGTATATCGCACACAGGACACTGTATATCGCACACAGGACACTGTATATCACACACAGGACACTGTATATCGCACACAGGACGCTGTATATCACACACAGGACGCTGTATATCGCTGTATATCGCACACAGGACGCTGTATATCGCACACAGGACGCTGTATATCGCTGTATATCACACACAGGACACTGTATATCGCTGTATATCGCACACAGGACGCTGTATATCGCACACAGTACACTGTATATCGCACACAGGATGCTGTATATCGCACACAGGACGCTGTATATCACACACAGGACTCTATATCGCTGAATATCGCACACAGGACGCTGTATATCGCACACACGATGCTGTATATCGCACACAGGACGCTGTATATCACTGTATATCGCAAACAGGACGCTGTATATCGCACACAGGACGCTGTATATCGCACACAGGATGCTGTATATCGCTGTATATCGCACACAGGACGCTGTATATCGCACACAGGACGCTGTATATCGCACACAGGACAATGTATATCGCACACAGGACGCTGTATATCACACACAGGACGCTGTATATCGCACACAGGACACTGTATATCGCACACAGGACGCTGTATATCGCTGTATATCGCACACAGGACGCTGTATATCGCTGTATATCGCACACAGGACGCTGTATATCGCTGTATATCGCACACAGGACGCTGTATATCGCACACACGACGCTGTGTATCACACACAGGACGCTGTATATCGCTGTATATCGCACACAGGACGCTGTATATCGCACACAGGACGCTGTATATCGCACACAGGACACTGTATATCGCTGTATATCGCACACAGGACGCTGTATATTGCACACAGGACACTGTATATTGCACACAGGACGCTGTATATAACACACAGGACGCTGTATATCGCACACAGGACACTGTATATCGCACACAGGACGCTGTATATCGCTGTATATCACACACAGGACGCTGTATATCGCACACACGACGCTGTATATCGCACACAGGACGCTGTATATCGCTGTATATCGCACACAGGACACTGTATATCGCACACAGGACGCTGTATATCACACACAGGACGCTGTATATCGCACACAGGACACTGTATATCGCACACAGGACGCTGTATATCGCTGTATATCGCACACAGGACGCTGTATATCGCTGTATATCGCACACAGGACGCTGTATATCGCTGTATATCGCACACAGGACGCTGTATATCGCACACACGACGCTGTGTATCACACACAGGACGCTGTATATCGCTGTATATCGCACACAGGACGCTGTATATCGCACACAGGACGCTGTATATCGCACACAGGACACTGTATATCGCTGTATATCGCACTCAGGACGCTGTATATTGCACACAGGACACTGTATATTGCACACAGGACGCTGTATATAACACACAGGACGCTGTATATCGCACACAGGACACTGTATATCGCACACAGGACGCTGTATATCGCTGTATATCACACACAGGACGCTGTATATCGCACACACGACGCTGTATATCGCACACAGGACGCTGTATATCGCTGTATATCGCACACAGGACACTGTATATCGCACACAGGACGCTGTATATCGCTGTATATCGCACACAGGACGCTGTATATCGCTGTATATCGCACACAGGACGCTGTATATCGCACACAGGACGCTGTATATCGCACACAGGACGCTGTATATCGCTGTATATCACACACAGGACGCTGTATATCGCACACAGGACGCTGTATATCGCTGTATATCGCACACAGGACACTATATCGCTGTATATCGCACACAGGACGCTGTATATCGCACACAGGACGCTGTATATCGCACACAGGACGCTGTATATCGCTGTATATCGCACACAGGATGCTGTATATCGCTGTATATTGCACACAGGACACTGTATATCGCTGTATATCACACACAGGAAGCTGTATATCGCTGTATATCGCACACAGGACGCTGTATATCGCTGTATATCGCACACAGGACACTGTATATCTCTGTATATCGCACACAGGACGCTGTATATCGCACACAGGACGCTGTATATCGCACACAGGACGCTGTATATCGCTGTATATCACACACAGGACGCTGTATATCGCACACAGGACGCTGTATATCGCTGTATATCGCACACAGGACACTGTATATCGCTGTATATCGCACACAGGACACTGTATATCGCTGTATATCACACACAGGACGCTGTATATCGCACACAGGACGCTGTATATCACACACAGGACGCTGTATATCGCACACAGGACGCTGTATATCGCACACAGGACGCTGTATATCGCTGTATATCACACACAGGACGCTGTATATAGCACACAGGACGCTGTATATCGCTGTATATCGCACACAGGACGCTGTATATCGCTGTATATCGCACACAGGACACTGTATATCACTGTATATCACACACAGGACGCTGTATATCGCTGTATATCGCACACAGGACACTATATCGCTGTATATCGCACACAGGACGCTGTATATCGCACACAGGACGCTGTATATCGCACACAGGACGCTGTATATCGCTGTATATCACACACAGGACGCTGTATATCGCTGTATATCGCACACAGGATGCTGTATATCGCTGTATATCGCACACAGGACACTGTATATCGCTGTATATCACACACAGGACGCTGTATATCGCTGTATATCGCACACAGGACGCTGTATATCGCTGTATATCACACACAGGACGCTGTATATCGCTGTATATCGCACACAGGACGCTGTATATCGCACACAGGACGCTGTATATCGCTGTATATCGCACACAGGATGCTGTATATCGCTGTATATCGCACACAGGACACTGTATATCGCTGTATATCGCACACAGGACGCTGTATATCGCACACAGGACGCTGTATATCGCACACAGGACGCTGTATATCGCTGTATATCACACACAGGACGCTGTATATCGCACACAGGACGCTGTATATCACACACAGGACGCTGTATATCGCTGTATATCACACACAGGACGCTGTATATCGCACACAGGACGCTGTATATCGCACACAGGACGCTGTATATCGCTGTATATCGCACACAGGACACTGTATATCGCTGTATATCACACACAGGACGCTGTATATCGCACACAGGACGCTGTATATCACACACAGGACGCTGTATATCGCACACAGGACGCTGTATATCGCACACAGGACGCTGTATATCGCACACAGGACGTTGTATATCGCTGTATATCACACACAGGACGCTGTATATCGCACACAGGACGCTGTATATCGCTGTATATCGCACACAGGACGCTGTATATCGCTGTATATCGCACACAGGACACTGTATATCGCTGTATATCACACACAGGACGCTGTATATCGCTGTATATCGCACACAGGACACTATATCGCTGTATATCGCACACAGGACGCTGTATATCGCACACAGGACGCTGTATATCGCACACAGGACGCTGTGTGGGATGAATGGGATGAAGCTGAATGGGAGGAGACACAGATTAGATATTAGAAAAAACTTTTTGACAGTTAGAGTGATCAATGAGTGGAACAGGCTGCCACGAGAAGTGGTGAGTTCTCCTTCAATGGAAGTCTTCAAACAGAGGCTGGACAGACATCTAACTGGGATGATTTAGCGAATCCTGCTTTGAGCAGGGGGTTGGACCAGATGGCCCAGGAGGTCCCTTCCAACTCTACGATTCTATGATTCTATGATTCTGTATATCGCTGTATATCACACACAGGACGCTGTATATCGCTGTATATCGCACACAGGATGCTGTATATCGCTGTATATCACACACAGGACGCTGTATATCGCTGTATATCGCACACAGGACGCTGTATATCGCTGTATATCACACACAGGACACTGTATATCGCTGTATATCGCACACAGGACGCTGTATATCGCACACAGGACGCTGTATATCGCTGTATATCGCACACAGGATGCTGTATATCGCTGTATATCGCACACAGGACACTGTATATCGCTGTATATCACACACAGGACGCTGTATATCGCTGTATATCGCACACAGGACGCTGTATATCGCTGTATATCGCACACAGGATGCTGTATATCGCACACAGGACACTATATCGCTGTATATCGCACACAGGATGATGTATATCGCACACAGGACACTATATCGCTGTATATCGCACACAGGACGCTGTATATCGCACACAGGTCGCTGTATATCGCACACAGGATGCTGTATATCGCTGTATATCACACACAGGACGCTGTATATCGCTGTATATCGCACACAGGATGCTGTATATCGCTGTATATCGCACACAGGACGCTGTATATCGCTGTATATCACACACAGGACGCTGTGTATCGTTGTATATCGCACACAGGACGCTGTATATCGCTGTATATCGCACACAGGATGCTGTATATCGCACACAGGACACTATATCGCTGTATATCGCACACAGGATGATGTATATCGCACACAGGACACTATATCGCTGTATATCGCACACAGGACACTATATCGCTGTATATCGCACACAGGACGCTGTATATCGCACACAGGACGCTGTATATCGCTGTATATCACACACAGGACGCTGTATATCGCTGTATATCGCACACAGGATGCTGTATATCGCTGTATATCGCACACAGGACACTGTATATCGCTGTATATCACACACAGGACGCTGTATATCGCTGTATATCGCACACAGGACGCTGTATATCGCTGTATATCACACACATGACGCTGTATATCGCTGTATATCGCACACAGGACGCTGTATATCGCACACAGGACGCTGTATATCGCTGTATATCGCACACAGGACACTGTATATCGCTGTATATCACACACAGGACGCTGTATATCGCTGTATATCGCACACAGGACGCTGTATATCGCACACAGGACGCTGTATATCGCTGTATATCGCACACAGGACACTGTATATCGCTGTATATCACACACAGGACGCTGTATATCGCTGTATATCGCACACAGGACGCTGTATATCGCTGTATATCACACACAGGACGCTGTATATCGCTGTATATCGCACACAGGACACTGTATATCGCTGTATATCACACACAGGACGCTGTATATCGCTGTATATCACACACAGGACACTGTATATCGCTGTATATCACACACAGGACGCTGTATATCGCACACAGGACGCTGTATATCTCTGTATATCGCACACAGGACACTGTATATCACTGTATATCACACACAGGACACTGTATATCGCTGTATATCACACACAGGACACTGTATATCGCTGTATATCACACACAGGACGCTGTATATCGCTGTATATCGCACACAGGACGCTGTATATCACACACAGGACACTGTATATCGCTGTATATCGCACACAGGACGCTGTATATCGCACACAGGACGCTGTATATCGCTGTATATCGCACACAGGACACTGTATATCGCTGTATATCACACACAGGACACTGTATATCGCTGTATATCACACACAGGACTCTGTATATCGCTGTATATCGCACACAGGACGCTGTATATCGCTGTATATCACACACAGGACGCTGTATATCGCTGTATATCGCACACAGGACGCTGTATATCGCTGTATATCACACACAGGATGCTGTATATCGCACACAGGACACTATATCGCTGTATATCGCACACAGGATGCTGTATATCGCACACAGGACACTATATCGCTGTATATCGCACACAGGACACTATATCGCTGTATATCGCACACAGGACGCTGTATATCGCACACAGGACGCTGTATATCGCACACAGGACGCTGTATATCGCTGTATATCACACACAGGACGCTGTATATCGCTGTATATCGCACACAGGATGCTGTATATCGCTGTATATCGCACACAGGACGCTGTATATCGCTGTATATCACACACAGGACGCTGTATATCGCTGTATATCGCACACAGGATGCTGTATATCGCTGTATATCGCACACAGGACGCTGTATATCGCTGTATATCACACACAGGACGCTGTGTATCGCTGTATATCGCACACAGGACGCTGTGTATCGCTGTATATCGCACACAGGACGCTGTATATCGCACACAGGACGCTGTATATCGCACACAGGACGCTGTATATCGCTGTATATCACACACAGGATGCTGTATATCGCACACAGGACACTATATCGCTGTATATCGCACACAGGATGCTGTATATCGCACACAGGACACTATATCGCTGTATATCGCACACAGGACACTATATCGCTGTATATCGCACACAGGACGCTGTATATCGCACACAGGACGCTGTATATCGCACACAGGACGCTGTATATCGCTGTATATCACACACAGGACGCTGTATATCGCTGTATATCGCACACAGGATGCTGTATATCGCTGTATATCGCACACAGGACGCTGTATATCGCTGTATATCACACACAGGACGCTGTATATCGCTGTATATCGCACACAGGACGCTGTGTATCGCTGTATATCGCACACAGGACGGTGTATATCGCTGTATATCGCACACAGGATGCTGTATATCGCACACAGGACACTACACTCACTGGCCACTTTATTAGGTACACCTGTCCAACTGTGTGTTAAGACTTAATTTCTAATCAGCCAATCACATGGCGGCAACTCAGTGCATTTAGGCATGTAGACATGGTCAAGACAATCTCCTGCAGTTCAAACCGAGCATCAGTATGGGGAAGAAAGGTGATTTGAGTGCCTTTGAACGTGGCATGATTGTTGGTGCCAGAAGGGCTGGTCTGAGAATTTCAGAAACTGCTGATCTACTGGGATTTTCACGCACAACCATCTCTAGGGTTTACAGAGAATGGTCCGAAAAAGAAAAAAAATCCAGTGAGCGGCAGTTCTGTGGCCGGAAATGCCTTGTTGATGCCAGAGGTCAGAGGAGAATGGGCAGACTGGTTCGAGCTGATAGAAAGGCAACAGTGACTCAAATTGCCACCCGTTACAACCAAGGTAGGCAGAAGAGCATCTCTGAACGCACAGTGCGTCGAACTTTGAGGCAGATGGGCTACAGCAGCAGAAGACCACACTGGGTACCACTCCTCTCAGCTAAGAACAGGAAACTGAGGCTACAATTTGCACAAGCTCATCGAAATTGGACAGTAGAAGATTGGAAAAACGTTGCCTGGTCTGATGAGTCTCGATTTCTGCTGCGACATTCGGATGGTAGGGTCAGAATTTGGCGTAAACAACATGAAAGCATGGATCCATCCTGCCTTGTATCAACGGTTCAGGCTGGTGGTGGTGGTGTCATGGTGTGGGGAATTTTTTCTGGGCACTCTTTGGGCCCCTTGGTACCAATTGAGCATCGTTGCAACGCCACAGCCTACCTGAGTATTGTTGCTGACCATGTCCATCCCTTTATGACCACAATGTACCCAACATCTGATGGCTACTTTCAGCAGGATAATGCGCCATGTCATAAAGCTCGAATCATCTCAGATTGGTTTCTTGAACATGACAATGAGTTCACTGTACTCAAATGGCCTCCTCAGTCACCAGATCTCAATCCAATAGAGCATCTTTGGGATGTGGTGGAACGGGAGATTCGCATCAGGGATGTGCAGCCGACAAATCTGCGCCAACTGTGTGATGCCATCATGTCAATATGGTCCAAAATCTCTGAGGAATGCTTCCAGCACCTTGTTGAATCTCTGCCACGAAGAATTGAGGCAGTTCTGAAGGCAAAAGGGGGTCCAACCCCTTACTAGCATGGTGTACCTAATAAAGTGGCCAGTGAGTGTATATCGCTGTATATCGCACACAGGATGCTGTATATCGCACACAGGACGCTGTATATCGCTGTATATCGCACACAGGACGCTGTATATAGCTGTATATCGCACACAGGACGCTGTATATCGCACACAGGACTCTGTATATCGCTGTATATCGCACACAGGACACTATATCGCTGTATATCGCACACAGGACGCTGTATATCGCACACAGGACGCTGTATATCGCTGTATATCACACACAGGACGCTGTATATCGCTGTATATCACACACAGGACGCTGTATATCGCTGTATATCGCACACAGGACGCTGTATATCACACACAGGACGCTGTATATCGCTGTATATCGCACACAGGACGCTGTATATCGCACACAGGACGCTGTATATCGCTGTATATCGCACACAGGACACTGTATATCGCTGTATATCACACACAGGACGCTGTATATCGCTGTATATCGCACACAGGACGCTGTATATCGCTGTATATCACACACAGGACGCTGTATATCGCTGTATATCGCACACAGGACGCTGTATATCGCTGTATATCGCACACAGGACACTGTATATCGCTGTATATCACACACAGGACACTGTATATCGCTGTATATCACACACAGGACGCTGTATATCGCACACAGGACACTGTATATCGCTGTATATCGCACACAGGACACTGTATATCGCTGTATATCACACACAGGACACTGTATATCGCTGTATATCACACAAAGGACACTGTATATCACTGTATATCACACACAGGACGCTGTATATCGCTGTATATCGCACACAGGACACTGTATATCGCTGTATATCGCACACAGGACGCTGTATATCGCACACAGGACACTGTATATCGCTGTATATCACACACAGGACACTGTATATCGCTGTATATCACACACTGGACGCTGTATATCGCACACAGGACACTGTATATCGCTGTATATCGCACACAGGACACTGTATATCGCTGTATATCACACACAGGACACTGTATATCGCTGTATATCACACAAAGGACACTGTATATCGCTGTATATCACACACAGGACGCTGTATATCGCTGTATATCACACACAGGACACTGTATATCGCTGTATATCGCACACAGGACGCTGTATATCGCACACAGGACGCTGTATATCGCTGTATATAGAATCATAGAATCGTAGAGTTGGAAGGGACCTCCTGGGCCATCTGGTCCAACCCCCTGCTCAAAGCAGGATTCGCTAAATCATCCCTGTTAGATGTCTGTCCAGCCTCTGTTTGAAGACTTCCATTGAAGGAGAACTCACCACTTCTCGTGGCAGCCTGTTCCACTCATTGATCACTCTAACTGTCAAAAAGTTTTTTCTAATATCTAATCTGTCTCCTCCCATTCAGCTTCATCCCATTGCTTCTAGTCTTTCCTTGTGCAAATGAGAATAAAGTTGATCCTTCTACAATGTGACAGCCCTTTAGATATTTGTAGACAGCTATTAAGTCTCCTCTCAGTCTTCTCTTTTGCAAACTAAACATTCCCAAATCCTGCAACCTTTCCTCATAAGACAGGGTTTGCAGACCGGTCACCATTCTGGTCGCTCTTTTCTGAACTTGCTCCAGTTTGTTGATGTCTTTTTTAAAATGTGGTGCCCAAAACTGGACACAATATTCCAGATGAGGTCTGACCAAAGAGGAGTAGAGGGAAATAATGACTTCACGTGATCTAGACTGTATGCTTCTGTTAATACATCCTAGAATTGCATTTGCCTTTTTTGCTGCTGCATCACACTGTTGACTCATATTCAGTCTGTGATCTATTAGTATACCCAAGTCTTTTTCACATGTGCTGTCACTTAGCCCTATTCCTCCCATTCTATATATGCTTTTTTCATTTTTATTGCCCAGATGTAGTACTTTGCATTTCTCCCTGTTAAAAACCATTCTGTTAGTTGCTGCCCACTTCTCCAGTTTATTTAAATCTTTTTGAATCCTCTCTCTCTCTTCTCTTGTATTAGCTATCCCTCCTAGCTTTGTGTCATCAGCAAATTTAATCAGTTTACCCTCAATTCCTTCATCTAAATCGTTGATAAAGATGTTGAACAATACAGGGCCCAGGACAGAGCCCTGTGGTACCCCACTTGAGACATTCTTCCAACTGGATGTGCAGCCATTTACGACCACTCTTTGGGTCACTGGTCGCTGGTCGCACACAGGACACTGTATATCGCTGTATATCACACACAGGACGCTGTATATCGCTGTATATCACACACAGGACACTGTATATCGCTGTATATCACACACAGGACACTGTATATCGCTGTATATCACACACAGGACACTGTATATCGCTGTATATCACACACAGGACGCTGTATATCGCTGTATATCGCACACAGGACGCTGTATATCGCTGTATATCACACACAGGACGCTGTATATCACTGTATATCGCACACAGGACACTGTATATCGCTGTATATCACACACAGGACGCTGTATGTCGCACACAGGACACTATATCGCTGTATATCGCACACAGGATGCTGTATATCGCTGTATATCACACACAGGACGCTGTATATCGCACACAGGACACTGTATATCACACACAGGACACTGTATATCGCTGTATATCGCACACAGGACGCTGTATATCGCTGTATATCGCACACAGGACGCTGTATATCGCTGTATATCACACACAGGACGCTGTATATCACTGTATATCGCACACAGGACACTGTATATCGCTGTATATCACACACAGGACGCTGTATGTCGCACACAGGACACTATATCGCTGTATATCGCACACAGGATGCTGTATATCGCTGTATATCACACACAGGACGCTGTATATCGCACACAGGACACTGTATATCACACACAGGACACTGTATATCGCTGTATATCGCACACAGGACGCTGTATATCGCTGTATATCGCACACAGGACACTGTATATCGCTGTATATCACACACAGGACGCTGTATATCGCACACAGGACACTGTATATCACACACAGGACGCTGTATATCGCTGTATATCGCACACAGGACGCTGTATATCGCTGTATATCGCACACAGGACACTGTATATCGCACACAGGACACTATATCGCTGTATATCACACACAGGATGCTGTATATCGCACACAGGACACTGTATATCGCTGTATATCACACAGGACGCTGTATATCGCACACAGGACGCTGTATATCGCACACAGGACGCTGTATATCGCTGTATATCGCACACAGGACGCTGTATATCGCTGTATATCGCACACAGGACACTGTATATCGCACACAGGACGCTGTATATCGCTGTATATCACACACAGGATGCTGTATATCGCACACAGGACACTGTATATCGCTGTATATCACACACAGGACGCTGTATATCGCACACAGGACACTATATCGCTGTATATCGCACACAGGACGCTGTATATCGCTGTATATCACACACAGGACGCTGTATATCGCTGTATATCATACACAGGACGCTGTATATCGCACACAGGACACTATATCGCTGTATATCGCACACAGGACGCTGTATATTGCTGTATATCACACACAGGACGCTGTATATCGCACACAGGACACTATATCGCTGTATATCGCACACAGGACGCTGTATATCGCTGTATATCGCACACAGGACACTGTATATCGCTGTATATCATACACAGGACGCTGTATATCGCACACAGGACACTATATCGCTGTATATCGCACACAGGACGCTGTATATTGCTGTATATCACACACAGGACGCTGTATATCGCTGTATATCGCACACAGGACGCTGTATATCGCTGTATATCGCACACAGGACGCTGTATATCGCACACAGGACGCTGTATATCGCTGTATATCACACACAGGACGCTGTATATCGCTGTATATCGCACACAGGACGCTGTATATCGCTGTATATCGCACACAGGACGCTGTATATCGCACACAGGACGCTGTATATCGCTGTATATCACACACAGGACGCTGTATATCAGACACAGGACGCTGTATATCGCTGTATATCGCACACAGGACGCTGTATATCGCTGTATATCACACACAGGACGCTGTATATCGCTGTATATCACACACAGGACGCTGTATATCCCTGTATATCGCACACAGGACGCTGTATATCGCTGTATATCGCACACAGGACGCTGTATATCGCTGTATATCACACACAGGATGCTGTATATCGCTGTATATCGCACACAGGACGCTGTATATTGCTGTATATCGCACACAGGACGCTGTATATCGCTGTATATCGCACACAGGACGCTGTATATCACACGCAGGACGCTGTATATCGCACACAGGACGCTGTATATCGCTGTATATCACACACAGGACGCTGTATATCGCTGTATATCACACACAGGACGCTGTATATCGCACACAGGACGCTGTATATCGCACACAGGACGCTGTATATCGCTGTATATCGCACACAGGATGCTGTATATCGCTGTATATCGCACACAGGACGCTGTATATCGCTGTATATCACACACAGGACGCTGTATATCAGACACAGGACGCTGTATATCGCTGTATATCGCACACAGGACGCTGTATATCGCTGTATATCACACACAGGACGCTGTATATCGCTGTATATCACACACAGGACGCTGTATATCCCTGTATATCGCACACAGGACGCTGTATATCGCACACAGGACGCTGTATATCGCTGTATATCACACACAGGACGCTGTATATCGCTGTATATCACACACAGGATGCTGTATATCGCTGTATATCACACACAGGACGCTGTATATCGCTGTATATCACACACAGGACGCTGTATATCGCTGTATATCACACACAGGACGCTGTATATCGCACACAGGACGCTGTATATCGCTGTATATCACACACAGGACGCTGTATATCGCTGTATATCACACACAGGACGCTGTATATCGCTGTATATCACACACAGGACGCTGTATATCGCTGTATATCGCACACAGGACGCTGTATATCGCTGTATATCACACACAGGACGCTGTATATCGCTGTATATCACACACAGGACGCTGTATATCGCTGTATATCGCACACAGGACGCTGTATATCGCTGTGTATCACACACAGGACGCTGTATATCGCTGTATATCACACACAGGACGCTGTATATCGCTGTATATCGCACACAGGACGCTGTATATCGCTGTATATCACACACAGGACGCTGTATATCACACACAGGACGCTGTATATCGCACACAGGACGCTGTATATCGCACACAGGACGCTGTACGTTACACACCGTGTGTTCTCTCCTGTGCTCATTAATATTTGGGGTTTTGTTTCCTTCTCCTACTAATATCAGGAGGCTGAAGGTTGGGAGCAGCTACAGGGGGCTGTGGGGTCTGCCGATGATCAGCCTCTCCCGCAGGGCCCCACCGCCCACCCACCCCGGCAGCGTAGGGGTTAATCCTCAGCTGTTCCCCCATCACAGGGGGCGGCGGGGTATAAAGGCCGGGAGCCCCCGGGGTCGGAGCACAGCCGCACACAGGGTCTGCAGAGACGGCGCCGCGTGACTGAGGAGGTGAGTGAGGCCGCGGGGACTCTGGAGCGGGAGGACTGGGCGCCGCGCTGGGAGGACTGGGCGCCGCGCTGGGAGGACTGGGCGCCGCGCTGGGAGGACTGGGCGCCGCGCTGGGAGGACTGGGCGCCGCGCTGGGAGGACTGGGCGCCGCGCTGGGAGGACTGAGCGCCGCGCTGGGAGGACTGGGCGCCGCGCTGGGAGGACTGGGCGCCGCGCTGGGAGGACTGAGCGCCGCGCTGGGAGGACTGGGCGCCGCGCTGGGAGGACTGAGCGCTGTGCTGGGAGGACTGGGCGCCGCGCTGGTTTTGGCTGATACTACTGCCCGGCTGTGAGAGGTGCACCTGGCACACTGTGACGCCCCCTCAGCTGTGTGCAGGGCCAGGCTTCATTCCTGCTCTTCTTTCACAGTTATTGGCGTTTAGGCCGTGTGCACACGCTGCGGATTCTGCTGAGGTGTACAGAACCATGATTCCCTATGGGAATAAAAAACTGCTGTGCAGATGATGCAGATTTTTCCGCGCGGTTTTCCTGCAGTTTTCAAACCGCAGAAAGAATTGACATGTGACTTCTTTCTGCAGATTCCGCTGCGGTTTGCCATCTCCTCCATTGTAGAGATGAAAATCCGCAGCGTGTGCACGTAGCCTTAGACTCTGGGAGAAAATCCATCAGGAAGTTGCGGGATCCGACCCCCAGTAACCAGGATCCCATCAGAAGAGCTTTATACAGGGGGCATATTATCCGGGCAGAGGTTGCGGGGGGCCTCAGTCCAGCGATCGGGGGGCCTCATCACAGCGGCCAGTGCGGTACATAAGGGGTTAACAGGGAAGATGGAAGAAGTTGGTGATGTCATCAGAAAAGACTGCGAGACTCGAATACAGCGGCGTCTGTAATACCGGGGTGTAGCGGGCGGGCGTCTGTAATACCGGGGTGTAGCGGGCGGCCGTCTGTAATACCGGGGTGTAGCGGGCGGCCGTCTGTAATACCGGGGTGTAGCGGGCGGCCGTCTGTAATACCGGGGTGTAGCGGGCGGGCGTCTGTAATACTGGGGTGTACCGGGCGGGCGTCTGTAATACTGGGGTGTAGCGGGCGGGCGTCTGTAATACCGGGGTGTAGCGGGCGGCCGTCTGTAATACCGGGGTGTAGCGGGCGGCCGTCTGTAATACCGGGGTGTAGCGGGCGGCCGTCTGTAATACCGGGGTGTAGCGGGCGGCCGTCTGTAATACTGGGGTGTAGCGGGCGGCCGTCTGTAATACTGGGGTGTAGCGGGCGGCCGTCTGTAATACTGGGGTGTAGCGGGCGGCCGTCTGTAATACCGGGGTGTAGCGGGCGGCCGTCTGTAATACCGGGGTGTAGCGTGCATTATATATTGGCTATATCGGGGGGTGCTGTATGATGCATTGGGGAGATCGGGGTGCGCTATATAATGCGTGTGCGCCCCTGGGGAGGTGCAATGTGATGTGTGTTCTTCCCCGAGGATGTCGGGGGGCTCCGTATGCCGCGTGTGTGCCCTCTGGGGGTTTGGGGCGATTGTAAGCCTATGATGTCTCCTGTTTTGCAGGTTCCGCACACTATGCCCGCTCCGCTCCTGCTGCTCCGCACTGTGCTGCTCCGGGCTCTAAGCTCTCGGACGGTGGTGTCCGGAGCTCGGCAGCTTCGTCGGGGGGCGCACTGGGCCGGGGGTCGTCTCTCCCTCCTGCTTCGGAGACTCTGGAGGTATCTGACATCCGACCAGTTCCGGGAAGCTGTGCTCAGCTGTGTCCTGTACCTGCTCAGCCTGGCCAGGAAGGTGGGTGAGGGGCCCCGGGGACCCAGGGAGGGGCAGAGACACTGATCCACATGCTTTATGCCTCCATTAGCCCTCTGTGTCTGTACTGTTACACACTTAACACTATGGCTGGTCCATACAATCAGGGCAACTGTTACCACCCACCTTTCGTGTCTCCCTCTTTCCTCATAGACTGTAAGCTTGCGAGCAGGGCCCTCACTCCTCTTGGTATCTGTTATGATCTATGTGATTATTGTTATGCTGTAATGTCTATTGTCTGTACAAGTCCCCTCTGAAATGTAAAGTGCTGCGGAATATGTCGGCGCTATAGAAATACAATGTATTCTTATTATGGGGTCACCGATCGTCGGCGAGCCTCCTTCATGTGAGCGCAGCAGATGGTGGTTGACACCAGACAGAGTAGAGGTCGGGGTTTTCATCTTGTACACTCTTTCCTCAGGAGACCACCACAAGCCGCCCGTGACCCCCCGACCAGCAGCAGAGCCGCCGCCATGAGGAAGCCGCAGCCATTCTCTATAGGAATGAGGCTGTCCAGCCCGAAGTGTCGCGATGTGGACACCGCCTTCAAGTCCCGGCACATCGGCGAGCGCGTGTCTCCTCACTTGGCCCAGTTCCCTCCTCCATCGCCTGCCCGGGTGGCCGCCCGCACTCCGGTGGTTTGTGTGACAGATGCGGGATCACTGGTGCGCGCCATCAATAAGATCACCCTGTCTGGAGAGGCGGAGGGCGCGACGGCGCGGGGGGAGGGGACGGTGGACCCCCTTCAGCTTCTCGCCAGAACGTCACATGGGAACTGTAATAACAATAACAGCTGTGGACTCGGACCCCTCCCCTCTGATTTCCCAGGGAGGGATCTGAGAACTACATTGGGTGCAGCGGAGAGTCACAAGACGGCCAAGGTAAGGGGGCTCCACCACCAAGATGGCCGCCTCTAGGGCAGCACCGGACATTAGCATGAGGCTGGCGGCCGAGAGCAGGGAGCATTGTGTCCGGCTGAGCAGCAGGCGGGAAGGGTGGATCCATTGTTACACCTCCGGGGTCACGCCCAGGATTGGGGAGCATCGGGGGTGCACTCTGATAATACTGTAACTCCTCTCACACCCAGCAGGCGACTGCCCACTACAGCTGAAGTGCAGCTCTGGAGAACAAACTGCTGCTCTGCCACATGCTAGATAATAGGAAACGAACACAAATGACCGAATTTACAACTCAAAAATTGATTAAAAAATATATCTGTATCAATACAGAAACTATAAGGGTGGGGAGAAACAGATGCTCGGGGGGGGGGCAAGAAAGGACGCGACGGGAACAGCGGAAAGAAGTATTTTGTATAACCAATTAAAGCTGAGAGATTTGTGCATGAATCGCTGCCAACGAGAAAATGTGCTCTATAAAAATACATATGATGATAGTGATAACAGTGAGTGGGTCTTCATAGAAAATATGAAATGGAATAACAATCAGGGAAAAATAATAATAAAAGACAACAAGAATCCCCTAAAAAAGGAGTTTACACAGGATAAATGACTGAGATATTGATGCATAACCAGTGACCACCAAACAATGATATCATAAATCTAAAGTGTAAATGCAAATAAAGTGCTGCCTGATGAAGGCAAGCGCCGAAACGCGCGTCGGGGTGGATGCATCCCTGGGACAGCACGTGGGTCTCCATCACCACCTTTCTAGTAGGTACTTACCTTTTTGTCACTTGTCACATTTCCTGCTTTTTCATTTATCTTTTGCACTAGCGCTGAATAATCACCGGCAGCACCAGAGATAGATGTTCCTGTTGGCACCTTAGACACACGTTATCAACGATCACAGGCAGCGCTTCATTTGCACTTTAGATTGATGATATATTGATACATACAGTGCCTACAAGTAGTATTCAACCCCCTGCAGATTTAGCAGGTTTGATAAGATGCAAATAAGTTAGAGCCTTCAAACTTCACACAAGAGCAGGATTTATTAACAGATGCATAAATCTTACAAACCAAAAAGTTATGTTGCTCAGTTAAATTTTATTAAATTTTAAACATACAAGTGTGGGTCAATTATTATTCAACCCCTAGGTTTAATATTTTGTGGAATAACCCTTGTTTGCAATTACAGCTAATAATCGTCTTTTATAAGACCTGATCAGGCCGGCACAGGTCTCTGGAGTTATCTTGGCCCACTCCTCCATGCAGATCTTCTCCAAGTTATCTAGGTTCTTTGGGTGTCTCATGTGGACTTTAATCTTGAGCTCCTTCCACAAGTTTTCAATTGGGTTAAGGTCAGGAGACTGACTAGGCCACTCCAACACCTTGATTTTTTGCCTCTTGAACCAGGCCTTGGTTTTCTTGGCTGTGTGCTTTGGGTCGTTGTCTTGTTGAAAGATGAAATGACGAACCATCTTAAGATCCTTGATGGAGGAGCGGAGGTTCTTGGCCAAAATCTCCAGGTAGGCCGTGCTATCCATCTTCCCATGGATGCGGACCAGATGGCCAGGCCCCTTGGCTGAGAAACAGCCCCACAGCATGATGCTGCCACCACCATGCTTGACTGTAGGGATGGTATTCTTGGGGTCGTATGCAGTGCCATCCAGTCTCCAAACGTCACGTGTGTGGTTGGCACCAAAGATCTCGATCTTGGTCTCATCAGACCAGAGAACCTTGAACCAGTCTGTCTCAGAGTCCTCCAAGTGATCATGAGCAAACTGTAGACGAGCTTTGACATGACGCTTTGAAAGTAAAGGTACCTTACGGGCTCGTCTGGAACGGAGACCATTGCGGTGGAGTACGTTACTTATGGTATTGACTGAAACCAATGTCCACACTGCCATGAGATCTTCCCGGAGCTCCTTCCTTGTTGTCCTTGGGTTAGCCTTGACTCTTCGGACAAGCCTGGCCTCGGCACGGGAGGAAACTTTCAAAGGCTGTCCAGGCCGTGGAAGGCTAACAGTAGTTCCATAAGCCTTCCACTTCCGGATGATGCTCCCAACAGTGGAGACAGGTAGGCCCAACTCCTTGGAAAGGGTTTTGTACCCCTTGCCAGCCTTGTGACCCTCCACGATCTTGTCTCTGATGGCCTTGGAATGCTCCTTTGTCTTTCCCATGTTGACCATGTATGAGTGCTGTTCACAAGTTTGGGGAGGGTCTTAAATAGTCAGAAAAGGCTGGAAAAAGAGATAATTAATCCAAACATGTGAAGCTCATTGTTCTTTGTGCCTGAAATACTTCTTAATACTTTAGGGGAACCAAACAGAATTCTGGTGGTTTGAGGGGTTGAATAATAAATGACCCTCTGAATAAACTTTTCACAATTTAAAAAAAAATTAAACAAAGAAATAACATTCTTTTTTGCTGCAGTGCATTTCACACTTCCAGGCTGATCTACAGTCCAAATGTCACAATGCCAAGTTAATTCCGAATGTGTAAACCTGCTAAATCTGCAGGGGGTTGAATACTACTTGTAGGCACTGTAACCACCAAAGAATGAGATCAGTCATTCATCCCGTGTAAACTCCTTTTTTAGGGGATTCTTGTTGTCTTTTATTATTATTTTTCCCTGATTGTTATTCCATTTCATATTTTGTATGAAGACCCCCTCACTGTTATCACTATCATCATATGTATTTTTATAGAGCACATTTCCTCGTTGGCAGCGATTCATGTACAAATCTCTCAGCTTTAATTGGTTATACAAAATACTTCTTTCCGCTGTTCCCATCGCGTCCTTTCTTGTCCCCCCCGAGCATCTGTTTCTCCCCACCCTTATATTTTCGGTATTAATACAGATATATATTTTTTTAATCAATCTTTGAGTTGTAAATTCGGTCATTTGTCTTCGTTTATCATTTCCATGTTGCACCTTAGATAACAGACATTAGGCCCGGTCTTATAATGTGGCATAGGCCTCACTTATACTGTGCCCGGCTCTTGAGTCTTTAAACCCAAATGCTAGATAATACCAGAGCTGAGGCAGCGGTGGAGGGGTCTGCGTGTCAGGGGGTCTATGTGCTGGAGGGGACCTGCGTGTCAGGGGGTCCATGTGCTGGAGGGGACCTGCGTGTCGGGGGGTCCATGTGCTGGAGGGGGCCTGCGTGTCGGGGGGGTCCATGTGCTGGAGGGGGCCTGCGTGTCGGGGGGGTCCATGTGCTGGAGGGGGTCTGCGTGTCGGGGGGGTCCATGTGCTGGAGGGGGCCATGTCCTGTCACGTACCCACTTCTCAGCACGTGACTTCGGGTTGTGCCTGCAAGGGTTAATCTACCTCCTGTCACTCAGTCCAGCATTCACCCTCTGTCCTATGCTGCAATGGGAGCCTAAATCACAGCCCGACACAGACCACGCACCCCGCTCATACACGCTGCCACCACTCACCGAACACACGGGCGATGAGTCCCGGAAATATTACTACTATCCGCCAATCACCAGGAGCGCACACTAAGGCTGTGGATTCATTACAGCAACAAGGCTCAGACTTATTAAAGTTTTAAGCTTTAATAGGAAAGGTGCAGAGCTCACAATAAAAGGATATGGAAATAAAAAGTGACAAATATGCAAAACAGTAATAAAATGGAGAAAACTTACAGAAATATCCAAACCTTGCAGTCTGTTGTTCTGCTCCCTGAGGGGGGATGAATATGGAATGGCTCACACCAGCTTGGCTGTCCCTCATCTGTGAACATGTAACTTATAGATTTAACCTGGAGATCAGATTTCTGGACCAGCCTCTCATGTTAATATTCTAATTCCTGGATTGTGACTGGACCACGGCGACTCTACCAGTGAATACATTATCTTTCTCTGAACGCTGTTTGTATAACTTTTCTTTCTTATAGTAAATAGATATTGTCAGGGTGTCATTTGGCGTCTCCCTTCACAGGCACCAGAAGGTGTGAAATGTTTCCACTGTCTTTTTCTCAGGATAACATAGGTCATGACCTTTGTGAAGAGCTGCAGCCTAGAACAGATGCTAAGTTACTGCTCGTCATACATCCATACATATACATATGTCACTACATGTCCCAAACCCAGAGTGCCCTAACCTCACCCGAGACGTACGCCCCAAATGATTAGCCCCTGACGTCTTGAATCTATACACATCTCTCACTCTGCAGCCCTGTAGGCGGTGGGGACACACTACAGCTTGTAGTGACTCATCCTCCAGTCACTTCCAGAGCAGTGGTCACTATTCTGCTATTACATCAGGTTTTATCCTCAAAAGCAGAATCTGGAGGTGACTGGAGGATAAGACATGATGTAACAGCAGAATAGTGAGTGCAGCTCTGGAGGTGACTGGAGGATAAGACACGATGTAACAGCAGAATAGTGAGTGCAGCTCTGGAGGTGACTGGAGGATAAGACGTGATGTCAGTTTAGGGTGCATATATTGATCTGGGGCTTTGCTCTAGTCTCACACCAGTCTGTCATCCGTGGTTGGGGTCTCTGAGGAATGGAATATTACTGATGGCAGATGATTCCTGACTTTTGGGTGCGTAGACCTGGGGTTCTTTTCTGGGGTATCCGTCAGTGATGATGCTCTGGTGTCTCTTGCAGGGTGATGATGGTGAGGTGATGGCGCCGTCTGCTAGGAGCCTTCTTATCGGGGCAGGAAAGGCCTGCAGTGAGCCCCCCGACACCACCCAGCTCCTCCAGGAGATCCAGCAGGTATAATGCACGTTCCTTCTCCTAGGAGGCGAAGCTGCAGATTGTGAGCTCTTGTGCCAATTGCTGCCGAGCTGAAGCAGAGTAGTGGGAACTGTGACGTCACTCCTGTGTGTACAGCTGATATGGGGGACCCTGGGTGTACTGAGGGGGTCTGTTACTATATATCAGTCTGCAGTCAGTGGATACAACTGTAACAAACCCACAGCTGTGTAAAGCCAAGCCGCGGAGAGACGACTGTAGGACAGGAGACTACAATCTATTACTCCCTGTTATCAGTCATTACTGGGGAGGAGACTGTAGGACAGGAGACTACAATCTATTACTCCCCGTTATCACCCATTACTGGGGAAGGAGACTGTAGGACAGGAGACTACAATCTATTACTCCCCGTTATCAGCCATTACTGGGGGAGGAGACTGTAGGACAGGAGACTACAATCTATTACTCCCCGTTATCAGCCATTACTGGGGAGGAGACTGTAGGACAGGAGACTACAATCTATTACTCCCCGTTATCAGCCATTACTGGGGGAGGAGACTGTAGGACAGGAGACTACAATCTATTACTCCCCGTTATCACCCATTACTGGGGAGGAGACTGTAGGACAGGAGACTACAATCTATTACTCCCCGTTATCAGCCATTACTGGGGGAGGAGACTGTAGGACAGGAGACTACAATCTATTACTCCCCGTTATCAGCCATTACTGGGGAGGAGACTGTAGGACAGGAGACTACAATCTATTACTCCCCGTTATCAGCCATTACTGGGGAGGAGACTGTAGGACAGGAGACTACAATCTATTACTCCCCGTTATCACCCATTACTGGGGGAGGAGACTGTAGGACAGGAGACTACAATCTATTACTCCCCGTTATCAACCATTACTGGGGAGGAGACTGTAGGACAGGAGACTACAATCTATTACTCCCCGTTATCACCCATTACTGGGGGAGGAGACTGTAGGAGAGGAGACTACAATCTATTACTCCCTGTTATCAGCCATTACTGGGGGAGGAGACTGTAGGACAGGAGACTACAATCTATTACTCCCCGTTATCAGCCATTACTGGGGAGGAGACTGTAGGACAGGAGACTACAATCTATTACTCCCCGTTATCAGCCATTACTGGGGAGGAGACTGTAGGACAGGAGACTACAATCTATTACTCCCCGTTATCACCCATTACTGGGGAGGAGACTGTAGGACAGGAGACTACAATCTATTACTCCCCGTTATCACCCATTACTGGGGAGGAGACTGTAGGACAGGAGACTACAATCTATTACTCCCCGTTATCACCCATTACTGGGGGAGGAGACTGTAGGAGAGGAGACTACAATCTATTACTCCCTGTTATCAGCCATTACTGGGGGAGGAGACTGTAGGACAGGAGACTACAATCTATTACTCCCCGTTATCACCCATTACTGGGGAGGAGACTGTAGGACAGGAGACTACAATCTATTACTCCCCGTTATCACCCATTACTGGGGGAGGAGACTGTAGGAGAGGAGACTACAATCTATTACTCCCTGTTATCAGCCATTACTGGGGGAGGAGACTGTAGGACAGGAGACTACAATCTATTACTCCCCGTTATCAGCCATTACTGGGGAGGAGACTGTAGGACAGGAGACTACAATCTATTACTCCCCGTTATCAGCCATTACTGGGGAGGAGACTGTAGGACAGGAGACTACAATCTATTACTCCCCGTTATCAGCCATTACTGGGGGAGGAGACTGTAGGACAGGAGACTACAATCTATTACTCCCCGTTATCACCCATTACTGGGGAGGAGACTGTAGGACAGGAGACTACAATCTATTACTCCCCGTTATCGGCCATTACTGGGGAGGAGACTGTAGGACAGGAGACTACAATCTATTACTCCCCGTTATCAGCCATTACTGGGGGAGGAGACTGTAGGACAGGAGACTACAATCTATTACTCCCCGTTATCAACCATTACTGGGGGAGGAGACTGTAGGACAGGAGACTACAATCTATTACTCCCCGTTATCAGCCATTACTGGGGAGGAGACTGTAGGACAGGAGACTACAATCTATTACTCCCCGTTATCAGCCATTACTGGGAGTGCTGAGAAGAGGGTAGAATAGTCACCATCGCTCTGCTGACCCCATAACTGCAGGGTTCAGACTGGTAGCTGCAGACACTGTGCTCCCACCAGGAGCTTCATGGTCGAGCAGCTGCATGCAGCCGTACATCACCAAGCCCAATGCCGAGTGTCGGATGGAATGGTGTCTCTGAAGGACACATGTTCTGTGCAGTGACGGGTCGCACTCCTCTATGTGTGTCTGATGGACCTTTCCTGTTCCTCATGATGGCTCCCAGAGCAGGTGGTCCACAGACTGGTGGTCGGTAAAGCTCCTGGAGGTAGACGGTGAGGGGGCTCATACTTTTCCCCGTGCAGTGTGTCAGTAATAGATGCTGTCTACATGGCTGCGTGTTCTCCTGGTTTTCCTCGCAATGCCTTCATACTTATCTTCCACAGGCAGAGAGCTGGGCGCGGTGTAAATGGCAGGACCTGACTGATGGGGACGACACCTTCCCCCCGACCCTAACTCAGAGAGACATCCCGGCCTTTGAGAGCAAAGTGCTGAAGCTGAGCCAGGTGCGTGCATGAGACGCCCCCGATGACACCGTGGTCCCCCGTTATGTCGTATCCCCTTATTATAACAAAAGGGAACAGTGGATTCTGCAAATGAGGAAAAACGAAACAACGTTTCTTATCAGTATCGGCGTCTCCCCTGTGACCCCCACAAATCGCCACTTTCTTTGAGTCCTTAGTTTCATTGTTGAGGAGAGAATGTTTGAGTGTATATTATACAGTGCGGGTGCATATATACAGAGCCTTTTGAAAGTCTTCACGCCCCATGAAATTTTACAAACATATCTTATTGGGGTTTTCTGTGATACAACACAAAGTAACAAGTACTTGTGACGTGTAATGGAAATGATACGGGGTGTACTAATTATTGAAAAAATATAAATCTGTGAATTGTTCTGTCCATTAGTTTTCACCCCCCTGATTCCCCTAAATTACATCCTGAGTGACCAGTCGCCCCAGAAGTCACCCTGCGTACTCCTGGGGGTGATTTCTCCTCAGTATGAACACGGCTGTTGTGTGAAGGCCTCAGAGGTTTGTGTGAGAACATCAGGGATCAAACTGCATCATGGAAACCAAGGAGCCCACCAGACAGGTCAGGGATAAAGAGGAGAGCAGGAAAGCAGGGTTAGGTTATAAAAAAAAAAAAAAACATAGTCCAAGATCTGAACATCTCACAGAGCACTGCTCAATCCATCATCCAAAAATGGAGGGAGTATGGCCTAACCGACAACCTACCAAGTTGTGGCCGTCCATCTAACCTGACATCTCAAGCAAGGAGAGCACTAAAGAGAGAAGCAGCCAAGAGGCCCATGGTCACAGGAGGAGCCGCAGAGATCCACAGCTAAGGGGAAGAATCCGCAGAACAAATACTAGTCGTTCACGTCACAAATCTGGGCTTTATGGAACAGTGGCATTTAGAAAGACATTGTGGAAGCCATAGGAAGTCCCATGTAGGAGACACAGCGAACATGTGGAAGACGGGGCTCTGGTCAGATGAGACCAAAGGAGAACTTTTGGGTTAAATGCAAAACGTTAAGTGTGGTGTAAAACTAACACAGCACATTACCCTGAAAACACCAACCCCACTGTCACACATGGTGGAGGCAAGGTGGGAGAAACAGACACCAAAAGATTGCAGGAGAGAAAGGTGGAGAGACAGACCCCAAAAGCCTGCAACGGTGATTGCAGAGAAAGGTGGTCCTACAAAGGACTGACTTGTGGCTGAATATTAATGCACGGCACAGTTGTCAGCTTTATATGTTCACAATAATTAGTACATCTCGTATCATTTCATTGTTACTTTGTATCACAGAAAATCCCAATAAGATACATTTATGTTTGTTGCTGTAATGTGAAAAATGTGGAAAAGTTCACGGGGTGTGAAAATTTTTTCAAGGCAGTGTTTGCATAGATTTATATATTCCTACACTGCTACCCCCTGATTATATTATTATTTTTTTTTAATTCATTTATTAACCAAGAAAGAGAAACCACATGTACATATAGGTATACACCAGAATAATTGTAGGTAAATAGCAATGCACTCATTAAGTTGTGTCACAGGTCTGTGAGTTATGGCTTAGATAGGGAATTATTAAACAGGTGAACAGAAGCATTGTCAGGCTCTATGTCTTACAGTACATATCACAAAAGCACCGCCAATCTAATAAACGACAACCTAACCCGCTGCCTGGTACATTACATTGGAAAACCATGTGATGCCATAAACCCATCTTCATGCATTTCACCTATAACCGTGGCGGTGGTACCGAGCCCCCACTCCCCGATGTAGTGAGAGGAGTTCCATCTGTCCCAGATTTTATCACATTTCCCCTCACAGCCCCTGTTTTGATAAAGTGTTCGCTCATATCGGATGACCGAGTTTACCAGGTCAATCCAGGCTCAGAGAGAGGGGTGCGACCCTCCCATCCAACGTAGCGCCAGCACCTTCCTAGCCTAGAAAGATCCTACCACAGTGTCCCCAATTCTCCTCATCTAGCACCCTGAATAAACTGATGGACCAAGAGGAACAGGAATTTGCACCAAGCATGATAGCAGTGATGTCACTTCAGACCAGTATGAGAGGACAATGGGGCATCCCCACACCATGCGTACAAAGCTTCCATTGTATGACACCTCAAACACTCCGAGGATTGGAGACGACCCATCCTGAACAGTCGCGATGGGGTCAGATATGGCTGGTGTAAGATATATAATGGAGTCTATAATTGATAGATGGAGATTCCAGAATCTCCTCCCAATCCTCAGCATCAGGAATGAGGCCGCCCCACTCCCCCCTAACCATCGTTATAGCTCCCGCAGACAACATGTACAGAGCAGAGAGGAGGCCCCGAGGGCCGGGGATATAAGGATTCCCATTAAAGGCAGAGAGGAGATGGGTTGGGTCCTACATGAATACCGTAAATGCCACTGGACAGCTGATCTGAGTTGAAGATAGAGGAAGAATTGAGATCTAGGGACATTATATTTAAGTTGGATTTGTTCAAAAGACATAAGGATATGACCTTCATATAGGTCTTTTATCAAAGAAACACCATGTGAGATCCAAAAGCCGGCGGACGGGTGGTTCAACAGCAGCAGTAAATAGTTATTGCTCCATAGCGGCATTTCAGCTATAGTGCCCTCAAAGCGGATCACTTTTCTGATCCGTCTCCAGACCGACCTCGCTAAACGGAGCAGAGGTAACAATCGGGGGGGCAATAAGATTATCTGCTTCTAACAATCCTAGCGGGCAGTCAATCTCTGCAGCATGGATGAGATGATGTTCCGAGTAAGGTCGATTATTCTCCGGCATCCACTTACTCAAAGCTTTAATCTGTCCTGGCAGGTAGTGTAAATAAGCATCCGGCAATGCCGCTCCCCCCATCCGGCAGTGCCGCTCCCCCCCATCCGGCAGTGCCGCTCCCCCCCATCCGGCAGTGCCGCTCCCCCCATCCGGCAGTGCCGCTCCCCCCCATCCGGCAGTGCCGCTCCCCCCCATCCGGCAGTGCCGCTCCCCCCCCACCCGGCAGTGCCGCTCCCCCCCATCCGGCAGTGCCGCTCCCCCCCACCCGGCAGTGCCGCTCCCCCCATCCGGCTAGACCTCTGCACAGTGGATAAGTTTGGGTCTAGATTTCCCTCGTAGAAAGGACGTGGTCAGGGAGTTCAGATTGGTGAAGATGACTTTAGGAGCCAGCACCGCACTATGCTGGAGGGAGGAATGAAGTTTGGGAAGTAGAATCATTTCATTAGATTAATACGGCCGGGAACAGATAGCGGAAGGTTACTCCATGAGGCGAATGTGAGTTTGACCAGTTCCAGTAATGGGAGGATATTAAGTTGTAGGTCAAGATCACTCTTTTAGATATATTAATTCCTAAATATTTAAAGTGAGACACTACGGGCAAAGGGGACAGAGAGCTAAGATGGGTCGCAGGGCCATGTGAGAGGGGCAAGAGAGCGGATTGTTCCAGTTAATATATAGACCGGAGTTTATCTATGGTAGTAATCACATGGGGCAACGTCTCGTCCGTTTTATCCATGAACACCACCATGTCGTCAGCGTATAAACCAGTAGTATCTAGACGATCTGCTGTATTTATACCCCTAATACTGGGAGAGGACCTTATACATATTGGTAACGCTTCTATAGCGAGGGCAAAGAGGGCCGGGGAGAGGGGGCAACCCTAGAAAGAGAAAAGGATTCCGATACGGAGTTATTGATGACTATACGAGCTTTAGGTTTTTCGTGTATTACACCAATCCATTTTTGGAATTTAGCACCAAAGCCATACCTCTGTAAACATGCAGACAAGAACGGCCATTCAAGGGAATCGAAGGCTTCAGCTGCGTCCAGCGACGCCAGGGCCCAATTATTATCCGGTACCAGGGAGCTATATTGAATCACTGACTGGACCCTCCTGATATTGATGGAGGTGCTCTTACCAGGCATGAAGCCCGTCTGGTCCAGGAGCCTTCCCAGGGGCCATAGCCATCATAGCATTTCTAATTTCCTCTATAGTAAAATCAGCGTCCAAAAAGGCCCGCTGGGTAGTATCCAGTATGGGGAATTCTACATCTGATAGATAATTCAGGCATTGTGGGGTATCAAGACCACTCGTTGAATTATATAATGTTGTATAATGCTCATAAAAACAGTGAAGTATGTCTTCAGTTGAGGTCACTATTGAATTATCCAATGTTCGGATCTGGAGTATGGTGTTAGATGTGTTATGCTGATGCACTAGAAAAGCCATAAATTTACCTGCCTGATTCTTATTATATTATTATTATTTATGTTAGGGATGGCGGAATGCACTAAATAATAAATAAGTGCGTTCGCCGCCCGGGATCCACCGTGCAGAAGGTGTTACACTGCTGCTATGTAATGGCAGAAGCACTATATGACGGTATAACGCACGCGGGTTGAACGTCACCCGGAGTGAAATCTCTGTTCCTTCACAGAGACGCCGAGGTGTTAAACACAAAGGCTGAGCCTGTTGACGTCACAGGACTCGGTGGAATGCATGCACGGTATATGGTCACAGGACTTGACCCAAAACACAGAGTCCACGTCCGTCTAGACCTACCGTGCGTGCGGCGTCGCTACCATGGACGCCCAGAAGAGCTGCTGACTGCAGAGCGGCGACAGACACTGCCGCTATACGACAATGCCCGGTAGCAGGCGCACTGTCAGACGCTAGCACTGTGGAGGATGCGTATTGTGGCCTGTAGCTTGCCACTGACTGGCGCTGACTCTATCACTAGTTCCCTATCCACACACGTAATATCTGAGGGAGGGGAATCTTAATGAGTCATTTGCAAGTCCATGCATCCATCATCATTCACACAGTAGCAACTAGAGTCTATACTAGCGCATGGCCGAGCTAACCTTTTATAGCTGGGACCTTCCGGAAGCTTCCAGACCCCTGAGATGGACCAATCAGATCAGGAGAAGGACCTGTGCATGTGACTCCCGATCTCCAATGGGAGATCGTCTCGCAAGCATGCTCAGTGGAGTGACAGAAGGACTTAGCCTCTGGAACGGCTTGCTGCTGAGCAGCCTGCGTTGCTATTGCTGGCCCAGAGCTGGTCTGAGCATAGCATCGGGAATGACGGGACTGCTGAGCAAGCTCCTCTGATCCTCGATGGAGAATGGGAGACCGCTGAATGTGAGGCACTGGATCCCTGCTGTGCAGTTGCAGGAACCCGACGCCTAACAACCTATTTCTATAGCCCCATTGATTCCATGGTGCTGCACATGAGAAGGGGATACATACAAATTACAGATATCACTTACAGTAAACAAACTAACAATGACAGACTGATACAGAGGGGAGAGAACCCTGCCCTTTCGGGCTCACATGCTACAGGGTGGTGGGGAAGGAGACAGTAGGTTGGTGGGTTGCAGCAGGAACCTTAAAGAGCCCTACCAGCTGTTTCCCCATGATTCTGGCCCAAAACATGACTCCTCCACCTCCTTGCTGACGTCGCAGCCTTGATGGGACATGGTGGCCATCCACCAACCATCCACTACTCCATCCATCTGGACCATCCAGGGTTGCTCGACACTCATCAGTAAACAAGACTGTTTGAAAATTAGTCTTCATGTATGTCTGGGCCCACTGCAACCATTTCTGCTTGTGAACACTGTTTAGGGGTGGCCGAATAGTAGATTTATGCACCACAGCAAGCCTTTGAAGGATCCTACACCTTGAGGTTCGAGGGACTCCAGAGGCACCAGCAGCTTTAAATATCTGTTTGCTGGTTTGTAATGGCTTTTTAGCAGCTGCTCTCTTAATCCGATGAACTTGCCTGGCAGAAACCTTCCTCATTCTGCCTTTATCAGCACAAACATGTCTGTGCTCAGAATCAACCACAAATCTCTTAACAGTACAATGATCACGTTTAAGTTTTTGGGAAATATCTAATGTTTTCATCTCTTGACCAAGGCAATGCACTATTTGATGCTTTTCAGCAGCAGAGAGATCCTTTTTATTTCCTAAATTCCTTGAAACCTGTGCCCTGCTTAATAATGTGGAGCATCATTCTTAAGTAGCTTTCCTTTAATTGAGCTCACATGGTAAACTAATTATCACAGGCATTTGAGATTGATTTCAGTGATCCAAAGAGCCCTGATACACAATACCATCTATGAGTTTATTTGATAAACAAAAAATTACTTATTTATCACACTTAAATCCAATTTGCATAATAATTTGGAACACAGTGTATTGTCATAGCTGTGCCAGAGGTGGCAGCAGGAAGCAAACCCACGGAGCTGGTCTGGACAGAGCGCCTGGACTGACGAGTTTGCTGAGCAACCTCTGCGGCTGGAGAGGAATGGGAGACCGCTGGAAGTAAGGCTCGGGATTCTCGCTGTGCAGCAACAGAAATCCGATGTCTAACATTACCCCCCTCCTAGGGCCCCCTCCCCTCTGAGCCTCGCTGCGCTCAAACTCCGCAATGAGAAGAGGAGCGTGGATGTTCTCCACTGGCTCCCAGTTCCGAGCCTCTGGACCATGACCCTTCCAATCCACCAAATAAAACTTTTTGCCCCGCATCACCTTGCATCCCACGATGGCATTGACCTCAAACTCGTCCGAAGACAAGTCTGATGTCCCGGCAGATGACTCGGAGAACCGGGACAAGTGAACAGGCTTAAGGAGGGACACGTGGAATGTACCAGAGATAGCCAAGTGTGGTGGAAGGGCCAGACGGTAGACCACAGAGCTGATCTGCTCGAGGACCTTGAAGGGGCCAGTATAGCGTGGTGCGAACTTAGCAGACTCTACCCGCAGCCTGATGTTTCAGGCGGAGAGCCACACCAAGTCGCCAGGGGCAAAAGTCGGAGCAGGGCGCCGGTGTGCATCAGCGGAGGTCCTCATTCTCTCCTTGGAGGCCCGGATAGCATCCTGCGTGCGATCCCAAATGTCATGTGCCTCCACCGCCCAGTCTGCCACCCTAGAGTCGGTGGACGACACGGGCATGGGCACGGGGACGCGCCGATGTTGGCCGTAATTTAAGAGGAATGGGGTCTGACCGGTGGAGTCGGCCACAGCGTTGTTCAAGGCGAACTTCGCCCACGGCAGCAAGGGTGCCAAATCATCCTGCCTGGCCAAGACAAAATGTCGCAGATATGTCACCAGGGTCTGGTTGGCTCTCTCAACCCGTTAGTCTCGGGATGATAGGCTGAGGAGAGATTTAGAGATTTAGCTCTATGCTGAGCAGAGAACAGAGCTCTCTCCAGAACCGAGACGCAAACTGAGGACCCCGGTCACTGACAATCTTATCCGGCATGCCGTGCAGCCGGAAAACATGTTTAATAAACAACGCTGCCAGGCCCCGTGCCGAAGGCAGCCGAGAGAGTGGAACCAGATGCACAATCTTGGAGAAATGATCGGTGACCACCCAAATGATGGTGCTGCCACTAGACTTGGGCAGACCCACCACAAAGTCCATACCGACCATTTCCCAGGGCCTGTCAGCAACCGGCATAGGGTAAAGTAACCCAGCGGGCCGCTGCAGAGAGGGCCGATTCTGGGCGCAAGAGACGCACGCCCGTATATAGTCCCTGACGTCACGGGCCATATGCGGCCACCAGTACGTCCTCGCCAGAAGCTCAGACATCTGTTTGGTCCCAAAATGGACACCCAGCCTGGACGAATGAGCCCAAGAGAGGACCTCCGGTCGCAGATGGGCAGGGACAAAAGTCTTGCCGGAGGTACAGACTCGAGGGCGACCGGAGCCACGGTCCTCAGGCTCTCAGACAGGACTATCAGCCGAGGCTCCTCCTCCGATGACACCACGGAGCGGGAGAGAGCATCGGCACGGACGTTCTTCTCCCCGGAGAGAAAATGCAGGGTGAAGTGGAAACGGGAGAAGAACAAGGACCATCTGACCTGGCGAGAATTCAGCCGCTGGGCTGTTTGTAAATAGGCCAAATTCTTGTGGTCGGTGAACACCTGGAAAGGGTGGCGAGCCCCCTCCAGGAGGTGTCTCCACTCTGAAAAGGCCAATTTCATTGCTAGCAACTCCCGGTCCCCGATGGAATAATTCCTCTCCGCCGGTGTGAAGGTCTTGGAAAAGAAGAAGCATGGGTGCTTCCGACCTTGCGAGTCCTTCTGGAACAGGACCGCTCCAGCACCGACAGAAGAGGCATCCACCTCCAGAATGAAGGGTTTATCCACATCGGGGCGATGTAGAATGGGAGCGCTAGCGAAATGGGATTTAATAGAGGAGAAGGCCTTGGAGACCACAACTTGGGGTTTGCACCCTTCTTGGTGAGGGCTACCAAGGGCGCTACCAAAGTTGAGAAGTGGGGAATGAATTGGCGATAGTAATTTATGAACCCCATAAAGCGCTCCACCGCTTTGAGAGAATGGGGTTCCTGCCAATCCATCACCGCCTGTAGCTTGGCAGGATCCATGGCCAAACCCTGGGCTGAGATGATATAGCCCAAGAAAGGCAAGGACTCCTGCTCAAACACACACTTCTCCAACTTGACATAGAGGGAGTTTGCCCGCAGAAGGTCGAAAACTTTGCTAACATCTCTCCGGTGGGAGTCAATATCTGGAGAGTAGATGAGAATATCATCCAGACAGACTACTACCGAGGTGGTAAGCATATCCCAGAAGATATCGTTCACAAAGTCTTGGAAGACGGCTGGGGCATTACAGAGCCCGAAGGGCATCACCAGATATTCATAGTGCCCGTCTCTGGTGTTAAATGCCGTCTTCCATTCGTCCCCATCACGGATGCAAATCAGGTTGTAAGCCCCCCGCAGATCAAGTTTGGTAAACACTCTAGCTCCCCGTAGCCTATCAAACAGCTCCGATATCAGGGGTAGAGGATACTTATTTTTAACGGTGATGGCGTTAACACCCCTGTAATCGATGCAAGGTCATAGTTCCCCACTCTTCTGGACGAAGAAGAATCCCGCCCCCCGCTGGTGACACTGACTTCCTAATGAATCCTCTTGCCAGATTCTCCCTGATGTATTGAGACATGGCCTCTGTCTCCGAGAGAGGGAGGGGATAGACTCGACCCCGAGGAGGCTCAGCACCGGGCAAGAGGTCAATAGGACAGTCATAGGGGCGATGCGGTGGAAGTGTCTCCGCCACCTTTTTGGAGAACACGTCCGCATACTGTCGATAGTGTTTGGGAAGCAAGGAAAGATCTGCGGGGACCTCGGTGGAGGCAACCTGGACGCATTCCCTCAGACATCTACCCTCACATGACTTACTCCAATCAAGAATTCTCCCCGAGGACCACTCTATATGGGGAGAGTGATACCGCAACCAGGGGACCCCTAGAAGGACCTGGTCGATACCCTCGGGCATGACGAGGAGGGATATCGTCTCCTGATGAGATGGAGACACCGAGAGTAACAGTGGAGTGGTTTAGTGGGTAATCTGTGAGGGCAGAGTCGCGGCATTCACTACTCTGACGGTGACTGGTGTAGACATCATAACCAGGGGTATAGCGTGCCGTTGAGCGAAGGCAGATGACATAAAATTGCCCTCCGGAATCCACGCAAACCTCCACCGCCAGAGTGGAAGAACCAAACCCAAGTGTCCCCTTAAAGGACAACTTGGAGGAAAACGCTGCGGATTCTAGTGAGCCGCCTCCTACGGCCACCAGGGGCGAGCGTCTTCCCAGCCACTGTGGGCACTGGTTGGCAAAGTGACCAGACTGCCGGCAACCATGACAGATCACAGGCACTCGAGCGGGCCGGGGCCTGGATCCCTCGCGGGAAGCCCCCTGACGCTCGGATGCCCGATCGGGAGATTCCAGAGGTTTAGCAAAACTGGGTGCCAACCTAAACCTCTGCCTACACTGGGTCCACTCCAACCTTCGCTCGGCAAAGCGAAGGTCTATACGGGTGGAGACGATGATAAGCTCCTCCAGTGTAGCAGGAATCTCCCTGGTGGCCAGAGCGTCCTTCACATGGCCAGCCAAACCTCTCCAGAATGCCGGAATGAGGACCTTATCTGGCCACTCTAATTCCGAGGCCAGCGTCCGTAACTGGATGGCAAAGTGGCTGACCATGTACAAACCCTGTGACAATGCCAGCAGCCGGAGCGCGGTGTCATGGGTGACTCGCGGTCCCAGGAAGACATGCTTCAGAGTGTCCAGGAACCGAGAGGCACTCTGCAACGCATGATCACCACGCTCCCACAGTGGTGTGGCCCACTCCAAAGCCCTGCCCGACAAGAGGGAAATAATAAGACCCACTTTGGCCCGCTCGGAGGGGAATCGTGCTGCCAGCAGCTCCAGCTGTATCGAGCACTAGCTCACGAAACCCCTACAAGAGGCACTATCACCCGAGAACTTCTCGGGCAATGGGAGGCAGGACAAAGTCGGGGCAGGGACGGCAGTGGTCACACGGGAGACAGCCTCTGTGGCTGCCTGAACAGCGACTGCAGTAACATCCGCAGCTCAGGCTGGATGCTCGAGAGCCGCCAACCTGCTCTGCAGCTGCCAGATGTACTGCAGCAGTCGCTGTTCGTCCGCCATTACTAGCCAGACCCTGGCGCTAGGATGTTAGGGCTGGCGGAATGCACAAAATTATATAATAATAGTAGGTGCGTTCGCAGTCCGGGGTCCACCGTGCAGAGGTGGTACACTGCTGCTAAGTAATGGCGGAAGAATAGAGCGGCGTAAAAACAGTCACACGTGGGTTACGTCACCCAATGTGAACAGGTGCGAACTCTGTTAATGCACAGAGTCGCTCTACCACTGAACGTAAATGCCAGAGCCTGTTTAGCTCACAGAGCCCGGCCAATAGAGCGCACAGTGTACGGCCACAGAACTCTACCCCAAGGACACAGAATTAGAGTCCTTCTAGGCCCACTGAGCGCGTGGCGTCGCTGCCGCGAGCGCCGCTATAGACGTTGGCTATGAAGTGGAGCACGTGCACTGAGGCGTGCCGAGTCCCTGGTGAGGACTGATGCCTGACTCAACCTCTGTCCTACCTACACCTAAGCCTGGGTGCTAGCAGGCTAGGCTGCACAACACATGCGTACCAAGGGTAGGGGTTTCTTAATGAGTCATTCACCAGAGACATTCATACATGCTTACATCACTCACTCCACATAGTCTGTCAATACAGTCTTGTCCTAGCGCGTGGCCGAGCGGCCATGCGAACCTTTTATAGCCGCGAGCGTCCGGGACCTTCCTGGCTTCTCGGATGGACCAATCTGAGCAGGACCTGAGCACGTGACCTTCGATCTCCAATGGGAGATCACTACACGGGCATGCTCAGTGGCCCGACATGGGGACTTAGTCCCTGGAGAATCTCGCTGCTGAGCAGCATGTATTGTCATAGCTGTGCCAGAGGTGGCAGCAGCAAGCAAACCCACAGAGCTGGTCTGGGCAGAGCGCCGGGACCGATGAGTTTGCTGAGCAACCTCCTCTGCGGCTGGAGAGGAATGCGAGACCGCTGGAAGTAAGGCTCGGGATTCTCGCTGTGCAGCGACAGAAATCCGACGCCTAACAGTTTGGAGGCTGCCAACTGGTGGATGTCAATGGGGATGTTGACGTCAACCATGATGATAGTGGGGATGTCAGTAGAGAGAAAGTGAAGAAGATAGGTGGAGAACTGGTCAATAAAAGCAGTGGTCGGGCCCGGAGGTCGGTATATGATGGCCACTTGGAGGTTGGAGGGAGAGTAGATGCGGACAGAGTGGACTTCAAAAGAGGGGGAAGATTAGATAGGGAAGAGGTGGGATTGGGTTAAAGGGTGCAGTTAGAAGAAAGGAGAAGACCCACTCCTCCACCATGAAATACAAAAAAAAAACACAGTATGACAAACGTGCAAAAATACTCTGGTGTAAAAAATATATATAACAGCAAGTGCTAGTAAAAAGATAACAAAAACAGGGTATTTAGTTGATACATTTTTTGCAAAAAATGTATACTAAGCCACTCCACCAATGTCACGGTATACCCATCTCAGAGCAGTCCTATCTAATGTATTTAAAACCTGATCATGTGAACAGTACCTATATGAGCAGGATTCAGAAAGGCGCTGCCTGATGTGGGCACACTGTGCAAGACGGCTCTTTATGTGCATGTCTCACAAGAGATGGGCGGCAATCTCCCAACATTTGCATAAGCAAGAAACTAATAGATTAAAAACACATGAGACATGTACAAAAGTGAACAGGTTGGTAGGACAGTGTTCACACCACCCAAGACTGAAACACAAAAAATTAATGGGATGTATGAGCTGTGGGGGTCCAGGATTGGGAGATATGTCAGCAGCAGTGAGGAGAAGCAGAGAGAGGGAGAGCAGGTGGGAGAAGGAGAGTGGACGACTTTATGTTTTATTAGGAGCGATGTGAGGTTGAGGAGCAGGTCAGCAGAGGAGGTCAGGTGGGGAGGAAAGAGGGAAGGGGAGATGATAATTTGGTAGAGGGTGCTGGGGTTTGGGGATAGCGAAGGAGAGTGAGGATTAGTGGAGCAAACACTGTGAGGACATATGTAAACATGGTGAAGGAATAATATGGGTTAATAGAAAAGCTAGGTCCAAGTAATAAGAAGTGCTTACTAGGCCGACATACCCAAAAGAGACAGATTCATAGTGTGGGTCCTGACTCCTGCTGTGACTAACTGCCGTTAAAATAACTGCAGCTTCTCGATGCTTAGCTGTAGTGATACTTTTGCTGCAGGGACAAACGTGCCAGACCCCCACACGCCTGCCCCTCTTAGAAGGCTGCTAAATTTATAGTAGAGTAGAGGATCAGGTGAGAGGGATTATGGAAACTGGGATGGGATAAATTAGCAATTGGCTAGCACTCCAGGGGGAGGTTAGATGATCAAAGGCACAGGGCCTGGCTGCATACATATGCTGTAACACCTTGCACCAGAAAACATCTCTAGTGACCCCAACATGGATATACAGCAGTAAGTATTGAGTACAATGCAATGAATTTAGGAAAGATTCAGCAGGCACTGTTATATACCATTAAAGGAAATGTTGCAGGATGACAAACCGCAGAGGAGCTTGTACCATTAAAGGGAATGGCACGGCCTTCTCACTCATTACGTGATTTCCGCTCACTGGGACTCATCACTGTCATAATCCTCATTGCAGATGGCGGACGACATGTGCAGAACTCGTCTTCCCGCGGCGGCCACCGTCCACTCCCGGCTCCAGGCTCTGAAGGACCAATGGCTACTGCTTAAGGAAGCAGCCACCAATCAGAGTTGTGATGTGGGCGAGGCTAGCGCTCTGCAGGAATTTAATACGAAGGCGGATGAGCTGGAGATGTGGATGAGGCGGCAGGTGAGATCACTTGACCGGCTCCCGCCCAGGGTGTGGCAGCGATGTGTGTGGCCGCAGGATTATCCGTGTGACCGGGAGTCGCATCACGTGGCACAGGTGCTTGACATTCAAGCAGCAGAAAACCCATTTAGCAGAGGTTTTGGAAAGTCAGGAATATGCGGAGTTCAGAGACAATGGCGCATTCCCCGCTGGTCCCCAGATGTCTGCCTGCGAGCGGCTGTGAAGGCCGTGCTGTGCCATAGAGATCCTTCTGTTGTGCGGAAAGAGCTGGACGTGTGTGGCTGCGCCAGCCCTGGGAGCGAGTGGTGTCTGGAAGATGGTGGAGGGGAGGAAGCGCCCCATCTGAGGGCCGGAGACGCGCACCACCACGCTTTCCATATTGGTTTCTGTCTACATGTTTCGGTTCACCCAGAGATATATACATATACGCTGTCTCTACAGGAGGAGGCCCCCCCGCTCCGTGTCCTCCTGGACCAGAACCTGGACGAGGTGCAAATAAGCCGCAAAATCCTGGATCTGAGGCAGGTGAGAAAAAACGCGGCAGAAATAATGGCAGTATGTTCTGCACCGCACTCTACTAGAAGTGACCGCTACCTGCAGTAAGTGGCCACTGTGTGTACTGCAGAAAAAAACCCTGGGGTCAGGGTCCCCTTCCCAGACAAGTGCCCCCACCGGGGTCAGGGGCCCCTCCCCAGACAAGTGCTTCTTCCTTCCTGGGGTCAGCATTAAGGTCAATGCCCCCTGGGTCATCCATCCTCTGTTCAGCCCCCGGGTGTGCAGATTGTGTCCACCATTGTTGAAGGGTCCTCTGTGGTTTTATGTCCCTGATACCCAAGGTGGTCTTCTCTCTGCTATTGGCCCTGCTGCTGAGCAGTGAGTGCTGCGGCCATGGCGCCTGACGGTCAGTTACTGTGTGCAGGGGGACGGGGACCCTTTAATAAGGTCAGGATATTCCCGTGACCTGAAGAAGGCACTGCTTATCAGTGACGATGCCTGTGCTTCCCTTCCAGGAGCAGATCCATTACTGCCGTCTGCAGGAGAGTGTCAGCATGCTGGCCCAGAAGCTGGAGAAACAGGGGCGGCCGGAGATCAAGACTGCATTGGTTCGCCACAAACACCTCAAACGCATGTACGTGCAGCCGGATCCTCCATCACTGGGCCACCCACGAGAAGCTCCGCTCAGTCAGCGGGCAGTGGGATCTGTCTGGTCAGTTACCGTTGTCAGGCAGCTTTCCCAGGACCTGGAGTGATACAACCTGGATGACAACCTTTGCGGGCTGCAGCGTCAGTCGTGTTGGTTGTCAGCTCATTCTCCGCCATCATCCGTCCCCCCTCTCCCCGTCAGCCGTCCCCCCTCGCCCCGTCAGCCGTCCGCCTTCGCCCCGTCAGCCGTCCCCCCTCGCCCCGTAAGCCGTCCCCCCTCGCCCGGTGAGCCGTCCCCCCTCGCCCGGTGAGCCGTCCCCCCTCGCCCTGTCAGCCGTCCGCCCTCGCCCTGTCAGCCGTCCGCCCTCGCCCTGTCAGCCGTCCCCCCTCGCCCCGTCAGCCATCCCCCCTCGCCCCGTCACCCGTCCGTCTTCGCCCCATCATCCGTCCCCCCTCGCCCCGTCATCCGTCCCCCCTCGCCCCGTCATCCGTCCCCCCTCGCCCCGTCATCCGTCCCCCCTCGCCCCATCATCCGTCCCCCCTCTCCCCGTCAGCCGTCCACCTTCGCCCCATCAGCCGTCCCCCCTCGCCCCGTCAGCCGTCCCCCCTCGCCCCATCATCCGTCCCCCCTCGCCCCGTCATCCGTCCCCCCTCGCCCCATCATCCGTCCCCCCTCGCCCCGTCAGCCGTCCCCCCTCGCCCCGTCATCTGTCCCCCCTCTCCCCGTCAGCCGTCCGCCTTCGCCCCATCAGCCGTCCCCCCTCGCCCCATCATCCGTCCCCCCTCGCCCCGTCATCCGTCCCCCCTTCGCCCCATCAGCCGTCGCCCCGTCATCCATCCCCCCTCGCCCCATCATCCGTCCCCCCTCGCCCCGTCATCCGTCCCCCCTCGCCCCATCATCCGTCCCCCCTCTCCCCGTCAGCCGTCCGCCTTCGCCCCATCAGCCGTCCCCCCTCGCCCCATCATCCGTCCCCCCTCGCCCCGTCATCCGTCCCCCCTCGCCCCATCATCCGTCCCCCCTCTCCCCGTCAGCCGTCCGCCTTCGCCCCATCAGCCGTCCCCCCTTGCCCTGTCAGCCGTCCCTCCTCGCCCCGTCAGCCATCCTCCCTTGCCGACAACCTCCAGTCTCCTTATTGACCTGTTTCCCGTCCTGACAGGTGGCTGTGTCTTCAGACCTCACTTCTTGAACATGAGCAGAGCTTGCAGCTGGCGCTGGAGGCGACGACACTGTGGCTTCAGGTGGACGCCATCCTGCGAGCCTTGGATGAGAAGGTGAGCGGATGGGGAGCAGCTTCCGTTGTCATGTCTGCCTTTTGGCTTACCTTCTGGGGGTAATTGCATGATAATTGCACGTCTGGGGGGGTGGGGGGCTGTGGCGTGGGCCATGTCTGGGGGGCTGCATTCTGTCTGTTGATGGCGTGGAGCTGGGTCACTATTGTTCCCTCTCTCTTCCCCCCCCCCCAGGGCCACTGTGCCGGGCAGAGGAGCAGAGACGATGGGCATGGAGATCAGGATCTGAGGAATATTGCCAGCCAGATCATGGTAAGGGAAGGTGTAAGGAAAACGACACACACGAGAGAGCCGGGGAATACGGATATCACCCCGCCGTCACCAGTCTGTGACGGAGCTTACACAGTCACCGCTCTCTGGTGCCCCCTTCCCTCAGGTCAGTCGGAACTGCACCTAGGATAAGAAGCCACCGGAGAGGCTGCCTTGTCATGTACTGGTTATTGGGACACACTGAAGTGAGGGCGGTATATATATATCACCAGATGCAGGCCGGGAATATATATATAAATCTCCGGTCCTTCATTGTCAGGATCCTCCAATAACACCAGGGCGGTATGCTGCCACCAGTTCTTCATTAGATATAAGCCCGGTCCGTTATCAAGCTTATATCGGGTCAGAAACCAACCCCGGGTAGCGTATAGAAGGAGCAAGAAGGAATCAATATCACCATTACACACTGAACGGGAAACCACTGGGTAAATCTGACATGGAGAAGGACTTGGGGATCCTAGTTACTGATAAACTTACCTGGAGCAGCCAGTGCCAGGCAGCGGCTGCCAAGGCAAATAGGATCATGGGGGCATTAAAAGAGGTCTGGATACACATGATGAGAGCATAATACTGCCTCTGTACAAATCCCTGGTTACACCGCACATGGAGGACTGTGGTCAGTTTTGGGCACCGGTGCTCAGGAAGGATATAATGGAACTAGAGCTGGTACAAAGGAGGGCAACAAAATTTATAAAGGGGATGGGGAAACTACAATACCCAGAGAGATTAGCAAAATTAGGATTATTTAGTCTAGAAAAACGACGACTGAGGGGTGATCTAATAACCATGTATAAGTCTATAAGGGGACAATACAAATATCTCTCCGAGGATCTGTTTATACCAAGGAAGGTGACGGTCACAAGGGGGCATTCTCTGCGTCTGGAGGAGAGAAGGTTTTTCCACCAACACCAACATAGAAGAGGATTCTTTACTGTTAGGGCAGTGAGAATCTGGAATACCCTGCCTGAGGAGGTGATGATGGCGAACTCAGTGGAGGGGTTCTAGAGAGGCCTGGATGTCTTCCTGGAGCGTAACAATATTGTATCTTACAGTGATTAGGTTCTTTAGAAGGACGGAGATCTGGGGATTTATTCTGACGGAATATAGGCTGAGCTGGAGGGAGGCAGGACTTTTTTCGGCCTTGATAACCATGTTACTATGTATAAGTACTAGCCGGACGTGCGGATGCGGGAAATCGGGTTTCGAGATAAAAGAGCAGCACAAAATTAATGGATCTTGTAATTGCTGAAAGGCGCAGTAGATAATACAGATCTATACAGAGTAATCTACAGATAAAGGGAGGGCACAGGTTGGGGATAGCAGTCAGCTGTGTGTGTCACGTTACCGTGTCTTATAGCATGTGGGCCAATGGAAACTCTCGCATCCACAGGCACCTTCTTAGTTTCTGGTCCGTCTCCACATGTGATGTGACGCGCCACTGAAAGTGTGTAGCTAGCTTTTAACCCCTAGCTTGCCCCCTCCCATATTTGCCACCGTCCCTTTTGGGTTGGACTGAATTCTCCTCCCTTGGCCTCCTAGCTGAAATAATTCCCAATTTCTAGGATGGGTCATAACTTCCTAGCGGGAGGCCCAAATGGGACGACTGATGTCTCAACGGGATACAGAGAGTCCAAACTTGGGTCGGCTAAGTGGTTCTGGAGAGCCAGTCTCGATAGCTCGGTATCTGGGACCGCTAGAGAGATGAGACTCAGGGGTGCGTGCGGAGGGCTCCCAGGGTTCTGATGGTATATTGGACTTAACCCTGAGATGCACGGTACTTTCATAATTCATCTCTAGATGTCAGTGACGTTCGGTCTAGAGTTTGCTTTGATGCTGGCCGCCTTGCACAAGAGACAGCAGGGGGTCCCAGCTCTGCTCCTCCCGGCCACATTAACACGTGGCTTCTTATATTTGGCAGAAGGTCTGCTCCTTTGGGAACTGTGTACTTTTCCCATAGGTGGAGGCCACATGTCAGGAGGGGATCTGGATAATCTATGGGTCTCTGTCGTACCTCACAGAGGGTTGCAGTCCCCGTGCAGTGGTGCCCCTGTGGGTGGTTTGGGCATTCATGGTGGCTTTCTCACCTTTAGATGCTGGATGTTGCCGTATCTCAAGTGTCCAAACTCCACCCACTGCTGTCATCCAGAGCGCTGCACCGGCATCGGCAGGTGAAGGAGCGGTGGGCACAGCTGCAGCACACACTCAGGTATAGCGCCTGCTCCGGGCGGCGTTGCAACACATCACTGTACACGTAGGGTTAATACTGAGCAATGAAATGTCAAAACTGCCACGATGCACCACATCACAGTACGCACCGTTCTGGCACCGCAGCTCTGGAGGCTAAAACACCATGTAATAGCATAATGGTGATCGCAGCTCTGGAGGTGATTTGAGAATAAGACCTGATGTAACAGCAGAATGGTGACTGCAGCTCTGGAGGTGACTGAAGGATGAGACACAATGTAACAGTAGATTAGTAACTGCAGCTCTGGAGGTGACTGGAGGATACGAGATGATGTAACAGTAGAATAGTGAGTGCAGCTCTGGAGGAGACTGGAGGATAAGACACGATGTAACAACAGAATAGTAAGTGCAGTTCTGTAAGCGACTGGAGGATAAGACACGATGTAACAACAGAATAGTGAGTGCAGCTCTGGAGGATAAGACACGATGTAACAGCAGAATAGTGAGTGCAGCTCTGGAAACGACTGGAGGATAAGACACGATGTAACAACAGAATAGTGAGTGCAGCTCTGGAGGTGACTGGAGAATAAGACACAATGTAACAGCAGAATAGTGATTGCAGCTCTGGAGGTGACTGGAGGATAAGACACGATGTAACAGCAGAATAGTGAGTGCAGCTCTGGAGGTGACTGGTGAGGGGTGATTTCAGCACAGTGGAGCAGGGACCCTCAGACTTCGCCCCGGACGTTTCTCACGATCCTTATAATTTAGATCCTGACTCTATAATATTGTCTCCAAGAACAGGGAAAACCTCCAGATGCCACGCGACCCCCGGAGATCCCGTGGACCCTCTGACAGTTGTCACCCCAGAGCAGAGCGCCGACCCACAAGCCAATGACCGACCTCAGACCGGTCACCAGACACATGGGCCACCCAAGACCCCAGAGGTGAGAGCCTGAGTCTCCAGCCGCACTGCACAGTATGTGTTGTATGTGTAGTGTATACCGCCCCATCAACACCTATAGATATTATATACTCCCCATCATCACCTATAGATATACACCACTCCATCAGAGCCTATAGATATTACATACTTCCGTACACATCTATAAATATTATATACTGACCCATCAGAGCTGATATATTATATATATTATGTACTTCTCCATCAGAGCCTATAGATATTATATACCTCTCTGAGAGCCTATAGATAATATATACTGTCCATTCAGAGCCTATATATTACTGCCACATCAGCACCTGTAAATATTATATACTTCCCCATCAGAGCCTATATGCATGATATACCGCCCCATCAGCACCTGTAGATATTATATACCTCCCCATCAGAGCCTATATATATTATATAGAGCCCCATCAGAGCCTATAGATAGGCTTTGTTACGTGTTACAGAACCACTCAGCACCCAGAATATGTTGTGCAGTTATATGTATGTATAATAGGTTCCATGTGAGATGCATGTCCCTAATGCATCAGCCCAAAGGCTGCGCCCCTGGGCAGAGGGGACACGATATTCTCCTTTTGTCCGCCCTCTCCCCACCTTTGTAATTCCCACAGTAAACATCGGCAGGCTCCGGCCACCTGCGGCTTTTGTAATGCATGTCTGGCCTGCCGCTTTTCTATTGGCCTGCCCTCTGTATCTGTGTGATATATTCTGTGTCCTGTGAGTAAAGTGTTGTCAGACTGGAAATACATGGAGAAGCAGTGATCTTATATGCGCCCATGTAACCAAGGAATTCCAGCCAGCGTCATTCATTCAGATTCCAGCCAACGCAGAACGGACCTCCGAAAACACGGGGTGGTACTGAAAGAGGTACCCCAGCTTGGTAGACCCCGTTACAGGCTTCTCAGCACATGATTTGTGGTTGCGCCTGCAAGGGTTAATCTATCTCCTCTCACTCAGTCCAGCATTCACCCTCTGTCCTATGCTGCAATGGGAGCATAAATCACACCCCGACACAGCCCACACACCCAGCTCATACACTCTGCCACCACTCACCGAATACACGGGCGACGAGTCCTGGAAATACTGCTGCTACTGTCTGCCAATCACCAGGAGCACACACTCTAAGGCTATGGATTCTTATAGAAATATCTAAACCTTGCAGTCTGGTATTCTGTTTGCTGGGGGGGATATGAAATGGATCACATCAGCTTGACTTCCCTCAATGTGTGAATGTCATTTTTTGTGGATTGCCCAATTTTGTGGAGGGCCCAATTTATAGGCTTAGCCTGGAGATCAGATTTCTAGACCAACCTCTCAGGTTAATATTCTAATTCCTGGTTTGTGACTGGACCATGGCTACTTTACCAATGAATACATTATTTTTTCTAAATGCTCTTTGTCTTAACCTTTCTTTCCCCATAGTAAATAGAGAATGTCAGGCTGCAACTAGGTCCCATTTTGTGTCTCCCTTCAAAGGTATCAGAGGTGTGAAGTGGTTCCATTCTGTGCGTTCTCAGGAAGATACCCTGGAGACTGAGACCCTGGGACCAGGGAGGCTGCCTTTTCTCAGGATAACATAGGTTATGACCTTTGTGAAGAACTGCAGCCTAAGAACAGATGCTAATTTACTGCCGGCTGTTGTGAATTCTCTCTCTGGTTTCCCTCTGGTGATTACTGAAGATAATGGAGCTGGTCAGATTGAGAGTTCTCTTTCTGGGCTCCCTCTGGTGGTTACTGAAGGTAGTGGAGCTGATCTGATTGACAGAGGCTTGGCACCTATTAATGAGGAAGACGATTGGAGATCTGGGGTTTCTGATTGGGATTTAAGACAGCTGACTCCCTCTATCCCTGCTGATGATTTTCTTCCTGTGCCTCCTGAGGTCTGATGTCTCCTGCTCTTTCCCTGCATGTTCAGCTAAGTGGTTCATTTGCTATTCTGTTTGCATTTGATCTGGTTTTGTTTATCTCTGCTTGGTGCGGGTCAGCCAGCTCCGGCTGGGGCTGTGCTGAGTCACCGCCCATATGTTACGGCATGTGCCAGTTTGTTTTGTCCCCTTTTATATTGGTCTTTTTGCTTTGCTTTCAGAATATACCAGAGTGCTGATATAGTGGGCGAAATCGTTTGACTTCAGTGTTTTTGTGCATCAGACGTGTTGGACATTTTACAGGGTTTTTTGCGTGATTGCAGACAGTGTCTTTCCTTTCCTGTCCTGTCTAGTCAGTGTGGGCCCCATCGTTTGCTCAGCCTATTTTTCTATCTGTGTTTGTGTTTTCATCTTGTCTCACCGTCAATACATGTGTGGGGGCTGTCTATTCCTTTGGGGTCTGCTCTGGGGCAGTTTAGATTTCCCCTTTCTTGCTTTAGGCTTAGTTAGCTCTCCGGCTGTGCCGAGGCGTCTAGGATCATCGTAAGTACGTTCCACGGCTACTGCTAGTTGTGTGGACAGGATCAGGGGTCTGCATCCGCTTGGTTACCAACCTCTCTGGTTTTTTGTGGCTTAGCCTGGGCCTGCTATCCTCCTCGGTGACCCATTCATAACAGCCGGCCATACAGCCATACAAATACATATTTCACTACAGCCTATATATATTAAATACTGCCCCATTAGAGCCTATATGTATAATATACCGGCCCATCAGAGCCTCTATATATTATATACTGCCTGTAGTGGAAATATGTATTTGTAGCCGATGTATGGCCGTCAGTTAACTAGCATCAGTCCTTAGGCTGCAGGTCTCACAAAGGTGATAACATATGATAACGTGAGGAAAGGCAGTTTTCCTGGTCTCGGATCCGAGGGTGCTTTCTGGGCTAGGTGCTGTTCTCAGCCTGGTGAATCGGCAAGGTGAGGAGCACTCAATTTTTTACCTAAGCAGGAAACTTCTGCCCAGAGAAGTGGCTTATGCCACAATTGAAAAGGAATGTTTGGCAATTGTGTGGGCTCTGCAGAAACGGCAGCCATACCCCTATGGGCGCAACTTCACCGTGATAATAGATCATAACCCACTGAGTTGGCTCAATGGAGTACTTGGGGACAACGGGAAAGTGCTTAGATGGAGCCTGATGTTACAGCAATATGATTTTACAATTAAACATAAGAAAGGATTTGATCACGGCAACGCCGATGGCTTATCTCGCGAAGGCGAGGAGGACCCAGATACGAGCTCAGGAGCTGACCTGTAATTCAACCCCATGCATGTTCATAAGGAGAGAGGTCTAGTGGAAATATGTATTTGTAGGCGATGTATGGCCTGCAGTTGTCCTATGCTGCAGGTCTCACAAAGGTGATGGCATATGTTATCCTGAGAAAAGGCAGTCTTCCTGGTCTCAGACCCCAGGGTGCTGTCCTGGGAACACACAGAATTGGAAACATTTCACACCCCTGATGCCTTGAAGGCAGATGCCAAATGGGACCTATTTGCAGCCTGATAGTTTCTATTTACTATGGGAAAGAAAAGCTATGACTAGAACCTTTAGAAAAATAATGTATTCATTGGTAAAGTAGCCATGGTCCAGTCACAAACCAGGAATTAGAATATTAACATGAGAGGCTGGTTCAGAAATCTGATCTCCAGGTTAAACCTAAAAATTAGGCCTTTACACAAAGAAAGTTGTTCACAGATTGAGGGGCAGCTAGACTGATGTGATCCATTTTCATACTTCTTCCCTCAGAATACCAGACTGCAAAATTTAGACATTTCTGTATGTTTCTCCCATTTATTTTATCACTGTTTTGCATATTTGTATGTCACTTTTTATTTCCAAATTTGTATATCCCTTTATTGTGAGCACTGCACCTTTTCTATTAAAGCTTAAAACTTGAATAGGTCTGAACCCTGTATGCTCTAAAGAATCCAAAGCCTTAAAATGTATGATCCTGGTGATGGCAGACAGTAGTAGTAGTAGTGGTGGCAGCGGTGGTGGTGGCAGCGTGGCGCGTGCCCTGACTCCTTACTTTCTGGGTAAGCACTTGTAGCACTGGGGGGACATAGACTCCAATAATTTAGCGCGCACTTACAAGAATCTTTGGAATATGCTTACCTCTATTTTATCTAGTCCCCATATGTGTATTGGCACTAAGCACTTCACCTATATGTATGTACATCTTTGAGTGTTAGGGCATCTGTAGCCATCATTACCTGATCCTATCTTATGGTAGTGGTAGTAGCAGTAGCGGTAGTACTTCTTTCGGGCCACCGTCTGTGAAGCATGGTCTGTGTCGGGGTGTGATTTATGCTCCCATTGCAGCATAGGACAGAGGTTGAATGCTGGACTGAGTGAGAGGAGATAGATTAACCCTTGCACGCGCAACCCCAAGTCACGTGGTGAGAAGCAGGTACGTAACACCGCCCCACTAGAGCCTATAGATATTATATACCTCCCCAGCAGAGCCTATATATTATATACCGACCCTATCAGAGCCTATATATTATATACCTCCCCAGCACAGCCTATATATTATATACCTCCCCAGCACAGCCTATATATTATATACCTCCCCAGCACAGCCTATATATTATATACCTCCCCAACACAGCCTATATATTATATACCTCCCCAGCACAGCCTATATATTATATACCTCCCCAGCACAGCCTATATATTATATACCTCCCCAACACAGCCTATATATTATATACCGACCCTATCAGAGCCTATATATTATATACCTCCCCAGCAGAGCCTATATGTTATATACCTCCCCAGCACAGCCTATATATTATATACCTCCCCAGCACAGCCTATATATTATATACCTCTCCAGCACAGCCTATATATTATATACCGACCCTACCAGAGCCTATATATTATATACCTCCCCAGCACAACCTATATATTATATACCTCCCCAGCACAGCCTATATATTATATACCTCCCCAGCACAGCCTATATATTATATACCTCCCCAGCACAGCCTATATATTATATACCTCCCCAGCACAGCCTATATATTATATACCTCCCCAGCACTGCCTATATATACCTCCCCAGCACAGCCTATATATTATATACCTCCCCAGCACAGCCTATATATTATATACCTCCCCAGCACAGCCTATATATACCTCCCCAGCACAGCCTATATATTATATACCTCCCCAGCACAGCCTATATATTATATACCTCCCCAGCACTGCCTATATATACCTCCCCAGCACAGCCTATATATTATATACCTCCCCAGCACAGCCTATATATTATATACCGACCCTATCAGAGCCTATATATTATATACCTCCCCAGCACAACCTATATATTATATACCTCCCCAACACAGCCTATATATTATATACCTCCCCAGCACTGCTTATATATACCTCCCCAGCACAGCCTATATATTATATACCTCCCCAGCACAGCCTATATATTATATACCTCCCCAGCACAGCCTATATATACCTCCCCAGCACAGCCTATATATTATATACCTCCCCAGCACAGCCTATATATTATATACCTCCCCAGCACAGCCTATATATTATATACCTCCCCAGCACAGCCTATATATTATATACCGACCCTATCAGAGCCTATAACTTTCAGATTCTTTCTAATTGTATTCACCCCCAGGTCAGGCACCTTCTTCGAGAGCTCAGCCGTACATCACAGTGGTTGCAGGATGTAGAGTTTCTGTTGTCAGAGCCGACAACCATGAGAAGTCCTGAGCCGATCCGTAAGGACTTGAAGAAGGTGTCGCTGCTGGAGAGAGAGGTGCGAATGAGGGGCTCAACTCTGCAGAGTCTGCGAGGAATCGCCAAAAGATGGGCCATGGCCAAGGAGATGGAGGAGAAGGTTCAGGAGGTGGAGGAGAGGTTAGGAACCACACAAAGGAGTGCAAGTGTATCAGTTATATCACCTCCAGAGCTGCGGTCACTATTCTGTTAGTGGTGATGTTTCCCTGTTTCACAGGTGTCAGGGGTTGCAGGACGCCCTCCGGAGCAGAGTATCGGATCTGAGGGACACATTGGTTCTCTCTGAATTTATGAAGGTTGTACAAATGGAGGAAGAGTGGAAGAAGAAAGAAACAGTGAGAGTCTAAAATCCGGGGGGGGGGCGAGGTTAGGGGAGCAGGGCACGGAGGGCAAGGTCTGGGAGGGGCGCAAGGGGCGAGGTCAGGGGCACAGGAGGCGAGGTCAGGGGAGAGGAGCGCGGGGGGCGAGGTCTGGGAGGGACGCAAGGGGCAAGGTCAAGTGAGTTGGGGGCGAAATCAGGGGCGCAGGAGGTGAGGTCAAGGGCGCGGGGAGCGTAGTAAAGGGCGCAAGGGGTCAGGTCAGGGGAGCAGAGTGCGGGGAGCAAGGTATAGGAAGCAGGACATGGGAGGTGAGGTCGGGGAGCAGGGTGCAGGGGCTAAGGTGCAGGGAGCAGGGCAAGGTGTGGGGGGCGTAGTCAGGGGAGCAGGGTGCCAAGAGGCGATGTCAGAGGAGTAGGGCGCAGGGGGCGAGGTCTGGGCCACAGGGGGGCGAAGTCAGGGAAGCAGAGGGTCACTGTCAAGGGAGCAGGGTGCGGGGGGCGAGGCTGGGGTAGCAGAACACCGAGGGTGAGGTATGGGAAGCAGGGCGCGGTGGGTCGAGGTACAGGAAGCAGGATGCGGGGGCGAAGTCATGGGGGTGAGGTCAGGGGTGCGAGGTCAGGAAACAGGGTGTGGGGGAGAAAGGTACGGGAAACAGGGCAAGGTACGAGAGCAGAGTGGGGAGCAGGGCGTGAGGGGTAGAGAGAGAGGGGCGTGGGGAGAGGTCAGGGGGCAGAGTCAGTTGTCAAGGGGCAGAGGGTGAAGTTTAGGCAGGGGTGGGCACAGTCAAGGGAGCAGGGTGTGGGGGACAAGGTCAGGGGGCAGGGCAGGCGGGGCGAGGTACAGGAAGCAGGGGTCGAGTTCAGGGGAGCAGAGCGTGGAGGGTCAGTCAGGGCAGCAGGACGTGGGTGGTGAAGTATGTGCCCCAGCTTTCCCAAGGTCCTGACTGACTGCATCCTGTAGAGCTGGGACCACCTTGTGGTGTGGACACCTGCCTGTGTATTGTCTGCGCCCTGTGGGTGATTTTGTGCTCGTGTTAAACACTGTTCTTCTATCTGCTCAGATGTCCTCACACGGTGCCCCTGATGTCCCCCCTGCAGACAGGACAGAGACATTTTCCCCATTAGAGGAGCTGCAGGAAGCAGTGGACATGCTGAACGATGCTGTGAAGGAGAGAGCGCGAGCACTGGCTGCCACCAGAGAGGCGGAGGCACTAGAGAGCAGGGTGAGGGGCTCTGTTGTTGTGAGTTCATTCTCCCCTTCACCTTTGATGTCTGATGAACTCCCTCTGCTGGTGAAGAGAGGTAGTGAAATTGATTGGGATGGGAAGAACCTGTCATCTGAACAGGCGGAGTGTGATTGGACATCTGGAATTTCTGAGTGGATATAAGGCAGCCGACACCCTGCAGGGCTGCTGGTGATCCTTTCTGCTCTGAGCTCTTGCATCCAGCTTAGTTCCTGTCTACTAAAAGCTAAGTTTTGCCCTGCTATTATTCCATGAGATTTTGTCTGGTTTCCTTAGTGTTTGTATTCAGCCAGTCCTGGTTGGGACTGGCTGAATTCCATTTTTGTCACTGATCAGTTGATCTCTTTGCTCTGTTTTCAGAATATACCTGAGTGCTGATATAGTGATTTTGAAGTCTAGCGACTTCAGGGCCTTTTTCCCTATCAGACGGTTGGGACATTTTTGGTAGGGTTTTTTGCGGATTGCAGCCAGCATCTTTTCTGTCTTGTCCTATCTAGTTAGTTGGGCCCCATCGTTTGCTCAGCCTGTCTTTCTGTCTGTGTTTGTGTTTTCATCTGTTTTTCACCGACAATACATGTTGGGGGCTGTCTATTGCTTTGGGGTCTGCTCTGGGGCAGTTTAGATTTCCCCTTTCCTTCTTTAGGCTTATGTAGTTCTCCGGCTGTGACGAGGGGTCTAGGGCACCGTAGGAACCCCCCACGGCTACTGTTAGTTGTGGTGTATAGGATCAGGGGTCTGCAATCCGATAGCTACCAACCTCTCCGGTTTTCTGGACTTAGCTTGTATTTTTGTTTTCTCCTCCTCCGGTGACTCATTCATAACACTCTGTCTTACAAGGGTGGGGAATCTGCTCCGGCATTGCTCTGACTCCTGTCTCCGCTTTTCAGGTGTCCACTGTGTCCCACATGATGGCAGCTGCCTGCACCAAACTATGTGACGTTCATTCCCAGCTGGAGGCTGCGGAGAAGGAGTTCATGACTGCGAGGTCGGAGACAGAGCTGACGGATCTGAGGGGAGCGATCAGCCAACAGCAGCGGATGGAGGTGAGCGGTCAGAGCCGCCAAGTCATCAGCCATACAGACCCTGAGGCCAGATATGATCCTGGCTGAACCTGGTGGATACTACTTGACCCAACTTCTCTTTACTATAGGCCGACATATCAGGAGCAATCGAAATGGAGGTGAAAGCTGTAGAGAAGCAGCGAGAGGCACTGCAGTGCTTGTGTCCGGCTCGGAGCCTGTCAGTAAGCAGGAACATCGAAGATGCACTAAGGACATGGACCGACTTGCAGACCCTTGTGCACGAAAACAGGACGCGCCTGCAGAGGATGACGCTCATGAGGGAGTTCGTCCTCCGTTACCTGAGCGTCAAGTCAGTGACCAGGTGTCATATATGTGCCCAAAGCGTAACAGCCGGTGTACCCACCCGCTATAGTTCCTCTGTGTTCCCCGTTTCATGTGTGGGCTCCCCTTCCGTCTCGTGTGTGTGTGGGCTCCCCTTCCGTCTCGTGTGTGAGGGCTTCCCTTCTGTCTCGTGTGTGGGCTTCGCTCCTGTCTCGTGTGTGGGCTCCGCTCCCGTCTCGTGTGTGTGGGGTCCCGTCTCGTGTGTGGGCTCCGCTCCCGTCTCGTGTGTGGGCTCCGCTCCCGTCTCGTGTGTGGGCTCTCCTCCCGTCTCGTGTGTGTGGGGTCCCGTCTCGTGTGTGGGCTCCGCTCCCGTCTCGTGTGTGGGCTCCGCTCCCGTCTCGTGTTTGGCTCCGCTCCCGTCTCGTGTGTGGGCTCCGCTCCCGTCTCGTGTGTGTGGGCTCCCTTCTCGTGTGTGGGCTCCGCTCCCGTCTCGTGTGTGTGGGCTCCCGTCTCGTGTGTGTGGGGTCCCGTCTCGTGTGTGGGCTCCGCTCCCATCTCATGTGTGGGCTCTCCTCCCGTCTCGTGTGTGGGCTCTCCTCCCGTCTCGTGTGTGGGCTCCGCTCCCGTCTCGTGTGTGGGCTCTCCTCCCGTCTCGTGTGTGTGGGGTCCCGTCTCGTGTGTGGGCTCCGCTCCCGTCTCGTGTGTGGGCTCCGCTCCCGTCTCTTGTGTGGGGTCCGCTCCCGTCTCGTGTGTGGGCTCCGCTCCCGTCTCGTGTGTGGGCTCCGCTCCCATCTTGTGTGTGTGGGGTCCCGTCTCGTGTGTGGGCTCCGCTCCCATCTCGTGTGTGGGCTCTCCTCCCGTCTCGTGTGTGGGCTCTCCTCCCGTCTCGTGTGTGGGCTCTCCTCCCGTCTCGTGTGTGGGCTCCCCTCCCGTCTCGTGTGTGGGCTCCCCTCCCGTCTCGTGTGTGGGCTCCGCTCCCGTCTCGTGTGTGTGGGCTCCCGTCTCGTGTGTGTGGGGTCCCGTCTCGTGTGTGGGCTCCGCTCCCATCTCGTGTGTGGGCTCCGCTCCCATCTCGTGTGTGGGCTCTCCTCCCGTCTCGTGTGTGGGCTCTCCTCCCGTCTCGTGTGTGGGCTCTCCTCCCGTCTCGTGTGTGGGCTCCCCTCCCGTCTCGTGTGTGGGCTCCCCTCCCGTCTCGTGTGTGGGCTCTCCTCCCGTCTTGTGTGTGGGCTCTCCTCCTGTCTCGTGTGTCGGCTCCGCTCCCGTCTCGTGTGTCGGCTCCGCTCCCGTCTCGTGTGTGGGCTCCGCTCCCGTCTCGTCTGTGGGCTCCCCTTCCGTCTCGTGTGTGGGCTCTCCTCCCGTCTCGTGTGTGGGCTCCGCTTCCGTCTCGTGTGTGGGCTCTCCTCCCGTCTCGTGTGTGTGGGGTCCCGTCTCGTGTGTGGGCTCCGCTCCCGTCTCGTGTGTGGGCTCCGCTCCCGTCTCGTGTGTGGGCTCTCCTCCCGTCTCGTGTGTGGGCTCTCCTCCCGTCTCGTGTGTGGGCTCCGCTCCCGTCTCGTGTGTGGGCTCTCCTCCCGTCTCGTGTGTGTGGGGTCCCGTCTCATGTGTGGGCTCCCCTCCCGTCTCGTGTGTGGGCTCCGCTCCCGTCTCGTGTGTGGGCTCCGCTCCCGTCTCGTGTGTGGGCTCCGCTCCCGTCTCGTGTGTGGGCTCCGCTCCCGTCTCGTGTGTGGGCTCCGCTCCCGTCTCGTGTGTGTGGGCTCCCGTCTCGTGTGGGGGCTCCGCTCCCATCTCGTGTGGGCTCTCCCCCCCGTCTCGTGTGTGGGCTCTCCTCCCGTTTCGTGTGTGGGCTCCGCTCCCGTCTCGTGTGTGGGCTCCGCTCCCGTCTCGTGTGTGGGCTCCGCTCCCGTCTCGTGTGTGGGCTCCGCTCCCGTCTCGTCTGTGGGCTCCCCTCCCGTCTCGTCTGTGGGCTCCCCTCCCGTCTCGTGTGTGGGCTCCGCTCCCGTCTCGTGTGTGGGCTCTCCTCCCGTCTCGTGTGTGGGCTCCCCTCCCGTCTCGTGTGTGGGCTCCCGTCTCATCTCGTGTGTGGGCTCTCCTCCCGTCTCGTGTGTGGGCTCTCCTCCCGTCTCGTGTGTGGGCTCTCCTCCCGTCTCGTGTGTGGGCTCTCCTCCCGTCTCGTGTGTGGGCTCCGCTCCCGTCTCGTGTGTGGGCTCCGCTCCCGTCTCGTGTGTGGGCTCCGCTCCCGTCTCGTGTGTGGGCTCCGCTCCCGTCTCGTCTGTCGGCTCCCCTCCCGTCTCGTCTGTGGGCTCCCCTCCCGTCTCGTGTGTGGGCTCCGCTCCCGTCTCGTGTGTGGGCTCCGCTCCCGTCTCGTGTGTGGGCTCCGCTCCCGTCTCGTGTGTGGGCTCTCCTCCCGTCTCGTGTGTGGGCTCTCCTCCCGTCTCGTGTGTGGGCTCCCGTCTCGTGTGTGGGCTCTCCTCCCGTCTCGTGTGTGGGCTCTCCTCCCGTCTCGTGTGTGGGCTCTCCTCCCGTCTCGTGTGTGGGCTCTCCTCCCGTCTCGTGTGTGGGCTCCGCTCCCGTCTCGTGTGTGGGCTCCGCTCCCGTCTCGTGTGTGGGCTCCGCTCCCGTCTCGTGTGTGGGCTCCGCTCCCGTCTCGTGTGTGGGCTCCGCTCCCGTCTTGTGTGTGGGCTCCCCTCCCATCTCGTGTGTAATCCCCCTCCCGTCTCGTCTGTGGGCTCCCCTCCCATCTCGTCTGTGGGCGCCCCTCCCTTCTCGTCTGTGGGCTCCCCTCCCGTCTCGTCTGTGGGCTCCCCTCCCGTCTCGTCTGTGGGCTCCTGTCTCATCTGTGGGCTCCGCTCCCGTCTCGTGTGTGGGCTCCGCTCCCGTCTCGTGTGTGGGCTCCCCTCCCATCTTGTGTGTAATCCCCCTCCGGGTGGTCTCTGCACAGATCGTGGGCAATGGTCTTCAGTGGTCCGGTTCTGTCAGAAGGTGACGGAGGCCTGAGCGCGGCGCAGAGGGAGGAGCTGGAGAGGACGATGCGGGGAAAGCGGAAGGAATTTGAAGCGCTGGCTGGGATTGGCTGGAAGTTAATTGGTGAAGATCATCGCCTTCTGCAGATGGTGAGAGTGATAGTCGTTGCCGGGTTCTGCTGGCGCGCCCATGGCGCTCTCCGCAGTGCCCTGGTGATTGACTCCACGCTGCCTCCACAGGTCCAGGAGCGTCTGGAGGAGGTGCAGGGGCTGGTCATCAGGTGGCGGTGCTGGAAGCAGCAGAGGATTGTGGGCAATCAGATGCCAAAAGTGAAGATAAAGGAGACAACCTATAACATGGAGGCAGAAAAGGTCTGTAACCGCTGGGGCAGCCGCCATAGCCACATGTAATAAAAGGATTTTGCGCCGAGCACCAGAGCGCCATCCTGCTTGTCCCGCCGTGGAGGATCCTCAGCGGTTATTGGAAGATATCATTATTCTGCTACGAAAAGAAAAAAGTACCAATATGCCATATGAGTCGTAAAGGATTCCACCAGCACATGGATTATTCCAGCCTTGTAACACCCATCATAAGGGAGGAAACCTCTGAATTTGCTGCTGTGATGTGCCCCTAGCTCCTTGTTTCCTGCCTCCCACCTCCTTGTTTCCTGCCTCCCAGCTCCTTGTTTCCTGCCTCCCAGCTCCTTGTTTCCTGCCTCCCACCTCCTTGTTTCCTGTCCCCCAGCTCCTTGTTTCCTGCCTCCCAGCTCCTTGTTTCCTGTCTCCCAGCTCCTTGTTTCCTGCCTCCCAGCTCCTTGTTTCCTGCCTCCCAGCTCCTTGTTTCCTGTCTCCCAGCTCCTTGTTTCCTGCGTCTCAGCTCCTTGTTTCCTGCCTCCCAGCTCCTTGTTTCCTGCCTCCCAGCTCCTTGTTTCCTGCCTCCCAGCTCCTTGTTTCCTGCGTCTCAGCTCGTTTCCTGTCTCCCAGCTCCTTGTTTCCTGTCTCCCAGCTCCTTGTTTCCTGTCTCCCAGCTCCTTGTTTCCTGCCTCCCAGCTCCTTGTTTCCTGCGTCTCAGCTCGTTTCCTGTCTCCCAGCTCCTTGTTTCCTGTCTCCCAGCTCCTTGTTTCCTTCGTCTCAGCTCCTTGTTTCCTGCCTCCCAGCTCCTTGTTTCCTGCCTCCCAGCTCCTTGTTTCCTGCCTCCCAGCTCCTTGTTTCCTGCCTCCCAGCTCCTTGTTTCCTGCCTCCCAGCTCCTTGTTTCCTGCGTCTCAGCTCCTTGTTTCCTGTCTCCCAGCTCCTTGTTTCCTGTCTCCCAGCTTCTTGTTTCCTGCCTCCCAGCTCCTTGTTTCCTGTCTCCCAGCTCCTTGTTTCCTGCGTCTCAGCTCCTTGTTTCCTGTCTCCCAGCTCCTTGTTTCCTGCCTCCCAGCTCCTTGTTTCCTGCCTCCCAGCTCCTTGTTTCCTGTCTCCCAGCTCCTTGTTTCCTGCGTCTCAGCTCCTTGTTTCCTGTCTCCCAGCTTCTTGTTTCCTGCCTCCCAGCTTCTTGTTTCCTGTCTCCCAGCTCCTTGTTTCCTGTCTCCCAGCTCCTTGTTTCCTGCGTCTCAGCTCCTTGTTTCCTGTCTCCCAGCTCCTTGTTTCCTGTCTCCCAGCTCCTTGTTTCCTGCCTCCCAGCTCCTTGTTTCCTTCGTCTCAGCTCCTTGTTTCCTGCCTCCCAGCTCCTTGTTTCCTGCCTCCCAGCTCCTTGTTTCCTGCCTCCCAGCTCCTTGTTTCCTGCCTCCCAGCTCCTTGTTTCCTGCCTCCCAGCTCCTTGTTTCCTGCGTCTCAGCTCCTTGTTTCCTGTCTCCCAGCTCCTTGTTTCCTGTCTCCCAGCTTCTTGTTTCCTGCCTCCCAGCTCCTTGTTTCCTGTCTCCCAGCTCCTTGTTTCCTGCGTCTCAGCTCCTTGTTTCCTGTCTCCCAGCTCCTTGTTTCCTGCCTCCCAGCTCCTTGTTTCCTGCCTCCCAGCTCCTTGTTTCCTGTCTCCCAGCTCCTTGTTTCCTGCGTCTCAGCTCCTTGTTTCCTGTCTCCCAGCTTCTTGTTTCCTGCCTCCCAGCTTCTTGTTTCCTGCCTCCCAGCTCCTTGTTTCCTGTCTCCCAGCTCCTTGTTTCCTGCGTCTCAGCTCCTTGTTTCCTGTCTCCCAGCTCCTTGTTTCCTGCCTCCCAGCTCCTTGTTTCCTGCCTCCCAGCTCCTTGTTTCCTGTCTCCCAGCTCCTTGTTTCCTGTCTCCCAGCTCCTTGTTTCCTGCGTCTCAGCTCCTTGTTTCCTGCGTCTCAGCTCCTTGTTTCCTGCGTCTCAGCTCCTTGTTTCCTGCCTCCCAGTTTCACTTTTTGCTTCCCATCTCTTTGCTTCCTGCCTCCCAGCTCTTTTCTTCCTGCCTCCCAGTTCATCACTTCTTGCTTCCCATCACTTTGCTTCTTGCCCCCAGCTTCTCACTTGCTACTTCCCAGCTCTTTTCTTCCTGCCCCCCAATTCCTTGCTTTCTGCTGCCTCCCTCCTACATGTCAGCTTTTTGCTTCCTGCCTCTCGGCTCTTTGCTTCCTGCCTCCCAGCTTTTCACTTCCTGCCTCCCAGCTCCTCGCAGCCTTCCCCCAAGTTCCTCCCTCCTATCTGTCAGCTCTTTGCTTCCTGCCTCCCATATCTTTGCTTTCTGCCTCCCAGATCCTCGCTTCCTACCTTCCTTGCTTCCTGCCCTCCAGTTTCTCGCTTCCTGCCCTCCTTATTATTATTATAGTGCCATTTATTCCATGGCACTTTACATGTGAGGAGGGGTATACATAAAAAACGAGTAAAGTAACCTTAAATGATACGTCATGACTGGTACAGGAGGAGAGGACCCTGCCCGCGAGGGCTCACAATCTACAAGGGATGGGTGAGAATACAGTAGGCGAGGGTAGAGCTGGTAGTGCAGCGGTTTGGTGGATCGGTGGTTACTGCAGGTGGTAGGCTTGTCGGAAGAGGTAGGTCTTCAGGTTCTTTTTGAAGGTTTCCATGGTAGGTGAGAGTCTGATATGTTGCGGTAGAGAGTTCCAGAGTAGGGGGTATACACGGGAGAAATCTTGTATACAATTGTGGGAAGAGGAGATAAGAGGGGAGTACAGGAGGAGATCTTGTGAGGATCGGAGGTTTCGTGCAGGTAAGTACCAAGAGACGAGGTCACAGATGTATAGAGGACTCAGGTTGTGGATGGCTTTGTATGTCATGGTTAGGGTTTTGAACTGGAGCCTCTGGGTAATGGGGAGCCAGTGCAGGGATTGACAGAGGGGAGAGGCCGGGGAATAGCGGAGAGACAGGTGGATTAGTTGAGCAGCAGAGTTTTAGGATAGATTGGAGGGGTGCGAGAGTGTTAGAGGGGAGGCCACATAGCAGGAGGTTGCAGTAGTCAAGGCAGGAGATGATGAGGGCATGGACTAGGGTTTTTGCAGATTCTTTGTTGAGGAATGTACGGATCCGCAAAATATTTTTGAGTTGAAGTCGGCAGTAAGTGGAAAGGGCTTGGATATGTGGTTTGAAAGAGAGATCAGTGTCAAGGATAACCCCGAGGCAGCGAGCTTGTGGGACTGGGGAGAGTGGGCAGCCGTTTACTTTAATTGTTAGGTCCGCTGAGGGGATCGAGTGAGATGGGGGAAAGATGATGAATTCTGTTTTGTCCATATTTTTAGAAATCTAGCGGAGAAGAAGGATGAAATAGCAAACAGACATTGAGGGATTCTGTTTAGTAGGGAGGTGATATCTGGTCCAGAGATATAGATCTGTGTGTCATCAGCATAGAGGTGATACTGAAAGCCATGAGATTCTATGAGCTGTCCGAGGCCGAAGGTGTAAATGGAGAAGAGCAGGGGTCCTAGGACTGAACCTTGCGGGACTCCGACGGATAGGGGGCGCAGTGAGGAGGTGGTGTGCGAGTGGGAGACGCTGAATATCCGGTCTGTTGGTATGACGTGATCCAAGATAGGGCCAAGTCTGTGATACCAAGAGATGAGAGGGTCTGTAGTAATAGGGAATGGTCCACTGTGTCAAAGGCAGAGGACAGGTCCAGGAGGGGGAGGACAGAGTAGTGTCGCTTGGCCTTGGTGGTTAAAAGGTCATTGGTGACCTTAGTTCAATTTCAGTGGAGTGGTGTGGCCGGAAGCCTGATGATTGTAAGGGGTCGAAGAGGGAGCAAGAAGAGAGGTGGGCGGACAGTTCAAGATGGATGTGCTGTTCCAGTAGTTTTGAGGCATAGGGGAGAACTGATATGGGGCGATAGCTAGATACAGAGGATGGGTCAAGAGAGGGATGTGATTGAGGCATGTTTAAAGCTTGAGGGAGAAACACCAGTTATTAGTGACAGGTTGAAGAAATGGGTTAGGGTTGGAAGACTGCGGTGAGGTTTGGGATGAAGTGGGATGGGATCGGGTCAAGTGCACAGGTGGTGAGATGTGAATTTGAGAGTACTTTAGAGTGGAGAGTCGATCTTCTGTAATGGTGGAGAAGTTGGTTTTGGAGGAGGAGTGCTGGGCAGTTAGGAGGAAGGGCTCTGGGGGTTGTCGACCAAAACTGTCTCTGATGCTATCAATCTTCTGCTTGAAAAATGAGGCAAAGTCTTCAGCTGAGATGAGTGGGGAAAGTGAAGAGTGGCTGGGGGATGGAGGAAAAAATTGAAGGTATTGAATAGCTGTTTAGGGTTGTGAGACAGAGAGGATATGAGAGATGAGAAGTAGGTTTGTTTAACTGTGGCGAGTGTGGCCTTAAAAGTAGTGAGGGACTGATTGAATGTGATGACTTGCTCGTTGGAGTGGGATCTTCTCCATTTCCGCTCAGCAGCCCTGGTAGCTCGCCTCAGTTCTTTGGTCAGACTGGTGTGCCGGACTGACTGTTGATTTTGCGAGCTTTGGTATGTGTGAGAGGGGTAACTGATTCCAGAACTACAGCTATTGTGGTGTTATATAGAGCGGTAGCGGCATCCGCATTGTGTAGGGGACAAGTTATCTGATTAGTGTGCGCCTTTAGCCGGAGAGGATGGAGCCGAGTGTCCGCGAGTGCTGGCTCTCGTTATATCGCCTGCCATCATTATATGCCGTCCACTGCCTTGTGATGTTCAGCATCGGCTCCTGCAGCATGGTGGAGATCAGGAGTCTCGGGACAGGGCGCACTAGGTGGAGATCAGGAGTCTCGGGACAGGGCGCACTAGGTGGAGATCAGGAGTCTCGGGACAGGGCGCACTAGGTGGAGATCAGGAGTCTCGGGACAGGGCGCACTAGGTGGAGATCAGGAGTCTCGGGACAGGGCGCACTAGGTGGAGATCAGGAGTCTCGGGACAGGGCGCACTAGGTGGAGATCAGGAGTCTCGGGACAGGGCGCAGTAGGTGGAGATCAGGAGTCTCGGGACAGGGCGCACTAGGTGGAGATCAGGAGTCTCGGGACAGGGCGCACTAGGTGGAGATCAGGAGTCTCGGGACAGGGCGCAGTAGATGGAAGCAGCAGCTGTGTGCAGCCTGAGGGCGGTGTCACACGTCCAGATAATTCCGGTACCGGAGCTGTCCGTGTGACATCTGTGTGACATCTGTGTGCTGTCCGTTTGACATCCGTGTACGTGTATTGGAAAAATTAGTGTCATTGTTAACCCTTTGACTTTTAAAAATGCACACGGACAGCATCCATGTGCAGTGCGTGTTTACACGGACTCATTGACTTGTATCCGTGTGATCCGTGCTGTTGCACAAAAACGGACATGTCAGCGAGTTTTGCACAAGGTCCATGAAAACACGCTGAGATCTGCAGAGACACATTCATCAGTGTGTCAGTGACTCCGGTAGGTGAGAAAGCTGTCACTACACCTACCGGAGACGCTGTGAACCAGCCCTGAGACTGTGTAGGAGTCTCCGGATGGTGCTTTGTATGTAAAGTGCGCCGGCCCTGAGGGTGGGACAGGTGGAGCCTCGGAAATGTAGTCTGCAGGCACATCGGAAGAGCTGGCAGCAAGTCAGGATGTAGGCACCACCCGCCATGAGGGGAGCTGCGAGAACAATGAAAGCAACATTAACAGGGGCGCGCGGTGCCCATTACAGAGGCGCGTGGTGCCCATTACAGGGGTGCGCGGTGCCCATTACAGGGGAACGCGGTGCCCATTACAGGGGTGCGAGGTGCCCATTACAGGGGTGCGTGGTGCCCATTACAGGGGCGCGCGGTGCCCATTACAGGGGAGCGCGGTGCCCATTACAGGGGAGCGTGGTGCCCATTACAGGGGCGCTCGGTGCCCATTACAGGGGAGCGTGGTGCCCATTACAGGGGCGCGCGGTGCCCATTACAGGGGCGCTCGGTGCCCATTACAGGGGAGCGTGGTGCCCATTACAGGGGCGCGCGGTGCCCATTACAGGGGTGCGTGGTGCCCATTACAGGGGAGCGTGGTGCCCATTACAGGGGTGCGTGGTGCCCATTACAGGGGAGCGTGGTGCCCATTACAGGGGTGCGTGGTGCCCATTACAGGGGTGCGCGGTGCCCATTACAGGGGTGCGAGGTGCCCATTACAGGGGTGCGTGGTGCCCATTACAGGGGCGCGCGGTGCCCATTACAGGGGAGCGCGGTGCCCATTACAGGGGAGCGTGGTGCCCATTACAGGGGCAGATTGCTTTTAGTTTTCTTTTTGTTTTTTTTGTGTTCTGAAAACCTCACCACGCTGCTGCTTCTCTGCATAGCTGGCCTCTGTGTAGTGGTGTCTCTCACATCATGGGGGTGGCAGTGTCTGTGAGTGACCTCTTCCCTCTATATCCACAGGACATTGGCCCCAGTGCCTTAGAAGAGTTTGAGTGTGCCGAGGACGAGGACGCAGCCCCCTGCCTGGCTCCCAGGGGCCCCAAACTCCGCAGGTATAGAAGGAGGGCGCTCAGTCCTATACTGTTCCAGCCCCCAGCAGGCATAGACCTGGAGGACGGGGTACAGACAGTAGAAGAGGGTCCCAGGAAGTGCACCAAGGGGCCACTGTGGCTGGAGCCCAAGATTCTGCCCACTGGATCCATGAGCCCCAAACCCTCGGAAGAAGAAGCTATGGTGAGAAGACACAGGAGGCCGGCAGGGATCCGGGGGTCACTGGGGCGGAGGAGGCATCATGCACTTAAAAGTAGCAGACTCCATGCACAGGAGCCCCACAGCCCGAGAGCGTCCCCGCGCACAGGAGCCCCACAGCCCGAGAGCGTCCCCGCGCACAGGAGCCCCACAGCCCGAGAGCGTCCCCGCGCACAGGAGCCCCACAGCCTGAGAGCGTCCCCGCGCACAGGAGCCCCACAGCCCGAGAGCGTCCCCGCGCACAGGAGCCCCACAGCCCGAGAGCGTCCCTGCGCACCAGAGCCCCACAGCCCGAGAGCGTCCCCGCGCACAGGAGCCCCACAGCCCGAGAGCGTCCCCGCGCACAGGAGCCCCACAGCCCGAGAGCGTCCCCGCGCACAGGAGCCCCACAGCCCGAGAGCGTCCCCGCGCACAGGAGCCCCACAGCCCGAGAGCGTCCCCGCGCACAGGAGCCCCACAGCCCGAGAGAGTCCCCGCGCACAGGAGCCCCACAGCCCGAGAGCGTCCCCGCGCACAGGAGCCCCACAGCCCGAGAGCGTCCCCGCGCACAGGAGCCCCACAGCCCGAGAGCGTCCCCGCGCACAGGAGCCCCACAGCCCGAGAGCGTCCCCGCGCACAGGAGCCCCACAGCCCGAGAGCGTCCCCGCGCACAGGAGCCCCACAGCCCGAGAGCGTCCCCGCGCACAGGAGCCCCACAGCCCGAGAGCGTCCCCGCGCACAGGAGCCCCACAGCCCGAGAGCGTCCCCGCGCACAGGAGTCCCACAGCCCGAGAGCGTCCCCGCGCACAGGAGTCCCACAGCCCGAGAGCGTCCCCGCGCACAGGAGCCCCACAGCCCGAGAGCGTCCCCGCGCACCAGAGCCCCACAGCCCGAGAGCGTCCCCGCGCACAGGAGCCCCACAGCCCGAGAGCGTCCCCGCGCACAGGAGTCCCACAGCCCGAGAGCGTCCCCGCGCACAGGAGTCCCACAGCCCGAGAGCGTCCCCGCGCACCAGAGCCCCACAGCCCGAGAGCGTCCCCGCGCACCAGAGCCCCACAGCCCGAGAGCGTCCCCGCGCACAGGAGTCCCACAGCCCGAGAGCGTCCCCATGCACTGAAGCTGCGTACTTTGTAAAATCAAATGAGTGGGCACCATCAACCTATAACAGAAAGCATATACTACTGCGGGGATCACCACATGCAAGTAAGCTGAATCAATAGACAAAGGAAAAAGAGGAAAAAGGACTATGCACATATGTGGGATCACCACGCATGAAATATCTGGTTAGAAAATTGTATACATTTTATTGATTGCACAAAACACCACACATTAAAAACAGTTAAAACAATCTGGACAGAGTGTAAGCCGCCGGCTGCAAGAAAATGCAAGGCACTGGTGTATAGTATACAGTCAGGCTACTAATAGAGCTCAATTTGATACAAACAAACAGAATTAGAGGCGATAAAAAAATACACAGTTGAAGTAATCTGCAATCGCTGGGCTTTATTATTGGAACCTGTAATGATTAGATACGATGTGTGGGGAGCAAAAGACAGAGAATAAGCATAAGTAATCCCTGAGGAGATCCCTGCAGTGTTTGGGAAATACCTCTGACTGCTCCATGGTGAAGTGTTGCAGTCCTTATCGGGGTGTGCATCACTATTATACACCATTGGGGTCCCCTTTTGGAGCTTTAGCTGACCTTATTCTAGTCAGGACTCATTTTGTGAGGGTTTATTATTGTTACCCTTGTCAGTGTATTATTTTCAATCAGGTATTTCCCAAACACTGCAGGGATCTCCTCAGGGATTACTTATGCTTATTCTCTGTCTTTTGCTCCCCACACATCGTATTTAATCATTACAGGTTCCAATAATAAAGCCCAGCGATTGCAGATTACTTCAACTGTGTATTTTTTTATCGCCTCTAATTCTGTTTGTTTGTATCAAATTGAGCTCTATTAGTAGCCTGACTGTATACTATACACCAGTGCCTTGCATTTTCTTGCAGCCGGCGGCTTACACTCTGTCCAGATTGTTTTAACTGTTTTTAATGTGTGGTGTTTTGTGCAATCAATAAAATGTATACAATTTTCTAACCAGATATTTCATGCGTGGTGATCCCACATATGTGCATAGTCCTTTTTCCTTTGTCTACTGAAGCTGTGTACTGCCGCGCTCATCAGTCTGTCCCCTCCTATAACGCTGTCTTCTTCCATCTGCTCAGCTGCGCTCACCCCACACGTCCTTCTGGAGGCGCTGTCAGGGCTTTCTAGAGGGCACATTTGGGAGCTTGAAGAGAAAGAAACGAGTTTCAGTTCCAGTTGTGGACGAGGTAACCGACCAATTAGAGTTCTGCGTGTGACGGCTTGTTGTGGCGTGGCCCCTAACACTGCAACTAATACACTTGCCCCCCAACAGACAGGAAATCTCCCAATACAAGAAACTCATCATATACAGGTCACAGGATGCAGAATAGGGACTGCAGCTCTGGAGGTGACTGGAGGATAAGGCACGATGTAACAGCAGAATAGTGACTGCAGCTCTGGAGGATAAGACATGATGTAACAGCAGAATAGTGAGTGCAGCTCTGGAGGTGACTGGAGGATGACATGAGGAGCTATGTAGCTGGAGATGGGGTTGGATATTGTATGCTCCTTCTTAGTCACTCCTGCCCACCTGTACACCGTGTCTGACGGATACGGCTGCTGTCGCTGGTCACACAGGGCGGTCGCACAGATTTCCTTGCTCCTGAGCACAATGACTTTTCTGGAGTGATACAAGAACCGTCCTCTGGAATAGCGGCCATATGGGATGTCGTCCTTTCCACGAGCTGATACACAGGTGGAGACCGTGGGGTTCCGGGGAGGTGCTCGTGTGATGCAGTCTACAGACAGCGCCTCTAAGGTCGCACTTCTGTGTTTTGCTGTGATTTTCATGCTTGCGTGGGCTCCAGTACTAACTCCGATGCCATGTCTTCTGCTGAGCTCTGAATACTGTGACTTTTCTAAATTCCTTTACTAAGTCTTCAGAGAAGAAGGTAAAAATGGCCTCTTAAAGGGGTCAAGCCACAAATGAGGTGCAGGAAATTGTTATCAAATGGTTTATTATGTAATGTAAAAAATGGACCCAGATATCTCGCCCGGCACCTCCTGGTCCAGGCCCACATGTCTCGCCCGGCACCTCCTGGTCCAGGCCCACATGTCTCGCCCGGCACCTCCTGGTCCAGGCCCACATGTCTCGCCCGGCACCTCCTGGTCCAGGCCCACATGTCTCGCCCGGCACCTCCTGGTCCAGGCCCACATGTCTCGCCCAGCACCTCCTGGTCCAGGCCCACATGTCTCGCCCGGCACCTCCTGGTCCAGGCCCACATGTCTCGCCCGGCACCTCCTGGCCCAGGCCCACATGTCTCGCCCGGCACCTCCTGGCCCAGGCCCACATGTCTCGCCCGGCACCTCCTGGCCCAGGCCCACATGTCTCGCCCGGCACCTCCTGGCCCAGGCCCACATGTCTCGCCTGGCACCTCCTGGCCCAGGCCCACATGTCTCGCCCGGCACCTCCTGGCCCAGGCCCACATGTCTCGCCAGGCACCTCCTGGCCCAGGCCCACATGTCTCGCCAGGCACCTCCTGGCCCAGGCCCACATGTCTCGCCCGGCACCTCCTGGTCCAGGCCCACATGTCTCGCCAGGCACCTCCTGGTCCAGGCCCACATGTCTCGCCCGGCACCTCCTGGCCCAGGCTAACGTCTCGCCCGGCACCTCCTGGTCCAGGCCCACATGTCTCGCCCGGCACCTCCTGGTCCAGGCTCGCATATCTCGCCCGGCACCTCCTGGTTCAGATATATTCATCACTCAGATATATTCATTCAGATAGATTTCCCGTCCCTTGGTTACTTAGCCTCGTGTGTCTTACATTCTCAGGTCTGTCTCTGTTTCCTTCATCTTCAGGTCAGCACTTACTTGAACACAAAGGAAGAAACAAAAACTATGTACAAAAGTCTGACTGTGCCGAGAGATTCCAAGATCGCTTGTTCATCTGCATGCAACTCCTCATTTCCCACATTTGAGCATTCTTCTGGTGGTTTACCTAAGAGTACATCGAATGCATTGTTCAGTAGTCTCCTGAGGAAGGAGAAAGCTCACAGATGTACAATAGAAGGAATTATGGGGCTTTGCTCAGATCCAAAACCCAACACCAAAGACATACCAAAATATCAGATCTCTACATGGCCTCCAAAGCAGGAGAACTATGTAAAAAACCCGCTGAGCAAGGACATTGATCCTATATGTGGATCTGGTTCAAAGACATGGGCCCTGAAAAGTCTTCACTCTTGCCCACATCTTACTATAGGGAGAATCCTGACCTTACAGATCTCCAAGGAGACAAACATGTTGAAAAATATCCAGGACCCAATTACAGTGATATCTGTGGATGACTCTTCCAATGTCCAAAACGTAAACTCTGAAGAAGAGCCAGAGCCTACAGCCAATGAGTTGAAGGAGAAAGAAGACACTCACTGGTCGGGCACCAGGTTATGGCTAGATGCCATCACTAGTAGCTCTGGATATTGTAGGCAGAACATTCTTGGGTATGGGAAGACCACAGTCAGTGCACAGAACTCTCGGGAGTTGGAGGACTTCATTGATAACTTTGAGATAGGCAGACTTTCTCCTCTTGTCTTGCAACACCTTGACTGGGACTCACAGGAAGAAACCATGAATTCACCCATGATTGTGGGAGCTGATTCATCAAACTGTGATGTCTCAGATTCCCCATATTATAGTGGAGGAGCTACCACGTTGTCATCTGCAGTCCTTCATAAGATGGGAGGAACATCTAGCGTCTCAGCTCCAATTTTTCATAAGACTGGAGGGACATTTACCACCTCATCGCCAGTCCTTCTGGAGACGGGAGGAACATCTACCCCCTCATCTCCAGTCCTTTATGAGACTGCAGGAACATTTACCACTGCATCTCTTATCCTTCATGAGACTGCAGGAACATTTACTACCTCATCTCCAATCCTTCAGGAGACTGCAGAAACATTTGCCACCTCAACTCCAATCCTTCAGGAGACAACAGGAACATCTTTTTTCTTTTGGAGGAACGTAGACAAGGTGGTAGATCAGTACTGTGTGAAGAAGCATTATGGTGATGGACAGGGAGCATCAATCTGTTCCTGCAATTGTGTCCTCCCTATCCATGAAACCCACTGCAACCCAAGTGACCCCTACAATCTCAGAGAGACCTCACCTGATAAAGGAATATTCACGAAGACCGGTTCACTTCCAGAAGTTCTCCATCCAGACCATGAGTTCTTGGAAATTGATGAGGAGGAGTTGGAAGGCATCTGGAATAATGCCAAGAAAGTTCCAGTAATGTTCCCAGTACAGGCATCTCACCACATTTCAACAAAAGGGATGGTGGGGGATGGTCTATCTCCAGAGAAGCATGACTCTCCTAGAGAACCATATAGCCAAGTATTGGCGGGAACTGAACCAAACATACTGGTGGCCACATTCACTCTGCCATCCTCTACCAGGAGATAATAATAATAATAATAATCTTTATTTTTATATAGCGCTAACATATTCCGCAGCGCTTTACAGTTTGCACACATTTTCATCACTGTCCCCGGTGGGGCTCACAATCTATATTCCCTATCAGTATGTCTTTGGAGTGTGGGAGGAAACCGGAGTACCCGGAGGAAACCCACACAAACACGGGGAGAACATACAAACTCCTTGCAGATGTTGTCCTTCGTGGGATTTGAACCCAGGACTCCACTGAGCCACCGTGCTGCCCTAAGGAGATGTTAGCAATTAGCAACAGAGAAAAGGCCCAATACCTGGAGGGGGAAGAGTGAGTGCGCAATCCGCACCCCGGCAAATTGGTATCCAGAGGACATGAGCAAATCAAGAATAAGTGCACAGACCCCGCTACCGGAGACTGTAGAGAGCAAATCCATGGGTGAGAAGGTATTAGCTCCTCCACCTGCATCCTGGGTATAATAGGTTTTCTGGGTGTTTATATATTTCCTCTTTCTATATTTTGAGCACAATACAATATATATTGATCTTGGGGTATCCGCTGGTATAGGGGTCTTCCTCCTGTATCCTAGGTATATTAGCTCATCCACCTGTATCCTGGGTAGATTAGGTTGTGCCCCGGTATCTTGGTTCTTCGCCAGTATCCTGGGTATATTAGGTTGCCTGCTGGTATCTGTAACCTCCGCGTGTATATTGGGTGTAGTGAAAATATGTATATGTATGGATGTATGACCGACAGTAAATTAGCATTTGTTCTTAGGCTGCAGCTCTTCACAAAGGTCATAGCCTATCTTGAGAACAGGTAGCTTTTCTGGTTGCAGGGTCTCAGACCCCAGGGCGCCTTCCTGAGAACACACAGCATTAGAACCATTTCACACCGCTGATGCTTTTGAAGGAAGACACCAAATGGGACCTAGTTCCAGCCTGACACTTTCTATGTACTATGGGAAAGAAAGAGTAAGACACAGAGCATTTAGAAAAATAATGTATTCATTGGTAAAGTAGCCATGGTCCAGTCACAAACCAGGAATTAGAATATTAACATGAAAGACGGGTCCAGAAATCTGATCTCCAGGCTAAGCCTATAAATCAGGCCATACACAAAGAAAGTTGTTCACAGATTGAGGGCAGCCAAGCTGGTGTGATCTGTTTTCATACTTCCTCCCTCAGGAAGCAGAACAACAGATTGCAAAGTTTAGATATTTCTGTAAGTTTTCTCCCTTTTATAACTGTTTTGCATATTTGTATGTCACTTTCTATTTTCATATTTGTATATCCTTTTATTGTAAGCGCTGCACCTTTTCTATTAAAGCTTAAAAGTTTGATAAGTTTGAACCTTGTATGCTCTAAAGAATCCACAGCCTTAGAGTGTGGGCTCCTGGTGATTGGCATATAGTAGTATATTTGGTTTCCCGCTGGTATCTGTGTCCTCCGCCTTTATCCTGGGTATATTAGGTTGCCCGCTGGTATCTGTGTCCTCCGCCTGTTTCCTGGATATATTAGGTTGCCCGCTGGTATCTGTGTCCTCCACCTGTTTCCTGGGTATATTAGGTTGCCCGCTGGTATCTGTCCTCCGCCTTTATCCTGGGTATATTAGGTTGCCCGCTGGTATCTGTGTCTTCCGCCTTTATCCTGGGTATATTAGGTTGCCCGCTGGTATCTGTGTCCTCCGCCTGTTTCCTGGGTATATTAGGTTGCCCGCTGGTATCTGTGTCCTCCACCTGTTTCCTGGGTATATTAGGTTGCCCGCTGGTATCTGTGTCCTCCACCTGCTTCCTGGGTATATTAGGTTGCCCGCTGGTATCTGTGTCCTCCACCTGTTTCCTGGGTATATTAGGATGCCCGCTGGTATCTGTGTCCTCCGCCTGCTTCCTGGGTATATTAGGTTGCCCGCTGGTATCTGTGTCCTTCACCTGTATCCTGGGTATATTAGGTTGCCCACTGGTATCTGTGTCCTCCTCCTGTATCCTGGGTATATTAGGTTGCCCGCTGGTATCTGTGTCCTCCACCTGTATCCTGGGTATATTAGGTTGCCCGCTGGTATCTGTGTCCTCCTCCTGTATCCTGGGTATATTAGGTTGCCCGCTGGTATCTGTGTCCTTCACCTGTATCCTGGGTATATTAGGTTGCCCGCTGGTATCTGTGTCCTTCACCTGTTTCCTGGGTATATTAGGTTGCCCGCTGGTATCTGTGTCCTTCACCTGTATCCTGGGTATATTAGGTTGCCCGCTGGTATCTGTGTCCTTCACCTGTATCCTGGGTATATTAGGTTGCCCGCTGGTATCTGTGTCCTCCGCCTGTATCCTGGGTATATTAGGTTGCCCGCTGGTATCTGTGTCCTCCTCCTGTATCCTGGGTATATTAGGTTGCCCGCTGGTATCAGTGTCCTCCACCTGTATCCTGGGTATATTAGGTTGCCCGCTGGTATCTGTGTCGTCCGCCTGTATCCTGGGCATATTAGGTTGCCCGCTGGTATCTGTGCCCTCCCTCTGTATCCTGGGTATGTTAGGTTGCCCGCTGGTATCTGTGTCGTCCACCTGTATCCTGGGTATATTAGGTTGCCCGCTGGTATCGGTGTCATCCACCTGTATTCTGGGTGTATTAGGTTGTCTGCCAGCATTGGGATCCTCTGCCTGTGTCCTGGGTATATTAGGTTCTCCATCGGTATCTGGATCCTCTCTCTATATCCTAAGAATATTCGGTTGCCTGCTGGTATCTGGGTGATCCGCCTGTATCCTTGGTATTTTATATTATCCTCTGGTATGTGTCCCCCACTTGTATCCTGGGTATATTAGGTTACCCACTGGTATCTGTGACCTCCCGCTGTATCCTGGGTATATTAGGTGTGAGGCAGTGACAGGTATTAAATGTGAGGGGCGATATGTATCCCCTAGGATGCACACAGAAGTGTATTGAGGCTGCGGCAGTGCATTGCAGTCACAGGCATAACTGTGATTGCGGTGCAAAAGAAAAATAATTTTGGTCTTGGACAAGCTGTTTGTCCAAGGCAGATTTAAGAAAACCCGGTATGGGCTTTTTTTTTTTTTTGGAGCGAACTACAGGATGGTAGTGGGGCACCTAGCTCCCCCCAGGCCGGGTCTTACAAGTGGCCCATGGCCACAGATTCCATTTAAAAACCCTGCAGTAAAGGGTTTGAGTGTGTCAGTGTTTGTTTTGCAAGCAGAAGGTGGCTCTGCAACAGCCGGCTTGTGTGAAGTCAACATAGAGCCAAGAGAAGTGAGCGCCTGAAACCCTTTAGCATTACATGGTGTTGCAGTCACCCACGGCAACAGGTCTTGGTTATGGACTGTGAGTTTTGGACATTAAACACGTTTGCCTCATTTTTGCACTGTGCACTACATAGGTTATCCGCTGGTATCAGTGACCTCCGCCAGTATCCTGGGTATATTAGGTTGCCCACTGGTATCTGTGTCCTCCACCTGTATCCTGGGTATATTTGGTTGCCCGCTGGTATCAGTGTCCTCCGCCAGTGTCCAGGGTATATTAGGTTATCTGCCGTATCAGTGACCTCACCTGTATCCTGGGTATTTTTGGTTGTCCGCTGGTATCAGTGACCTCGCCTGTATCCTAGGTATATTTGGTTGCACGCTGGTATCGGGGTCATCCGCCTGTATCCTGGGTATATTAGGTTATCTGCTGGTATCAGTGACCTCTAGAGTTGAGCGAAACAGGTCGGTCAGATTCAAAAGTCGATGACTTTCGCAAAAGTCGGACATGCGGTCGGCGACCCGAGCGCCAAAGTCGGATTTCACAGAATGCTTGCACGTGACTTTTTTTTTTGTGCTGCGTCGATCGAGAGAGAGAGAGTTTTTGCGCACTTTAAAAAAGCGGTCTGGCATGTAGGTGTGTTTCCTGTCCTCCACTCCCTGCCGACTTTGCTTCCCCATTGACTTGCATTGGGTTTCGTGTTTCGGTCGGACGTCCGACTTTTCACGATAGTCGGCCGATTTCGTTCGACTCGACTTTTGAGAAAGTCGGGTTTCATGAAACCCGACTCGACCCTAAAAAAGGCAAAGTCGCTCATCCCTAGTGACCTCACCTGTATCCTGGGTATATTAGGTTTTCCGCTGGTATCAGTGACCTCTGCCTGTATCCTGGGTATATTTGGTTGCTTGCTGGTATAGGGGTCATCTGCCTGTACCCTGGGTATATTAGGTTATCCGCTGGTATCAGTGTCCTCCGCCTGTATCCTGGGTATATTAGGTTGCTTGCTGGTATCGGGCGTCATCCGCCTGTATCCTGGGTATATTAGGTTATCCGCTGGTATCAGTGTCCTCCACCTGTATCCTGGGTATATTAGGTTTTCCGCTGGTATCAGTGACCTCCGCCTGTATCCGGGGTACATTAGGTTATCTGCTGGTATCGGGGGTCTAACGCCTGTATCCTGGGTATATTTGGTTGCTTGCTGGTATAGGGGTCATCTGTCTGTATCCTGGGTATATTAGGTTATCTGCTGGTATCGGGGTCATCCGCCTGTATCCTGGGTATATTTGGTTATCCGCTGGTATCAGTGACCTCCGCCTGTATCCTGGGTATATTAGGTTATCCGCTGGTATCAGTGACCTCCGCCTGTATCCTGGGTATATTAGGTTATCCGCTGGTATCAGTGACCTCCGCCTGTATCCTGGGTATATTAGGTTTTCCGCTGGTATCCTGGGTATGTTAGGTTATCCGCTGGTATCAGTGACCTCCGCCTGTATCCTGGGTATATTTGGTTGCTTGATGGTATAGGGGTCATCTGCCTGCATCCTGGGTATATTAGGTTATCCGCTGGTATCGGGGGGTCAAACGCCTGTATCCTGGGTATATTTGGTTGCTTGCTGGTATAGGGGTCATCCGCCTGTATCCTGGGTATATTAGGTTATCCACTGGTATCGGGGGTCATTCGCCTGTATCCTGGGTATATTAGGTTATCCGCTGGTATCAGTGTCCTCCGCCTGTATCCTGGGTGTGATGTACAATGTCTGTGAGGTATGGGGTTTTGTCCACAAAATATGATGTTTTCTGTTGTAACTTTCCAGAAAGATCCGGCAGATATGACAATCCAGGCTGCTAGCTCTGCAGCTTCATCCCTCCTCCCTTCACACACACACAGAGCAGTGCCACCCCCCCTCCTCTACAGCCTGTGTTCGCACTAGTAATAGGAGACCCCCCTGCTGCTACAACCATTTGTTTCCTTCTCTCCTCTTCAGAGCGGGAAAAACTTCTTTGTTTGAAACGAATAAAACTATGAGAGACTATACCATAAGAACCAAATACCCTAGAGATATGAAAGTCACATTTTTGTAATCCGGACGGTCACAGCGTCGCTGCCGTGGTTCTGGCGAAGCGTAATCCTTTCAGAACCTGAGATATGTGTTCCAGCTAAACGGTGTATCAGAACTACTGCATATTTGGTCTTGAATTATTGTACTCAACAAATCACAACCAATGATGCCCTATATGTGTCTGTGCGGGCTGCCCCCACGGAGTTATGATTAGTATAAGTTTTCTAGTGTAATTCTACATCCAAAGGAGAGAGGTGGGATTAACCCAGCATGCATCTCTCTGTGATGTCACATAGCAAGTCTACAAAGCATTTCCTGGACAAAACCAGAGCAGAACAGCTCAAGTCGTCGTGTTAGAAAGATCCCCAGATGAGCGGAGAAGTGCAGCTCCGCCTCCACCCACCTTAGCCGCATGGTCTGCCTAAGGAACAATATGGAACTGTGAGTGTACTCTCTTTGTTTTCTCCACTTTTATTTTATACCTGTACTGTACATATTTTATGTCTCAATTTTATAGCAACTTTTATCTGTAATCACTGTCCTCTTTCGGAAAATAAATGAAATAATTATTTAGATCTGTCTCTATGCTCTAAGACTCGAACTATACGCCTTTGATAGATAATCGCTACTAATTCAAGGGGTTTGCCACGGACCCTCTTAATTTAACACTGTGAATTAAGTAAGCGTGACTGGTGGCAGCACGTTGTGCACGGCTATTGCGGCTTGCTGGCAGTCTAGAAGGGTCTTATATAGCTGAATGAGGGGCTGCGGCCACAGCTGATAATTCCCTTACTGCAGAAGCCTAATTGCCGGTTCACAACAGGCAGCCCGTCCGGCGACTAATTATCCTAGGTGCAGTTCCCTGACTGACCTGAGGGTAAGGGGGGCGCCGGAGAGCTGCGAGTTCCAAAGTGGAACTGAGAAAGTGGGATATACATAAATCCCCGCAGTACTTGGAAGATTGATAGCAGTGGTGGGGCATCCAAATTAAACTCCCCCTGCGGCAAATTGTAGAGCGAGATTAGCTTGCTGGATATTTTTGGTCACATGGTGCCAGTGTTGGGATAACTAAGATAAGCCCCACTGCGCCTGTGATAGCCGTGTGCCGGCATTGTGTCACGCCCCTCCGTCCGCTGATACACCGGTGTCAGTGGTGGGATTGTGACATAGTGGTGACACAGGGTCCGCTGTCCGTCGCGTTTTGGTGGCAGCGGGACCCCCGTTAGTGTCGCCCGTATTTGGACGAACGGCGGTGGGCTGTTCGTCACACTGGGTATATTAGGTTATCCGCTGGTATCGGGGGTCATCTGCCTGTATCCTGGGTATATTAGGTTATCCGCTGGTATCAGTGAACTCCGCCTGTATCCTGGGTATATTAGGTTTTCCGCTGGTATCCTGGGTATATTAGGTTATCCGCTGGTATCAGTGACCTCCGCCTGTATCCTGGGTATATTTGGTTGCTTGATGGTATAGGGGTCATCTGCCTGTATCCTGGGTATATTTGGTTGCTTGCTGGTATCGGGGTCATCTGCCTATATCCTGGGTATATTAGGTTGCCCGCTGGTATCGGGGTCATCCGCCTGTATCCTGGGTATATTAGGTTGCCCGCTGGTATCAGTGACCTCTGCCTGTATCCTGGGTATATTAGGCTATCCGCTGATATCTGTGTCCTCCGCCTGTATCCTGGGTTTATTAGGTTGCCTGCTGGTATCAGTGACCTCTGCCTGTATCCTGGGTATATTTGGTTGCCCGGTGGTATCAGTGACCTCCACCTGTATCCTGGGTATATTTGGTTGCCCGCTGGTATCAGTGACCTCTGCCTGTATCTTGGGTATATTAGGTTGCCCGCTGGTATCAGTGACCTCCGCCTGTATCCTGGGTATATTAGGTTGCCCGCTGGTATCAGTGACCTCCGCCTGTATCCTGGGTATATTAGTTTATCCGCAGGTATCAGTGACCTCCGCCTGTATCCTGGGTATATTAGTTTATCCGCAGGTACCAGTGACCTCCGCCTTTATCCTGGGTATATTAGGTTTTCCGCTGGTATCAGTGACCTCAGCCTGTATCCGGGGTACATTAGGTTATCCGCTGGTATCGGGGGTCAAACGCCTGTATCCTGGGTATATTTGGTTGCTTGCTGGTATAGGGGTCATCCGCCTGTATCCTGGGTATATTAGGTTATCCGCTGGTATCGGGGGTCATTCGCCTGTATCCTGGGTATATTAGGTTATCCGCTGGTATCAGTGTCCTCCGCCTGTATTCTGGGTATATTAGGTTATCCGCTGGTATCGGGGGTCATCTGCCTGTATCCTGGGTATATTAGGTTATCCGCTGGTATCAGTGACCTCCGCCTGTATCCTGGGTATATTAGGTTATCCGCTGGTATCAGTGACCTCCGCCTGTATCCTGGGTATATTAGGTTTTCCGCTGGTATCCTGGGTATATTAGGTTATCCGCTGGTATCAGTGACCTCCGCCTGTATCCTGGGTATATTTGGTTGCTTGATGGTATAGGGGTCATCTGCCTGTATCCTGGGTATATTTGGTTGCTTGCTGGTATCAGGGTCATCTGCCTATATCCTGGGTATATTAGGTTGCCCGCTGGTATGGGGGTCATCCGCCTGTATCCTGAGTATATTAGGTTGCTCGCTGGTGTCAGTGACCTCTGCCTGTATCCTGGGTATATTAGGCTATCCGCTGATATCTGTGTCCTCCGCCTGTATCCTGGGTTTATTAGGTTGCCCGCTGGTATCAGTGACCTCTGCCTGTATCCTGGGTATATTTGGTTGCCCGCTGGTATCAGTGACCTCTGCCTGTATCCTGGGTATATTTGGTTGCCCGCTGGTATCAGTGACCTCCGCCTGTATCCTGGGTATATTTGGTTGCCCGCTGGTATCAGTGACCTCTGCCTGTATCCTGGGTATATTAGGTTGCCCGCTGGTATCAGTGACCTCCTCCTGTATCCTGGGTATATTAGGTTATCCGCTGGTATCAGTGACCTCTGCCTGTATCCTGGGTATATTAGTTTATCCACTGGTATCAGTGACCTCCGCCTGTGTCCTGGGTATATTAGGCTATCCGCTGATATCTGTGTCCTCCGCCTGTATCCTGGGTTTATTAGGTTGTCTGGTATAAGGCAGATGCTTTCATGACCATGAGGCAATGACCCAATAAAGTTCAACTTATAAATGTCTTTGCCAACTTACGAAATAAATTCAGACTTTTATCATCCGGTTCACAGTCGTAGCGTCCTTATTTCATCTATTTCCGTGGGCGACTGCAAGTGAGACCTGCCAGTAACCTGTGGTGAGATTGAGTGTGGTGAAATATTGGCCTGCCCTAGTCACTCAGTCAGCTCGTCCACCCGGAGCATTTGACACCTCATTTAATTTACAGAAATCTTTACAGAACAGCTACAATCCGTCCAGCTTTGGAATCGGCACAATGGGACTAGCCCACTCACTCTGGTACTCCTCAATTACTCCCTGGTGGAGCATTTGTCTTTCCTCGCCGGCGATGGCTTTCATCCGGGCTCCTGGCACACGGAATGGTTTCATTCGTACCCTTGCCGGATGCTCGAAGACAATGTCATGTCGGATCACAGATGTATGGCCGGGTGGTTCTCAGACTACATCCATATTCAGCTGCACCAGTTTCCGAGCCTCCCATCGCTGCTGTTTAGAGAGAACATTGCTCATCTTTGCCTCTCTCTCGGCTTCCTCCTGGGTTGGTGTTGGAGCTTCTCAGATAATACGGCCAGAGACGCATCTGTAGCCATACATTCTATCACGGTCGTGGTTTGTGGAAACCCTGTGGCACGAACCACGGAGAGCCTGGAGGGGCGTGACTAAGGCTGGTTTCACACTTGCGGTTTTTTTTTTGCGCAAAAAAAGCATGCGTTTTTTCTTCCTATACTTTACATGGGTGCGCATACACATGCGTTTGTACGCATTTGTATGCGCATGCGTTTTTTTGTAGTGTGCGCTCGGGCGCACAAAATGCATCCTGTTGCATTTTTTGTGCGTCCGACTTGTCCCAAAAAAACGCATGCGCACGCAATGTGGGTTTTTTTTTCACCCAACCACCCATTATAGTCTATGGGTGCGAAGTGTGAAAGTAGCCTAAGCGATCACTTCACTATTCACTAGAGCCTCTGATAGTGAGGTTAGACCTGGCTCCCGATGAGCAGCAGGCAGGATTTGCTTCAGAGTGCAGCAGGCAGGATTTGCTTCAGAGTATAACAGGCAGGATTTGCGTCACGAGTGCAGCAGGCAGGATTTGCTTCAGAGTATAACAGGCAGGACTTGCACTGGTTTGCAACCTTACACAACATAGACTGAAACAGGAAGGTTGCTCAGGCACCTCCCCAGTGGAGAGGAAGCAATATATACATAATGCCTCCAAACCATTGACTGGGGAGGAAATAGCAAGTGCACGCACTGATCCTTTACGAGGGTGGGCGCGCGCCCTTAAAACATGGCCAGAGGCCCAGCTGGAAGTGCTGCTGGGAGCATGAGATAGAGAGGAACCAACTGCAGCGCGGGTGAGTGAACTGACACGCCGGGAAGCCGGCGTGGTGCTAACACATTCCCTGTCTTTCCATGCCTTTAGCACACCTACGTGATCCAGTTGTTCGGGTTTCCTCTTCATGGGCTGGTGTACCCTGTATTTCACCTCTCCAACCTTTTCCAGGCCTTTGCCACATGGCTATGAGCTTACTTTCGGCGGTGGGCACTAAGACTAACACCCGATCTCTTCTTTAAAGGATCACACTGTGGCCTTCCTATTATATGCTTGGCTTTGCGCTGCCAGGACATCCACTAGTTATGTGGAGTAGGCTCCTGTTCCCACGTCACTTTGGCTACATCCAGCAGGCCCCGGGGATGTCTGCTGTATAACAGCTCAAATGGAGAGAATCCCATTGAAGACTGCGGTATCTCCTGGATGACAAACATTAAATAGGGTAGTAACAAGTCCCAATCCCTCCCATCCTTAGAAACCACTTTCATTAGCATAGATTTTAGGGTTTCGTTAAATCTCTCCAATAGACCATCAGTCTGTGTATGGTACACTGATGAGAAAAATTGTTTTATCTCTAGCAGTTTACACAACTCCTTTATCACCTTGGACATACCAGGAGTCCCCTGATTCGTAAGGATCTCCTTAGGTAGCTCAAGGCGGCAGAACATGGCATGGAACATGGAAACGTGCGGTGGGTGCAGTACTGACACTCAGAGCAAGACTCACAAAACCTCTGAACCTCGGCATACATGCTGGGCAAAAAGAACCTTTCCAGAATACGCTCCTGTGTCTTTTTAACTCCTAGATGGCTACTCAGCATGTGCTTATGGGCCATCTTGAGCACTGTTTGGCGGCACGATTGAACCACTGCCAGCTTTTCAATGAATTCATCCTGGATTCTGTCAACCGGGTATAGCAACTATGATGAAAAAATGCCTCTGCCCCCAGTTGCTGAATCACCCCATTTATCTCTATCGCCCTATCCCGTGCCCAGGACAGTGTGAGATGCTGGAGTTGAGCTCTTCCAAAAGTCCCCCGGGACACTTCCAGCTCCAGGATTGAAACCTCTCCTGCCAAGACCTCTGCGGCAGGTATCCCTGACTCGGGATCTTCACGTTCAATCCTATACCTTGGTAGGGTTAGTTTTACTCTCCTATAGGGACCAGAACAGGGGCAAGTCTCTTCCCAAAATAGTCTCATAAGAAAGGGGTCTTCACTAACCCAACTACACATGTAATGTCCCCGCACAGGGTGGAAAAGGAAACCTCCGCTGTCAGATACTCCAGGAGTTCCCCATATATACAGATTAGCATGATTTTTCATCTAGTGTGTTCTACCCCCGAGATCAATGACTCATGGACGAGTGTCACTAGGATCCCTGAGTTCAAGAGCCTCTGCCGGGTGACCTTTGACGTGCACAGCCATGCTCTCAGCCGGGTGACCTTTGACGTGCACAGCCATGCTCTCAGCCGGGTGACCTTTGACGTGCACAGCCATGCTCTCTGCCGGGTGACCTTTCACATGCACAGCCATGCTCTCTGCCGGGTGACCTTTGACGTGCACAGCCATGCTCTCTGCCGGGTGACCTTTCACATGCACAGCCATGCTCTCTGCCGGGTGACCTTTGACGTGCACAGCCATGCTCTCTGTCGGGGGACCTTTGACGTGCACAGCCATGCTCTCTGCCGGGTGACCTTTGACGTGCACAGCCATGCTCTCTGCCGGGTGACCTTTGACGTGCACAGCCATGCTCTCTGCCGGGTGACCTTTGACGTGCACAGCCATGCTCTCTGCCGGGTGACCTTTGACATGCACAGCCATGCTCTCTGCCGGGTGATCTTTGACGTGCACAGCCATGCTCTCTGCCAGGTGACCTTTGACGTGCACAGCCATGCTCTCTGCCGGGTGACCTTTGACGTGCACATCCATGCTCTCTGCCGGGTGACCTTTGACGTGCACAGCCATGCTCCCTGCCGGGTGACCTTTAACATGCACAGCCATGCATATACAGAGACTCCTGCTCTGCTGCTTCAAAACCAACACTGACACAGCAAACCATTACCTGCAGGATTAATTGTGAATCGTGGACATGGGCCACTTGCAAGACCCAAATTGGAGAGACCGATCCATCACACTAGCTTCCTACAAATCTCTCTAAAATAAAAGTCCATGTTTTCCTAAATCTGACTTGGTTAAATAGCTTGAACCAGTCCACACTTATTTTTATGTTGTGTTGTAACCACAGCTGTGGCAGTAATCACAATGTTCTCCAGCGGGTTCAGCATGTTTCAATACACATCCTAGGGGACACAAAACGACCCTCATATAGGATACCCATAATGGCAGGCACGGTACTGCATAAGGAACGTGCCTCTGACTGGGGAGCTCATATGACTAAGGATATCCTTAAAGACAAAAATGTCCAGGAAGGATGGGAAATCTTGAAAAATGAAATTCTCAAAGCACAATTGTTAACAATTCCGAAAAGAGGGAAGAATAGGAAGCATTTAAGGAAGCCAGGATAGATGAACACAGAACTTAAGCACATGCTGAAAAGGAAGAAAAAAATGTTCATAAAATGGAAAGAGGGAGGCATATCTAAAGAAGAATATAATGCTGTCTGCAGAACCTGCAGGGCACAAATCAGGTTAGTAAAGCTGACAATGAATTGAGGCTTGCAAGAGATGTCAAAAGCAATAATAAAGGATTTTGGGGATATGTCAAAAGTAAAAGAAAAGTCAAAGATGCTATAGGATTTTTACAGGATGAAAATGATGAAATGGTAAGACAGGATGTTGAGAAGGCCGAACTTTTAAATTCCTATTTTGCATCTGTTTTCTCTCAGAAAGGAAATGTAACATCAACTGTTCTTCACTGTCCTATTAAGGGAATAGAAGAATCCAGGATATCTATAAACAGAAATATAGTGAGGAAACACTTAGCTAACCTAAATGTATTCAAGTCTCCAGGTCCAGATGAATTACACCCCAGAGTACTGAAGGAGATAGCAGAAGAAATTTTTGAACCCCTCTCCATAATCTTTGAAAATTCTTGGAGAACAGGAGAAGTCCCAGAAGACTGGAGAAGAGCAAATGTTGTTCCTATCTTCAAAAAGGGGAAGAAGGTGGACCCAGGCAACTATAGGCCGGTGAGTCTGACTTCTATACCAGGAAAGATCTTTGAACAAATTATTAAACAACATGTATGTCAGTACCTGGATAAGAATGAAGTGATTAAACAGAGTCAGCATGGGTTTGTAACTAATAAGTCATGTCAGACTAACTTAATTTCCTTCTATGATGGAATCACTGATTGGGTGGATCAGGGAAATGCTGTAGATATAGTTTATCTTGACTTCAGCAAAGCATTTGACAAAGTATCTCATACAATCCTTATTGAAAAAATGACTAAGTATGGAATGGACAAGGCAACTGTTAGGTGGATTCATAACTGGCTTAGTGATCGTACCCAAAGAGTGGTCGTAAATGGCTGCACATCCAGCTGGAAGAATGTCTCAAGTGGGGTACCACAGGGCTCTGTCCTGGGCCCTGTATTGTTCAACATCTTTATCAACGATTTAGATGAAGGAATTGAGGGTAAACTGATTAAATTTGCTGATGACACAAAGCTAGGAGGGATAGCTAATACTAGAGAAGAGAGAGAGAGGATTCAAAAAGATATAAATAAACTGGAGAAGTGGGCAGCAACTAACAGAATGGTTTTTAACAGGGAAAAATGCAAAGTACTACATCTGGGCAATAAAAATGAAAAAAGCATATACAGAATGGGAGGAATAGGGCTAAGCAACAGCACATGTGAAAAAGACTTGGGTATACTAATAGATCACAGACTGAATATGAGTCAACAGTGTGATGCAGCAGCAAAAAAGGCAAATGCAATTCTAGGATGTATTAACAGAAGCATACAGTCTAGATCACGTGAAGTCATTATTTCCCTCTACTCCTCTTTGGTCAGACCTCATCTGGAATATTGTGTCCAGTTTTGGGCACCACATTTTAAAAAAGACATCAACAAACTGGAGCAAGTTCAGAAAAGAGCGACCAGAATGGTGACCGGTCTGCAAACCCTGTCTTATGAGGAAAGGTTGCAGGATTTGGGAATGTTTAGTTTGCAAAAGAGAAGACTGCGAGGAGACTTAATAGCTGTATACAAATATCTAAAGGGCTGTCACATTGTAGAAGGATCAACTTTATTCTCATTTGCACAAGGAAAGACTAGAAGCAATGGGATGAAACTGAATGGGAGGAGACACAGATTAGATATTAGAAAAAACTTTTTGACAGTTAGAGTGATCAATGAGTGGAACAGGCTGCCACGAGAAGTGGTGAGTTCTCCTTCAATGGATGTCTTCAAACAGAGGCTGGACAGACATCTGACTGGGATGATTTAGCGAATCCTGCTTTGTGCAGGGGGTTGGACCAGATGGCCCAGGAGGTCCCTTCCAACTCTGCGATTCTATGATTCTATGATTCTAAGGACAATAAAATACTGTCAGTGCCCAATCCCCCTTCCTTCGCACCACTCCCCTCGGTGAGGCACTAATTGGGATGCCCTGCCGTCCAATGGCTCTTAATGAGGATGTTGCTACGGCCACACCTACAGGGGTTAAATCCAGGTGCCCGTTTCAGTAACTTCCTTTTCCTGCGGTGGACACCTGGAAGTTTCGAAACCGCTCGTTGGCCAAATCGCCTGTCGATCGCAGACAGGATCTCAGCTATGAGCCGCCCGTTACGAAATGTAATTGCCTTTCTCTTCTTTCGTAATTAATAAACTGTGACCGACCTGTTCAACCCATCTAGGTCTGGCTGAGTTTTCATTACGGGATTGGTGGGAAGGGGGGGGGAAGGCACTGTTTAAGACACAAGGGTCTCCACAGTCCTGCCTCACAGCGGGTATCGGGATCCTCCGCCTGTTTCCTAGGTATATTAGGTTATCCGCTGGTATCGGGATCCTCCGCCTGTTTCCTAGGTATATTAGGTTATCCGCTGGTATCGGGATCCTCCGCCTGTTTCCTAGGTATATTAGGTTATCCGCTGGTATCGGGATCCTCCGCCTGTTTCCTAGGTATATTAGGTTATCCGCTGGTATCGGGATCCTCCTCCTGTTTCCTGGATATATATTAGGTTATCCATTGGTATCTGGATCGTCTGCCTGTATCCTGGGAATATTCGGTTGTCTGCCGGTATCTGGATCCTCCTCCTGTATCCTAGGTATATTAGGTTGCCTGCTGTTATTGAGTAGTTCTGCCTGTATCCTGGGTAAAATCAGCTGCTTGTCAGCATCGGAATCCTTTGTTTCCTGGGTATATTAATTTATCCGCCGGTATTTGGTTCCCCAGCCTGTATCCTACGTATGTTTGGTTTTCTGCCGGTACCTGGGAACCCACGCCTGTATTCTAGGTATATTAAGTTGTCTGCTTTTATCGGGATTCACCTCCTGTTTCCTGGGTATATTAGGTTATCCGCTGATATTGGGATCCTCTGCCGGTATCCTAGGTATATTTGGTTGCCTGCTGATATTGAGGTTCTCCGCCTGTATCCTGAATATATTTAGTTTCCCTCTGGTATCAGGGTCTTCTACCTGTATCCTGGGTATATTGAGTTTCCCACTGGTATCAGAATCCTGCGCCTGTATCCTGGGTATAGTCGGTTATCCGCTGATATCGGAATCCTTCGCCTGTGTCCTGGATATATTAGGTTTCCTGCCTGTATCCTGGGTATATTGGGTTTCCGCTGATATCGGAATCCTCCTCCTGTATCCTGGGTATATTGGGTTTCCCCGTTGGTATTGAAATCCTCCGCCTGTATGCTGGGTATATTGGGTTTCCCGCTGCTATCGGAATCCTACGCCTGTATCCTGGGTATACTTGATTATCTACCGGTATCTGGGTCCTCCGCCTGTATCCTGGGTATATTGGGTTTCCGCTGGTATCGGAATCCTCCGCCTGTATCCTGGGTATATTGGGTTTCCGCTGGTATCGGAATCCTCCGCCTGTATCCTGGGTATATTGAGTTTCCGCTGGTATCGGAATCCTAAGCCTGTATCCTGGGTATATTGGGTTTCCTGCTGGTATCGGAATCCTCTGCCTGTATCCTGGGTATATTGGGTTTCCCGTTGCTATCGGAATCCTATGCCTGTATCCTGGGTATACTTGATTATCTACCGGTATCTGGGTACTCCGCCTGTACCCTGGGTATATTGAGTTTCCTGCTGGTATTGGAATCCTCTGCCTGTATGCTGGGTATATTGGGTTTCCCGCTGGTATCGGAATCCTCCTCCTGTATCCTGGGTATATTGGGTTTCCCATTGGTATCGAAATCCTCCGCCTGTATGCTGGGTATATTGGGTTTCCCGCTGGTATCGAAATCCTATGCCTGTATCCTGGGTATACTTGATTATCTACCGGTATCTGGGTACTCCGCCTGTATGCTGGGTATATTGGGTTTCCCGCTGGTATCGGAATCCTCCTCCTGTATCCTGGATATATTGGGTTTCCCGTTGGTATCAAAATCCTCCGCCTGTATCCTGGATATATTGAGTTTCCCACTGGTATCAGAATCCTGCGCCTGTATCCTGGGTATAGTCGGTTATCCGCTGATATCGGAATCCTTCGCCTGTGTCCTGGATATATTAGGTTTCCTGCCTGTATCCTGGGTATATTGGGTTTCCGCTGATATCGGAATCCTCCTCCTGTATCCTGGGTATATTGGGTTTCCCCGTTGGTATTGAAATCCTCCGCCTGTATGCTGGGTATATTGGGTTTCCCGCTGCTATCGGAATCCTACGCCTGTATCCTGGGTATACTTGATTATCTACCGGTATCTGGGTCCTCCGCCTGTATCCTGGGTATATTGGGTTTCCGCTGGTATCGGAATCCTCCGCCTGTATCCTGGGTATATTGGGTTTCCGCTGGTATCGGAATCCTCCGCCTGTATCCTGGGTATATTGAGTTTCCGCTGGTATCGGAATCCTAAGCCTGTATCCTGGGTATATTGGGTTTCCTGCTGGTATCGGAATCCTCTGCCTGTATCCTGGGTATATTGGGTTTCCCGTTGCTATCGGAATCCTATGCCTGTATCCTGGGTATACTTGATTATCTACCGGTATCTGGGTACTCCGCCTGTACCCTGGGTATATTGAGTTTCCTGCTGGTATTGGAATCCTCTGCCTGTATGCTGGGTATATTGGGTTTCCCGCTGGTATCGGAATCCTCCTCCTGTATCCTGGGTATATTGGGTTTCCCATTGGTATCGAAATCCTCCGCCTGTATGCTGGGTATATTGGGTTTCCCGCTGGTATCGAAATCCTATGCCTGTATCCTGGGTATACTTGATTATCTACCGGTATCTGGGTACTCCGCCTGTATGCTGGGTATATTGGGTTTCCCGCTGGTATCGGAATCCTCCTCCTGTATCCTGGATATATTGGGTTTCCCGTTGGTATCAAAATCCTCCGCCTGTATCCTGGGTATATTGGGTTTCTCGCTGGTATCGGAATCCTCCGCCTGTATCCTGAGTATATTTGGTTTCCGCTGGTATTGGAATCCTACGCCTGTATCCTGGGTATATTGGGTTTCCGCTGGTATCGGAATCCTCCGCCTGTATCCTGAGTATATTGGGTTTCCGCTGATATCGGAATCCTCCGCCTGTATCCTGGGTATATTGGGTTTCCGCTGGTATAGGAATCCTACGCCTGTATCCTGGGTATATTGGGTTTCCGCTGGTTTAGGAATCCTCCGCCTGTATCCTGAGTATATTGGGTTTCCACTGGTAGCGGAATCCTCCGCCTGTATCCTGGGTATATTGGGTTTCCGCTGGTATCGGAATCCTCCACCTGTATCCTGTGTATATTGGGTTTCCCGCTGGTATTGGGATCCTCCGCTTGTATTCTGGGTATATTGGGTTTCTGCTGGTATCGGAATCCTCCGCCTGTTATTCTGGGTATATTGGGTTTCTGCTGGTATCGGAATCCTCCGCCTGTATCCTGGGTATATTGGGTTTCCGCTGGTATCGGAATCCTCCGGCTGTATCCTGGGTATATTGGGTTTCTGCTGGTATCGGAATCCTCCGCCTGTATCCTGGGTATATTGGGTTTCCGCTGGTATCGGAATCCTCTGGCTGTATCCTGGGTATATTGGATTTCCGCTGGTATAGGAATCCTCTGCCTGTATCCTGGGTATATTGGGTTTCCCGCTGGTATCGGAATCCTCCGCATGTATCCTGGGTATATTAGGTTATCCGCTGGTATTTAGTTCTTCCTCCTGTATCTTGGATATATTTAGTTAACTACTTGTATCCTGGGTGTTCTTAGTTTTAGTTTTTTTTGCTGTTATAGATGAACCGGAAACTGGAATTTCACCTGATGGAGGGACCCTTGGAAAGGAAGCCGGTCCTACAGGTCGGGGGTCGTAAGGTAAGTGGAATATTGAATGATGAGGAAAGGTATGGAGTCAGGCAGATTCCAGGAGGCTTTCTGTTGAAATGGGCGGTATTTGACATTTCTGTCACAGTGGGTTGCACCTGAGTCTCCCGGTCACAGTGGATGGTGTCTGTGCCTTTGGTGGGCAATGCCTGAGCCTTTGTCACATTGTGCAATGCCCGAGCCTTTGTCGCTGTGGCCGTGCACGAGCCTTTGTCGTGCTGGACGGTGCCCGAGCATTTTCTGCGGTGGACGGTGCCTGAGCCTCTGCTGTGGTGGTCGATATATGAGCCTTTGCCACGGTGGACGGTGCCTGAGCATTTGTTGCAGTCGGTGGTGCTCGAGACTTTGACATGGTGGGCGGTGCCCTAGCATTTGGGCACGTTGGCGGTGCCCGAGTCTTTGATACGGTGGGCGGTGTCCTAGCATTTGTTGCAGTCGGCAGTGCCTGAGTATTTGTTGCAGGCGGTGGTGCTCGAGCATTTGTTGCAGTTGGTGGTGCCCGAGAGGTTGACACAGTGGGCGGTGCCCTAGTATTTGTTGTGGTGGATGGTGCCTGAGCCTTTGCCACGGTGGGCGATGCATGAGCCTTTTCTGTGGTTGGTGGAGCTCACGCCTTTGCCACGGTGGGCGATGCATGAGCCTTTTCTGTGGTAGGTGGGGCTCAAGCCTTTGCCGCGGTGGGCGATGCATGAGCCTTTTCTGCGGTTGGTGGGGCTTGAGCCTTTGCAACGGTGGGTTGGGCTCAAGCCTTTGCCACGGTGGGCGATGCATGAGCCTTTTCTGCGGTTGGTGGGGCTGGCGCCTTTGCCACGGTGGGCGATGCATGAGCCTTTTCTGCGGTTGGTGGGGCTCAAGCCTTTGCCACGGTGGACAATGCATGAGCCTTTTCTGCGGTTGGTGGGGCTCAAGCCTTTGCCACGGTGGGCGATGCATGAGCCTTTTCTGCGGTTGGTGGGGCTGGCGCCTTTGCCACGGTGGGCGATGCATGAGCCTTTTCTGCGGTTGGTGGGGCTCAAGCCTTTGCCACGGTGGGCGATGCATGAGCCTTTTCTGCGGTTGGTGGGGCTCAAGCCTTTGCCACGGTGGACAATGCATGAGCCTTTTCTGCGGTTGGTGGGGCTGGTGCCTTTGCCACGGTGGGCGATGCATGAGCCTTTTCTGCGGTTGGTGGGGCTCAAGCCTTTGCCACGGTGGGCGATGCATGAGCCTTTTCTGCGGTTGGTGGGGCTGGCGCCTTTGCCACGGTGGGCGATGCATGAGCCTTTCCTGCGGTTGGTGGGGCTGGCGCCTTTGCCACGGTGGGCGATGCATGAGCCTTTTCTGCGGTTGGTGGGGCTCAAGCCTTTGCCACGGTGGGCGATGCATGAGCCTTTTCTGCGGTTGGTGGGGCTCAAGCCTTTGCCATGGAGGGCGATGCATGAGCCTTTTCTGCAGTTGGTGGGGCTCGAGCCTTTGCCACGGTGGGCGATGCATGAGCCTTTTCTGCGGTTGGTGTGGCTCGAGCCTTTGCCATGGAGGGCGATGCATGAGCCTTTTCTGCGGTTGGTGTGGCTCGAGCCTTTGCCACGGTGGGCGATGCATGAGCCTTTTCTGCGGTGGGTGGGGCTCGATCCTTTGCGGTGGATGGGGCCTGAACCTTTGCCCTGATGTCTGTTGTAGTTGATAGAGGTTTCAATCGATCATAGTTTTGCCGTCGCTGTCATCACTCGGTCTTCTTGCCCCCAGGCCTCCAGCCGCACGTGGGGGACGTTTTACGCTGTCCTGGTGAGGAGGACCCTCTGGGTCTACCATGACCACAAATATTCCACTAAGGTGAGTGTGACCTACAGAAGCCCCCCATGTATGATATAACCAAGAGTTTGGGGGATGCAGGTGTCACACTGCATCCTGTCCAGGGGGTAATGCATCATGTTTCACACCCCATAGAGTTCTGAGTCTGCCTCCCCCTTACATCTCACCGGAGCGGTCTGCACCCCGGAATCAGACTACACCAAGAGAGACAACTGCTTCCGACTGCGGTGAGTGCAGAGCGTCTGACATTGTCTGGCTCCCAAAGTAATCCGCTCCGGCATTAAAAAGCGAGAGGATGAGGAGTGAACAGGAACCAGACAGGTCCGACATCAGCCGGTGAAGCCGGAGTTGGACACTCCACAAAGGAAAGGCTCCTGCGAGAAGCCTCCGGCACAGTATATACCCTGTATACGGCCCTCACCCCGGATGTGACGGTACATACAGTATATACTCTGTACACGGCCCTCACCCCGGATGTGACGGTACATACAGTATATACTCTGTATACGACCCTCACCCCGGATGTGACGGTACATACAGTATATACTCTGTACACGGCCCTCACCCCGGATGTGACGGTACATACAGTATATACTCTGTACACGGCCCTCACCCCGGATGTGACGGTACATACAGTATATACTCTGTACACGGCCCTCACCCCGGATGTGACGGTACATACAGTATATACTCTGTACACGGCCCTCACCCCGGATGTGACGGTACATACAGTATATACTCTGTATACGGCCCTCATCCCGTATCTGACGGTACATACGGTATATACTCTATATACGACCCTCACCCCGTATGTGACGGTGCATACAGTATATACTCTGTATACGGCCCTCACCCCGTATGTGACGGTACATACAGTATATACTCTGTACACGGCCCTCACCCCGTATGTGACGGTACATACGGTATATACTCTGTATACGACCCTCACTCCGGATGTGACGGTACATACAGTATATACCCTGTATACGACCCTCACCCCGTATGTGACGGTACATACAGTATATACTCTGTATACGGCCCTCACCCCGGATGTGACGGTACATAGAATATATACCCTGTACACGGCCCTCACCCCGGATGTGACGGTACATACAGTATATACTTGTATACGGCCCTCACCCCGGATGTGACGGTACATACAGTATATACCCTGTACACGGCCCTCACCCCGGATGTGACGGTACATACAGTATATACCCTGTATACGGCCCTCACCCCGGATGTGACGGTACATACAGTATATACCCTGTATACGACCCTCACCCCGTATGTGACGGTACATACAGTATATACTCTGTATATGGCCCTCACCCCGTATGTGACGGTACATACAGTATATACCCTGTATATGGCCCTCACCCCGTATGTGACGGTACATACAGTATATACTCTGTATATGGCCCTCACCCCGGATGTGACGGTACATACAGTATATACTCTGTATACGACCCTCACCCCGTATGTGACGGTACATACAGTATATACCCTGTATATGGCCCTCACCCCGTATGTGACGGTACATACAGTATATACCCTGTATACGGCCCTCACCCCGGATGTGATGGTACATACAGTATATACCCTGTATACGGCCCTCACCCCGTATGTGACGGTACATACAGTATATACTCTGTATATGACCCTCACCCCGTATGTGACGGTACATACAGTATATACTCTGTATACGGCCCTCACCCCGTATGTGATGGTACATACAGTATATACCCTGTATACGGCCCTCACCCCGTATGTGACGGTACATACAGTATATACCCTGTATACGGCCCTCACCCCGGATGTGACGGTACATACAGTATATACTCTGTATATGACCCTCACCCCGTATGTGACGGTACATACAGTATATACTCTGTATATGAACCTCACCCCGTATGTGACGGTACATACAGTATATACTCTGTATACGGCCCTCACCCCGTATGTGATGGTACATACAGTATATACCCTGTATACGGCCCTCACCCCGTATGTGACGGTACATACAGTATATACTCTGTATATGACCCTCACCCCGTATGTGACGGTACATACAGTATATACTCTGTACACGGCCCTCACCCCGGATGTGATGGTACATACAGTATATACCCTGTATACGGCCCTCACCCCGTATGTGACGGTACATACAGTATATACCCTGTATACGGCCCTCACCCCGGATGTGACGGTACATACAGTATATACTCTGTATACGGCCCTCACTCCGTATGTGACGGTGCATACAGTATATACTCTGTACACGGCCCTCACCCTGTATGTGACGGTACATACAGTATATACTCTGTACACGGCCCTCACTCCGGATGTGACGGTACATACAGTATATACCCTGTATTCGGCCCTCACCCCGTATGTGACGGTACATACAGTATATACTCTGTACACGGCCCTCACCCCGGATGTGACGGTACATACAGTATATACTCTGTACACGGCCCTCACTCCGGATGTGACGGTACATACAGTATATACCCTGTACACGGCCCTCACCCTCACCCCGTATGTGACGGTACATACAGTATATACTCTGTATACGGCCCTCACCCTGTATGTGACAGTACATACAGTATATACTCTGTACACGGCCCACACCCCGTATGTGACGGTACATACAGTATATACCCTGTATACGGCCCTCACCCCGGATGTGACGGTACATACAGTATATACCCTGTATACGACCCTCACCCCGTATGTGACTGTACATACAGTATATACCCTGTACACGGCCCTCACCCCGTATGTGACGGTACATACAGTATATACTCTGTATACGGCCCTCACCCTGTATGTGACAGTACATACAGTATATACTCTGTACACGGCCCACACCCCGTATGTGACGGTACATACAGTATATACCCTGTATACGGCCCTCACCCCGGATGTGACGGTACATACAGTATATACCCTGTATACGGCCCTCACCCCGTATGTGACGGTACATACAATATATACTCTGTATATGACCCTCACCCCGTATGTGACGGTACATACAATATATACTCTGTATATGACCCTCACCCCGGATGTGACGGTACATACAGTATATACTCTGTATATGACCCTCACCCTGTATGTGACGGTACATACAGTATATACTCTGTATATGGCCCTCACCCCGTATGTGACGGTACATACAGTATATACTCTGTATACGACCCTCACCCTGTATGTGACGGTACATACAGTATATACTCTGTATACGACCCTCACCCTGTATGTGACGGTACATACAGTATATACTCTGTATACGACCCTCACCCCGGATGTGACGGTACATACAGTATATACTCTGTACACGGCCCTCACCCCGTATGTGACGGTACATACAGTATATACTCTGTATACGACCCTCACCCTGTATGTGACGGTACATACAGTATATTCTCTGTATACGACCCTCACCCTGTATGTGACGGTACATACAGTATATACTCTGTATACGACCCTCACCCTGTATGTGACGGTACATACAGTATATACCCTGTATACGGCCCTCACCCCGTATGTGACGGTACATACAGTATATACTCTGTATACGGCCCTCACCCTGTATGTGACGGTACATACAGTATATACTCTGTACACGGCCCACACCCCGTATGTGACGGTACATACAGTATATACTCTGTATACGACCCTCACCCCGGATGTGACGGTACATACAGTATATACTCTGTATACGACCCTCACCCCGGATGTGACGGTACATACAGTATATACTCTGTATACGACCCTCACCCCGGATGTGACGGTACATACAGTATATACTCTGTACACGGCCCTCACCCCGGATGTGACGGTACATACAGTATATACTCTGTATTCGACCCTCACCCCGGATGTGACGGTACATACAGTATATACTCTGTATACGACCCTCACCCTGTATGTGACGGTACATACAGTATATACTCTGTATACGACCCTCACCCTGTATGTGACGGTACATACAGTATATACTCTGTATACGGCCCTCACCCCGGATGTGACGGTACATACAGTATATACTCTGTATACGACCCTCACCCTGTATGTGACGGTACATACAGTATATACTCTGTATACGACCCTCACCCCGGATGTGACGGTACATACAGTATATACTCTGTATACGACCCTCACCCTGTATGTGACGGTACATACAGTATATACTCTGTATACGACCCTCACCCCGGATGTGACGGTACATACAGTATATACTCTGTACACGGCCCTCACCCCGGATGTGACGGTACATACAGTATATACTCTGTATTCGACCCTCACCCCGGATGTGACGGTACATACAGTATATACTCTGTATACGACCCTCACCCTGTATGTGACGGTACATACAGTATATACTCTGTATACGACCCTCACCCTGTATGTGACGGTACATACAGTATATACTCTGTATACGGCCCTCACCCCGGATGTGACGGTACATACAGTATATACTCTGTATACGACCCTCACCCTGTATGTGACGGTACATACAGTATATACTCTGTATACGACCCTCACCCCGGATGTGACGGTACATACAGTATATACTCTGTATTCGACCCTCACCCCGGATGTGACGGTACATACAGTATATACTCTGTATACAACCCTCACCCCGTATGTGACGGTGCATACAATATATACTCTGTACACGGCCCTCACCCCGTATGTGACGGTACATACAGTATATACTCTGTACACGGCCCTCACCCTGTATGTGACGGTACATACAGTATATACTCTGTATACGACCCTCACCCTGTATGTGACGGTACATACAGTATATACTCTGTATACGGCCCTCACCCCGGATGTGACGGTACATACAGTATATACTCTGTATACGACCCTCACCCTGTATGTGACGGTACATACAGTATATACTCTGTATACGACCCTCACCCTGTATGTGACGGTACATACAGTATATACCCTGTATTCGACCCTCACCCTGTATGTGACGGTACATACAGTATATACTCTGTATACGACCCTCACCCTGTATGTGACGGTACATACAGTATATACTCTGTATACGACCCTCACCCCGGATGTGACGGTACATACAGTATATACTCTGTATACGACCCTCACCCTGTATGTGACGGTACATACAGTATATACTCTGTATACGACCCTCACCCTGTATGTGACGGTACATACAGTATATACTCTGTATACGACCCTCACCCCGGATGTGACGGTACATACAGTATATACTCTGTATTCGACCCTCACCCCGGATGTGACGGTACATACAGTATATACTCTGTATACAACCCTCACCCCGTATGTGACGGTGCATACAATATATACTCTGTACACGGCCCTCACCCCGTATGTGACGGTACATACAGTATATACTCTGTACACGGCCCTCACCCTGTATGTGACGGTACATACAGTATATACTCTGTATACGACCCTCACCCTGTATGTGACGGTACATACAGTATATACTCTGTATTCGACCCTCACCCCGGATGTGACGGTACATCTAAAATATAAAGCTCAAAGTGTGTATGTTTGTTTGTATGTCTGGGATAGGCATCCGCACCGTCGCAGCTACAGCCACAAAATTTGGCACAGTCACACGTCTGGACCCTGAGAGCGTCCTAAGCTATGTTGTGAGGCGAAATTTTAACCCCGCGCGTTCCAATTCACCAAACAATTTTGCCCCTATCTACATACTGGGGAAGCAGTGTGTGCGCGCCAAGCCCCGCCCCTCATTATGATGTCACAATGGTTGCCATGGCGACACTGATGTCATCAAAGGTTGCAAGCCCCGCCGCCGCTCATTATGATGCCATAATGGTTGACTATGAGATGGAGGATGTGTGATGGGTATATGGGCACTGGACTATGGGATGGAGGATATGTATGATGGGTATATGGGCACGGGACTATGGGATGGCGGATATGTATGATGGGTATATGGGCACTGGACTATGGGATGGAGGATATGTATGATGGGTATATGGGCACGGGACTATGGGATGGCGGATATGTATGATGGGTATATGGGCACGGGACTATGGGATGGAGGATATGTATGATGGGTATATGGGCACGGGACTATGGGATGGCGGATATGTGTGATGGGTATATGGGCATGGGACTATGGGATGGCGGATATGTATGATGGGTATATGGGCACGGGACTATGGGATGGCGGATATGTATGATGGGTATATGGGCACGGGACTATGGGATGGAGGATATGTATGATGGGTATATGGGCACGGGACTATGGGATGGCGGATATGTGTGATGGGTATATGGGCATGGGACTATGGGATGGCGGATATGTATGATGGGTATATGGGCACTGGACTATGGGATGGAGGATATGTATGATGGGTATATGGGCACGGGACTATGGGATGGCGGATATGTATGATGGGTATATGGGCACGGGACTATGGGATGGAGGATATGTATGATGGGTATATGGGCACGGGACTATGGGATGGCGGATATGTGTGATGGGTATATGGGCATGGGACTATGGGATGGCGGATATGTATGATGGGTATATGGGCACGGGACTATGGGATGGCGGATATGTATGATGGGTATATGGGCACGGGACTATGGGATGGCGGATATGTATGATGGGTATATGGGCACGGGACTATGGGATGGCGGATATGTATGATGGGTATATGGGCACGGGACTATGGGATGGCGGATATGTATGATGGGTATATGGGCACGGGACTATGGGATGGCGGATATGTGTGATGGGTATATGGGCATGGGACTATGGGATGGCGGATATGTATGATGGGTATATGGGCACTGGACTATGGGATGGAGGATATGTATGATGGGTATATGGGCACGGGACTATGGGATGGCGGATATGTGTGATGGGTATATGGGCATGGGACTATGGGATGGCGGATATGTATGATGGGTATATGGGCACTGGACTATGGGATGGAGGATATGTATGATGGGTATATGGGCACGGGACTATGGGATGGCGGATATGTATGATGGGTATATGGGCACGGGACTATGGGATGGCGGATATGTATGATGGGTATATGGGCATGGGACTATGGGATGGAGGATATGTATGATGGGTATATGGGCACGGGACTATGGGATGGCGGATATGTATGATGGGTATATGGGCATGGGACTATGGGATGGCGGATATGTATGATGGGTATATGGGCACTGGACTATGGGATGGAGGATATGTATGATGGGTATATGGGCACGGGACTATGGGATGGCGGATATGTATGATGGGTATATGGGCACGGGACTATGGGATGGCGGATATGTATGATGGGTATATGGGCATGGGACTATGGGATGGAGGATATGTATGATGGGTATATGGGCACGGGACTATGGGATGGCGGATATGTATGATGGGTATATGGGCACGGGACTATGGGATGGAGGATATGTATGATGGGTATATGGGCACGGGACTATGGGATGGAGGATATGTATGATGGGTATATGGGCATGGGACTATGGGATGGAGGATATGTATGATGGGTATATGGGCACGGGACTATGGGATGGCGGATATGTATGATGGGTATATGGGCACGGGACTATGGGATGGAGGATATGTATGATGGGTATATGGGCACGGGACTATGGGATGGCGGATATGTATGATGGGTATATGGGCATGGGACTATGGGATGGAGGATATGTATGATGGGTATATGGGCACGGGACTATGGGATGGCGGATATGTATGATGGGTATATGGGCACGGGACTATGGGATGGAGGATATGTATGATGGGTATATGGGCACGGGACTATGGGATGGAGGATATGTATGATGGGTATACGGGCACGGGCCTATGGGATGGAGGATATGTATGATGGGTATATGGGCACGGGACTATGGGATCGTGGATATGTATGATGGGTATATGGGCATGGGACTATGGGATGGAGGATATGTATGATGGGTATATGGGCACGGGACTATGGGATGGAGGATGTGTATGATGGGTATATGGGCACGGGACTATGGGATGGAGGATATGTATGATGGGTATACGGGCACGGGCCTATGGGATGGAGGATATGTATGATGGGTATATGGGCACGGGACTATGGGATGGAGGATATGTATGATGGGTATACGGGCACGGGCCTGTGGGATGGAGGATATGTATGATGGGTATATGGGCACGGGACTATGGGATCGTGGATATGTATGATGGGTATATGGGCATGGGACTATGGGATGGAGGATATGTATGATGGGTATATGGGCATGGGACTATGGGATGGCGGATATGTATGATGGGTATATGGGCACTCGACTATGGGATGGAGGATATGTATGATGGGTATATGGGCACTGGATTATAGGATGGAGGATATGTATGATGGGTATATGGGCACTGGACTATGGGATGGAGGATAGGTATGACGGGTATATGGGCACGGGCCTATGGGATGGAGGATATGTATGACGGGTATATGGGCACGGGACTATTGGATGGAGGATATGTATGATGGATATATGGGCATGGGACTATGGGATGGAGGATGTATGATGGGTATATGGGCACTGGACTATGGGATGGAGGATATGTATGATGGGTATATGGGCATGGGACTATGGCATGGAGGATATGTATGATGGGTATATGGCCACGGGACTATGGGATGGAGGATATGTATGATGGGTATATGGGCATGGGACTATGGGATGGTGGATATGTATGATGGGTATATGGGCACAGGACTATGGCATGGAGGATATGTATGATGGGTATATGGCCACGGGACTATGGGATGGAGGATATGTATGATGGGTATATGGGCATGGGACTATGGGATGGAGGATATGTATGATGGGTATATGGCCACGGGACTATGGGATGGAGGATATGTATGATGGGTATATGGGCACTGGACTATGGGATGGTGGATATGTATGATGGGTATATGGGCACAGGACTATGGCATGGAGGATATGTATGATGGGTATATGGCCACGGGACTATGGGATGGAGGATATGTATGATGGGTATATGGGCATGGGACTATGGGATGGAGGATATGTATGATGGGTATATGGCCACGGGACTATGGGATGGAGGATATGTATGACTGGTATATGGGCACTGGACTATGGGATGGTGGATATGTATGATGGGTATATGGGCACAGGACTATCGGATGGAGGATATGTATGATGGGTATATGGGCACTGGACTATGGGATGGTGGATATGTATGATGGGTATATGGGCACAGGACTATCGGATGGAGGATATGTATGATGGGTATATGGGCACTGGACTATGGGATGGTGGATATGTATGATGGGTATATGGGCACTGGACTATGGGATGGAGGATATGTATGATGGGTATATGGGCACGGGACTATGAGATGGAGGATATGTATGATGGGTATATGGGCACTGGACTATGGGATGGTGGATATGTATGATGGGTATATGGGCACAGGACTATCGGATGGAGGATATGTATGATGGGTATATGGGCACTGGACTATGGGATGGTGGATATGTATGATGGGTATATGGGCACGGGACTATGGGATGGAGAATATGTATGATGGGTATATGGGCACGGGACTATGAGATGGAGGATATGTATGACGGGTATATGGGCACTGGACTATGGGATGGTGGATATGTATGATGGGTATATGGGCACAGGACTATCGGATGGAGGATATGTATGATGGGTATATGGGCACTGGACTATGGGATGGTGGATATGTATGATGGGTATATGGGCACTGGACTATGGGATGGAGGATATGTATGATGGGTATATGGGCACGGGACTATGAGATAGAGGATATGTATGATGGGTATATGGGCACTGGACTATGGGATGGTGGATATGTATGATGGGTATATGGGCACTGGACTATGGGATGGAGGATATGTATGATGGGTATATGGGCACGGGACTATGAGATGGAGGATATGTATGATGGGTATATGGACACTGGACTATGGGATGGTGGATATGTATGATGGGTATATGGGCACTGGACTATGGGATGGTGGATATGTATGATGGGTATATGGGCACGGGACTATGGGATGGAGGATATGTATGATGGGTATATGGGCACGGGACTATGAGATGGAGGATATGTATGATGGGTATATGGGCACTGGACTATGGGATGGAGGATATGTATGACGGGTATATGGGCATGGGACTATGGGATGGAGGATATGTATGATGGGTATATGGGCACTGGACTATGGGATGGAGGATATGTATGACGGGTATATGGGCATGGGACTATGGGATGGCGGATATGTATATGGGCACGGGACTAAGGGATGGAGCATATCTTTGACAGGTATATGGGCACGGGACTATGGGATGGAGGATGTGTGATGGGTATATGGGCACAGGACTATGGGATCATGGATATGTATGATGGGTATATGGGCATGGGACTATGGGATGGAGGATATGTATGATGGGTATATGGGCACAGGACTATGGGATCATGGATATGTATGATGGGTATATGGGCATGGGACTATGGGATGGAGGATATGTATGATGGGTATATGGGCACGGGACTATGGGATCATGGATATGTATGATGGGTATATGGGCATGGGACTATGGGATGGAGGATATGTATGATGGGTATATGGGCACGGGACTATGGGATGGAGGATATGTATGATGGGTATATGGGCACGGGACTATGGGATGGAGGATATGTATGATGGGTATATGGGCACGGGGCTATGGGATCATGGATATGTATGATGGGTATATGGGCATGGGACTATGGGATGGAGGATATGTATGATGGGTATATGGGCACGGGACTATGGGATGGAGGATATGTATGATGGGTATATGGGCACGGGACTATGGGATGGAGGATATGTATGATGGGTATATGGGCATGGGACTATGGGATGGAGGATATGTATGATGGGTATATGGGCACGGGACTATGGGATGGAGGATATGTATGATGGGTATATGGGCACGGGACTATGGGATGGAGGATATGTATGATGGGTATATGGGCACTGGACTATGGGATGGAGGATAATTATAATTTCTATAACTAACCACAGTTAGCTACTATGCCCGGGCAGCGCCGGGCTCTTCAGCTAGTACAGTATATACTCTGTATATGACCCTCACTCCGGATGTGACGGTACATACAGTATATACTCTGTACACGACCCTCACCCCGTATGTGACGGTACATACAGTATATACTATGTACACGGCCCTCATCCCGTATCTGACGGTACATACGGTATATACTCTATATACAACCCTCACCCCGTATGTGACGGTACATACAGTATATACTCTGTATACAGCCCTCACCCCGTATGTGACGGTACATACAGTATATACTCTGTATACGGCCCTCACCCCGTATGTGACGGTACATACAGTATATACTCTGTATACAGCCCTCACCCCGTATGTGACGGTGCATACAGTATATACTCTGTTTACGGCCCTCACCCCGTATGTAACGGTACATACAGTATATACTCTGTATACGGCCCTCACCCCGTATGTGACGGTACATACAGTATATACTCTGTACACGGCCCTCACCCCGTATGTGACGGTACATACAGTATATACTCTGTACACGGTCCTCACCCCGGATGTGACGGTACATACAGTATATACTCTGTATACGGCCCTCACCCCGTATGTGACGGTGCATACAGTATATACTCTGTATACGGCCCTCACCCCGTATGTAACGGTACATACAGTATATACTCTGTACACGGCCCTCACCCCGGATGTGACGGTACATACAGTATATACTCTGTACACGGCCCTCACCCCGTATGTGACGGTGCATACAGTATATACTCTATATACGACCCTCACCCCGGATGTGACGGTACATACAGTATATATTCTGTACACGGCCCTCACCCCGGATGTGACGGTACATACAGTATATACTCTGTACACGGCCCTCACCCCGGATGTGACGGTACATACAGTATATACTCTGTACACGGCCCTCACCCCGTATGTGACGGTACATACAGTATATACTCTGTATACGGCCCTCACCCTGGATGTGACGGTACATACAGTATATACTCTGTACACGGCCCTCACCCCGGATGTGACGGTACATACAGTATATACTCTGTATACGGCCCTCACCCCGGATGTGACGGTACATACAGTATATACTCTGTACACGGCCCTCACCCCGGATGTGACGGTACATACAGTATATACTCTGTATACGGCCCTCACCCCGGATGTGACGGTACATACAGTATATACTCTGTACACGGCCCTCACCCCGGATGTGACGGTACATACAGTATATACCCTGTATATGGCCCTCACCCCGTATGTGACGGTACATACAGTATATACTCTGTATACGACCCTTACCCCGTATGTGATGGTACATACAGTATATACTCTGTACACGGACCTCACCCCGTATGTGACGGTACATACAGTATATACTCTGTACACGGCCCTCACCCCGTATGTGACGGTGCATACAGTATATACTCTGTACACGGCCCTCACCCCGGATGTGACGGTACATACAGTATATACTCTGTACACGGCCCTCACCCCGTATGTGACGGTGCATACAGTATATACTCTGTACACGGCCCTCACCCCGTATGTGACGGTACATACAGTATATACTCTGTATACGGCCCTCACCCCGTATGTGACGGTACATACAGTATATACCCTGTATACGGCCCTCACCCCGTATGTGACGGTACATACAGTATATACTCTGTATACGGCCCTCACCCCGTATGTGATGGTACATACAGTATATACTCTGTACACGGCCCTCACCCCGTATGTGACGGTACATACAGTATATACTCTGTACACGGCCCTCACCCTTATGTGACGTTACATACAGTATAGGCTCTGTACACGGCCCTCACCCTGTATGTGACGGTACATACAGTATATACTCTGTATACGACCCTCACCCCATATGTGACGGTACATACAGTATATCCTCTGTATACGGCCCTCACCCCGTATGTGACGGTACATACAGTATATACTCTGTACACGGCCCTCACCCCGTATGTGACGGTACATACAGTATATACTCTGTACACGGCCCTCACCCCGTATGTGACGGTACATACAGTATATACTCTGTATACGACCCTCACCCTGTATGTGACGGTACATACAGTATATACTCTGTACACGGCCCTCACCCTGTATGTGACGGTACATACAGTATATACTCTGTACACGGCCCTCACCCCGTATGTGACGTTACATACAGTATAGGCTCTGTACACGGCCCTCACCCCGTATGTGACGGTACATACAGTATATACTCTGTACACGGCCCTCACCCCGTATGTGACGTTACATACAGTATATACCCTGTATACGGCCCTCACCCCGTATGTGACGGTACATACAGTATATACTCTGTACACGGCCCTCACCCCGTATGTGACGGTACATACAGTATATACTCTGTACACGGCCCTCACCCCGTATGTGACGGTGCATACAGTATATACTCTGTACATGGCCCTCACCCCGTATGTGACGGTACATACAGTATATACTCTGTATACGGCCCTCACCCCGTATGTGACGGTACATACAGTATATACCCTGTATACGGCCCTCACCCCGTATGTGACGGTACATACAGTATATACTCTGTATACGGCCCTCACCCCGTATGTGATGGTACATACAGTATATACTCTGTACACGGCCCTCACCCCGTATGTGACGGTACATACAGTATATACTCTGTACACGGCCCTCACCCTTATGTGACGGTACATACAGTATATACCCTGTATACGGCCCTCACCCCGTATGTGACGGTACATACAGTATATACTCTGTATACGGCCCTCACCCCGTATGTGACGGTACATACAGTATATACTCTGTACACGGCCCTCACTCCGGATGTGACGGTGCATACAGTATAGGCTCTGTACACGGCCCTCACCCCATATGTGACGGTACATACAGTATATCCTCTGTATACGGCCCTCACCCCGTATGTGACGGTACATACAGTATATACTCTGTACACGGCCCTCACCCCGTATGTGACGGTACATACAGTATATACTCTGTATACGGCCCTCACCCCGTATGTGACGGTACATACAGTATATACTCTGTATACGACCCTCACCCTGTATGTGACGGTACATACAGTATATACTCTGTACACGGCCCTCACCCTGTATGTGACGGTACATACAGTATATACTCTGTACACGGCCCTCACCCCGTATGTGACGTTACATACAGTATAGGCTCTGTACACGGCCCTCACCCCGTATGTGACGGTACATACAGTATATACTCTGTACACGGCCCTCACCCCGTATGTGACGGTACATACAGTATATCCTCTGTATACGGCCCTCACCCCGTATGTGACGGTACATACAGTATATACTCTGTATACGGCCCTCACCCTGTATGTGACGGTACATACAGTATATACTCTGTACACGGCCCTCACCCCGTATGTGACGTTACATACAGTATATACTCTGTATACGGCCCTCACCCCGTATGTGACGGTACATACAGTATATACTCTGTACACGGCCCTCACCCCGTATGTGACGGTACATACAGTATATACTCTGTACACGGCCCTCACCCCGTATGTGACGGTACATACAGTATATACTCTGTCTACGACCCTCACCCTGTATGTGACGGTACATACAGTATATACTCTGTACACGGCCCTCACCCCGGATGTGACGGTACATACAGTATATACTCTGTACACGGCCCTCACCCCGGATGTGACGGTACATACAGTATATACTCTGTACACGGCCCTCACCCTGTATGTGACGGTACATACAGTATATACTCTGTACACGGCCCTCACCCTTATGTGACGTTACATACAGTATAGGCTCTGTACACGGCCCTCACCCCGGATGTGACGGTACATACAGTATATACCCTGTACACGGCCCTCACCCCGTATGTGACGGTACATACAGTATATACTCTGTACACGGCCCTCACCCCGTATGTGACGGTACATACAGTATATACTCTGTACACGGCCCTCACCCCGTATGTGACGGTACATACAATATATACTCTGTACACATACACACTGTTCATCATCTCCACTTGTCTCTATATTCTACAGATTAATGGACGGTTCTGAATATCTTTTTCGTGCTCCAATCCCGGATTCCCTCCATCAATGGGTGATAAAACTGCGCCATAACTCAGGTGAGTGCCGTCGGCCATGACTGGCAGCTGTCATTGTGGATTGGGCAGATATGGAAGTTCTGCTACTCAGTATCTTGTTACCACAGGGATGGAGGCCTCAGACCTCCTCAGAGATGCAGCGCCAGCCTCCGAGACGTCCTCAAGAATCATGTCTGGGTAAGATGATACGGGTCAGTCTTTATTGTCTAAGGCTATGGAAACCCTAAAGTTTCAGCAAAGTCTCCATCATTCTCCCGCTTCTCATTTGCACCCTTCATTGACTCATGTCTCCTGTTGTCATTTTTCTCTTCTGTTGCCTCCCCTATGGCTAACGTCTATTCTGTGATTTACTCCCCGTTATTCCCTGTTTCTACATTGCACTTTCTGTATTTTACACATTTCCTTATCTCCTGTTGTCATCTATTCCTCTTCACTTCCATTTTCTCACCTTCACTTTATTGTTGTTTCCTGTCTCTCTCGTTGTCTCATTTGTCTGTTTTCATGACTCCTTTCTTACATCTGTTTCCTCTACTATCTTCATATTCTCTGCTCATGTTCCTTCCATTTTCTCCTTTCTTTACCTTTGTCTCTCCTTTGCCTTTTGTTGTCTCCTCCTTTGTTTCCTCTGTTTTTTTCTTTCATTGTTTTCTCCTTCGGTGTCTTTTCCCTTTTCTCTTCCATTGTCTCTTCCGATGTCTCCCGTTGTCTCCTCTTTTTTCTCTTCCATTGCCTCTTCCGTTGCCGCTTCCATCTTTTCCTCCCTTGTCTCCTCTTTTGTTTCTTCTGTTGTCGATTCCATTCTTCTCCTTTGTCTCTTCCATTGTCTCCTACATTGTTTCTTCCTTTGTCTCTTCCATTGTTTCCTCCTTATAGTGGAAATATGTATTTGTAGATGATGTATGGCCAGCAGTTACCTTGTATCTCTCCTTAGGTGGCATGTCTCACAAAGGTGATGTCATATGTTATCCTGAGAAAAGGCAGTTTTAGACCCCAGGGGCCCTTCCTGGGAAGTCACAGAATTGGAGACATTTCACACATTCTGGTGCCTGTGAAGGGAGACACCAAATTGCTGCCTGACACGTTATATTTACTCTGAGAAAGAAAGGTTACCCAAAGAGTGTTCAGAGGAAAATAATGTATTCATTGGTAAAGTAGCCATGGTCCAGTCACAAACCAGGAATTAGAATAGTAACATGAGAGGCTGCTCCAGAAATCTGGTCTCCAGGTTAAATCTATAAATTAGGCCCATACACAAAGAAAGTTGTTCACAGATTAGGGCAGCGAAGCTGATGTGATCCGTTTCATATTCCTCCCTCCCTCAAGGAACAGAGTACCAGACTGCAAAGTTTAGATATTTCTGTAAATTTCTCCCTTTTATTTTTATCACTATTTTGCATATTTGTATGTCACTCTTTATTTCCATAATTTTTATATCCTTTTATTGTGAGCACTGCACCTTTTTTATTAAAGCTTACAACTTCATTAAGTTTGAACCTTGTATACTCTAAAGAATCCTTAGCCTTAGAGTGTGCGCTCCTGTTGATTGGCACATAGGAGTAGTAGTATCTCCGGGACTCATCGCCCGTGTGTTCGGTGAGTGGTGGCAGCATGTATGTGTCGGGGTGTGATTTAGGCTCCCATTGCAGTATAGGACAGAGGTTGAATGCTGGACTGAGTGAGAGGAGATAGAATAACCCTTGCAGGCGCAACCCCATGTCATGTGCTGAGAAACGGGTACGTGACACTCCTTTTTTTCTTCCGTTGTTTCCTCCTTTTCCTCTTCCATTTTTTCCTCCCTTGTCTCTTCCATTGTTTCCTCTTTTTCCTCTTCCGTTGCCTCATCCGTTTTTTTCTCCCTTGTCTCTTCCGTTGTCTCTTTTGTTCCTTCTGTTGTCTCTTCCATTCTCCTTCTTTGTCTCCTCCGTTGTTTCCTTCTTTCTCTTTCATTGTCTCCTCTTTTTTTGTCTCTTCCGTTGTTTCCTCCTTTTCCTCTTCTGTTTTTTCCTCCCATGTCTGCTCCGTTGCCTCTTCCATTGTCTCCTCCTTTGTCTACTCCATTGTCTCCGCCTTTTTCTCTTGTCTCCTCCTTTGTCTTGCCCATTGTCGGCTCCTTTGACTCGCCCGTTGTCTGCTCCTTTGTCTCGCCCGTTGTCTGCTCCTTTGTCTCGCTCGTTGTCTGCTCCTTTGTCTCGCCTGTTGTCACCTCTTTTTTTTCTCTTCCATTTTTTCCCTCCCTTGTTTCTTCTGTTGTCTCCTGCTTTATCTCGTTCTCTTTCGCTTCCATTGTCTCTTCCTTTCTCTTCTTTTGTCTCCTTCTTTGTCTCTTATGTTGTCTCCTCCTTTTATCTCTTATGTTGTTTCCTCCTTTTTCTCTTGTTTTCTCTTACTTTAGCTCCTTTGTCTCGCCCATTGTATGCTCCTTTTTCTCTTCCTTTGTTTCCTTTTTTCTCTTCCATTGTATCCTTGTTTATCTCCTCCGTTGTTTCCTCTTTTGTCTTTTCCATTGCTTCCCTCTTTCTCTCCTCAATTGTTTCTTCCGGTCCATACTACTTTGTCTCTTGCTTTGTTTTCTTTTTTTGTCTCTTCCGTTGTTTCCTCCTTTTCCCCTTCTGTTTTTTTCCTCCCATGTCTGCTCCGTTGCCTCTTCCATTGTCTCCTCCTTTGTCTACTCCATTGTCTCCTCCTTTTTCTCTTGTCTCCTCCTTTGTCTTGCCCATTGTCGGCTCCTTTGACTCGCCCGTTGTCTGCTCCTTTGTCTCGCTCGTTGTCTGCTCCTTTGTCTCGCCCGTTGTCACCTCTTTTTTTTTTTTCTCTTCCATTTTTTCCCTCCCTTGTTTCTTCTGTTGTCTCCTGCTTTATCTCGTGCTCTTTCGCTTCCATTGTCTCTTCCTTTCTCTTCTTTTGTCTCCTTCTTTGTCTGTTATGTTGTCTCCTCCTTTTATCTCTTATGTTGTTTCCTCCTTTTTCTCTTGTTTTCTCTTACTTTAGCTCCTTTGTCTCGCCCATTGTATGCTCCTTTTTCTCTTCCTTTGTTTCCTTTTTTCTCTTCCATTGTATCCTTGTTTATCTCCTCCGTTGTTTCCTCTTTTGTCTTTTCCATTGCTTCCCTCTTTCTCTCCTCAATTGTTTCTTCCGTTCCTTACTACTTTGTCTCTTGCTTTGTTTTCTTTGTTTTCTCTTCCGTTGTTTCCTTTTTTGTCTCTTCATTGTCTCCTCTTTTGTTTTTTTTCCATTATTTCCTCTTTTGTCTCTTCCATTGTCTCTTCCCTTGTTTCCTACTTTGTCTCTTCCATTGTTTCTGCCTATATGAATTAAGCCCCCGTTACACACTGCGATATCGCTAGCAATATCGCTGTAAAGTCACCGATTTTGTGACGTTACAGCGATATTGCTAGCGATATCGCTGCATGTGATACTTACCTCCGACCGGCTCCCCCGCTGGTTATCGCTGATCGCGCGAGAAGCTGCTGGACCATTCCTCGTCGGCCACTTCCTGCGGCGCTTCCTGCTGTGATGACGAGCGACGCGTGGAGCCGGACGGGAGGACGCAGGATCGCCTGGTGTGACAGGTAAGTAGCGATCCCCATCCCCAGCGATGTCGCTGGTGAGATCTGCCTGTGTGGCAGCTCACTAGCGACCACTAACGATGCACCAGCGATCCTGACCGCGTCATATCGCTGGTCGGGATCGCTGGTACATCGCTAGGTGTAACGGTACCCTTAGTCAGAGTGAGACAGATATATGGAGCGCCAGGCTGACAGGTCTCAGGGTGCTGGTAGATGTAATCCGATGCTGCTTCTGTCGGGTGCCTCTAGATAGGATAAAAACATGGGAAGCAGGGTAACTAGATTGCAGGGGAGCGCAAAGGAAAGGGAGAAGCTTGAAAGGTTTTCTTCTTTATTAAGTTCCACTACGCGTTTCGACGGGTAACCTCTGTCTTCATCAGGTGGTGCCCATTCCCATTGTTTCTGCCTATGTCTCTTTCATTATTTACTCCTTTGTCTTCTCCTTTGTTTTTTCCCTTTTCTCTTCCTTTGCTTCCTCTTTTTTCTCTTCTGATGTCTCCTCCTTTTGTTTTTTTCCATTATTTCCTCTTTTGTCTCTTCTGTTTCCTCCTTTGTCTTTTCTGTTTCCTCCTTTGTCTTTTTCATTGTCTCCGCTTTTGTCTTTTCTGTTGTCTCCTCCTGCTCTTTCGCTTCCATTTTCGCTTCGATTGTTTCCTTTGTCTCTTCCATTGTCTCTTGCTTTGTGTTTTTCTGTTGTCTCCTCCTTTGTTCCTCCTTTGTCTCTTCCATTGTCTCCTTTGCCTCCGCTTTTGTCTGTTCTGTTGGGGTCTCCTTTATCTCATCCATTGTCTCTTTCTCCTTTGTCTCTTCCATTGTCTCCTGCTGTGTTTTTTCCGTAGTCTCTTCCTTAGTTTTTTCCTTTGTCTCTTCCGATGTATCTTCTGTTGACGTCTTTGTCTCTCCCTTTGTCCCTTCCATTGTCTCTTCCGTTTTCTTTACTGATATCTCTTCTATTGTCATCTTTGTTGTCTCTTACATTGTCTCCTCTGTTGTCTCTTTCTATATCTTTTTTTTATCTTTTCTTTTGTCTCTTCCGTTGTCTCCATTGTATCTTCCTTTGACTTTTCCATTGTTTCCTCATTTGTCTATTCTTTTGTCTATTCTTCTGTCTCCTCCCTTTTCTCTTTCATTGTCTCTTCCCTTGTTCTTCCATTGTCTCGTCCATTGCCTTTCCTGTCTGTTGTCTTCTACTCAGTTTCTTCTTCCTGGTTTGTTTCTTCCTCTGCCTCCTCCTTTGTTGGTTCTGTTGTTTACTTTACTGTCTCCTGTCTCCTCCTGTGTCTTTTCCTTTGTCTCTGTCTTTCATTGTTTCCTCTCATCTATTGTTTCTTTTCTTGTCTCTTCTGTCTGTGCTTTTGTCTTTGCTATTGTTTCCACCTTGGTCTCTTCTGTTTCCTTTTTCCAACTCCTTTTGTCTTTTCTAGTCTCCTTCTTTGCTTTTTCTGTTGTTTCCTCCACTATTTTGTTACCTCCTGTTTCTTCTATTGCCTCCACCTTTTTTTCTTCTGTCTCTTCCATTGTGTCCACTATTTTCTGCCACTTCATTCATCTTCTCGTTTTCTTGTCTTCCATTGTCTTTCCCGTTTGCTCCACTGTCATCATTGTATTGCCTCTTTTCTTACATTGTTTTTTCCATTTTTTTGTCTTCAGTTTCCTTTCCTCGTTTCTTGCTGTCTCTTCTTCCATTGCCTCTACTTTCCTCTATACACTTGTCTCCTCTTCTTTTTTTTATTCTTCTTGTCACTCCAGTCTCTCCTATTGTTTCTTCCTTTCTTTTCTCCTTCACTATATTTCATGTTGTCTACTCTTTCTACCATTGTCCCCTCCAGTGTCCGTTGTCTCATGTGTTGTGTCCTTCATTTTCTTCTTCTAATAATAATAATAATCTTTATTTATATAGCGCCAACATATTCCGCAGCGCTTTACAGATTAACAGTTTCAAAACACAAGTCATAAGTAACAACGTTAACAATACAACAATTAAAGCACAATCAGCCGCCCCTGCTGGTGAGAGCTTACACTCTACAGTGAGGTGGGGGAGATACAGATGACAGGGGTGTATTTACAATGGTGTATCATCTATTATTTCTTCTCCTGTCTCCACTGTATTTTCTTATTGCCTATTTTTTATTTTCTTGTCTCCTCCATTTCCCCTTGTCTACACAATCTTCTGTCTCTTCTACTGCATCTTTTGATATTTTCTTGTTGCCTCATCTGTCTTTTCCATTGTCTCCTGTTTCCTATACTGTCTTGTGTTTCTCCCCTATATATATATCTTTTGTTTCCTTCAAAGGCAGCACAGGTGCTCAGTGGATAGCATGAGGCAGTATGGTGGCTCAGTGGTTAGCACTGTACTTTATATAGCGCAGCATGGTGACTCAGTGGTTAGCACTGTACTGTATGGAGACCGGCATGGTAGCTCAGTGGTTAGCACTGTACTGTATGGAGACCGGCATGGTAGCTCAGTGGTTAGCACTGTACTGTATGGAGACCGGCATGGTAGCTCAGTGGTTAGCACTGTACTGTATGGAGACCGGCATGGTAGCTCAGTGGTTAGCACTGTACTGTATGGAGACCGGCATGGTAGCTCAGTGGTTAGCACTGTACTGTATGGAGACCGGCATGGTAGCTCAGTGGTTAGCACTGTACTGTATGGAGACCGGCATGGTAGCTCAGTGGTTAGCACTGTACTGTATGGAGACCGGCATGGTAGCTCAGTGGTTAGCACTGTACTGTATGGAGACCGGCATGGTAGCTCAGTGGTTAGCACTGTACTCTATGGAGACCGGCATGGTAGCTCAGTGGTTAGCACTGTACTGTATGGAGACCGGCATGGTAGCTCAGTGGTTAGCACTGCCACATATAGGGCAGTATTGTGGCTCAGTGGTTAGCACTGTACTGTATGGAGACCGGCATGGTAGCTCAGTGGTTAGCACTGTACTGTATGGAGACCGGCATGGTAGCTCAGTGGTTAGCACTGTACTGTATGGAGACCGGCATGGTAGCTCAGTGGTTAGCACTGCCATATATAGGGCAGTATTGTGGCTCATTTGTGAGCACTGTACTATACATAGAGCAGCAAGGTGGCTCAGTGGTTAGCACTGTATGATGGCTCAGTGGTTAGCACCGTTGATTTGCAGCACTGGGGTCCTGGGTTCAAATCTCATCACGAAAAACGGCTGCAAGTAGTTTGTATGTTCTCCCCGTGTTTGCCTGGCTTTCCTCTAGTTTTCTCTCACATGCCACAGATAGAGATGGGCGAACTCGAACAGTAAAGTTCGGTGTCCGTACCGAACACCTACTGTTTGAGCATGGACACCGAACACGGACTTCACTAGGAAGTCCATGTTACTGTTTGGGTTTGGCACATGACAGTGCGGCAAACATTGCTTCTGATCGGTGGTAAAATCATTACCACCAGACAGCTGCGGTTCCCATGCTGACAAATGACAGCATGGGCTCGCAGCTGTAATCGGAGGTAAAAAGTTTACCTCTGGTCACTGGCACAGGCAGATGGTGTCAGGACTCTAATGTCAGGACCCTGTCAGCGTCGACAAACTGCCACGCAGAGCAGGGTGACTTACCCACACTATGGGAGAGCGCCGGGTCCAATACTGTAGTGAAAGTTCAAGCAGACAGGACCTGCGGCACTGAAAATAGTAAGGAGTCCCAGAACCTACGATCGTGTGACTGCAGGGGGCGGGGCTTAGCGTCCTACTGCTGCAGATGTAATGTACTTACTGCAGGGAAACTGTAGTAGAGGAAAACGCAGGTCAGACATGCAGAGGTCGTACACGGAGAGGGCTGTGCGCTACCAGAGGGACGAGCAGAGAATAGTCAAGTCACAGGGAGAGGGTCGTACACAGAGAGGTAGCGCAGTACAAGAGGGGCAGGCAGAACTCGTAACAGGGACAGAACCGGATCAAAACCAAACAAGCAACAAGTTATCAGGCACAAGGCACACGTACACAAGAGGTCAACTAACTCAGCCGAGGGCAGGAGAATAACTGACACCGGACCTAGGTTGAGTGAGCATTAAATAGCCGCCCTCTGCCAGAGAGAGGCAGAAACAATTAACCCCTGTCTGACCAGGATGGGCCAAAGACAAACCCCATACTGCATCATGACAGTACCCTCCTCTCGACGGGGGGGCCACTGGACCCCCAGGTCTCTCAGGATACTTGGCGTGAAAGGCCCGGACCAACCGATCTGCATGGACCGATCAAGCAGGAACCCACAACCGGTCTTCAGGACCATAGCCTTTCCAATGTACAAGATATTGAAGGGCATGACGTACCAACCTAGAGTCAACAATTCGTTCCACCTTGTACTCAGACTGCCCGTCTACCAAAACCGGTGGCGGAGAAGACACTGATCCCTCCCCACAGGACCCCACAGGTTTCAAAAGGGCCCTATGCAAAACATTGGGGATCCGTAGAGATGGCGGGAGACGCAACCGAAAAGCCACCGGGTTCACTGCTTAGGTAATTTCATAGGGACCAATAAATTTAGGTCCAAGCTTCGCAGAGGGGACCTTGAGCCTTGGTCGATAACCATACCTTATCCCCAACCTGGAACACCGGCCCCACGGACTGTTTTTGTCTGCAAAAAACTTATATTTATCCTGGGCCTTCGTAATGTTACTCTGGACCTCCCGCCATACCTCCCCCAACCGCTGGATAGTCTCATCCGCCCCAGGACACCCAGAGTCCAAACGGAAAAACTCTCCAAAATGAGGATGAAACCCATAGTTGCAGAAAAAGGGAGATGTACCCGTAGACTGGTTAATGCAGTTGTTAAACGCAAACTCGGCCAAAGGTAACGCAGTACACCAATCATCCTGTCGGGCTGAGGTCAAGCAACGCAGAATTTGCTCCAGAGACTGATTGGTCCGCTCAGTCTGCCCATTAGTCTCTGGATGGTAAGCGGATGAAAAGGACAGACCAATACCCAACCTCTTACAAAAAAATGCCCTCCAAAATCTGGAAAAAATTGTACTCCCCTATCAGACACCACATTCAAGGGTACCCAATGTGTAACAACCCTGCTGGCATCACTGCATGGCCTCTCATCCCCCGCACACCAACTTACTTTCTGCTTCAAGCCAAGCTGTGAATTCTGTCTGTTGCCAGCTCTGTGCCTCTGCTCTCCATGTTTCCAGACTGTGTATAGGGGGGTGGCGCCTGAACTCTCTGGTTCTTATGCAGTCAGGGGGCACCTGTGTAATATGTCCCTTACCAATCACCTGGAGCCCTTGACTATTTAGTTTTGCCACTCCCACTGAATCATTGCCTGTGCAATGTCTATACTCAGTTAGTATCTTGCTGCTGAGGAAGCCAGGCCCTGTTCGGTGTATCTCCTTCTCTGTAGGAATACTCTGTCTCGCTTTGTACCTTGTCCGCCTGCCAGGAGGCAGAATATCCTGGCCCTTGAGTCTTGTTCCCAGTGCCTTGCCTGTTCTCTGTCCGCCTGCCAGGAGGCAGAATATCCTGGTCCCTGTGTCTTTGTCCCGGTGTCTCTGTCTGAACTTGGTCTTACCTCTGTCTGTCAGTCTCCTTGTTTGTGGTTCCTTCTCTGCCGTGTCTTTCCTTGTGTCCTCCCTGTCTGTGCATCTGCACCCTCGCAGCTTTATCTGTGCATCTGCACCCTCGCAGCTTTATCTGTGCATCTGCACCCTCGCAGCTTTATCTGTGCATCTGCACCCTCGCAGCTTTATCTGTGCATCTGCACCCTCGCAGCTTTATCTGTGCATCTGCACCCTCGCAGTTTTATCTGTGCATCTGCACCCTCGCAGTTTTATCTGTGCATCTGCACCCTCGCAGTTTTATCTGTGCATCTGCACCCTCGCAGCTTTATCTGTGCATCTGCACCCTCGCAGCTTTATCTGTGCATCTGCACCCTCGCAGCTTTATCTGTGCATCTGCACCCTAGCCCTCTGTCTGCACGGCTCCCTAGCCGCTCTGCCTGCTCCGCACTCCTGCGGCTCTGCCTGTTCCGCACTCCTGCGGCTCTGCCTGCTCCGCACTCCTGCGGCTCTGCCTGCCTGCACCTCCTGTGTGAACAGGTCCAAACCTGTTCCTTCATATTCCACTCCTTCCTGCCTATATCCATACCTGCACCTCCTGTGTGAACAGGTCCAGATCCTGTTCCAGCATACACCACTTCCTCCTGCCTACACCTGCTGTGTGAACAGGTCCCTACCTGCTCCTTCTCATACCACGCCAATCTGTCCTGTGTCTCCAAGCCGTGCCCGCCTGTCCTGTGTCTTCAAGCCGTGCCCGCCTGTCCTGTGTCTCTAAGCCGTGCCCGCCTGTCCTGTGTCTCCAAGCCGTGCCCGCCTGTCCTGTGTCTCCAAGCTGTGCCCGCCTGTCCTGTGTCTCCAAGCTGTGCCCGCCTGTCCTGTGTCTCCAAGCCGTGCCCGCCTGTCCTGTGTCTCCAAGCCGTGCCCGCCTGCCCTGTGTCTCAGCCGTGCCTATCGTGTCTACCTGCCTGCCTGTCTATAGCCTCTGTCAAAGTGACTTGTCCCCGAGTGGGACCAGCAGCCACAGCCAGACACCATCCTGGAGTGGCACCCGACAGCTATCTGCCGCACAAGCCTGACCTCACCATCAGAGGCTCCAGTGAAGACCGAGGTAGCTGTCGTAGTCACGCCCCTTCCAGGGTAGTCTGGTTTGTGGTCCAGTGGGGCCACAAACCCCCGGCTCGCGCCATTCAGCCAAGGCGCGAGCGTGACAGTTTGCACAGGCCATGGTCCCCGCTGAGTCCCATGTCCTTCCGCTTGCGGAGCATGATGAACTTTCTCCCTGCCAGTATGAGCAACCAGAGGAATTTGTTCCATCCTGCGAGGTTCCGATTGTGGAGACCTCTGAACCAATCATCATCTCCAATGCTCTCTACAATCAGCTCCTGGCCTATGAAGAGCACAACCCAGCAGACCTGCCTAGGTTCTATGGGGACCCCAAAGAGTGCCAAGGGTTCCTGAAGAAATGCCTGCACTACATCCTGCAGAATGCAGCTTGTTTCCCCTCTGACCGGGTCAAGGTGGGATAGATAATGTCCTACCTAGCTGGTGATGCCTTGATGTGGATCTGTCCCCTTTGGGAAGCAGGGGACCCTGTCGTCTTGAGCCTGGGGGCCTTCCTGGTGGCCTTCCGTAAAGTCTTTGATGAGCCTCGACCAGTTGCTCCTGAAAAGTCTTCCCCTCCAAGCTTCCAGAGACAGACTAGACAAGAGGAACCTGTGGGTGAAACATCTCAACCACCTATGACCGTCCAGCCATCACCTGTTCCACAGTCTGCCGATGCGGCCTCCCTTGCAAGATCCAAGAGGTCTAAAAAGAAGAAGCGGGCCAAGTTGCAGCCGGAATCTGGCCTCTGCCCTGTGAAGCCTGTACTCCAGAACCCTGGGCCAGTAGAAGAGGCTGCCCCTGGCGAGAGTACTCCCTCTCCATTAAACTCTTTAACTGTTTCTCTGCCTTCAGGGAGCTTTGGTGTATTTAAGTCGCCAGTCTTACAGAGTCAGTGTGTGGTCTCTGTCATACAGCTCCCGAAGGCAGCGTGGGCATTGTCTCGAGGTGGCCGAGCCCTATTGGAGAAGAGTCTAGTCCTGCAAGGACAACTACAGCTCCAGGTCGTAGCTTTGTATACGAAGAAGTTAGTCTTCCATTGGCTGTCTGGTATGCCCATGGGTCATTCTGAACCAGAGATCCTGATGCCCATTTATGTTTGGAGACCCAGCAAGGCGCCACACTTGAAACAACCAAGTGACAAGAGGTGTCTGGTTCCCTTGCGTCGCATTCAGTCAGCAAAGTCGTCTTCTTCGCCTGGTTTGCTAGTCGCCGAGTCAAGGTGTGAGGATGCCTCTGAAGAGGGGGGAGGCGGTCTCAGTCTCCTCACACATCCCCAGCGACTATACCAGTGTTCTGCTCCCAAGAGCACCCAAGATGGATCCAGAGTGTATGCTTTCAGCTCCCCTGTGGCCAAGGGGTGAAGGTCCCAAGACAGAGCTTCACTCATCATCTAACCAGGAGGATGTAGTCCAGTTTTTTCAGGGTAACAGGCTGAAGTGGCTCCCTGTATGTATGCCTCCAGCTTCCATTTGGCAGGTGGGTGAAGAGGTTGGAACAGTGACCTACGTATCTCTGTTTCTCAGCAACCGGGAGGAGGAGGTCCAATTTTTCTGGCATGTTGGGCTGAAGTTGGACTCAGTGAAGGTGTCTTCTGTTTCTAGCTGGCCGGCTGATGTAGGGGTCAAGTCTGAAGCTTCCAGGTCCCTGCCTTCTGCCAATCAGGAGGAAGAAGTCCTTGTACCCTCTGTGTTGGAAACTGATGGGCACCAAGAAACTTGGCACTCAGTGATTCCAGATGGCACACGTATTGCACCCTACCTGAAGAATGTCGTGTCAACCTGGACTGTGTGTGGTCCCGTACTCCTTCTTCTGGTCATTCTGGCAGGCTTGAGGAAGAGGGGCCGTAAAGGGGGGGTACTGTAACAACCCTGCTGGCATCTCTGCATGGCCTCCCATCCCCCGCACACCAACTTACTTTCTGCTTCAAGCCATACTGTGAATTCTGTCTGTTGCCAGCTCTGTGCCTCTGCTCTCCATGTTTCCAGACTGTGTGTGTATAGGGGGGCGGCGCCTGAACTCTCTGGTTCTTATGCAGTCAGGGTGCACCTGTGTAATATGTCCCTTACCAATCACCTGGAGCCCTTGACTATTTAGTTTCGCCACTCCCACTGAATCATTGCCTGTGCAATGTCTATACTCAGTTAGTATCTTGCTGCTGAGGAAGCCAGGCCCTGTTCGGTGTATCTCCTTCTCTGTAGGAATACTCTTTGTCTCGCATTGTACCTTGTCTGCCTGCCAGGAGGCAGAATATCCTGGCCCCTGTGTCTTTGTCCCGGTGTCTCTGTCTGAACTCGGTCTTACCTCTGTCTGTCAGTCTCCTTGTTTGTGGTTCCTTCTCTGCCGTGTCTTTCCTTGTGTCCTCCCTGTCTGTGCATCTGCACCCTCGCAGCTTTATCTGTGCATCTGCACCCTCGCAGCTTTATCTGTGCATCTGCACCCTCGCAGCTTTATCTGTACATCTGCACCCTCGCAGCTTTATTTGTGCATCTGCACCCTCGCAGCTTTATCTGTGCATCTGCACCCTAGCCGCTCTGTCTGCACGGCTCCCTAGCCGCTCTGCCTGCTCCGCACTCCTGCGGCTCTGCCTGTTCCGCACTCCTGCGGCTCTGCCTGTTCCGCACTCCTGCGGCTCTGCCTGCTCCGCACTCCTGCGGCTCTGCCTGCTCCGCACTCCTGCGGCTCTGCCTGCTCCGCAATCCTGCGGCTCTGCCTGCTCCGCACTCCTGCGGCTCTGCCTGCCTGCACCTCCTGTGTGAACAGGTCCAAACCTGTTCCTTCATATTCCACTCCTTCCTGCCTATATCCATACCTGCACCTCCTGTGTGAACAGGTCCAGATCCTGTTCCAGCATACACCACTTACTCCTGCCTACACCTGCTGTGTGAACAGGTCCCTACCTGCTCCATCTCATACCACGCCAATCTGTCCTGTGTCTCCAAGCCGTGCCCGCCTGTCCTGTGTCTCCAAGCCGTGCCCGCCTGTCCTGTGTCTCCAAGTCGTGCCCGCCTGTCCTGTGTCTCCAAGCCGTGCCCGCCTGTCCTGTGTCTCCAAGCCGTGCCCGCCTGTCCTGTGTCTCCAAGCTGTGCCCGCCTGTCCTGTGTCTCCAAGCCGTGCCCGCCTGCCCTGTGTCTCAGCCGTGCCTGTCGTGTCTACCTGCCTGTCTATAGCCTCTGTCAAAGTGACTTGTCCCCGAGTGGGACCAGCAGCCACAGCCAGACACCACCCTGGAGTGGCACCCGACAGCTATCTGCCGCACAAGCCTGACCTCACCATCAGAGGCTCCAGTGAAGACCGAGGTAGCTGTCGTAGTCACGCCCCTTCCAGGGTAGTCTGGTTTGTGGTCCAGTGGGGCCACAAACCCCCGGCTCGCGCCATTCAGCCAAGGCGTGAGCGTGACACAATGCAACCGCACCACATGCTCAACAAACAATCTGGACAACGTTTCCGTATTAGGTAGAGCCGCCAAGGGTACAAAATGTGCCTGCTTACTAAACCTGTCCACCACAACCCAAACAACGGTATTACTCTTGGAGGGGGGAAGGTTGGTGATGAAATCTATGGACAAATTGTCATGATCCCAGTGCAGGTTTTTGAGCTGCACACCGGGGGTTAATGTCTGGAGCTCTGTGCAGGTTTTGACCTGCACACTTGGGGTTAATGATTGTGGCCTCTTTCTGGTTCTGGGAGAGCTTCATAAACCCCTGGGTAGCTTCAATCCCTGCCAGTTATACTTCTGCCTTTAGCCGAGTGTGCTGACCCCTGTGTGCCTGTTTGTTGCTATAGCTTGTTTATATGCTTCTGACCCGGTTCTGTTTCCCGTTGTGAGTTTGCATGTTGATTCTGTACTGCGCTACCCTCTCTGTGTATGACTCATTGCCTGGGATCTGACTCCTCTCTGCTCGCCCCTCTTGTACCTTGCAACTATCTCTGTGTATGACTCATTGACTACGTCCTGACTATTCTCACTGTCCATGCCCCTTGGTAACTTTGTCTCGCAGTTACTCTGCTAGGAGTTCTCGTGCAGCTCCTAGCTCTGTGGAGTTTAGGCCACGCCCCCAGCAGTCACGTGCTTCAGGTCCTGCGGCTCTGAAGTACGCATCTACTCGGCTGCTGCCCGCTCCACAGGTAGCTTTGAGCGCGCTTTCGCTTTACTCAGGACACGCGCACTGGCTCAGTGAGCAAGCTCAGTGCAGTGTCTCTGACATTATAACTGGCCTACAAATTTTTTTTCTCTCCTCACTTCTGCAGCATGGACCCAATGTGTGCCTTATCTGAGCAGGTGAAAAGCTTGACTCAGTCACTGCAGAAGCTTAGTTTGGAACACCAATCTCTGGCCCAGTCCCAACGGCGGGTTGAGGACTCAGTTCAGGGGGGTACTTTCTGCAGGCTTCCAGCAGGTGGGGAATAGAGATGTCATTTTAGTCCCACCTGAATCCCCGGTTAAATTACCAGATATATTTTCTGGTAACAAGGATGATTTCAGGGCATTTAAGGAGGGCTGTAAGCTTTTTTTTCTTTGAGACCTCGCTCCTCTGGGGATGAGAAACAGAGGGTGGGGGTGGTGATTTCCCTGCTTAGGGGGTCCCCACAAGCCTGGGCATTCTCGCTTTCCTCTTCTGCCCCTGAGAGAATGTCTGTGGATGCATTTTTGAAGCCTTAGGGCTTATTTATGATGAGCCTGATAGAGTGCGGTTGGCTGAGGACAAAGTGATGAGTGTCTGTCAGAGGGAGCACTCAGCCGAATGGTTCTGTACTGAATTCAGACGTTGGGCAGCGGAGATTTCCTGGAGTGATGCCGCCCTTCGGGGGCTGTTCCACAGAGGCCTGTGTGAACGTCTGAAGGATGCTTTGGCACTTCATCCTCCGCCTGACTCCCTGGAGGATGCCATGGTCCAAGCGGTTCGCATGGATCGCAGGCTGCGGGCTAGAGGCATTATGCAACGGGAAACGCCCTTATTCTTCAGTGGAGATGAGACCCGGACTTTTCCTATGGCTATGGAGGTGAGCGCTGTCACCTGTGAGGAGAAGGAAAGAAGACGCCGCCGGGAAAAGCAGTTGTGCTTCTATTGTGGGAAATCTGGACATTGGAAGAAGGACTGCCCCTCCTGTCCGTCATCCTCCAAGATGGCGGGAAACGACTAGGTCTGGGTAGTAATCGAGGAGGCTACCCAGACCTTCAGGTACAATTTTCCTCATGTGCAAAAATGGTGCTGCAGGTGGAACTGGAACTTGGTTATGGTCCTGTTCAGACTACTGCTTTTATTGACTGCGGTGCGGCTGTGAACCTGATTGATACCAAGGTTATGACTCTTAATAAGATAGGCTTCACGATCCTGTTAAAACTGTGGCAATTGACTCATCTCCTCTTACCCAAGACGGTATCTGTTGCAGGTCTGAACTTTTTTCTCTAAAAGTGGGTTCCACTCATGTGGAGAAACTAAGTTGTCTGGTGCTAGATAACTTGCCTGCAGGACTGGTACTGGGGATGCCTTGACTTCAACGCCATAATCCTACCATTGATTGGGTTACAGGGGAAATCACTCAATGGGGATGCAATAGTAAATGTGGTAACCGGGGACATCTTGTTAACGCTGTTAAATCCGTGTCTGTGTCGTCTGTCGATCTGGAAGGTATTCCGGAGTACCTGAAAGATTTCGAAGACGTTTTTTTCGAAAGTGAGGCTGAGGTGCTGCCACCACATAGACCCTGTGATTGTGCCATTGATTTAGTACCCGGAGCCAAGTTACCTAAGGCTCGATTGTTCAATTTGTCTGAGCCTGAGCGCCAAGCCATGAAGGAGTACATAGCTGAGAGTCTCCGCAAAGGGCATATCAGGCCTTCTGTGTCACCTGTGGCAGCAGGGTTCTTCTTTGTGAAGAAAAAAAATGGTGGTTTGCGGCCGTGCCTCGACTTTCGGGAACTGAACAAGATAACGGTTAGGAACTCTTACCCGCTTCCCCTCATCCCAGACTTATGTAACCAGTTAGCTGGGGCCCAATGGTTCTCCAAGTTAGATCTGCGGGGGGCCTATAATCTGATAAGGGTTCGGGAAGGGGACGAGTGGAAAACGGCATTCCTCACATCAGAAGGACTCTTTGAGAACCTGGTAATGCCATTTGGGTTAACTAATGCACCCGCTATTTTCCAAAATTTCATCAATGTTGTGTTTTCTGATCTGATAGGTCGTTTTGTTATTATTTATTTGGATGATATTTTGGTGTATTCCCCGGACAGTCAATCTCACTTGCAACATCTAAAGACAGTTCTCCAGAGACTCAGGGAGAACCAATTGTTCGCCAAATTGGAAAAATGTTCGTTTTTTGTACAGGAGCTGTCTTTTTTGGGGTTGATTGTGTCCTGTGAGGGGTTTCGTATGGATCCTAAGAAGGTGCTGGCGATCGCTGACTGGGTTCAGCCTCGAGATCTCAAGGGTCTCCAGCGCTTGTTAGGATTTGCGAACTATTACCGGAGATTCATTAAAGGTTTCTCACAAGTGGTTAAACCACTCACGGATCTTACCCAGAAGGGAGCTGATGTAACAAATTGATCTGTACTCGCTAAAGGAATCCTTCTCAGCGATTAAGAAATGTTTTATGTCTGCCCCGGTGTTGGTGCAACCTGACCCGTCCAAACCATTCATTGTGGAGGTGGATGCTTCTGAAGTGGGGGTGGGGGCTGTGCTGTCCCAGGGTCCGGCCACCCTTACCAATATCAAACCCTGTGCCTTCTTCTCCAAGAAGTTCTCTTCAGCTGAGAAAAACTATGATGTAGGCAATAGAGAACTTCTTGCGGTCAAGCTGGCGTTTGAGGAATGGAGGCACTTTTTGGAAGGGGCGGCTCACCCTATCACGGTTGTCACGGATCACAAAAATTTGGCATACCTTGAATCTGCTAAGAGGCTTACTCCTAGACAGGCCCGTTGGTCACTTTTTTTTTTCACGATTTCAGTTCTCAATTACTTTTCGACCGGGGTCCAAAAATGTTAAAGCGGATGCCCTGTCCAGAAGTTTTGATCCAGTGTCTCCCCCTGAGCCGCCGTCCTCCATTCTTCCCCCAGGGGTGGTAGTGGCGGGGGTCTCAACTGAGTTGGAACAAGAAATCCTAAGGGCTCAGGCCGTAGCTCCGGCAACCAGGCCAAGCGATAAACTGTTTGTTCCAGATTCATTGCGGCCTAGACTTCTGCAGGAGTTTCATGATTCTAGGCTGAGTGCTCATCCAGGTATCACGGCCACTAGAGAGGCAGTAGCCAGGGGTTTTTGGTGGCCTTCATTAAGGTCCGATGTCAAGGAATTTGTTTCTGCTTGTGGCATGTGTGCCCGTTCCAAAAGCTCGCATAACCGACCGGCTAGGGAACTCATACCTTTACCGATTCCTGATAGGCCATGGAATCATCTTTCCATGGATTTTATTACCGGCCTTCCACCTTCCAGGGGCAATACCGTGATCTTGGTGGTGGTGGATAGGTTTTCTAAACAGGCCCATTTCATTCCCTTGGCAGCATTACCTTCAGCAGAAACATTGTCAAGGTTGTTTGTGCAGCATGTGGTCCGATTGCATGGGGTACCCCTGAATGTTGTGTCTGACAGAGGTGTGCAGTTTGTGGCCAAATTTTGGAGGGCGTTCTGTATGAAATTGGGCATCTCACTCTCCTTCTCGTCGGCATATCACCCGGGGAGTAATGGTCAGACAGAACGCACCAATCAATCCCTGGAACAAATTCTCAGGTGTCTGACCTCCGCCAGACAGGAGGATTGGTGTGATGCGTTACCGTTGACTGAATTCGCTTTTAACAACCGGGTGAGTCAGTCCACCAACATGTCCCCATTCCTGATTAACTATGGCTTTAATCCGCATTTTGGGGAGTTTTCTCGGGTGGATTCCGGTTGTCCAGGAGCAGAGGGGTCCGTTCAACGGTTAAAAAACCTCTGGGCTGAAGTCCGGCGTAATATCTCTCGGGCCCAGGGGAGATACAAATATTTTGCGGACAAAAAGAGAGCCTCGGGAGACATGTTTCAGGTGGGAGAGAAGGTTTGGCTCTCCACGCGTAACATCAACTTAAAGGTACCATCAGTTAAGTTGGGACCAAAGTTCATTGGTCCGTACGAGATTATGGAGATAGTCAACCCAGTGGCATATAGGTTGCGTCTCCCCGCCTCCTTAAAAATATCTAATGTGTTCCATAAGTCTCTGTTGAAACCAGCAGGATCTGTCAAAGAGAACTCTGAGACTGTTGTTCCTCCAGTGCTGGTGGAGGGTCAATTGGAGGATGAGGTCGGACATATTGTGGACTCTCGGCGGGTGCGCCGCTCTTTGCAGTACCTGGTCCACTGGAAGGGATATGGACCAGAAGAGCGCTCATGGGTCCCTGCTCGCTCGGTACATGCAGATCGCCTGGTTCAGGCGTTCCATGCCAAGTACCCGGGGAAGCCTGGGGGTCCAGAGGCCCCCCGTTGAGAGGGGGTACTGTCATGATCCCAGTGCAGGTTTTTGAGCTGCACACCGGGGGTTAATGTCTGGAGCTCTGTGCAGGTTTTGACCTGCACACTTGGGGTTAATGATTGTGGCCTCTTTCTGGTTCTGGGAGAGCTTCAGAAACCCCTGGGTAGCTTCAATCCCTGCCAGTTATACTTTTGCCTTTGGCCGAGTGTGCTGACCTCTGTGTGCCTGTTCGTTGCTATAGCTTGTTTATATGGTCCTGACCCGGCTCTGTTTCCTGTTGTGAGTTTGCCTGTTGATTTTGTACTGCGTTATTATCTGTGTATGACTCATTGCCTGTGACCTGACTACTCTCTGCTCGCCCCCTTTGGTACCTTGCAGCTATCTCTGTGTGTGACTCATTGGCTACGTCCTGACTATTCTCACTGTCTATGCCCCTGGGTAACTTTGTCTTGCAGTTACTCTGCTAGGAATTGTCTTGCAGCTCCTAGCTCTGTGGAGTTTAGGCCACGCCTCTAGCAGTCACATGCTTCAGGTCCTGCGGCTCTGAAGTACGCATTTATTCGGTTGCTGCCCGCTCCACAGGTAGCTTTGAGCACGCTTTCGCTTTACTCTGGACATACACACTGGCTCAGTGAGCAAGTTCAGTGCGGTGTCTCTGACACAAATGAGTCCATGGTCTCTCAGGAATTGGCAGTGTTACCAATTCCCCGGCCGGTTATGGGGGGTTTTCGCACGGGCACAAACATCACAAGCAGACACATATTCCCCAACATCAGAGGCTAAAGAAGACCACCAAAATATTCTAGCGATGGCCTTCCGGGTAGCCGAGATCCCTTGATGTCCACCCAGAACTGAGTCGTGGAACTCCCGGAGGACCTTGAGGCGAAATTGAGCTGGTACGAAAAATTTATCCACCGGCTTAGCAGGAGGTGCAAGAGACTGGGCTTCCCGAATCTCCCATTCCAACACATTAGAAATACCTGCCACCACCACTCCGGGCGGAAGAATGGAGGTTCTGGGGGGGACACTGGATCTAGACTGCGTGACAGCCACATGCGGGAAGCAAGCGGAACAATGCATTCCTATGGGTGCGGGATCGCCGCGATTCCGCAAATTAATGAGCATGCTGCGGTTTTTACCGCAAAGCGATTCCGCCGCGGTAAAAACCGCAGCATTAGCACAGCATTACGGAATCCCATAGGAATGCATGGGATGCTTATTTTTCGCGTTTTCGCGGCAAAATCACGCGGTTAAAACCGCCGCGGAAACGCGAAAAAACGCCACGTGTGAACTCAGCCTTAATGTAAGCTTGGTTCTTGTGGTCTGTAATTACCGTTATAGGATGGACAGCCCCCTCCAAAAAATGCTTCCATTCTTCAAAGGCCAACTTCACGGCCAGAAGTTCTCGATTCCCAACATCATAGTTTCTCTCCGAAGGGGAGAACTTCTTCGAGAAAAAGGCGCAGGGTCTCAAATTAGTTAAAGTGGCGGATACCTGGGACAATATCTCCCCCACCCCCACCTCTGAGGCGTCCACCTCAACAATAAATGGTTCAGACGGGTCCGGTTGAATAAGAACCGGAGCAGACATGAAACATTTTTTTAAAAACAGAAACGCCGCTATCGCTGCGGCTGACCAATTCTTGATATCGGCCCCCTTTTGAGTCATGTCTGTGAGGGGTTTAACCACCTGTGAGTACCCCCTTATAAATTTGCGATAATAATTGGCGAATCCTAGGAAACGCTGCAGAGCCTTCAAATCACAAGGTTGAACCCAATCGACAATGGCATGCACCTTATTGGGATCCATGTGATACCCCTCAGCAGACACAATGAATCCCAGAAAAGACAGTTCCTGAACAAAAAATAAACATTTCTCTAGTTTAGCAAAGAGACAGTTCTCCCGAAGCCTTTGGAGAACTGCCCGAACGTGTCCAATGTGAGTCTGTTTATCAGGTGAGTAGATCAGTATGTCAAACAAATACACAACCATAAAACGTCCAATAAAATCAGAGAACACATGATTAATTAAATTTTGGAAGACCGCTGGATCATTGGTTAGACCGAAAGGCATGACCAAATTCTCAAACAACCCTTCAGTAGTGAGAAAAGCAGTTTTCCACTCATCTTCTTCCCGGACTCGGATAAGGTTATGCGCTCCCCGTAGATCTAATTTTGAAAACCACTTACCTCCGGACAACTGGTTGTATAAATCAGGAATAAGTGGAAGGGGATACGTATTCCTCACAGTTATCTTGTTTAACTCACGAAAATCGAGGCATGAGCGCAAACCACCGTCTTTTTTTCTTTATGAAAAAGAACCCCGCCGCCACGGGAGAGACAGAAGGACGAATGTGCCCCTTACGGAGACTCTCGGAAATGTATTCCTTCATAGCAGCCCGCTCGGGACCCGAAAGGTTATACAAGCTGGCCTTGGGCAATTTAGCACCTGGAACCAGGTCAATGGCACAATCAAATGGGCGGTGTGGTGGTAAAACTTCAGCCTCTTTTTCGGAGACAACGTTCATATAGTCCTTTAGGTACTCCGGAATACCTTCCAGTCCAACGGACGACAGACACAGTATCAAGACATCTTTCAGAACAATAGGGACCCCATTTAACAATGTCCCGAGATTCCCAATTAATCACAGGATTATGTAATTGTAACCAGGGGAACCCCAACACCAGTCCCGCAGGCAGGTTGTCCATAACAAAGCATGAAATATGTTCCTGGAGCAAGGAGCTCACTTTAAGGAGAAACTCCTCTGTAAGAAATATGATGTCATTCTTAGCCAGTGGTGTTTTGTCAATGGCAACAACATGGATAGGAGTCTCCAGCCTAACTCTACCTAACTTACACCTGGACACCAAGTCAGAGTGAATAAAGTTCAATGATGATCCACGAAGGCAGAAGTGGATGTGGAGACACTCCCACAACAAAGTTCCACTTGCAACAACATTTTTGAAAATGGATAAAAAGGTACCTGAGAGCCTGGGTGACCTCCACGACAATCACCCGGGCTCAGTCGCTTGCTGGTCAGTGGACAGGAGGGGCAATCCTTTTTCCAATGTCCAGAATCGCCACAGTGAAAACAGCATTTTCCAAGCACCGTTGTCTCCTTTCTTTCTCCTTGAGGTCGATGGTTCCCATCTCCATGGTTTCCAATGTAGGACTGGCTCCCCTTCCTTGGGAGAATAACGGGGTGTCAATCTGCATCACTCCCCTCGCCCGTAGCCTCCGATCCATTTGGATGGCCTGTGTCATAGTCTCCTCCAGGGAATCAGGCGAAGGATGGAGAGCCAAGGCATCCTTCAGACGTTCAGACAGGCCTCTACGGAACCAGCCCTGGAGGGCGGCATCATTCCAGCAGACCTCAGCAGCCCAGCGTCTGAACTCTGAGCAAAACCACTCGGCTGAGTGCTTCCCCTGACACACACTCATCACCATGTCCTCAGCCATACGCATCCGATCAGGCTCATCATAAATATGCCCCAGGGCCTCAAAAAATGCATCCACATTCATACGCTCAGGGGCCGTAGTCGGAAGGGAGAAAGCCCAAGCTTGGGGGGCTCCCCTTAACAGAGACATAATGACCCCCACTCTCTGACTTTCATCCCCAGAAGAGTGTGGTCTCAATGAAAAAAAAAAAAGCTTACAGCCCTCCTTGAAAACTTTAAATTCCTTTTTATCTCCAGAAAAGGTGTCATGAGCTCATTTTCGGGTTTGCCTCTGGCTTCTGGTGAGGGTTATGGAGCTGGCTGTGCTGACAGAGGAGTAGTGAGTTCTCTATCTGGACTCCCTCTGTTGGTGAAGGGAGGTAATGAAGCTGATCTAAATGGCAGAGACCGGCCACCTGAAGAAGAGGACTGTGATTGGACATCAGGAGTTTCTGATTGGATTTAAGGCAGCCGACTCCCTAGTTTCTTACTGTTGAGTTTTCCTGACTGTGGCTTCTGGTTTCCAGTTTGGTTCCTGCCTCCCTAAAGCTAAGTTTTCTCTGCTATTGTTCATATGAGTTTTTGTCTGGTTTACTTAGTTTTTGTGTTCAGCCAGCCCTGGCTGGGACTGGGCTGAATCCCCATTTTGTCTCTGATCAGTTGATCTCTTTTGCTCTGTCTTCAGAATATACCTGAGTGCTGATATAGGGAATTGAAGTCTAGCGACTTCAGGGCCTTTTTCTATCAGACGTGTTGAACATTCTTTTTGGCAGGGTTTTTTGTGTGATTGCAGACAGCAGCTTTTCTTTCCTGTCCTTTCTAGTTAGTGTGGGCCCCATCGTTTGCTCAGCCTATCTTTCTGTCTGTGTTAGTGTTTTCATCTTGTTTCACCGACAATACATGTTGGGGCTGTCTATTGCTTTGGGGTCTGCTCTGGGGCAGTTTAGATTTTCCCTTTCTTTCTTTAGGCTTATTTAGTTCTCCGGCCGTAACGTCTAGGACCACAGTAGGTACGCTCCACGGCTACTGCTAGTTGTTGTGAATAGGATCAGGGGTCTGCAGTCCGCTAGTTTCCAACCTCTCCGGTTTTCTGGTCTTAGCTTGCTTTTTGTTTTTTCCTCCTCGGTGACTCATTCATAACAAAAAGGTATCCGGTAACTTAACCGGAGACTCAGGGGAAACTAATGTAACATCCCGAGCCCCCGATAAAAAAGCCCCCCTGCACAGTGTCAGCGATCAGCTGCTGAGACTGAGCCAGGACTAGTTGTTCCCCCAGGAGTTTCTGAGACATCTGAGTCAGGTGCTTTACCTGCTCAGAAAGAGCGTGCATAGGATCCAACACACACACAGGAGAAGGAGAGCAGTGAAAAAAAAATGGTATGGGTCATTTATAATGTCAGGACCCTGTCAGCGTCAGCAAACTGCCACGCCGAGCAGGGTGACTTACCCCCACTATGGGAGAGCGCAGGGACCAATACTGTAGTGATGATTCAAGCAGACAGGACCTGCAAAATGCAAGATACAATTGTGGGCGCACTCAGCTGTGCATGATAGCAACATCAGTGATATGGCCAGGTGCCGCTGCAGTGGAATAATGACAATAGAAAAAGGAAAAGAAAAAGCACCACTGCAAAAAAAGCGCACACTGCACCAATTAAAGTGACTAAAATAAGTAATTTTTATTGATACAAAAGAGTTATACACAATAAAAACATGATAAAATCACAAAACTATGGCATCCATGGTACCTAAAATGCATATCAATACAAAAGTGTCATACGTATAAGTACATATAATGTGAGCACATAATCCAGCGACACTATAGCAGTATACCTCCCTATTCCCAGGCTCATGAGGACTAAATAACCCTAAACAAAGCCCAGCCCATAATAAAGCAACCACAAACACAAATCCATGTTATATAGTTTTCATGCTAGGACCCTAATAAGCCCAGATAGCAAAGAGAAGGGGAAAGAGAAGTAAACTCCACATGTCAGTGGCGCCAGGACACGTAGAAAGGCAAAACAGTATCTAAAACTGCCACCAAGACAATCAATAGTCGCAGTGGAAATAAAGATACACGGATGCCATACCCAGGACCATTACCCCACGCGTATCGCCGTAACCTGTACGGCTTCGTCAGGGGAAGTGACACAGAGTGATCCAGGAAACCTTAAATACCTTGCAGAAGTCAGTCAGGGCGTTACCACACTCTGTGTACATACCCTCTAAGAGTCAGTATAGGCAGAAAGTGTATAAACCGGCGTCCCGGTCATGTGAACAGGGCCCATAGCATCCGCACATGCACAGTATAAGCGCCCAGTGAATACACACTGGCAGTCTCACCGCAGCGCGCATGTATTATAGAAGCCCTTAAGGGCCAAGAATCCCAGCTTCACCGCGCCTGCGCCCAGTGGAACGCAGGCTAGCATGTCTGAGGCGCATCAGACCTACGCGCATGAAGCCACCACCAGCGTGAGCTACTGCTAGTACATAAATAAACGCGCGCGCCACTCCCGGGAACACTGGAACACACACAGACCGGACATAGACACCATATAATACAATACACATTACACATGGGGATGGATAGGAACACAGGACACAACAAATATACAAACTTCACCCTGCTATGCGATATCATAACCAATGATCAAGACGCTCATGAAAAAGAGCCCTCAATAAAGTGAAAATATATGACAAGGTATATCGCAGCAAAAGAAAGGCCCAAAATACTGCAAATGCCAAAAGGCTATTCACATCAAGACACTCCGAACAAAAGGAAGGGGAAGAGAAAAAAAAAAGGGGGAGAGGTGAATAAAGGAAAAGGAAAGGCGCACAATAATTAGGGCTATGTGAACAAGGTCATACTACTTGTGTATAGACAGAGGGCATATAAGATACCCATCTATCTAAACACAGTAGCAACCATAGTTGGCCAATAATGCCAGGACCTACTTAATAGCTGTCCCACTCCAGTATGTCCACTACAACAGAGGGAACAAGATGTCTACCAAAAAGGAGCACTAATAAAGACAAATGCATGGGAAAAATGAACTCACAACAGTACCTCCCCCTTGAGGAGGGGTCACCGAACCCTCATCCATGCCACCAGGGCGATCCGGGTGAGCCCGATGAAAGGCACGCACCAATCTTTCGGCATGAATATCAGAGGCAGAGACCCAGGAATTATCCTCCTGACCATAACCCTTCCACTTAACCAAATACTGGAGTCTGCGTCTAGCCAGACGGGAATCCAGTATCTTCTCTACCTCATATTCCATGTTACCTTCAACCAATACAGGGTCTGGAGGTGCAACCCCCGGAACAACAGGTTCAACAAACCTCTTCAACAAGGACTTATGAAACACATTATGAATTTTAAATGTGACAGGAAGAGCCAACCGAAAAGAGACCGGATTAATAATCTCCAAAATCTTGTAAGGTCCAATAAATCTAGGCTTAAACTTAGGAGAAGCCACCTTCATAGCGATATTTTTTGATGACAACCAAACCATATCACCCACCTTAAACTGGGGACCAACGGTCCTACGCCGGTTGGAAAACCGCTGGGCCTTTTCCTGGGAGAGAGACAACTTATCCACTACTTGGTCCCAGATCTGGTGCATTCTCTCCACCACAGTGTCAACACCTGGGCAGGCAGAAGGCTCCACCTGCCCTGAAGAAAATCGAGGGTGAAAACCAAAGTTACAAAAAAAAGGTGACATCAAAGTGGCAGAACTAGCGTTATTATTTAAAGCAAATTCGGCTAAGGGCAAAAATGAGACCCAATCATCCTGATCGGCAGAAATAAAACATCTCAAATACGACTCCAAAGTCTGGTTTGTTCTCTCCGTCTGCCCATTGGTCTGAGGGTGAAACGCAGAGGAGAAGGACAACTGAATTCCCAGCTTGGAACAGAAAGTCCTCCAAAATCTAGACACAAACTGAACTCCTCTGTCAGATACAATGTTCTCAGGAATCCCGTGCAAGCGAACCACCTGTTGCAAAAACAGGGGCACCAACTCAGGGGAAGATGGCAACTTAGGGAGTGGTACAAGATGGACCATCTTAGAGAATCTATCACAAATCACCCAAATAACAGTCATTCTCTGAGAGACAGGCATATCAGAGATAAAATCCATTGAAATATGGGTCCATGGCCTCCTGGGCACCGGCAAAGGCATCAACAAGCCACTAGAGCGAGAACAAGGTTTAGACCGGGAGCAAGTCCCACAGGACTGCACAAAATTCCTGACATCACGAGACAAGGCGGGCCACCAAAAAGACCGACTCACCAGATCTCTAGTACCAAAAATACCTGGATGACCAGCCAATGCAGAGCAATGAACTTCAGACATCACTCTCTTCCTCCACTGGTCAGGAACATACAGCTTTCCACTGGGGCAACGCTCAGGTTTGTCCTCCTGAAACTCTTCCAGAGCACGTCTCAAATCGGGCGAGATGGCAGAAAGAACTACCCCTTCACCTAAGATGGTAGCAGGCTTAGTCACAACAGGAGAATCAGCAAGGAAACTCCTAGAGAGGGCGTCTGCCTTGACATTCTTAGTGCCCGGAAGAAAAGAGACCACAAAATCAAAACGTGTGAAAAACAAGGCCCACCTAGCCTGTCTAGGATTCAAGCGCTTGGCCGACTCCAGGTAAATCAAATTCTTGTGGTCAGTAAGGACCACGACTTGGTGTTTGGCTCCCTCCAACCAATGTCTCCACTCCTCAAATGCCCATTTCATGGCCAACAGTTCCCGATTCCCCAAATCATAGTTACGTTCGGATGGGGAGAACTTTCGGGAAAAGAAAGCACAAGGATTCATTTTAGATGTCACAGGATCTTTTTGGGACAACACCGCTCCTGCACCAATCTCAGAAGCGTCCACCTCCACCTGAAACGGGAGTGAGACATCAGGTTGCCGCAAAACCGGAGCAGAAGTGAAACTTCGCTTCAGCTCCTGAAAGGAAGAAACAGCCTCCGGAGACCAATTCAGCACATCAGCACCCTTCCTAGTCAAATCCGTCAATGGCTTGGCAATACCAGAAAAATTAGCTATAAATTTCCGATAAAAATTAGCAAAACCCAAAAACTTCTGGAGGGTCTTCAAAGAAGTGGGCTGAACCCAATCATAAATGGCCTGTACCTTGGCCGGGTCCATTTCAATAGTTGACGGAGACAAAATAAATCCCAAAAATGAAACCCTCTGTACCCCAAAAAGGCATTTCGATCCCTTGACATACAGGGAATTCTCCCTCAAAATCCGGAACACAGTCCGAACATGTTCCACATGAGAGTCCCAATTCTTGGAGAAGATCAAAATATCATCCAGATAGATAATCAAAAATTTATCCACAAAGTCTCGGAATATATCGTTCATGAAGCACTGGAAGACAGAAGGGGCATTAGTGAGCCCAAAAGGCATCACCAGGTACTCAAAATGTCCCTCCGGAGTATTAAACGCCGTCTTCCATTCATCCCCATGCTTAATGCGAATAAGATTATACGCCCCCTGAGGTCAAGCTTGGTAAACCAGCAAGCACCTTTAACTCTGGAGACTAGATCAGAAATCAGGGGTAACGGATACTGATATTTAACAGTAATTTTGTTGAGGGCACGATAGTCAATACAAGGCCTTAATGAACCATCCTTTTTAGCCACGAAAAAAAACCCAGCACCTAAGGGTGAAGAGGATGGTCTAGTATGACCCTTCTCCAATGCCTCCTTAATATAGGATCGCATAGCCTCGTGCTCGGGTACAGATAAATTGAAAAGCCGACCCTTGGGGAATTTACACCCCGGGTTCAGCTCAATTGCACAGTCATAACCCCTATGAGGAGGCAAAGACGCAGACTCATTCTCACTAAATACATCAAAAAAGTCCGCCAAATAGTCAGGAACATCATGCGACTGGGGAGAGGTGGAGAAAACAGGAGCATCACTAAGGGCACACCGACAACCCCAACTCACCACAGACAAAGATTTCCAATCCAGAACTGGATTATGGATTTGCAACCAGGGAAACCCCAGAACAATGGTATCATGCAAATTATGCCACACCAAAAATCTGCAATTTTCTTGATGGTCTGGGGCGACCCGCATTACCACCTGGGTCCAAAACTGAGGTTTATTCTTCGCCAAAGGATTAGCATCAATACCCCTCAAAGGGATAGGCGTCCACAGAGGTGTCATAGGAAATCCACAACGTTTAGCAAAATCCAAGTCCATCAGGTTCAGAGCTGCTCCTGAATCCACAAAAGCCTTGGCGGAAAATGTGGACAGGGAGCAGATCAGAGTAATTGCCAGAAGAAACTTAGGTTGAACACCACCCACAGAAAACGTGTGAGCACAACGTTTCTCTCGTTTAGGGCAGACAGAAATAATATGCGAGGCATCTCCACAAAAAAACACAGCTTATTACGCCTTCTGAACTCCTGACGTTGCGTCTTAGACAAAACTCTATCACATTGCATAGGTTCAGACGTCTGTTCAACCGGTGGCAACAACTCTCGTGTAGTTTTGCGTTCACGTAAACGCCGATCCACCTGAATGGCTAATGACATAGATTCGTCAAGACCAGAGGGAACAGGAAATCCCACCATAGTATCTTTTACAGTTTCTGACAAACCCTTCCGAAAGAGGGCTGCCAAGGCACCATCATTCCAGGTAGTAGGACCGCCCACTTTTGGAATTCTTTACAGTACAACTCTGCCGAATCCCGACCCTGGCTTAATGCCAACAGGGTCTTTTCAGCCTGATCAATAGCATTAGGTTCATCATACAACAACCCCAAGGCTTGAAAAAATGCGTTCACATTATTCAGAATAGGATCATCAGGTTTCAAAGAAAACGCCCAATCCTGGGGATCGCCGCGCAGCAAAGAGATGACAATTTTAACCTGCTGTGCGGAGTTCCCCGACGAGTTAGGCTTCAAGGCAAAAAATAATTTACAATTATTCTTGAAATTCAAGAATTTAGACCGATCCCCAAAAAAACACATCAGGAGTAGGAATCTTTGGTTCAGCAGCATGTGAATGAGCAAGAGAGGCGGAAATTCCCCGCACTTCAGCAGCGAGCTGCTCCACATGAACAGACAATTGCTTCATCTCCATTGAGAGAAAAATTCCCCCTACGGCCTCAGAGATATAGAGGAAAAAATATGCACACAAAAAAAAAAAAAATTCTGACACTTTTTTTTTTCTCCTTTCCTTTTTTTTTTTTTTTTTTTACAATTCTCTCCTGCTATTGAGTACCCTAGGATCTGCGGTATGGCTGGTGATTCTGTTGTGATGAGTCACCGAAGGAGGAAAAAACAAAATGCCAGCTAAGTCCAGAAAAACCAGAGAGGTTGGCAGCTATCGGATTGCAGACCCCTGAACCTATCCACAACAACTAGCAGTAGCCGTCGGGGGTTCCTACGGTGCCCTAGACCCCTCGATCACAGCCGGAGAGCTACATCGCCTAAAGACAGAAAGGGGAAAAATTAAACTGCCCCAGAGCAGACCCCAAAGCAATGGGCAGCCCCCAACATATAATGACGGTGAAGCAAGATGAAAACACTAACACAGATAGAAAGATAGGTTGAGCAAATGATGGGGCCCAAGCTAACTACATAGGACAGGACAGGAAAGCTGCTGTCTGCCATCCGCAAAAACCCTATCAAAATGAGCCAACCGACTGATAGGAAAAACAGGCCCTGAAGTCGCTAGACTTCAAAAAGACTATATCAGCACTCAGGTATATTCTGAAGACAGAGCAAAAGATCAACAGATCAGAGACGAAAATGGAATTCAGCTCACCCCTGGCCGGGGATGGCAGAACTCCCAAAAAACAAGGCAAAACAAAAACAAAACTGAAGAGTACAAAGCAGAGCAGAAAAACTTAGCTTTGAGACGCAGGAATCAGACTGGTCTCCAAGAATCCAGTAGGAAAATCACCAGCCAGGAAGAAGGGCGTCGGCAGCCTTATATCCAGTCCTCAATTCCAGCCACCCAGTCATCATCTAGCTGCCCAGGTGTTTGGTAATCAGCCTCACCACCTTCCTTCACCAGAGGAGGGAGTTCATCAGACATCAATGGTGAAGGGAAAAATGAACTCACAACACAATGATCCCAAAAGAATTGACTGCCTAAAGGAAAAAAGATGGAAACAACACAATATAAGCAATCAACCCATAAAACCTGTGAACAACAGCTCTTCATTTAACCCCCTAGGGGCCAAAGAATTCAAACTGAAAATCCATCGGGACTCTATTTGTAATAATAATTTTTTAGGGGAACCCCCCTATTAGAAATTGATATCTTCTCTAATCCCACCACCCTAGCATTATTAACTTTACCAGCGTGGTGGGTCAGAAAATGAGCTGCCACAGATGTCAAGACTTTGCCTTTGGCTTGATCCGTGCGTGCCAATTTAATTGTCGAAAAATGTTTCTGTATCCTTCGGCGCAATTCCTGAGACGTTTGGCCAATGTAGACCTGATTACAAGGACAAATCAATTCATAAACCACACAACTGGTCTTACAATTGATATATGACATCAACCTATGCCTAACACCACCCCCTGGATTAGTAAAATAGTCCCTAGTGGGGTGCATGTGGGGACAAACAGTACAATTCCCACATGCAAAAGAACCCCTGAGCTTGTTCCCCCGGTCCAACCCAATTGTTGGTCTCATATAATGACTCCTCGTCAGGAGATCTCTAAAATTCGGGGCCCTTCTAGTTGTAATGCATGGCTGCTCGGACACGATACTAGATGTCTGCAGATCAGTTGTAACTATACCCCAATGTCTACCAAGCACTTCTCTCACCTGTGACCATTGGTTGTTATATTGTGTAATAAACTGGGGTTTTGATTCCCTGGTCTTTTCACGTGTCACCAACACGGAATCCTGCGTACACCCATTTGCCCTTTGATATGCCCGCGAGATACTTCTCCGGGGATAATTCCTCTTTTTGAAACATTTCGTTAAACCTAAAGCCTCCTCATGGAACTCCTCATCCGAGGTGCAATTTCTTCTTATTCTTAAAAATTGTCCAGTGGGGACTCCATTTCTAGCATGGGCTGGGTGGAAACTCGTATAGTCTAATAGACTGTTCGTGGCTGTTGGTTTTCGAAACAGTCTCGTAGATATACCACCATTCTCATTTGAGACCACCAGATCCAAAAAGGTGACTGAAAGAAAAGACATCGAGTAAGTAAGTACAATATTATGCGGGTTAGAATTCAATAGTTCAATGAAAGCACAGCATTCCGCCTTTGTTCCAATCCAAATGAAAAAAATATCGTCGATAAAACGCGACCAATGCCGCACTTTGTCTCTAAACCATTCTGTAGAGTAAACCCGAGTTGCCTCCCACCAGCCTAAGAAACGATTTGCCAGGGCCGGAGCACATCTGGCCCCCATCACCACACCTGACGTCTGAATATAGTAAGACCTATCGAAGATGAAAAAATTATGCTTCATGATGAACTCAAGCAAGTCAATAACAAATGAGTCATGCATTCTGTCAGACTGCGTCACCTGATCAAGAAAGTGCAGAACCGGTCTTATGCCATCTGAGTGATCAATATTCGAGTATAGCGATTCAACATCGCAAGTGACTAATAAAGCCTCAGACGGTAAATCAACATCCCGACACTTCCTTATAAAGTGGGAGGTATCCTGTATATAAGATGGTAAGTCCTTAACCGTGGACTGAAGAAATTAGTCCACATAAATTGATGCTTTTTCACACAAGCTACCTATACTAGCCACTATAGGCCGACCCGGAGGTCTCACCAGATCCTTGTGGACCTTGGGCATAAAAGGTAGGTGTAATAGGATATTCAACCCACAAGAATTCCATTTCCTTTTTATTGATAATACCCAACTCCAATGCCCTATCCAGTAACTTTCTAAACTTGACCGAAAAGGGTCCAGTTGGATCAGATGGTAACTTTTTATAAAATCGAATGTTGTCCAGTTGACGGTGTGCCTCTTCCCGATATACCTCATGTGGCCACAATACCACATTCCCACCCTTGTCAGCCTCCTTGATCACAAATGATTTATTAGATCTGAGGCTGGCAAGGGCTGATCTTTCACCAGCATGCAGATTATCCAATTGTCTAGACTTAGTGGGAATAGCCAAAAAGTTAACAAGTTCAAAAAATACCCTAATGGCTGGAACCAACACAAATGGTGGAGCCACCACTGATTTATTTCTGAAGGGAAAGCGATTTTTACCCGTATTTGAGTCTTCCTGTAAGAGGTCCAATAAATCCTGCAAAACTTGTCGGTCCGTCTGATCCAAGCCATCTACCATCCGTGGTTTGTTATGTAATACCTGGAGAACCAAATGCCTGCAAAAACTATAAATAAATATAAAGGTCCTTAACCAAGGTAAACTTGTCAATTGCCTTAACAGGGGCAAAAGTCAAACCCCTCTGTAGTGCAGAAATTTCAATAGGTGAAAGTTTATACTGCGACAAATTAATAATTTGTAACAGATTATCCTGTACCTGTATATCCAAAGTTCCATCCCCCAAGGTATCTTGTTCCTCTATTTGCAAAAATTCCTGTACTGATTGTATTGCGGGGGTCTGCGTCCCCTGTATCGAGTGCTCCTTGTTAACACCTGGCCGTTTGCGACAGCCCCTTCTGGTCCGGTGTCGGCCTCGCTCTCGGCCGACGATAAAAAATCACTACCAGATGTATAATCCGGTTTGCGGGTCACCTCAACCACTTTATCTGAAGCCTTAAATAGTAGCAGACAGGACCTGCGGCACAGAAAATAGTAAGGAGTCCCAGGACCTGCGAACATGTGACTGCAGGGGGCGGGGCTTAGCGTCTTACTGCTGCAGATGATGTAATGTACCTACTGCAGGGCAACTGTTGTAGAGGAGAGGAAAACGCAGGTCAGACAAGCGAGGGTCATACACAGAGAGGGCTGTGCGGTACCAGAGGGAAGGGCAGAGAATAGTCAAGTCACAGGCAGAGGGTCATACACAGAGAGGTAGCGCAGTACAAGAGGGACAGTCAGAACTCGTAACAGGGACAGAACCGGATCAAAACCAAACAAGCAAGCAAGATATCAGGCACAAGGCACACGTATGCACAAGGTCAACTAACTCAGCCGAGGGCAGGAGTATAACTGACACCGGACCTAGGTCAAGTGAGCATTAAATAGCCGCCCTCTGCCAGAGAGAGGCAGAAACAATTAACCCCTGTCTGACCAGGACGGGCCAAAGACAAACCCCATCCTGGATCATGACAGATGGGACTACTGATCCCATGAGCTGATGCCTGCTGCTGATAATAGCAGCGAGGGCAGGTGGTGACTAATATGAGTATTTATCAGCCAGCGTCTGAACTCTAAATAAATTTAAAAAACGCTGTAGGTTTCCCTGTATTTTTGATAACCAGCCAGGTAAAGCCAACAGCTGGGGGCTGCAATCCTCTGTAGTCAGCTTCAGCAAGGCTGGTTATCAAGAATAGAGGGGTCCCCACGTTGTTTTTTAAATTTAAATAATTTAAAAAAACGGCGTGGGTTCCTCCCAATTTTGACAACCAGCCTTGCTAAAGCAGACATCTGGGGGCTGGTATTCTCAGGCTGGTAAGGGAACATTGATATTGACACCACCCGAGCCTAAAAATAGCAGCCCGCAGTCGCCCCAACAAAGCACATCTATTAGATGTGCCAATTCTGGCACTTTGCTCAGCTCTTCCCACTTGCCCAGTAGCGGTGGCAAGTGGGGTAATATTTATGGGGTTGATGTCACCTTTGTATTGTCTGGTGACATCAAGCGCGCGGCATAGTAACGGAGAGACGTCTATAAGACTCCCATCCATTACTAATCCTATAGTTGTATGGTAAATAAAGACACAGCCAGAATAAAGTCCTTTATAAGAAATACAACACACAACATAACAAACATATATACTCACCTAAAGCCCTCGTTCTCCTGTAATAAAACAAAAATAAAAAAACAATAATATCCCTCACCTATCTGTTGTTCTGTCCCACGCCGATATCCATGTCTGGGAATTAATAGTCTTCAACCTGGACGGTGCCAAGATGTGACCGTCCAGGCTGAGAACCACTGGTGAATGAGCTGTTGTGAGCGCAGTGTCAGTGACTAGTGGTGATGTCAGAGGTTATTGCAGGTCACTGAGGCTGCATTCCCAGCCGGGCTGAACTGCGGTGACCACCCTCTGGTGAGAGGTGAGTCCACCGGCAGAATTTCACTCTGGTGAATTCGAACTGCGGTGAACTCTCTTTGTCTCTTCTGTTTCCACTTTGATATTATTTTTTTCGGTTACCTCTTCTTCGATTGTCAATGTCTTTGTCTCGTATTGTCTCCTTTTTGTTTTGTGATGTCTTCCTTTTCTCTTGTGTGGTCTCCTTCTTATTTGGCTCTTGTGTGCTCTCCTTCTTCTTGGGCTCTTGTGTGCTCTCCTTCTTTGACTCTTGTGTGCACTCCTTCTTGGGCTCTTCTGTGCTCTCCTTCTTATTGGGTTCTTGTGTGCTCTCCTTTTTCTAGGGCTCTTGTGTGCTCTCCTTCTAGGGCTCTTGTGGCTCTCCTTTTCGGGCTCTTGTGGCTCTCCTTTTCAGGCTCTTGTGTGCTCTCCTTCTCGGGCTCTTGTGTGCTCTCCTTCTCGGGCTCTTGTGTGCTCTCCTTCTAGGGCTCTTGTGGCTCTCCTTTTCGGGCTCTTGTGGCTCTCCTTTTCGGGCTCTTGTGGCTCTCCTTTTCGGGCTCTTGTGTGCTCTCCTTCTTCTCGGGCTCTTGTGTGCTCTCCTTCTCAGGCTCTTGTGTGCTCTCCTTCTCAGGCTCTTGTGTGCTCTCCTTCTCAGGCTCTTGTGTGCTCTCCTTCTCGGGCTTTTGTGTGCTCTCCTTCTCGGGCTCTTGTGGCTCTCCTTTTCGGGCTCTTGTGGCTCTCCTTTTCGGGCTCTTGTGTGCTCTCCTTCTTCTCGGGCTCTTGTGTGCTCTCCTTCTCGGGCTCTTGTGTGCTCTCCTTCTCAGGCTCTTGTGTGCTCTCCTTCTCGGGCTCTTGTGTGCTCTCCTTCTCGGGCTCTTGTGTGCGCTTCTTCTTGGGCTCTTGTGTGCCCTCCTCAGGCTCTTGTGTGCTCTCCTTCTCGGCCTCTTGTGTGCTCTCCTTCTTCTTGGGCTCTTGTGTTCTCTCCTTCTTTGACTCTTGTGTGCACTCCTTCTTGGGCTCTTCTGTGCTCTCCTTCTTATTGGGTTCTTGTGTGCTCTCCTTTTGCTTGGGCTCTTGTGTGCTCTCCTTCTAGGGCTCTTGTGGCTCTACTTTTTCGGGCTCTTGTGTGCTCTCCTTCTTGGGCTCTTGTGTGCTCTCCTTCTCGGGCTCTTGTGTGCTCTCCTTCTTGGGCTCTTGTGTGCTCTCCTTCTCGGGCTCTTGTGGCTCTCCTTTTCGGGCTCTTGTGTGCTCTCCTTCTTCTCGGGCTCTTGTGTGCTCTCCTTCTCGGGCTCTTGTGTGCGCTCCTTCTTGGGCTCTTGTGTGCCCTCCTCAGGCTCTTGTGTGCTCTCCTTCTTCTTTGGCTCTTGTGTGCTCTCCTTCTTCTTTGGCTCTTGTGTTGTGTCCTCTTGTCTCTTCTTTTGTTTCCTCCGGTGCCTCTTGTGTCTCTCTACTGTTGTCTCCTCGGGTTTCTTTTCCATTGTTTCCTTCTTTTTCTTTAGTTGGAGGTTAGTAGTATCGTTTGAGTGTTTTAGGACATTCATGAGTCTAAATAGTTTGTCAATTCTTTAGGTCATTGATGCCGGATCTATGCCAGTCTATACCAGCACAAGCCACAGATCTAGCTCAAGTAGCCAAACCACCACACTGGAAGAAGACTGCGAATGTGACAGCTGGTGAGACACTTTTATCATTATTTCAGCAAGATCTCTTCACCATAAGGACAGCAGTGAGAACAGAGCAAGGCGTAGTTCCATAAAGCTCTCCAGCATCCTTCAAAGTAAACACGGATAAAAACAATGTTACTGCATGTGTGATATTTAGAGCAGAATCCACATCGCCTGTATCTTCGCTCACTGTCACACTCCCAGCGTTGCTGTATGTATCCTCTGATGCTGCTGCTATCAGTCCTGCAAAGACCATTAGTTTCACAAGTGATCACTGGCAAAAATCCTGCCATGATTTTACCTTGGATAACAACCAGACATTGCGCAGTGCTGCCGAACAATTAGTCATTTGTTTTTTGTGTAATTGGTTTAGATGTTTTAACTCCTTAATTCTTGTGAATACAATATCAAGCAGCAGCTCCTACCTGACCCTTGGTTCTGCCCGCTGGCTTGTATCAGGGAACAGGGGAAAGCTAGTTGGCTTTAACTTCTTTAGTCTCATGCGCAGAATATAAAACCCCATTTGGAAGCTAATTGTCCAGACGAGATGTGCGGACTGGACAGCTCTGCTTTGACCCCTTAGCTCAATATTCCATACATGTACGTGATTGCTTGTGGAGAGGAAACAATAGCGAGTTGCTATCTATGTATAAGAGTAGAGCGCCGGCTGCTGTCATTAACCATGTAAACGCTGCTGTCATGCTCTTTAAAAAAACTATCAGTTTTGGTATTGCCAAGTCCAACCTATCAAAATATAAAATGAATCCGGGTCCTCTCTCCCCTCTGTATCAGTCTGTGATTGTTAGTATACTGTAAGTGATATCTGTAATCTGTATGTAACCCCTTCTCATGTGCAGCACCATGGAACCAATGGTGCTATAGAAATAAATAATAATAATCAGCCTGATTGGTAAACGCCATAAGGAGACGAATATCAAAATGCTACAATTGCTTTTTTTCTGTCACCACTGCTCCAGAAAAAAATAGCAACAAAGGCACATGAAAAGGTTTCTTCCCCAAATTGGAATCAATAGGTCAACTTATCACACGGAAATTAAGCTGTCACCCCGCGAATGTGACTGAAAGATAAAAATGTTACAAGTCTTGGAAAATGGGGACAAAACCCCCCAATAAATACTGTTTAGGTTTCTCAGTGTTTTTCTTCTCCACTTCCATGAAAACAAAAAATCTACCAGTTTGGTATTACTGTGATAGTCCTGACCGGGAGACTGTGGGAATGGAAGCGGTGACGGAAAAAACCCCAAAAATGGCAGAATTGCACCTTCTTCACAGTTTCACCACACTTGTAATTTTTCCCATTTTTCTGGTACATTTAATATAAAGTTTTGAATGTGGACATACATATTCTTCACACTCTGGCCCCTTATCCTCCAGATCCCGACCCCTTATCCTCCAGACCCCGGCCCCTTTTCCTCCAGATCCATAGAATCATAGAATCATAGAATCGTAGAGTTGGAAGGGACCTCCTGGGCCATCTGGTCCAACCCCCTGCTCAAAGCAGGATTCGCTAAATCATCCCAGTTAGATGTCTGTCCAGCCTCTGTTTGAAGACTTCCATTGAAGGAGAACTCACCACTTCTCGTGGCAGCCTGTTCCACTCATTGATCACTCTAACTGCCAAAAAGTTTTTTCTAATATCTAATCTGTGTCTCCTCCCATTCAGTTTCATCCCATTGCTTCTAGTCTTTCCTTGTGCAAATGAGAATAAAGTCGATCCTTCTACAATGTGACAGCCCTTTAGATATTTGTAGACAGCTATTAAGTCTCCTCTCAGTCTTCTCTTTTGCAAACTAAACATTCCCAAATCCTGCAACCTTTCCTCATAAGACAGGGTTTGCAGACCGGTCACCATTCTGGTCGCTCTTTTCTGAACTTGCTCCAGTTTGTTGATGTCATTTTTAAAATGTGGTGCCCAAAACTGGACACAATATTCCAGATGAGGTCTGACCAAAGAGGAGTAGAGGGAAATAATTACTTCACGTGATCTAGACTGTATGCTTCTGTTAATACATCCTAGAATTGCATTTGCCTTTTTTGCTGCTGCATCACACTGTTGACTCATATTCAGTCTGCGATCTATTAGTATACCCAAGTCTTTTTCACATGTGCTGTCACTTAGCCCTATTCCTCCCATTCTATATATGCTTTTTTTCATTTTTATTGCCCAGATGTAGTACTTTGCATTTCTCCCTGTTAAAAACCATTCTGTTAGTTGCTGCCCACTTCTCCAATTTATTTAAATCTTTTTGAATCCTCTCTCTCTCTTCTCTAGTATTAGCTATCCCTCCTAGCTTTGTGTCATCAGCAAATTTAATCAGTTTACCCTCAATTCCTTCATCTAAATCGTTGCTAAAGATGTTGAACAATACAGGGCCCAGGACAGAGCCCTGTGGTACCCCACCTGAGACATTCTTCCAACTGGATGTGCAGCCATTTACGACCACTCTTTGGGTCCGATCACTAAGCCAGTTATGAATCCACCTAACAGTTGCCTTGTCCATTCCATACTTAGTCATTTTTTCAATAAGGATTGTATGAGAGACTTTGTCAAATGCTTTGCTGAAGTCAAGATATACTATATCTGCAGCATTTCCTTGATCCACCCAATCAGTAATACCATCATAGAAGGAAATTAAATTAGTCTGACATGACTTATTAGTTACAAACCCATGCTGACTCTGTTTAATCACTTCATTCTTATCCAGGTATTGACATACATGTTGTTTAATAATTTGTTCAAAGATCTTTCCTGGTATAGAAGTCAGACTCACCGGCCTATAGTTGCCTGGGTCCACCTTCTTCCCCTTTTTGAAGATAGGAACAACATTTGCTCTTCTCCAGTCTTCTGGCACTTCTCCTGTTCTCCAAGAATTTTCAAAGATTATGGAGAGGGGTTCAAAAATTTCTTCTGCTATCTCCTTCAGTACTCTGGGGTGTAATTCATCTGGACCTGGAGACTTGAATACATTTAGGTTAGCTAAGTGTTTCCTCACTATCTTTCTGTTTATAGATATCCTGGATTCTTCTATTCCCTTAATAGGACAGTGAATAGCAGTTGATGTTACATTTCCTTTCTGAGAGAAAACAGATGCAAAATAGGAATTTAAAAGTTCAGCCTTCTCAACATCCTGTCTTACCATTTCATCATTTTCATCCTGTAAAAATCCTATAGCATCTTTGACTTTTCTTTTACTTTTGACATATCCCCAAAATCCTTTACTATTGCTTTTGACATCTCTTGCAAGCCTCAATTCATTTTCAGCTTTAGCTAATCTGATTTGTGCCCTGCAGGTTCTGCAGACAGCATTATATTCTTCTTTAGATATGCCTCCCTCTTTCCATTTTATAAACATTTTTTTCTTCCTTTTTAGCATGTGCTTAAGTTCTGTGTTCATCCATCCTGGTTTCCTTAAATGCTTCCTATTCTTCCCTCTTTTCGGAATTGTTAACAACTGTGCTTTGAGAATTTCATTTTTCAAGATTTCCATCCTTCCTGGACATTTTTGTCTTTAAGGATATCCAGCCATTGGATCCCTCCAATTCTCTTTCTGAATCCCTTAAAATCTGCCTTTCTGAAATCTAACCTTGACGTCTGAGTCTTCACAGGTCTTCCGCCTCTAGTTATCCAAAATTCTAAAATAGCATGGTCGCTACCTCCTAGGGTCCCATCCACTTTTACTTCCTCAACCATTTCCTCCCTGTTTATAAGGATTAGATCCAAGGTAGCAGTTCCCCTTGTTTTCTCCTTTACCTTTTGGAAGATAAAGTTGTCAGCAAGAGAGGATAAGAATTTCCTTGACCTGTTAGTTTTGCCTGAGAGAGATTCCCAACAAATGTCTGGATAGTTGAAATCTCCCATGACAACTATGTCATATTTTTTGGAGAACTTGGCCATTTGATGCATAAAGAGTTCATCCATATCTTCAGCTTGCACAGGCGGCCTGTAGTAAATACCTACAATGGTGTCCTTTCCATTGTTCTGTCCTTGTATTCTTACCCAAACAGTTTCCACAGAACTCCCAGTCTCTGAAGCTTCAATCTCTGTGCAGATATACGCGTTTCTAACATACAATGCGACACCTCCTCCTCGTTTATCAAGTCTGTTTCTTGCAAATAAGTTGTATCCTTCTAGTCTTGTATTCCAATCATGTGTATTGTCCCACCAAGTTTCAGTGATTCCAATGACATCATATTTCTTTTCCTGTGTTAGTAGTTCCAATTCTCCTTGTTTGTTGCCCATGCTTTGTGCATTAGTATAGAAACATTTTAGTTTGTGATTGGTTTCTCTTTCTCCAATATTTTTTTTAATTAGATTCTTTCGTCTTTGTTCTTCCTTTCCACTTCTAATAGCAGAGTTCTCAGTAGCATTTGTCAGGTGTATGGCTTTTTCTGGTCTTTTGCTTCCCTTCCCATGTTGTTCTAGTTTAAAGCTCTCCTTACAAGTGTAGCAAGACGACTTCCAAATACATGTTTTCCAGTCTTCGTAAGGTGCACCCCATCTCTAGCAAGTAGTCCATCGTATAAGTAGTTCACTCCGTGATCCAGAAATCCAAATCGTTGCTGATGGCACCATCGACGTAGCCAGTTGTTCACCTGCAGAATCTTATTCCACCTCCTTGTTCCATGGCCATCCACTGGGAGGATGGAAGAGAAGACCACCTGCGCTCCCAGTTCTTTCACTTTCTTGCCTAAGTCTTCAAAGTCTCTGCAGATGGTTTCCAGGTCATTTCTTGCGGTGTCATTTGTCCCCACATGTAGTAGCAGGAATGGGTAGTCATCTGTAGGTCTGAAGAGTCCTGATATCCTGTCAGACACATCTTTAATTTTTGCACCTGGAAGACAGCACATTTCTCTTATATCCGGTCTGCAGATAGCGGCCTCTGTTCCTCTCAGCAGGGAATCCCCCATGACCACCACTCTCCGTTTCTTCTTCACAACATTTTTCTTTCTCCATCCAGGAGGACTCTGAAGGCGTACAAGGTTGCTGTTTGTTGGCAAAGTCTTATCCTGATGTATTTCTTCATCGTTTTCCTGCGTGAGAGCCTGGTACTGGTTTCTGAGCAGTATGGGTGCTGACTGCCTCCTGATCCTCCTGCTTCTCTGGGTCACATGTCTCCATTCCTCTGTTTCTTCAGGTGCACTTCGAATTTCTTCTCTTTCTGTAACATGAAGAGATAATTCTGCTCTGTCCAAGAACTCTTCACCTTCCTTAATGATCTTCAACGTAGCCAACCTCTCTTCGAGATTTTGCAACTTTTCCTCCAACAGGGACACAAGCTTGCATTTGTGGCATGTGAAGTTTGGCTTTTCCACTGGTAAATCTGTGAACATGTAGCAAGAAATGCAGCTCACCAAATGGCTCCTGGCCTCTTCCATCTTGAGATTTCTTAAGATGTCGGCGCGCGGTTTCTCCGATTTCCTCTTTTCAGCTGCAACGGCCAAAACCCAGTGATCGTTGAGCTCGCGGAGACTCTTCACTTATCCCAGAAGGCACTGGGAATATGCAAATGATCTCCTCAAGACTCTTCCCCTGGTTTCTCCGATTTCCTCTTTTCAGCTGCAACGGCCAAAACCCAGTGATCGTTGAGCTCGCGGAGACTCTTCACTTATCCCAGAAGGCACTGGGAATATGCAAATGACCTCCTCAAGACTCTTCCCCTGGTTTCTCCGATTTCCTCTTTTCAGCTGCAATGGCCAAAACCCAGTGATCGTTGAGCTCGCGGAGACTCTTCACTTATCCCAGAAGGCACTGGGAATATGCAAATGATCTCCTCAAGACTCTTCCCCTGGTTTCTCCGATTTCCTCTTTTCAGCTGCAACGGCCAAAACCCAGTGATCGTTGAGCTCGCGGAGACTCTTCACTTATCCCAGAAGGCACTGGGAATATGCAAATGATCTCCTCAAGACTCTTCCCCTGGTTTCTCCGATTTCCTCTTTTCAGCTGCAACGGCCAAAACCCAGTGATCGTTGAGCTCGCGGAGACTCTTCACTTATCCCAGAAGGCACTGGGAATATGCAAATGACCTCCTCAAGACTCTTCCCCTGGTTTCTCCGATTTCCTCTTTTCAGCTGCAACGGCCAAAACCCAGTGATCGTTGAGCTCGCGGAGACTCTTCACTTATCCCAGAAGGCACTGGGAATATGCAAATGACCTCCTCAAGACTCTTCCCCTGGTTTCTCCGATTTCCTCTTTTCAGCTGCAACGGCCAAAACCCAGTGATCGTTGAGCTCGCGGAGACTCTTCACTTATCCCAGAAGGCACTGGGAATATGCAAATGACCTCCTCAAGACTCTTCCCCTGGTTTCTCCGATTTCCTCTTTTCAGCTGCAACGGCCAAAACCCAGTGATCGTTGAGCTCGCGGAGACTCTTCACTTATCCCAGAAGGCACTGGGAATATGCAAATGTGCAAATGACCTCCTCAAGACTCTTCCCCCTGGTTTCTCCGATTTCCTCTTTTCAGCTGCAACGGCCAAAACCCAGTGATCGTTGAGCTCGCGGAGACTCTTCACTTATCCCAGAAGGCACTGGGAATATGCAAATGATCTCCTCAAGACTCTTCCCCTGGTTTCTCCGATTTCCTCTTTTCAGCTGCAACGGCCAAAACCCAGTGATCGTTGAGCTCGCGGAGACTCTTCACTTATCCCAGAAGGCACTGGGAATATGCAAATGACCTCCTCAAGACTCTTCCCCTGGTTTCTCCGATTTCCTCTTTTCAGCTGCAACGGCCAAAACCCAGTGATCGTTGAGCTCGCGGAGACTCTTCACTTATCCCAGAAGGCACTGGGAATATGCAAATGACCTCCTCAAGACTCTTCCCCTGGTTTCTCCGATTTCCTCTTTTCAGCTGCAACGGCCAAAACCCAGTGATCGTTGAGCTCGCGGAGACTCTTCACTTATCCCAGAAGGCACTGGGAATATGCAAATGACCTCCTCAAGACTCTTCCCCTGGTTTCTCCGATTTCCTCTTTTCAGCTGCAACGGCCAAAACCCAGTGATCGTTGAGCTCGCGGAGACTCTTCACTTATCCCAGAAGGCACTGGGAATATGCAAATGACCTCCTCAAGACTCTTCCCCTGGTTTCTCCGATTTCCTCTTTTCAGCTGCAACGGCCAAAACCCAGTGATCGTTGAGCTCGCGGAGACTCTTCACTTATCCCAGAAGGCACTGGGAATATGCAAATGACCTCCTCAAGACTCTTCCCCTGGTTTCTCCGATTTCCTCTTTTCAGCTGCAACGGCCAAAACCCAGTGATCGTTGAGCTCGCGGAGACTCTTCACTTATCCCAGAAGGCACTGGGAATATGCAAATGACCTCCTCAAGACTCTTCCCCTGGTTTCTCCGATTTCCTCTTTTCAGCTGCAACGGCCAAAACCCAGTGATCGTTGAGCTCGCGGAGACTCTTCACTTCTCCCAGAAGGCACTGGGAATATGCAAATGACCTCCTCAAGACTCTTCCCCTGGTTTCTCCGATTTCCTCTTTTCAGCTGCAACGGCCAAAACCCAGTGATCGTTGAGCTCGCGGAGACTCTTCACTTATCCCAGAAGGCACTGGGAATATGCAAATGACCTCCTCAAGACTCTTCCCCTGGTTTCCCGACCCCTTATCCTTCAGACTCCGGACTCTTATCCTCCAGACCCTGGCCCCTTATCCTCCAGACTCCGGCCCCTTATCCTCCAGACCCCGACCCCTTATCCTCCAGACCCCGGCCCCTTATCCTCCAGACCCCGACCCCTTATCCTCCAGACCCCGGCCCCTTTTCCTCCAGATCCCGACCCCTTATCCTTCAGACTCCGGACCCTTATCCTCCAGACCCTGGCCCCTTATCCTCCAGACTCCGGCCCCTTATCCTCCAGACCCCGACCCCTTATCCTCCAGACCCCGACCCCTTACCCTCCACATTTCTGCCCTTCCCCCTGCAGCTAGATATCAGCTTCTGGGCAGATTCTGACTGATGGCCGCCCCCGTTCTGGTCGCATCAGAGCTCAGAGTTATCACAAATTCTGGGTTTTTCTTTGTTACCTTTTGAGGACTGACCGCAGGTGTTCACTGGACGGAGATCTGAAGAGTTACTGGCCGAGGACCCAAAATCTCAATGTATTATTCATTTAGCCACTTAGTTCTCACTTTTACCTTGTGACCTGGTCTCCAACATGGGGAAGAAGTGTCATCACAAGATTGCTCTGGATGATGGGAGTAGTTTTTCTTGGAGAAGGATTAGATCTAGTTCTTTTTGTGGTGTTGATCTTAGGCAAATTGTGAGTGACCCCCTACAAGGATGAGAACCCCCCCCATACATCATGACTGTGCTTCTCCATGGATGAGAATTTCCCACCCACACAGTGAGCCCCACTATGCATGAGAAGCCCCCACACGAGTGATCTCAGGTGGCTTTACTGCAGGCAGACATAGGACTGATGGCAGCGTCTTCCTGATGTCCCAAACAGCCTGAATGGGCTTCACCAGAGAAATAACTTCACCACCGTCCTCTGCAGTCCGATCCCTGAACTATTTGCAGAATGTCAGTCTGTCTTTGAGGTTTTTCTTAGAGACAAGTGGCTTCTTTGCGGTCCTTCTTGACATCCATCCACCTCCCAGTATGCAGATGCACTGACACCTGCCTGCTGCCTCTCCTGAGCAAGCTCTGCACTGGGGCTGAACCAAGCCCACAGCAGACTTTTCTTTATGAGGCGGTCCTGACACTTGCTAGACTTTCTTGGGTGTCCTGAATTCTTCTTTACATTAACTGATCCTCACTTTGCTGCTTGCACGATTGCCCATAAACCAACTATTTTTATAGATTATCAAGAACGTCAATGTCCTGGCCTGTAAAGCCCTATTGAAACAAAGTAACGTTGACTGCCCTGTGATCTCCAGAGACAAGACTGCAATGCCACATTATAAAGCCATCAGCCTGCGCTCATTCAATCACCATGATCGCAGCCGCCTTGTCCTTGCTAAAACTTTTTTTCCCGAGCTAACGAGAAGATCACAGAAATGATTTAATCAGGTCACTTTGTGGCAAGAATGAAAATCTGTGGAAATGTTTTTTTTTTCTTCTTGCGTCCATTTTCATAGGAAGGAACTAGTTTGCATTAACTGAAGATTAGAAATGGGCGGACACCTGGATGTGCAGGTCCGGTGGGTTTGGCCGAACAGTTACAAAAAGTTTGGGTTTGGGTACCAGAACGGTAACTGGATCCCCATTCACTTGAAAGCCAAGCCAGAGATGTCTGGTCACTGAGGCTCCATTCCCATCCGGGCTGAGCTGCGGGGACCTTGATGAAATCCCTGCTAGCAGCGTGAGAGTTTTTCACACGGTGCTAGCGGGGATCTCACCTAGGTCGCCGCATTTTAGCTAAGGCCGGGGTCACACTTGCATTTAGTACGGATGAGTGCTATAAGATATAACATCGCATAGCATTCTGACCACTGTTAATTGTACGCGTAAATCGTCCATAACTATCCAATGCAAGTCTATGGGTGCGAGAAAAACTCGGACACCACACGGACCATCTGTGTGACTTGCGAGAAATACGCACACATTTTCCTCATTTCATCCCATTGAGCCATTAAATTCAATGAGGAAAATCCGTGAGAAATGTAAAGCCATACGCATGTCATACGGATACATAGGTGCGAGAAAATTGCTTCATCGCATTGCAAACACATTACACACGGATGACCATACGGAGAACATTTGTGCGACTCGCATCCGAGAAAATCGGACTGATTTTTCATACGTTAAGTGTGACTCTGGCCTAACACCGACTTCCTGGTGAAGTCCCTGGTCGGTGTCGGTGCCTGAACAGTAGGTATTTGGTACGGATGCCGAACTTTACTGTTCGGGTTCGCCCATCTCTACTGGAGATTATTATGAAGAATTATCAGATGAACTGCAAAACTATTGTAAATTGCACCTGCAAAACCTGGAGCAGCAAACTTGATAGATATCCACATTTTTGTCAGTTTCAAAATTTTTGGCTGCGACTGCACAAATGTATCAGGAGAACCGGCCAGGTGGGCACTTACCAGTGGTTTCAGCAGCCCTGACAGTGAGAGCCCGGAGCCTCAGACGGCCTGTGGCTGTCACATCTCCGTCAGATTTGGGGCCTGCTGTTCCGGTCGCAGCCACTAGGAGGCGCCGGACCGCCACTTCGCCGACAGACTCAGGGACGGCTGTTCCTGCCTCGGCCACTGGGAGGCGCCGTGGTTCTATTACATCGCCGTCAGACTCAGGGCCTATGGTCCCAGCTTTAGCCACTAGGAGGCGCCGGTCTGTCACGTCACCGTTAGATTCGGGGCCTGCTGTTCCGGTCATGGCCACTAGGAGGCGCCGGACCGCCACTTCACCGTCAGACTCGGGGACGGCTGTTCCTGCCTTGGCCACTGGGAGGCATCGTGGTTTGCCCGTGAGTTATGGTGGTGACAGAGAAGTGGCTCCTGCGCAGGCATCTGGTGGGTGCAGGCTCCACCCCTCTGTCAGTCGTCAGGGGGTTACTGCATCACCGTCTGGCCTGGTCCTGGGGGCGGCCCTAATGACATCACCAGTCCAGGAACCTGTGAGGGATGACCTGATCCCTCAAATACCTTGGGACTGGTCTTGCAAGCCGCCGGATATATTCTTGGTTCCCCTGTGATTGATTTCTGTTTGACTCTGACCTCAGCCTGGATTTCTGACCCCTCTTTTGCCTGACGATTCTGTACTTCTGCTACTCTCCTGGTTTGTGACCTTGGCCTGGATATTCTGACTCTGCTACTTCCTAAGGCTACTTTCACACATCAGGTTTTCGGCGTCAGGCGCGATCCGGCGTCGTGCCGGAATGCCGGATCCGGCAAATGTTTTGTAAAACCTGATGTGCCGGATCCGGTTTTCTGCCGGATCCGTCTTGTTCTTGACAGACAAAACCGGATCCGTCTCATCCGGTTCATCCGTTTTTCTATCCGTTTTTTCGACGGATTACGCCGGATCCGGTTTTTAAAATTGACCCTTGTGGCCCCTCAAGGCAGCGTACACTGGCAGGATGACAGAGTGTGAAAGATTTGTGCCCTAACCAAACTTGTGTACCTTCTGTACCAACAGTATATACCTTTGCCAACCAAAGTTGGCTATCTTGTCATGGTCTCTATTTTTAGCTTTAGGCCACAGGTGTGTACCTGGTTGTGTTTTATGCAAAGTATTTCACCTTTTAACAAAAGTTGTGTACATTGTTAGGAAATCACCAACAATAAACACAACTTTTTCGGTGAAATACTTTGCTTCAAACACAACCAGGAACACAACTGTGGCAAAAAGCTAAAATTTACCCACAGTTATATACCTGGTTTTGAATACCTTTTTACCTTTGAAATACCCTGTATTTAACCTTTTTTTTAAACATATTTCGCCGCAGAAAGAAAAGACAGACAACCATTGTGAAACGATAATTTAACTTTTATTTAAAATTTTTTTTTTTTTTTGTAAAATGTTTTTAAAGTGCAAAAAACTTTTTTAATAAAGGTTTTAAACCCAATGGGCATTTTTATTAAAAAACACACATTACAAATCTGTGTATTGTGGGGTGGAAATACTGCTGGAGGGGCTGCGGGACACTTCGACACTGGGTGTGTGGAGAGAGGACTGGGATCGTGGTGGGGAAGGAACAGTTAGAGGTGAAGGTGTGGAAAAAGCTACAGAATGGGTGGACATGTGGGAAGCAGAAGAGGTGGTGGGTGGTGGAGTGGAGGGTTGGGCAGGGACTGTAGGAGCAGATGATGTTGATGGAAAGTTGTATGGGGAAGGAGTTTGGTACGGGGAAGGAGTTTGGTACGGGGAAGGAGTTTGGTACGGGGCAGGTTGCTGGAAGTGGGGAGATGACTGGTACTGGGGAGGTTGCTGGTACTGGGAAGGTTGCTGGTACTGGTGAGGTTGCTGGTATGTAGTAGGAGGGGGAGGATGAAAAGTGGCTGGAGGGGGTGCAGATGTAATAGGAGGGGGAGGATGGAAAGTGGCTGGAGGGGGTGCAGGTGGAGGAACTACAGTGGTGGGAGGTGGAGGTTGGGAGGTAACCTGCTGTAGAGCACCGTGGCACGAATGCATTACATGCATCTGCTGGGCAGGAGAGAGCGTTTCCATGCGCTCCACAACAGACCTGAAAAAGGTGTGGTTTGGCGAAGATCTTGCTTCTGAATGCATGGTTTGCAGAAGTGTCTTCACCTCCAGAATGCTGGAGTTGATCTGCTGAAAGCCTGCGGAGATTTGCTCTGACAAGACTTTGAGACAGTTCTGGAAAGATGCATTCAGATGCAATAACTCTTGCGCATAACTCTTTTCCTGACCCCTCTGCCGCTGCCGCCCAGTACCCGCAGGTGTACTAGAGGCGGCAGGGGCAGAAGGGTGGGGTAAAGGGAAAGCGATCTCCTCACCAGCAGCTTCATGTAATGTAGGCGGCCACGATGCTCCTGTGCTGGTGGATGGGACAGATGGGTCGAATGTGTGGGAAGGCAGGGAAGGTGCAGATGTACCGGGGCGGTCGAAGTGTCCCTCGGTGCCGGTCTCCTCAGGGATCCCCTCAGAAGGGTCCAATCGTGCAGGCTCCCGAGTGCTGCTCACCGTGCTGTGGAATAAAGAGAAAAAAAAACAATTAAAATACTGACATGGTATGGCCCTGGCTGAAAAAAAAAAGTTACATCTTTTTCACATGTGGTGTGTAATATTTACCTTCTGGTGAGCATTGTTTCCCGGAGGAACGACAGGGCTTGTGCGTACTTGTACTTGCTCCTGCGTCCTCCAGATCCACTCGGGGCCCGCATCTCTTTATTGAACTCCTTCTTGAAACGATCCCTCACAGACCGCCACCGATTCACAATTCTGTTCCCTGAAACGAGAAAGGAGTGGTTAGTATACAACATCAGTGTTTCACAAACTCCAGTCCTCATGGTCCCCAGGGGTCATGTTTTCAGGATTTCAATAGTAAATAGAAATCCTGAACACATGATCCGTGGGGACCACGAGGACTGGAGTTCGGGAAACACTGGTTTACATCAAGCAACCGGTACTGTATATACTTACGCTCTTTAATCTGGTCCCGAGCTTCGAGGTCCTCCCAGCGGCCCACAAGGAGAGAACAGATTTCCTCCCAGAGTCGTCGGGTAATGATCAGGTCAGCGTGGCGGCGGTCAGCCATATTCCAGAGCGGCTCCCTTTCTCTGACGAGATCGATGAGGCGGTCCACATCAATCCCTCCATCCTCACCGTCAGAGTCGGGAGCACGCTGTGAAGGCTGTTAAAGAAAAAGACAAAAATAACATAATTAGCCTCCACAAAAGAAATGAAACAAAAAGTGCCAAAAAACAAAGCAAAAATATTTATACTTACACGCTGGTGACCGCCGCGTTGCTGTCGCCGACGACCCTGGGAGGCACTGCGAGGACCTCTTGGCCGAGCACCAGATTGGGAAGACTAGAGAAGAAAACAAAAAATGTTATGTCTTTGGATGTAGGCATTTGTTTGCTGTGTGTGGTCTGCAGAACATTGTTTTCTATGTGTTGTGTGTAGCGTGATGTTGTGTTTCTGCGTTTGATGCAAAAAACTTACGAATTGTGAGCCCACTCCAAGCGTCTGTCCACCCCTTCCTTCTTCTTCTGGGAGCTCCTCTTCATCTTGTGATTCCTGTTTTGAAATAAAAGGCAATGAATAGACATATATTACAGAGATGATGGATTTTGGAAATAAAAACTTACCGTCAAACGCTGACGATGCGCGGGAGGGCTCCCAGAAGAAGATGTGCTGTCCTGTTGATGGCCAGACTCCATGGCTGTGGGTATTGCTGCTGCCAGTGATGCCATTTCTGCTGCCATTTCTGCTGCTGCTGCATCTCTTTGGCGGCTGTTGAATAAAGAGAAACAAAGGGCCAATGAATATCTTGATATTCCATGGCCCTAGTTTGGAGGAATGGGGGATTTGATAATTACCGTCTCTCATCTGCTTCTGGACTCCCCTCCCGTTCAGCATGCTGCTCCATTTGGGGTGTTGCTGATGGTGCTGCTGCTGCATCTCTTTGGCGGCTGTTGAATAAAGAGAAACAAAGGGCCAATGAATATCTTGATATTCCATGGCCCTAGTTTGGAGGAATGGGGGATTTGATAATTACCGTCTCTCATCTGCTTCTGGACTCCCCTCCCGTTCAGCATGCTGCTCCATTTGGGGTGTTGCTGATGGTGCTGCTGCTGCAGATGTCTGCTGCCTTCTCCTGCGCCTGGTTGCTGTCTTGGGTGGCATGTTGGGTGTGGCTGAGGGTCCCATTGTCTTGCTTTTATATATCTCCTGTGGGCAGAGCTACTGAGCATGCTCAGACCAAAAAAACCGGATCCGGCGCATTGCGGCGCTCATAGGCTTTCAATGTGTGAAAAAGCCGGACGCGCCGGATCCGGCGTGTCCGGCTTTTTCGCCGGAGACAAAAAACGTTACAGTAGACGTTTTTTCCAGACGCCGGATCGCGACACATTGCGACACATTGCCGGATCCGGCGAAAACCGGATGAAACGCATGGCCATCCGGCGCGATCCGGCGCAAATGCAAGTCAATGGGGGGGAAACCGGATCCGGCATTGCATTTCGCCGGATCTGGTTTCTGTCAAAAGCGCCGGATCGCGCCTGACGGCGAAAACCTGATGTGTGAAAGAGGCCTAACGATTCTGTACCTCTGCTGCCCTCCTGGTTTTTGACTCTGACCTTGGCCTGAATTTGACTCTGCTATTGCCTGCCGTTTTTGTACTTCACTCTGACGACCGTCCTGCTCTGGCCGCTGCTCCTATTCAGACAGCTACCTCCTGGGCTCTGTTGTAAATCCAGGTCCCTGTATAGGGGTAAAGGGTATCAGTGTTTCTCGGGGTGTTGCCTGGCTGCAGCCCAGAACCGCAGACGGACGTTACATTATATCCGGCCATAAAATTAACTGCTTCTTGTGTATATACCCAACATATACAAAAGCAGTCTCCCTGAACTTTTTTTTTCCTTCTTCTGATTGAGCTGATTTTTGGCCTGAGCACCTGTTGCATTGCACAGCCTGGAAGATCACTCTCATTTTCCTGCACCAGCATGCTGCAGTCTGGAGTCCTCAGGGAGAGAGCTGCACGTCAGAGATCCATGCTCTGGGCAACTACTCTGGCTATGGTTGCCCAGAGGCTCAGGTATTGCCTGCAGATGCGGCTAAAGTTTTATTACCTATCTCAGTTTCATGTGGTCAGAAATCGCTGTGTTTAAACGCGTATGTGGATAGTGGCTCTGAAGGAAATTTTATGGATTCTTTGACTGCTAGGAATCTGGGTGTAACACTGCTAAAACTTAACGCCCCTATTAAAACCACGTCTATTAATGGCACATCCATTATTCAGGAGGGGGTTAAGTTTGTTACTGCCAAGGTTGCCATGTCTGTGGGAGCCTTACACACTGAGCTGGTGTCATTTTTTGTGATAGACAATTTATCCTCTGCAGTTATTCTGGGTATGCCATGGCTACGCCAGCACAATCCTGTCATCGACTGGCACTTGGGTGACGTTGTACGCTGGAGCCCACAGTGTCAGGAAAATTGCATATCCCTAGCAGTAAACCAAGTTAAGGTTAAAACCTCCCACATACCGTTTGCTTTCAGAGATTTTGAGGATGTCTTTTCTATTGTACAATCTGAGAAGCTACCCCCTCACAGAGAGTATGATTGCCCTATTGATCTGATTCCGGATGCCCGTCTCCCTAAGGGAAGAATATTTAATCTCTCTGGCACAGAGCGTCAGGCCATGAATGACTATATTGCAGATAGCCTAAGAAAAGGGTTTATCAGACCGTCCATTTCTCCAGTTGGGGCCGGATTCTTCTTTGTGGAAAAGAAGGATGGTGGTCTCAGACCCTGCATTGATTATCGGGAGTTGAATGCAATCACTATAAAGAACCAGTATCCGCTTCCACTCATCCCTGATCTTTTTAATCAGCTAACAGGAGCCCGTTGGTTTACTAAACTTGACCTCCGGGGGGCATACAATCTGGTCCACATAAGAAAGGGAGATGAGTGGAAAACGGCCTTTAATACACCCCTTGGCCATTTTGAGTACCTGGTAATGCCGTTCGGACTCAGTAACGCACCTGCCGTATTCCAGCCTATTGAGGCTTGGGTGCAACCCAAATCGCTGAAAGCGCTGCAGCGATTTTTGGGGTTTGCTAATTATTACCGCAAGTTTATTAGAGGTTTCTCAGAGATTGCCAAGCCACTCATGGATCTGACCCGGAAAGGGGCGGACGTGGTGGCCAATTGGAATCCTGAGGCAATTCAGGCGTTTTCTACGTTAAAAGAGTGCCTTGTGGCCAACCCGGTTTTGGTTCAGCCGGATCTGGACCGTCCATTTATTGTGGAGGTGGATGCCTCTGAAGTCGGAGTGGGAGCAGTGCTATCACAAGGCACTACATCTCTCACTCAGCTTCGCCCATGTGCGTTTTTTTCCCGCAAATTCTCTTCCACGGAGAAAAACTATGATATAGGGAATCGGGAACTATTGGCAATTAAATGGGCCTTCAAGGAATGGCGTCACTTCCTCGAGGGCGCCAAACACAAGATCACAGTAATTACCGATCATAAGAACCTGACATACCTGGAATCAGCAAAAAGGTTAAATCCTAGACAAGCAAGGTGGGCATTGTTTTTCTCTAGGTTTAATTTTATAATCCCCTTCCGCCCTGGTACAAAAAATGTGAGGGCCGATGCCCTCTCTCGCAGTTTTTGCCCCTCACAAGCTGAGGACTGTGAACCAGTTCCGATATTGGCCACTGGAATCGTTGTGTCTGCAGTGTCTTTGGACCTTCTGGAGGAGATCCGTAAATCCCCAGAACAAGCCCCTGACATTACGCCACCCAACAAATTGTTCGTTCCACCTGCGTTACGCCTACAACTGCTTAGAGAATCACATGACTCTGTCTTGGCAGGCCATCCTGGTCTCAATAATACCACCAGATTGATAACTAGGAATTTTTGGTGGCCGACGGTGGTTAAGGACTGTAAAGAATATGTTTTAGCATGTGAGGTCTGTGCCCGCGCCAAGTCCTCCCATAATCGCCCTGCCGGCTGGCTCCAGTCCTTGACCATCCCCGAGAGTCCATGGACCCACATCTCCATGGACTTCATTACGGACCTGTCGTCCTCAGATGGAAAAACGTGTATCTGGGTGGTGGTGGACAGGTTCAGTAAACAATGTCATTTTGTCCCCCTGTCGGGGTTACCTAACTCAGAAACGCTGAGTAAACTGTTCATTGTACATGTGGTACGTTTACACGGTGCCCCGGTCAATATTGTGTCTGACAGGGGTACCCAATTCGTGTCAAAGTTCTGGAGGGCGTTCTGTAAACGCATTGGTATTGAGCTATCTTTTTCCTCGGCTTACCATCCTGAAACCAATGGTCAAACCGAACGTGTCAACCAGGCTCTGGAGCAATACCTTCGCTGCTACGTCTCAGACCACCAGTCCGATTGGGCAGAACATCTACCACTAGCCGAGTTTGCCCTAAATAATCAGTATCAGGACTCCATTAAGTCTACCCCCTTTTTCTGCAACTACGGGCTGCATCCGCGCTTTGGCTCATTCTCGGCCAGAATGTCGGAGCTTCCTGGAGTAGAGAAAAATATACATCGTTTAAAAACCATTTGGTCTGAGGTAAACTCGAACTTGAAAGGGGCCCAGGTTAGACAGACCTCGGCAGCGAACAAACGGCGATCCAAAGGACCGCACCTGGGAGTTGGAGACAAGGTTTGGCTCTCCACCAAAAACATCAAGCTTAAAGTACCATCTGTCAAACTGGGTCCCAGATTTATTGGTCCATACGAGATTATAGAGGTGATTAACCCGGTGGCCTTCCGTTTAAAACTCCCTCAGTCTTTCAAATTACCCAATGTCTTCCACAAGTCTCTCCTCAAGTTGTATCGCTCCCCAATTCACCCTGTCCCGTCCCCGCCTCCTCCCGTTTCAGTCGGAGGGTCCTTGGAATATGAAGTCCAGGGTGTCCTTGACTCCCGCCTTGTAAGAGGGTCCGTACAGTATCTGGTACACTGGAGGGGCTACGGCCCGGAGGAGAGGTCCTGGGTCCCTGCGAGGGACATCCATGCCAAGGCACTACCAGGTTTTGAGGGTCCGGAGGCCCCACTTGGAAGGGGGGGTACTGTCACGTCTCCGTCAGATTTGGGGCCTGCTGTTCCGGTCGCAGCCACTAGGAGGCGCCAGACCGCCACTTCGCCGACAGACTCGGGGACGGCTGTTCCTGCCTCGGCCACTGGGAGGCACCGTGGTTTGCCCGTGAGTTATGGTGGTGACAGAGAAGTGGCTCCTGCGCAGGCATCTGGTGGGCGCAGGCTCCGCCCCTCTGTCAGTCGTCAAGAGGTTACTGCATCACCATCTAGCCTGTTCCTGATTTCTGTTTGACTCTGACCTCAGCCTGGATTTCTGACCCCTCTTTTGCCTGACGATTCTGTACTTATGCTACTCTCCTGGTTTGTGACCTTGGCCTGGATATTCTGACTCTGCTACTTCCTAATGATTCTGTACCTCTGCTGCCCTCCTGGTTTTTGACTCTGACCTTGACCTGAATTTGACTCTGCTATTGCCTGCCGTTTTTGTACTTCCCTGACGACCGTCCTGCTCTGGCTGCTGCTCATATTCAGACAGCTACCTCCTGGGCTCTGTTGTAAATCCAGATCCCTGTATAGGGGTACAGGGTGTCAGTGTTTCTCAGGGTGTTGTCTGGCTGCAGCCCAGAACCGCAGACGGACGTTACAGTGACAGCTGTACTTACAGCATCCGGGAGCTGGGCAAGATGACAGCAATACAGCAGGACTGGAGTGAGCAGAACTCCTGGTGGTGAGTGTACTGACAGGACCTGCAGTCACGTGACCACGGGGGGTGGGGCTTAGCATCCTGCTGCTGGAGATGAGGGCAGGATGCTACAGGGACCCTGGAGCGGAGGAGAGGCGAAAGGGGGCCACCGGACACTAGGGAAAGGACGGGGCACCAGAGGGAGACGAAATCCGAGACAAGCCGAGGTCAGTACACAAGGAGCAGGCTAATCAGGAATAGTCAGGGACGTAGCAGGAGTCAGAAAACCAGAGAAGCAGATACACAGTTCAGAATCAAAAGGTAATCTCACAATGGGGGACAGAACCGTACAAACACGTTAGAACACAGGCACATAGGGGTCACCACACTCAGCCAAGGGTCAAAGTATAACCAACAAAGGATGGTCCCACAATGAGGCTATAAAAAGCCTCACAGAAAACCAAAAGGAGGCCATCCGGGTTAACCCTTAACACACCCAACCCACTCACCAGCAAACCATGACACAATAGAAGCAGAACTCATGGCAACAACATCGGATGAATGAAGCGATGCAGGGAGGAGCCCGGACTCTTCCCTAGAGATCGTGGAGGAGCTAGCCTTGTAGTTTTCTATATTTTAATAGTGAAATACCCTGATATTTTCTGTTCGAGATGATGGGGTGGCTGTGATCATTGAGTTTCCATGTATCATAGGAAGAGAGTCCGAACACCCAGAGAAAATTATACAGCAGGTACACGGTCAAAGAAATGGAACATCGCGTGCGCCGATACTGGGAACCAGCGTCATGCACGTGCCGATACCGGGAACTGTCATATTGCGCTCACCAATATTGGAAACTGGCGTCATGCGCCTGCCGATACTGGGAACTGTCATACTGCGCTCACAGGATATTGGGAACTGGCGTCATGCACTCGCCGATACTGAGAGCTAGCATCATGCGCATGCCAACATTGAGAGTTGGTGTCGTGAATGCCATATACTTGGAACTGTAATGTTGAGCGCGCCGATACTGGGAACTGGCGTCATGCACGCGCTGATACTGAGATCTGTCATACTGCGCTCACAGATATTGGAAACTGGCGTCATACTGCGCTCACAGGATATTGGGAACTGGCGTCATGCACTCGCCGATACTGGGAGCTAGCATCGTGCGCATGCCAACATTGATAGCTGGTGTCGTGCATGCCCTATACTTGGAACTGTAATGCTGAGCGCGCCGATACTGGGAACTGGCGTCATGCACGTGCTGATACTGGGAGCTAGCATCGTGCACCCACCAATAGTGGGAGCTGGCATCCTGCGCATACTGATACTGGGAACTGTCATACTGCTCTTGGCGATAATGGGAACTGGCATCTTGCAGGTGCCGATACTGGTTACTGTCATATTGCGCTCGCCGATACTGGTAACTGACCAAGTGTACCCTCTGATACTGGGAAATGGCATAGAGCACAGGCCGATACAGGGAACTGGCGACGTCCACGTGACCAACACTGGGAACTGTCATACTGCGCTCACTAATACTAGGAAATGGCGTCCTGCACGCACTAATACTGGGAACTGGTGTCGTACACACGCCGATACAAGGAGCCGGCGTCATGCGTGCACCGATGCTGGCATTGTGCAGTTGCCCATATTGGGAACTGTCATTCTGATCGTGCCTATACTGGGTGCTGGCGTCATGCACTCTCCGATACCGGGAGCGGATGTCGTGCACGCCCATACTGGGAACTGCTATACTACACTCGCCAATGCTGGGAACTGGCGTCATAAATATGCCGACACTGGGAGCTGACATTGGGCTCGCGCCCATACCTGAACCTGGCGTAGTGCAAGTCCCATACTGTGCGTGCTGAAACTGGCATTGTGTTTGTGACGATAATGGGAGCTGGCGTCGTGCGCGCCCATACTGGGAACGAGTGCCGTGTGCGCATTGATACTGGGAACAAACAATACTGGGATATAACAATGCAGGAAATGTTTCAACTCTGTTTGTTAATAGAAGTTCCCACACTAAAGTGTCATTATGTGCCAGGAGGATTCGTGATGTCTGATGACGCCGACCCTGAGAATAACGCCACCACCAGGAGGAGGTCACAGTCCTTCAGCTCAGGTGAGATATAGAAACTGTCCACCACTAGAGATCAGCAGCGACATCACTCATTTCCCGTCCTCTCCAGCACTGGAGATCGTCGGCGATTTCCCGGCCTTCTTCTCGGTGATTTGTGCATCCTTTTCCTACTGCTCACAGAACTTTCTTTCTTACAGTGCTGTATCAGAAAGTGACGGCCACTTTGGACGCTAATGATCCCTCAAGCTTCTCAGTGACCTTATTCATTGGGGACCGCATGCCATCGCGTGGCCGCTCGCACTCTTTTGCCGCCCCGCCAGTGGAATTGCTCCGTAGGAACACAACAGATCTGAAGTCACGGAATAAATCTATGCTCAGGAAATTATTTTCTAACAAAGAATAACAGAATAACAGACATCTCCAGGACTCCTGGGAGTTGTGGTCATAACTGGTGCAGAACTCCGAGCCGGCCATGTGCCTGGAGGATTGTGGGCGATGAAAGAAGGCTGGTGGTCTCTGCATTGTGGGGTCACCCTGGTGGGAAACATTACAGGCCTGAACTGTGACATCCTCAGCTCCTTGTCCTACAGAGGTGGTCAGGGAACATCTGCCGTGTACAATGGAGGTGCAGGCTCCCTTCTGTCCGTTAGTCTGTCCCGTCTCTGCTGTGTGGACACGATCCATGAGCCGAGCTGGGGGTGTCTGCAAGAGAAAACACAATGTTCACCAGTCCAGGAGCCGCACCACTTGTCCCAGCCAAGACCCCCACAGGGAGAGAAGAATTGGGACCCGGAGCAGCCGGCAAAGCCTCTCCTTACAGTATAGCAAAATACTACTACTGTCCGCCAATCACCAGGAGCGCACACTCTAAGGCTGTGGATTCATTACAGCAACAAGGTTCAGACTTATTAACGTTTTAAGCTTTAATAGAAATGGTGCAGAGCTTACAATAAAAAGATATAAAAATATGGAAATAAAAAGTGACATACAAATATGCAAAACAGAGATAAAATAAAGTAGAAAACTTAGATATATCGAACTTTGCATTCTGGTATTCTGTCCGTGAGGGGGGGGGGGGAATATGAGCTGGAACACATCAGCCTAGACGCCCCTTACTGTGAAAATCTTTCTTTGTATAAAGGCCTAATTTATAGATTTGACATAGAGATCCGATTTCTAGGCCAGCCTCATGTTAATATTCTAATTGCTGGTTTGTGACTGGACCATGGCGACTCTACCAATGAAAACATTATTTTCTCTGAAAACTCTTGGGGTAACCTTTCTCATAGATAGATAGTGTCAAGCTGCAATTGGCATCTCTCTTAGAAGAGTCAGAAGGTGTGAAATGTGTTCTCAGAAAGGCCCCAGCTAGATGAAGCTGCAGCCAATAATGAGGTCCTTGTTATGGGGATCTTTAACTACCCGGATATAAACTGGGAACAGAGACCTGCGAAACCCATAAAGGCGACAGGTTTCTGCTAATAACCAAGAATAATTATCCTTCACAATTGGTGCAGAATCCGACCAGAGGAGCAGCACTTTACACCTAATACTATCTAACAGACCTGACAGAGTAACAGATCTGCAGGAAATAGCGACCACAATATTGTACAGTGTCACTTGTGTTTCGCTAGGGGGACTTGTCAGGGAGTCACAGAAACACTGAACCTTAGGAAGGCAAAGTGTGACCAGTTTAGAGATGTCCTCAATCTGGTGACTGGGACAATGTCCTCAGAAATAAGAATACAGAAAATAAATGTGAAATGTGTAAGAACATCCTAAATAGACGCTGTAAGCGGTTTATACCTTGTGGGAATGAAAGGACAAGAAATAGGAAAAACCTAATGTGGCCAAACAAAGAAGTAAGAGGGCAATTACCAGAAACAAGAAAGCATTTACTACTAAAGCAGGACGGCCCCGCTGAGGATCTAACAACTATAGGGGGGAAAATACTTTATCTAAAAAACTATTTACAGCTGCCAAAAAGGAAACAGAGAAGCACAAAGGAGAGTAACACTAATCCCAAGCTGTTCTTCACCTATATCTATAGTAAGAGAATCATAAGTGACAGTGTAGGAGCCTTATAAAACTGTGAGGGAAGAACGGTTGTAGATAACGAGGAAAAAGCGAATATATTACACATCTTCTCCACGGTCTTCACGGTGGAAACTGAAATGCCGAGAGACAAAGAAAACCCGATATTAGGGGTCACCAATCTAACCCAAGAAGAGGGGCGAAACCGGCTACATAAGATTACAATAGATACATCTCCGGGTCCGGATGGCATACACCCACGAGTACTAAGAGAACTAAGGAATGGAATAGACAAACCATTATTTCTTATATTTAGAGACTCTATAGCGACGGGGTCTGTTCCACAGGACTGGCACATAGCAAATGTGGTACCAATATTCAAAAATTGCTCTAAAAGTGACCTGGAAATTATAGGCCAGTAAGTCTAACCTCTTTTGTTGGTGAGATATGTGAAGGGTTTCTGAGGGATGTTATTCTGGATTATCTCACTGAGAATAACTGTGTAACGCCATATCAGCATGGGTTTATGAGGAATCGCTCCGGTCACCAATCTAATCAGTTTTTATGAAGAGGTAAGCTATAGACTGGACCAAGGTGAGTCATTGGACGTGGTAGATCTTGATTTTTCCAAAGCGTTTGATCCCGTGCCACACAAGAGGTTGGTACACAAACTGAGAATGCCGGGTCAGGGGGAAAATGTGTGTAAATGGGTAACTGGCTGAGTGATAGAAAGCAGAGGGGGGTTATAAATGGTATATTCTCTAACTGGGCCGCTGTGACCAGTGGGGACCGTAGGGGTCGGTGTTGGGACCTCTTCTCTTCAACATATTTATTAACAATCTGGTAGAAGGTTTACACAGTAAAATATCGATATTTGCAGATGATACAAAACTATGTAATGCCGTCAGTACAAGAGAAGATAGTATTCTGCTACAGATGGAGCTGGATAAGATGGAAACTTGGGCCGAAAGGTGGCAGATGGGGTTTACCAATGATAAATGTAAGGTTATACACATGGGAAGAAGGAATCAATATCACCATTACACACTGAACGGGAAACCACTGGGTAAATCTGACATGGGGAAGGACTTGGGGATCCTAGTTAATGATAAACTTACCTGGAGCAGCCAGTGCCAGGCAGCGGCTGCCAAGGCAAATAGGATCATGGGGGCATTAAAAGAGGTCTGGATACACATGATGAGAGCATTATACTGCCTCTGTACAAATCTCTGGTTAGACCGCACATGGAGGACTGTGTACAGTTCTGGGCACCGGTGCTCAGGAAGGATATGATGGAACTAGAGCTGGTACAAAGGAGGGCAACAAAATTAATAAAGGGGATGGGGGAACTACAATACCCAGAGAGATTAGCAAAATTAGGATTATTTAGTCTAGGAAAAAGACGACTGAGGGGCGATCTAATAACCATGTATAAGTATATAAGGGGACAATACAAATATCTCTCCGAGGATCTGTTTATACCAAGGAAGGTGACGTTCACCAGGGGGCATTCTCTGCGTCTGGAGGAGAAAAGGTTTCTCCACCAACACAGAAGAGGATTCTTTACTGTTAGGGCAGTGAGAATCTGGAATTCCCTGCCTGAGGAGGTGGTGATGGCGAACTCAGCTGAGGGGATCAAAAGAGGCCTGGATGTCTTCCTGGAGCGTAACAATATTGTATCTTACAGTGATTAGGTTCTTTAGAAGGACGGAGATCTGGGGATTTATTCTGACGGAATATAGGGTGAACTGGAGGGAGACAGGGCTTTTTTCGGCCTTGCTCACTGAGCTTGGTGATGTCTCCAGATGGGCAGCGAAGAAGACGAGGAGGTAGAGGAGGGCTCATACCGCCAGCGCCCTCTAGCTGCTGCTCTTGTGTTGTGCAAATGAGGCTAAAGTTGGTTTCTTAATCGTCAGTTTTTTCCTGTTTTTTATAGATTTAACAACAAAAAATAATCCTCACAATAATAACATTCAATGCAGCGAGGAGCGCTGATGTGAATACATTTAAAAACAGCTACAAAAACTATATAACAGGCACAAAAATGGGCATTAACGAGCGTTGAAGAAAGGGTTAAATGACATTGGGCCACTGCTCTCACAGTGCAGACATATAGAACAGGAGCCGCACATCACAGCCCGGAGCCTCCAGCCTGGAGCAGACGGGGCCTGGGCATCAGAACTGGCATCAAGGTGGGCAGACAGCCGATAGTCACAGATCTGAACCAGTAACTGATGTTTCTAAGGGGTTAAATGACCTTGGGCGTCTGATCTCACACCATCATTACATACACTGTGAGGCTGGAGACACACTAGCGATTTAAAAATTGGTCTGATTTTGATGCAGGAGAGTCGGACGAGTGTCGTGAGTGTCATGCGTTTTTTAAGCGAGTACAATCCGATTTTTGACACCGAGCATCCGAATGCAGGGCGCTAATAACAGGAGCTTTACATAGAGAAATGTTCTAAATCCAGTACACATAGTTTTAAAGTGAAATATTCTAAATGAGTGTATGTATATGTATCAAGCCCCGCCCCTCATTATGATATCATAATCGTTGTCATGGCGACGATGATGTCGTAGTAGGTTGCAATGGTGACGGTTATGTCATAACGGTTGCCATGGTGATGATGGTGTCATAATGGGTATATGGGATAGAGGATGTATGATGGGTCTATGGGATGGAGGATATGTATGATTGGACTATGGGATGGAGGATATGTATGATAGCTATATGGGCACGAGACTATGGGATGGAGAATGTATGATGGGTATATGGGCACTGGACTATGGGATGGAGGATGTATGATGGGTATATGGGCACGGGACTATGGGATGGAGGATATGTATGATGGGTATATGGGCACGGGACTATGGGATGGAGGATATGTATGATGGGTATATGGGCACTGGACTATGGGATGGAGGATATATGATATATGGGCACGGGACTATGGGATGGAGATTATGTATGATGGGAATATGGGCACGGGACTATGGGATGGAGGATATGTATGATGGGAATATGGGCACTAGACTATGGGATGGAGAATATGTATGATGGGTATATGGGCACTAGACTATGGGATGGAGAATATGTATGATGGGTATATGGGCACGGGACTATGGGATGGAGAATATGTATGATGGGTATATGGGCACGGGACTATGGGATGGAGGATATGTATGATGGGTATATGGGCACGGGACTATGGGATGGAGGATATGTATGATGGGAATATGGGCACTAGACTATGGGATGGAGGATATGTATGATGGGTATATGGGCACTAGACTATGGGATGGAGGATATGTATGATGGGTATATGGGCACGGGACTATGGGATGGAGGATGTGTGATGGGTATATGGGCACAGGACTATAGGTTGAAGGATGCATGATGGGTATATGGGCACGGGACTATAGGTTGAAGGATATATGATGGGTATATGGGCACGGGACTATGGGATGGAGGATGTGTGATGGGTATATGGGCACAGGACTATAGGTTGAAGGATGTATGATGGGTATATGGGCACGGGACTATGGGATGGAGGATATGTATGATGGGTATATGGGCACGGGACAATGGGATGGAGGATATGATAGGTATATGGGCACGAGACTATGGGATGGAGGCTGTGTGATGGGTATATGGGCACTGGACTATGGGATGGAGGATATGTATGATGGGTATATGGGCACTGGACTATGGGATGGAGGCTGTGTGATGGGTATATGGGAACTGGACTATGGGATGGAGGATATGTGTGATGGGTCTATGGGCACTGGACTATGCGATGGAGGATATGTATGATGTGTCTATGGGCACGGGACTATGGGATGGAGGATATGTATAATGTGTATATGGGCATGGGACTATGGGATGGAGGATATGTATGATCGGTATATGGACACGGGACTATGGGATGGAGGATATGTATGATCGGTATATGGGCACGGGACTATGGGATGGAGAATGTATGATGGGTATATGGGCACTGGACTATGGGATGGAGGCTGTGTGATGGGTATATGGGCACGGTACTATGGGATGGAGGATATGTATGATGGGTATATGGGCACTGGACTATGGGATGGAGGATATGTATGATGGGACTATGGGATGGAGGATATGTATGATGGGTATATGGGCACGGGACTATGGGATGGAGGATATGTATGATGGGTATATGGGCACGGGACTATGGGATGGAGGATATGTATGATGGGTATATGGGCACGGGACTATGGGATGGAGGATGTGTGATGGGTATATGGGCACAGGACTATAGGTTGAAGGATGCATGATGGGTATATGGGCACGGGACTATAGGTTGAAGGATATATGATGGGTATATGGGCACGGGACTATGGGATGGAGGATGTGTGATGGGTATATGGGCACAGGACTATAGGTTGAAGGATGTATGATGGGTATATGGGCACGGGACTATGGGATGGAGGATATGTATGATGGGTATATGGGCACGGGACTATGGGATGGAGGATATGATAGGTATATGGGCACGAGACTATGGGATGGAGGCTGTGTGATGGGTATATGGACACGGGACTATGGGATGGAGGATATGTATGATTGGTATATGGGCACGGGACTATGGGATGGAGAATGTATGATGGGTATATGGGCACTGGACTATGGGATGGAGGCTGTGTGATGGGTATATGGGCACTGGACTATGGGATGGAGGATGTGTATGATGTGTCTATGGGCATGGTACTATGGGATGGAGGATATGTATGATGGGTATATGGGCACTGGACTATGGGATGGAGGATATGTATGATGGGTCTATGGGCACGGGACTATGGGATGGAGGATATGTATGATGGGTCTATGGGCACTTTACTATGGGATGGAGGCTATGTATGATTGGACTATGGGATGGAGGATATGTATGATAGCTATATGGGCACGAGACTATGGGATGGAGAATGTATGATGGGTATATGGGCACTGGACTATGGGATGGAGGCTGTGTGATGGGTATATGGGCACTGGACTATGCGATGGAGGATATGTATGATGTGTCTATGGGCACGGGACTATGGGTTGGAGATTATGTATGATGGGAATATGGGCACGGGACTATGGGATGGAGGATATGTATGATGGGTATATGGGCACGGGACTATGGGATGGAGGATATATGATGGGTATATGGGCACGGGACTATGGGATGGAGGATGTGTGATGGGTATATGGGCACAGGACTATAGGTTGAAGGATGTATGATGGGTATATGGGCACGGGACTATGGGATGGAGGATATGTATGATGGGTATATGGGCACGGGACAATGGGATGGAGGATATGATAGGTATATGGGCACGAGACTATGGGATGGAGGCTGTGATGGGTATATGGGCACTGGACTATGGGATGGAGGATATGTATGATGGGTATATGGGCACTGGACTATGGGATGGAGGCTGTGTGATGGGTATATGGGAACTGGACTATGGGATGGAGGATATGTGTGATGGGTCTATGGGCACTGGACTATGCGATGGAGGATATGTATGATGTGTCTATGGGCACGGGACTATGGGATGGAGGATATGTATAATGTGTATATGGGCATGGGACTATGGGATGGAGGATATGTATGATCGGTATATGGACACGGGACTATGGGATGGAGGATATGTATGATCGGTATATGGGCACGGGACTATGGGATGGAGAATGTATGATGGGTATATGGGCACTGGACTATGGGATGGAGGCTGTGTGATGGGTATATGGGCACGGTACTATGGGATGGAGGATATGTATGATGGGTATATGGGCACTGGACTATGGGATGGAGGATATGTATGATGGGACTATGGGATGGAGGATATGTATGATCGGTATATGGACACGGGACTATGGGATGGAGGATATGTATGATCGGTATATGGCACGGGACTATGGGATGGAGAATGTACAGTCATGGCCAAAAGTTTTGAGAATGACACAAATATTAATTTTTACAAAGTCTACTGCTTCATTTTTTCTAATGGCAATTTGCATATTCTCCAGAATGTTATAAAGAGTGATCAGCTTAACAGCAATTACTTGCAAAGTCAATATTTGCCTAGAAAATGAACTTTATCCCCCAAAACAAATTTCAACATCATTGCAGCCCTGCCTTAAAAGGACCAGCTAACATCGTTTCAGTGATTGCTCCATTAACACAGGTGTGGGTGTTGATGAGGACAGGGCTGGAGATGAATCTGTCATGATTAAGTAAGAATGACACCACTGGACACTTTAAAAGGAGGCTGGTGCTTGGCATCATTGTTTCTCTTCTGTTAACCATGGTTATCTCTAAAGAAACACGTGCAGTCATCATTGCACTGCACAAAAATGGCCTAACAGGGAACAGTATCGCAGCTAGAAAGATTGCACCTCAGTCAACAATCTATCGCATCATCAAGAACTTCAAGGAGAGAGGTTCCCTTGTTGCCAAAAAGGCTCCAGGGCGCCCAAGAAAGACCAGCAAGCGCCAGGACCGTCTCTTAGAAGTGTTTCAGCTGCGGGATCGGGCTACCAGCAGTGCAGAGCTTGCTCAGGAATGGCAGCAGGCAGGTGTGAGTGCATCTGCACGCACTGTGAGGCGGAGACTCTTGGATCAAGGCCTGGTCTCAAGGAGGGCAGCAAAGAAGCCACTTCTCTCCAGAAAAAACATCATGGACAGACTGATATTCTGCAAGAGGTACAGGGAGTGGACTGCTGAGGACTGGAGTAAAGTCATTTTCTCTGATGAATCCCCTTTTCGATTGTTTGGGACATCTGGAAAACGGCTTATTCGGAAAAGACGAGGTGAGCGCTACCACCAGTCTTGTCTCATGCCAACTGTCAAGCATCCTGAAACCATTCATGTGTGGGGTTGCTTCTCAGCCAAGGGAATGGGCTCTCTCTCAGTCTTGCCTAAAAACACAGCCATGAATAAAGAATGGTACCAGAATGTCCTCCGAGAGCAACTTCTCCCAACCGTCCAAGAGCAGTTTGGCGATCAACAATGTCTTTTTCAACATGATGGAGCACCTTGCCATAAAGCAAAGGTGATAACTAAATGGCTCAGGGAACAAAACATAGAGATTTTGGGACCATGGCCTGGAAACTCCCCAGATCTTAATCCCATTGAGAACTTGTGGTCAATCATCAAGAGACGGGTGGACAAACAAAAACCTTCAAATTCAGACAAACTAAAAGCATTGATTTTGCAAGAATGGACTGCTATCAGTCAGGATTTGATCCAGAAGTTGATTGAGAGCATGCCAGGGAGAATTGCTGAGGTCCTGAAGAAGAAGGGTCAACACTGCAAATATTGACTTGCTGCATTAACTCATTCTAACTGTCAATATAACCTTTTGTTACTCATAATATTGTTGCAATTATATTTCTGTATGTGATAAAAACATCTGACAAACACATAAAAACCAGAGGCCAGCAGATCATGTGAAAATATAATATTTGGGTCATTCTCAAAACTTTTGGCCATGACTGTATGATGGGTACATGGGAACTGGACTATGGGATGGAGGATATGTATGATGGGTATATGGGAACTGGACTATGGGATGGAGGATATGTGTGATGGGTATATGGGCACGGGACTATGGGATGGAGGATATGTATGATGGGTATATGGGAACTGGACTATGGGATGGAGGATATGTGTGATGGGTATATGGGCACTGGACTATGGGATGGAGGATATGTATGATGGGTATATGGGCACGGGACTATGGGATGGTGGATATGTATGATGGGTATATGGGCACGGGACTATGGGATGGAGGATATGTATGATGGGTATATGGGCACTGGACTATGGGATGGAGGATATGTATGATGGGACTATGGGATGGAGGATATGTATGATAGCTATATGGGCACGAGACTATGGGATGGAGAATGTATGATGGGTATATGGGCACTCGACTATGGGATGGAGGCTGTGTGATGGGTCTATGGGCACTGGACTATGCAATGGAGGATATGTATGATGTGTCTATGGGCACGGGACTATGGGATGGAGGATGTATGATGGGTATATGGGCACTGGACTATGGGATGGAGGCTGTGTGATGGGTCTATGGGCACTGGACTACGCAATGGAGGATATATATGATGTGTCTATGGGCACGGGACTATGGGATGGAGGATGTATGATGGGCATTTGGGCACGGGACTATGGGATGGAGGATATGTATGACGGGTATATGGGCACGGGACTATAGGTTGAAGGATGTATGATGGGTATATGGGCACGGGACTATGGCATGGAGGATATGTATGATGGGTATATGGGCACAGGACTATGGGATGGAGGATATGATAGGTATATGGGCACGGGACTATAGGATGAAGGATGTATGATAGGTATATGGGCACGGGACTATAGGATGAAGGATGTATGATGGGTATATGGGCACGGGACTATGGGATGGAGAATATGTATGATGGGTATATGAGCACGGGACTATGGGATGGAGGATATGTATGATGGGTATATGGGCACGGGACTATGGGATGGAGGATATGATAGGTATTTGGGCACGGGACTATGGGATGAAGGATGTATGATAGGTATAATGGGCACGGGACTATGGGATGGAGGATGTATCATGGGTATATGGGCACTGGACTATGGGGTGGAGGCTGTGTGATGGGTATATGGGCACTGGACTATGGGATGGAGGATATGTATGATTGGTATATGGGCACAGGACTATGGGATGGAGGCTTTGTGATGGGTATATAGGCACTGGACTATGGGATGTGTCACTCGGCCTCCGCTCCCACACCGCTGCCGCCCGACAGCCACGGCGGTCCCTTTTGACAGGCTCGCGGCCGACGAGGTCTCTGCATGAAATGCGCATGCGTCATAGGCCGCGCCTCCCTCCTGTTACTTGTGCTCCGGCAATGCCCTGACCTGGAAGCACCTATGGACCAATGACAGACCTGACAGGGCCATATCAGGCCGTTCCCCTGAGGGAGGCGCCTGATCGTTGTGTTTGCTAGCACACTGGGCCCTGCTTCCTCGTGTGCTCTCTGCAGTCTCTGCAGTCTCGCAGTCCTGTCTTCAGTGATTCCTGCAGTAGCCTCACTGCCCTGCCTTCCGTGTTCCCTGCAGTAGCCCTGCAGTACGGTGCTCCGTGGGTCCAGCTATCTATACTCCGGTCTTGTCTCCGGTGTTCCTGCTATCCACACTCCAGTACTTCAGTCCTACTCCAGTTCTGCCTCCAGAGTTCCTGCTCCACCCTGCTATCCACACTCCAGTCCTTCTCCAGTCCTGCCTCCGGTGCTCCTGCTCCATCCTGCTATCCACACTCCAGTCCTTCAGTCCTACTCCAGTCCTGCCTCCGGTGTTCCTGCTTCATCCTGCTATCCACACTCCAGTCCTTCAGTCCTACTCCAGTCCTTCCTCCGGTGTTCCTGCTTCATCCTGCTATCCACACTCCAGTCCTACTCCAGTCCTGCTGTCTATGCTCCAGTCCTGCAGTTCTACTCCGGTCCAGTCTCCAGTGATCCCGCTCTATTGTCCACGCTTCAGTCTCGCACTCCTACTCCAGTCCGTCCTGAGCCGCCCCTGTCGGTACCGGCTATCGTGGTACCCAAACTCCTGGGCCTGCTCCCAACGATCCCTGTATAGGGGTCGGCTCCACCTGGCAGCTCGCCCGGGGCCCCTCGGTGCCACGGTCCAGAGGGTCCACTCCTGGAGATTTGTGTCCTGTCCAGCCGTGGTAACAGTACAATCAGGCCATGGACTCCGCCGGTACTACTGCTGCTACCCAAAAGGAGTTTCTCTTTTTGCGGGAGAATCAGGGACGCATCATGTCCGTCATGAAGTCTACGGACACCCGTTTGTCGGGCCTGCAGGTGGCTGATCCTGGAAATGCCACTCAACTTGTCAGTCTTCAACAGGAGCTGGGTCAGCAACGAGATACTCAAGCCCATATTCTGAGTTACATGGCCTCCTTTGATAGCCGCTTGTCGGTCCTCCAGTCTGCCGCCGCGATTCCGACTCCTCCCCCGTGTCTACAGCTCTCTCGGCACCCCGCCTCGCCAAGCCGCCGTGGTTTACTGGTGATCCAAAACTCTGCAGGGGGTTCTTAAATCAGTGTAGCCTTCATTTTGAATGGTTGCCTCAGCAATATCCCTCTGACCGGGCCAAAGTGGCCTTCATTATGTCCTATCTGGAGGGAGAGGCCCTGTCTTGGCTGAATCCTCTCTGGGTACGTGACGATCCCGTTGTCTCGAGTCTTCCGGTCTTCTGGGATACTTTTCGCAGGGTTTTCGACAGGCCGGGTCGGTTAGCCTCTCTGAGTCTCTTTTTAACCTACATCAGGGTTCGCTCATGGTCGGGCATTACACGATCCGCTTTCGCACTCTCACCTCTGAGTTCGGCTGGAACAACGCGGCTTTGGTAGGGGCATTCTGGCGCTGCCTTTCGAGCAGAATAAAGGATGAACTCGCAGGTCGGGATACCCCGACCACCTTGGAGGACCTTATCTCCCTGGCCACCCGCATTGACCTACGCTTCCAGGAGCGTTCCCGGGAGTCAGCTAGAGACAGGAGGTCCACCAGGCCAGTTTCGTTGTCCATCCGGTCTGTCAGTCCCCATCCTGTCGGGTCCTCATCTCCCTCCTCGGTCGAATCCACGCAGGTAGATCGCCTCTAGTTGGCCGAGTTGCGTCGGAGAGAGAGGCGGGCACAAGGTCTATGCCTCTATTGCGGAGGCTCGTCACACTTTGTCCGTACGTGTCCTGAGAAACAGGGAAACTCCTCCACCTTGGTCAGGTAAGAGAGGCCTCCCTAGGTGCTAATGATTCCTCTCAACCACCTATTACCATATATGTTGTTTTGGTTTCAGGGGAGAGACGTGGGTCTGAGGTGGCCTATGTGGATTCGGGCTCGGCAGGTAACTTCATCCGGAGTGAAGATGTGGACAAATACCAGATTCCCGTGGTTACCCTATGTAATCCTCGCCTGATTGCCACAGTGGATGGCAAACCGCTACAGGAGACCGTCACCTTGGTCACTGAGGAAGTGGAGTTGCAAGTCGGAGCCTTACATCGAGAGAAGATAGCCTTTTACGTTCTGCCCAAGCTCTCCCATGGGATTCTACTCGGTCTTCCATGGTTAAGGACTCATCAGCCTGTTCTTGACTGGTCTTCAGGGGAAATACTCCACTGGGGGCACCCGTGCCAAGCTCGCTGTCTGATTCCTGTCCGTCTAGCGGACGCTCCTCGGCCACCTCCAGATCTTCCGGGCCTTTCTTCAGCCTACAGTTCCTACGCTGATGTCTTTGATAAGAAGGAAGCAGAGGTTCTTCCTCCACACCGGCCTTTTGACTGCCCAATTGAACTAGTCCCGGTTCAACCCCCCCCAAGGGGCAGAATCTACCCCCTGTCTCCCTCAGAGACCGTAGCCATGTCCGAGTACGTCCGGGAGAACCTCGCCAAAGGCTTTATACGGAAATCCTCCTCGCCCGCGGGAGCCGGGTTTTACTTCATCAAGAAAAAGGACGGATCTCTACGGCCGTGCATTGACTATAGGGGCTTGAAAGAGATTACCATCAAGAACAGGTACCCTCTTCCACTCATTCCGGAGCGGTTTCACCGCCTCAGAGGGGCTCGGGTCTTCTCCAAGCTAGACCTCAGGGGAGCCTATAATCTGGTCCGTATCCGCGCAGGTGACGAGTGGAAGACGGCCATTACGAGAACCTGGTCATGCCCTTTGGTCTCTGCAATGCTCCTGCGGTGTTTCAAGAGTTCGTCAACAAGATCTTCTGGGACCTCTTGTACTCCTGCGTGGTCGTGTACTTGGACGACATCCTCGTCTTCTCTCCGGATCTCTCGTCCCACAGGAAGAGTGTCGGCCTGGCGTTACAGCGTCTTCGGGAGAATAGCCTGTATGCTAAGATAGAGAAATAACTCTTTGAACAGACCTCTCTGCCGTTTCTGGGATACATTATCTCCGACGCTGGGTTAAGGATGGATCCCGAGAAGTTGACTTCCATTCTCAAATGGCCTCACCCCATCAGAGTAAGGGCGATACAACGGTTTCTCGGATTCGCCAATTATTACCGGCAATTCATCTCTCACTTTTCCGCAATAACCAGACCTATTTCTGCTCTCACCCGTAAAGGGACTGTTACGTGTTACAGAACCACTCAGCACCCAGAATATGTTGTGCAGTTATATGTATGTATAATAGGTTCCATGTGAGATGCATGTCCCTAATGCATCAGTTCACAGGCTGCGACCCTGGGCAGAGGGGACACGATATTCTCCTTTTGTCCGCCCTCCCCCCACCTTTGTAATTCCCACAGTAAACATCGGCAGGCTCCGGCCACCTGCGGCATTTGTAATGTATGTCTGGCCTGCCGCTTTTCTATTGGCCGGCCCTCTGTATCTGTGTGATATATTCTGTGTCCTGTGAGTAAAGTGTTGTCAGACTGGAAATACGTGGAGAAGCAGTGATCTTTTATATGCGCCCATGTAACAAAGGAATTCCAGCCAGCGTCATTCATTCAGACTCCAGCCAACGCAGAGCGGACCTCCGAAAACACGGGGTGGTACTGAAAGAGGTACCCCAGCTTGGTAGAACGCGTTACAGGGACCACTCCCAATGATTGGACTCCTGAGGTGGAGGAGGCCTTTCAGACCCTAAAACAGGCTTTCTCCACGGCCCCGGTGCTGCATCGTCCCGAGAGCAATCGACCCTTTGTACTCGAAGTGGACGCTTCATCGACAGGTGCCGGGGCAGTATTGTCCCAGAAAGCCGCCTCCGGTCGTCTGCACCCCTTTGGCTTCTTCTCTAAGGCTTTCTCTCTATCCAAGTGTAACTGCTCGATTGGTGACCGGGAACTCCTGGCCATAAAGTTGGCCTTAGAGGAATGGCGTCATCTCCTGGAGTGGGCTGTCCATCCCTTTGTAATCTTCTCGGATCACAAGAATTTGGCCTATCTCTAGTCTGCCCAGAGACTAAACCCTCGTCAGGCTAGATGGTCCTTATTTTTTTGCCCGATTTGACTTCGAGCTCCGTTTCCGCCCCGGCAACAAGAATACCAAAGCCGACGCTCTGTCCAGGGTCTTCCAGCCACACGAAACAGTGGAGGAACCTTCGCATATCATTGACCCCACTAGAATCATCACAGTGGCTCCAGTGAACTGGCTTCCGCCACCTCCTGGCAAGACTCTTGTGCCTGAGAAACTCAAGCTAAAGGTCCTTCTATGGAGGCACTCCTCCAGACTGGCCGGCCATGCCAGAACTAAGAAGACCCTTGCCCTTATCACGCGTCACTACTGGTGGCCCACGCTTCGCCAAGATGTGCTCGATTTCGTGGCCTCTTGTCCCTCCTGTGCAAAAAACAAGGTGCCATGACGACCTCCGTCTGGCTTGTTGCTTCCGTTGCCCATCCCTGCGGTTCCTTGAGAAAACATTGCCATGGATTTCATCACCAACCTACCCCATTCTTCTGGCTGTACAGTCATCTTGGTGGTGGTGGATCGTTTCTCCAAGATGGCCCACTTTGTCCCACTGCCCGGTCTCCCCTCGGCTCCTGAGTTGGCCAAAGTTTTCATCCATCAGATCTTCAGACTCCATGGACTACCTCAACGCATTGTGTCTGACCGAGGGGTTCAGTTCACCTCCAAGTTCTGGCGGGCACTTTGTAAGCTCCTGAACGTTTCCCTCGACTTCTCCTCTGCCTACCACCATCCACAGTCCAACGGTCAGGTGGAGCGTACCAACCAGACGCTGACTGGGTACCTTCGTCATTTCTCCAACGCCCACCAGAACGACTGGGTTGACTTACTCCCCTGGGCAGAGTTCACCTATAACAACCATGCTGGCGAGTCCTCGGCCAAGTCTCCGTTTTTCATTGTGTTTGGCAGACATCCTAGTGTTCCCCTTCCGATAACCCCTGCCTCCGAGGTACCCGCGGCCAACGCCTTGTCCTCTGAATTTTCCAAGATCAGGGCTGAGACCAACACGTCACTCAAGAGGGCCGCTGATTGGATGAATAATTATGCCGACAAGAAGAGATTGGATTCCCCACCGTATCGTATCGGGGACAAAGTCTGGCTCTCGTCCAAATTTATCCTGTTGAAACTGCCTTCTTACAAGTTGGGTCCATGCTACATCGGTCCGTTAGAAATTATTGGACGTATCAATGACGTCGCCTACAAATTGAGGTTGCCTGCTTCGCTCGGGGTCCCGAACACCTTCCACGTCTCTCTCCTGAAACCTGTGGTACTGAATCGCTTCCATTCCGTGTCTGATCCTGGTTCTCAGCCGGTTGGTGCTGATGATGTCTTTGAGGTGGAGGACATCATCGCCATGAAGAGGGTTAGAGGTAGGACTCTTTCTTATTGACTGGAAGGGCTTCGGTCCTGAGGAGAGATCCTGGGAACCTCGGGAGAATATCCATGCTCCCTGTATCAAGAGATTTTTTGCTAATCTCAGGGGAGGGCGGCTTAGGGGAGGGGGTACTGTCACGCCGCCACCGCATACTCACCCGGCCTCCGCTCCCACGCCGCCCGACAGCCACGGCGGTCCCTTCTGACAGGTTGGCGGCCGACGGGGTTTCTGCATGCAATGCGCATGCGCCATAGGCAGTGCCTCCCTCCTGCTACTTGTGCTTTGGCAATGCCCTGACCTGGAGGCACCTACGGACCAATGGCAGACCTGACAGGGCCATATCAGGCCGTTCCCCAGAGCGAGGGAGGCGCCTGATCATTGTGTTTGTTAGCACACTGGGCCCTGCTTCCTCGTGTGCTCTCTGCAGTCTCGCAGTCCTGTCTTCAGTGATTCCTGCAGTAGCCTCGCAGTCCTGCCTTCCATGGTCCCTGCAGTAGCCCCGCAGTCCGGTGCTCCGTGGGTCCAGCTATCTATACTCCAGTCCTGTCTCCGGTGTTCTTGCTCCATCCTGCTATCCACACTCCAGTCCTTCAGTCCTACTCCAGTCCTGCCTCCGATGTTCCTGCTCCACCCTGCTATCCACACTCCAGTCCTTCAGTCCTACTCCAGTCCGTCCTGAGCCGCCCCTCTCGGTACCGGCTACCGTGGTACCCGAACCCCTGGGCCTGCTCCTAATGATCCCTATATAGGGGTTGGCTCCATCTGGCAGCTCGCCCGGGTCCCCACGGTGCCACGGTCCAGAGGGTCCACTCCTGGAGATTTGTCTCCTGACCAGCCGTGGTAACAGGATGTAGGATATGTATGATAGGTATATGGGCACGGGAATTTGGGATGAAGGATGTATGATGGGTATATGGGCACTGGACTATGGGATGGAGGATGTATGATGGGTATATGGGCATGGGACTATGAGATGGAGGATATGTATGATGGGTATATGGGCACTGGAGTATGGGATGGAGGATGTGTGATGGGTATATGGGCATGGGACTATGGGATGGAGGCTATGTATGATGGGTATATGGGCACGGGACTATGGGATGGAGGCTATGTATGATGGGTATATGGGCACGGGACTATGGGATGGAGGGTAATTATATTATGTTATAACTAACCACAGTTAATTACTATGCCGGGCAACACCAGGCTCTTCAGCTAGTATATAATAAATATCTAATATGATGTTGCTCATCACTATCTGTGTACTCATAGTGTGACATCAGTGGCCCAAAGTCATTTAACCCCTTATAAACATCAGTTACTCATTCAGATCTGTGAATATCAGGCTGTGTGCCCACTGTGCTGCCAGTTCTGATGCCCAGGCCCCGTTTGCTCCAGGCTAGAGGGTCGGGGCTGTGATGTGCGGCTCCTGTTCTATGTCTGCAGTGTGAGGTCAGTCGCCCAATCTCATTTAACTCTTTCTTCCCCGACCTTTGGTGCCCACTTATGTGTCAGTTTTATCGTTTTCCAGCAGTTTCTCAGTGTCTCCCATTCCGCCACCTCTGTGCAGTGTCTGTTATTATTGGGAGGATTATTTTTTGTTGTTAAACTTTTAAAAAACAGAAAGGAAAAAACTGATGAATAAGAAACCACCTTGATCCTGGTGTGGTGCTGGACCTGAGCTCCATCCGTCAGAGCCGGCTACAGTACCAGACACTGCCACAGACGGAGGAGGCGCTGCTTCAAGAAAGACCAAACATAATACAGCACAAATGTTCACCTGAATGCAGGAGACCCCCGCAGAGGACACCGCCCCCCTCACAGTCAGGACCCTCAGAGAGGACACCGCCCCCCTCACAGTCAGGACCCTCAGAGAGGACACCGCCCCCCTCACAGTCAGGACCCTCAGAGAGGACACCACCCCCCTCACAGTCAGGACCCTCAGAGAGGACACCGCCCCCCTCACAGTCAGGACCCTCAGAGAGGACACCACCCCCTCACAGTCAGGACCCGCAGAGAGGACACCGCCCCCCTCACAGTCAGGACCCGGAGAGAGGACACCGCCCCCCTCACAGTCAGGACCGGCAGAGAGGACACCGCCCCCTCACGGTCAGGACCGGCAGAGAGGACACCGCCCCCCTCACGGTCAGGACCGGCAGAGAGGACACCGCCCCCCTCACAGTCAGGACCCGCAGAGAGGACACCGCCCCCCTCACAGTCAGGACCCGCAGAGAGGACACCGCCCCCCTCACAGTCAGGACACCGCCCCCCTCACGGTCAGGACCCGCAGAGAGGACACCGGCCCCCTCACGGTCAGGACCCGCAGAGAGGACACCGCCCCCCTCACGGTCAAGACTCTCAGAGAGGACACCGCCCCCTCACGGTCAGGACCTTCAGAGAGGACACCGCCCCCTCACAGTCAGGACCCTCAGAGAGGACACCGCCCCCCTCACAGTCAGGACCCTCAGAGAGGACACCGCCCCCCTCACAGTCAGGACCCTCAGAGAGGACACCGCCCCCCTCACAGTCAGGACCCTCAGAGAGGACACCGCCCCCCTCACAGTCAGGACCCTCAGAGAGGACACCACCCCCTCACAGTCAGGACCCGCAGAGAGGACACCACCCCCCTCACAGTCAGGACCCGGAGAGAGGACACCGCCCCCCTCACAGTCAGGACCGGCAGAGAGGACACCGCCCCCTCACGGTCAGGACCGGCAGAGAGGACACCGCCCCCCTCACGGTCAGGACCGGCAGAGAGGACACCGCCCCCCTCACAGTCAGGACCCGCAGAGAGGACACCGCCCCTCTCACAGTCAGGACCCGCAGAGAGGACACCGCCCCCCTCACAGTCAGGACACCGCCCCCCTCACGGTCAGGACCCGCAGAGAGGACACCGGCCCCCTCATGGTCAGGACCCTCAGAGAGGACACCGCCCCCCTCACGGTCAGGACCCGCAGAGAGGACACCGCCCCCCTCACGGTCAGGACTCTCAGAGAGGACACCGCCCCCCTCACGGTCAGGACCTTCAGAGAGGACACCGCCCCCTCACAGTCAGGACCCTCAGAGAGGACACCGCCCCCCTCACAGTCAGGACCCTCAGAGAGGACACCGCCCCCCTCACAGTCAGGACCCTCAGAGAGGACACCACCCCCTCACAGTCAGGACCCGCAGAGAGGACACCGCCCCCCTCAGTCAGGACCGGCAGAGAGGACACCGCCCCCCTCACAGTCAGGACCCTCAGAGAGGACACCGCCCCCCCTCACAGTCAGGACCCTCAGAGAGGACACTGCCTCCCCTCACAGTCAGGACCTTCAGAGAGGACACCGCCCCCTCACAGTCAGGACCCTCAGAGAGGACACCGCCCCCTCACAGTCAGGACCCGCAGAGAGGACACCGCCCCCCTCACAGTCAGGACTGTTGTGAGTTCATTTTCCCCTTCACTACTGAGGCCCGAGGAACTCCCTCTTCTGGTAATGAAAGGTAGTGAGCCTGATTATCAAACACCTGAGTCTGATGATGATGACTGGCTGAGTGGAGTTACTGACTGGATATAAGGCTGCCGACGCCCTTCTGCCCTGCGGGTGATTTCTCTGTGGGATCCTTGGAGACCAGTCTGAATTCCTGCTCCTCTAAAGCTAAGTTTTCTGCTCGGCCTTTTGCATTTGTGCTTAGACTTTGTTTTGCTTTGTTTTTCTGGATTTCTGCCATTCCCTGCTGGGGTGTGCTGAATTCCTTTAGCTCTGTCTTCTGGAAATACCTGAGTGCTGATTTAGTTTTTCAAGCCTAGCTGCTTCAGGGTCTTTTTTCATATCAGCTTGTTGGCTTATGTCTTTGATAGGGTTTTGGCAGATTGCAGACAGCAACCTTCCTTTCCTGCTCTGTTTAGCTAGCTTGGGCCCCATCGTTTGCTCAGCCTATCTTTCTATCTGTGTGTTTTTTCATCTTGCTTCACCGTAATTATATGTTGGGGGCTGCCTTTTACTTTGGGGTCTGCTCTGGGGCAGTTTAGATTTCCTTTTCTGTCTTTAGGCTATTTAGCACTCCGGCTGTGATCGAGGGGTCTAGGGCATCGTAGGAACCCCCCACGGCTACTGCTAGTTGTGTTGATAGGTTCAGGGGTCTGCAATCTGATAGTTGCCAACTTTTCTGGTTTTCTGGACGTAGCTTCTATTTTTGTGTCTGCCTCCTACGGTGACTCAATCATAACAGAATCACCCGCCATACCGCAGATCCTAGGGTACTCAATAGCAGGAAAGAATTGTAAAAAAAAAAAAAAAAAAATAAGTGTGTATATTTTTTCCTCTATATCTCTGAAGCCGTAGGGGGAATTTTTTTTTCTCTCAATGGAGATAAAGCAATTGTCTGATCGTGTGGAGCAGCTCGCTGCAGAAGTGCGGGGAATTTCCGCCTACCTTGCTCATTCACATGCTGCTGAACCAAAGATTCCTACACCTGATGTATTTTTTGGGGATCGGTCTAAATTTTTGAATTTCAAAAATAATTGTAAATTATTTTTTGCCTTGAAGCCTAACTCGTCAGGGAGATCCGCGCAGCAGGTTAAAATTGTCATCTCTTTGCTGCGTGGCGATCCCCAGGATTGGGCGTTTTCTTTGAAACCAGATGATCCTATTCTGACTAATATGAACGCATTTTTTCAGGCCTTGGGGTTGTTGTATGACGAACCTAATGCCATTGATCAGGCTGAAAAGACCCTGCTGGCATTGAACCAGGGTCGTGATTCTGCAGAATTGTACTGTCAAAAATTCCGAAAGTGGGCACTACTTACTACCTGGAATGATAATGCCTTGGCTGCTCTCTTTCGGAAGGGGTAGTCAGAAGCCGTAAAAGATACTATGGTGGGATTTCCTGTTCCCTCTGGTCTTGACGATTCTATGTCATTAGCCATTAAGGTTGATCGGCATTTGCGCGAACGCAAAGCTGCACGAGAGGTGTTGCCACCTGTTGAACAAATGTCTGAACCTATGCAATGTGATAGAGTTTTTTCCAGAGAGCAGCGTCAGGAGTTCAGAAGGCGTAATAAGTTGTGTTTTTTCTGTGGAGATGCCTCGCATATTATTTCTGTCTGTCCTAAACGAGAGAAACGCTTTGCACACACGTTTTCTGTTGGTGGTGTTCAACCTAAGTTTCTTCTGGCTATTACTCTGATCTGCTCCCTGTCCACATTTTCCGCCAAGGCTTTTGTGGATTCGGGAGCAGCCCTAAACCTAATGGACTTAGATTTTGCTAAACGTTGTGGATTTCCGATGACACCTCTGCAGACGCCTATCCCTTTGAAGGGGGATTGATGCTACTCCTTTGGCTAAAAATAAACCTCAGTTTTGGACCCAGGTAGTAATGCAGGTCGCCCCAGACCATCAAGAAAATTGCAGATTTTTGGTGTTGCATAATCTGCATGATACTATTGTTCTGGGGTTTCCCTGGTTACAAATTCATAATCCAGTTTTGGATTGGAAATCTGTGTCTGTGGTGAGTTGGGGTTGTCGGTGTGCCTTTAGTGAGGCTCCGGTGTTTTCCAGCTCTCCTCAGTCGCATGATGTTCCTGATTATTTGGCGGACTTTTATGATGTATTTAGTGAGAATGAGTCTGCGTCTCTGCCTCCTCATAGGAGTTATGACTGTGCAATTGAACTGAGCCCGGGGTGTAAATTTCCCAAGGGTCGGCTCTTCAATCTATCTGTACCCGAGCACGAGGCTATGCGATCCTATATTAAGGAGGCGTTGGAGAAGGGTCATATTAGACCATCCTCGTCACCCTTAGGTGCCGTTTTTTTTTTTGTAGCCAAAAAGGATGGATCATTAAGACCTTGTATTGATTATCGTGCCCTCAACAAAATTACTGTTAAATATCAGTATCCTTTACCCCTGATTTCTGATCTATTCTCCACAGTTAAAGGTGCTTGCTGGTTTACCAAGCTTGACCTCAGGGGGGCGTATAATCTTATTCGCATTAAGCATGGGGATGAATGGAAGACGGCGTTTAATACTCCGGAGGGACATTTTGAGTACCTGGTGATGCCTTTTGGGCTCACTAATGCCCCTTCTGTCTTCCAGTGCTTCATGAACGATATTTTCCGAGATTTTGTCGATAAATTTTTGATTATCTATCTGGATGATATTTTGATCTTCTCCAAGGATTGGGATTCTCATGTGGAACATATTCGGACTGTGTTCTGGATCTTGAGGGAGAATTCCCAGTATGTCAAAGGATCTAAATGCCTTTTTGGAGTACAGAGGATTTCTTTTTTGGGATTTATTTTGTCCCCGTCAACTATTGAAATGGACCCGGCCAAGGTACAGGCCATTTACGATTGGGTTCGGCCCACTTCTTTGAAGGCCCTCCAGAAGTTTTTGGGTTTTGCTAATTTTTATCGGAAATTTATAGCAAAATTTTCTAGTATTGCCAAGCCATTGACTGATTTGACTAAGAAGGGTGCTGATGTGTTAAATTGGTCTCCGGAGGCTGTTTCTTCCTTTCAGGAGCTGAAGCGAAGATTCACCTCCGCCCCGGTTTTGCGGCAACCTGATGTCTCACTTCCGTTCCAGGTAGAGGTGATGCTTCTGAGATTGGTGCAGGAGCTGTTTTGTCCCAAAAGGATCCTGTAACATCTGAAATGAATCCCTGTGCTTTCTTTTCCCAAAAGTTCTCTCCATCTGAACGTAACTATGATGTGGGGAATCGGGAACTGTTGGCCATGAAATGGGCATTTGAGGAGTGGAGACATTGGTTGGAGGGAGCTAAGCATCAAGTCGTGGTCCTCACTGACCACAAGAATTTGATTTACCTAGAGTCGGCTAAGCGCTTGAACCCTAGACAGGCTAGGTGGGCCTTGTTTTTTACACGTTTTGATTTTGTGGTTTCTTTTCTTCCTGGAACTAAGAATGTCAAGGCAGACGCCCTCTCTAGGAGCTTCTTTGCTGATTGTCCTGTGGTGACCAAGCCTGCTACCATCTTAGGCGAAGGGGTAGTTCTTTCTGCCATCTCGCCCGATTTGAGACGTGCTCTGGAAGAGTTCCAGTAGGACAAACCTGAGCGTTTTCCCAGTGGAAAGTTGTATGTTCCTGACCAGTGGAAGAAGAGAGTGATATCTGAAGTTCATTGCTCTGCTTTGGCTGGTCATCCAGGTATTTTTGGTACTAGAGATCTGGTGAGTCGGTCTTTTTGGTGGCCCTCCTTGTCTCGTGATGTCAGGAATTTTGTGCAGTCCTGTGGGACGTGCTCCCGGTCTAAATCGTGTTCTCGCTCTAGTGGGTTGTTGATGCCTTTGCCTGTCCCCAAGAGGCCATGGACCCATATTTCAATGGATTTCATCTCTGATATGTCTGTCTCTCGAAGGATGACTGTTATTTGGGTGATTTGTGATAGGTTCTCTAAGATGGTTCATCTTGTACCACTCCCTAAGTTGCCGTATTCCTCTGAGTTGGTGCCCCTGTTTTTACAACAGGTGGTTCGCTTGCACGGGATTCCTGAGAACATTGTATCTGACAGAGGAGTCCAGTTTGTGTCTAGATTTTGGAGAACTTTCTGTTCCAAGCTGGGAATTCAGTTGTCCTTCTCCTCTGCTTTTCACCCTCAGACCAATGGGCAGACAGAGAGAACAAACCAGACCTTGGAGTCATATTTGAGATGTTTTATTTCTGCTGATCAGGATGATTGGGTTTCATTTTTGCCCTTGGCCGAATTTGCTTTAAATAATAGAGCTAGTTCTGCCACTTTGATGTCACCTTTTTTTTGTAACTTTGGGTTTGATCCTCGATTTCCTTCAGGGCAGGTGGAGCCCTGTGCCTGCCCAGGTGTTGACACTGTGGTGGAGAGAATGCACCAGATCTGGGACCAAGTGGTGGATAAGTTATCTCTCTCCCAGGAAAAGGCCCAGCGGTTTTCCAACCGACATAGGACCATTGGTCCCCAGTTTAAGGTTGGTGATATGGTGTGGTTATCATCAAAAAATATTGCTATGAAGGTGGCTTCTCCTAAGTTTAAGCCTAGATTTATTGGACCTTACAAGATTTTGGAGATTATTAATCCGGTCTCTTTTCGTTTGGCTCTTCCTGTCACATTTAAAATCCATAATGTGTTCCATAAATCTTTGTTGAAGAGGTTTGTTGAACCTGTTGTTCCGGGGGTTGCACCTCCAGACCCTGTATTGGTTGAAGGTAACATGGAATATGAGGTAGAGAAAGTACTGGATTCCCGTCTGGCTGGACAGAGACTCCAGTATTTGGTTAAGTGGAAGGGTTATGGTCAGGAGGATAATTCCTGGGTCTCTGCCTCTGATATTCATGCCAAAAGATTGGTGCGTGCCTTTCATCGGGCTCACCCTGATCGCCCTGGTGGCGTGGTTCAGGGTTCGGTGACCCCTCCTCAAGGGGGAGGTACTGTTGTGAGTTCATTTTCCCCTTCACTACTGAGGCCCGAGGAACTCCCTCTTCTGGTAAAGAAAGGTAGTGAGCCTGATTATCAAACACCTGAGTCTGATGATGATGACTGGCTGAGTGGAATTACTGACTGGATATTTCTCTGTGGGATCCTTGGAGACCAGTCTGAATTCCTGCTCCTCTAAAGCTAAGTTTTCTGCTCGGCCTTTTGCATTTGTCCTTAGGCCTCTTTCACACTTCAGTTTTTTTTGCATCAGTCATAATCTGCCAAAAGGATGGATGGCGGATCCGTTTCAGTACTGATGACAACGGATGGCACCTGTCCGTTTTTTTGACGGATCCGACAAATGAACAATTTTAAAGGAATCGCAGCCTGGAAAAGGAGAGAGAGAGAGAGAGAGAATTTTTTTTTTTTGTCCGGCACCCAGAAAGAATTTCGGGTTAAATGAGTGTCTGGAGGTTCCGCCACAGCAAAAAAACGTTGCAAGCTCCGTTTTGAAATCTTTGAGGATGGTAATGGACAGGAACTTTTGGCGGATCCGCAAAAAAATGGATGCAACGGACGGCAATCCGTCACAATCCGCCAATAATGAAAGTCAATGGTGAAAAAACGGATCTTCAAAAGAAAATTGAGGATCCGTTTTTTTTCAAAACCTGGCGGATTGTAACTGATTGTAAAAAACTGAAGTGTGAAAGAGGCCTTAGACTTTGTTTTGCTTTGTTTTTCTGGATTTCTGCCATTCCCTGCTGGGGTGTGCTGAATTCCTTTAGCTCTGTCTTCTGAAAATACCTGAGTGCTGATTTAGTTTTTGAAGCCTAGCTGCTTCAGGGTCTTTTTTCATATCAGCTTGTTGGCTTATGTCTTTGATAGGGTTTTGGCAGATTGCAGACAGCAACCTTCCTTTCCTGTTCTGTTTAGCTAGCTTGGGCCCCATCGTTTGATCAGCCTATCTTTCTATCTGTGTGAGTGTTTTTTCATCTTGCTTCACCGTCATTATATGTTGGGGGCTGCCTTTTACTTTGGGGTCTGCTCAGGGGAAGTTTAGATTTCCTTTTCTGTCTTTAGGCTATTTAGCGCTCCGGCTGTGATCGAGGGGTCTAGGGCATCGTAGGAACCCCCCACGGCTACTGCTAGTTGTGTTGATAGGTTCAGGGGTCTGCAATCTGATAGTTGCCAACTTCTCTGGTTTTCTGGACGTAGCTTCTATTTTTGTGTCTGCCTCCTACGGTGACTCAATCATAACACAGGACCCTCAGAGAGGACACCGCCCCCCTCACGGTCAGGACCCTCAGAGAGGACACCGCCCCCCTCACGGTCAGGACCCTCAGAGAGGACACCGCCCCCCTCACAGTCAGGACCCTCAGAGAGGACACCGCCCCCCTCACAGTCAGGACCCTCAGAGAGGACACCGCCCCCCTCACAGTCAGGACCCTCAGAGAGGACACCGCCCCCCTCACAGTCAGGACCCGCAGAGGACACCGCCCCCCTCACAGTCAGGACACCGCCCCCCTCACAGTCAGGACCCGCAGAGAGGACACCGCCCCCCTCACAGTCAGGACCCGCAGAGAGGACACCGCCCCCCTCACAGTCAGGACCCTCAGAGAGGACACCGCCCCCCTCACAGTCAGGACCCTCAGAGAGGACACCGCCCCCCTCACAGTCAGGACCCGCAGAGAGGACACCGCCCCCCTCACAGTCAGGACCCTCAGAGAGGACACCGCCCCCCTCACAGTCAGGACCCGCAGAGAGGACACCGCCCCCTCAGTCAGGACCCTCAGAGAGGACACCGCCCCCCTCACAGTCAGGACCCACAGAGAGGACACCGCCCCCCCTCACAGTCAGGACCCTCAGAGAGGACACCGCCCCCTCACAGTCAGGACCCTCAGAGAGGACACCGCCCCCCCTCACAGTCAGGACCCTCAGAGAGGACACCGCCCCCCTCACAGTCAGGACCCTCAGAGAGGACACCGCCCCCCTCACAGTCAGGAACCTCAGAGAGGACACCGCCCCCTCACAGTCAGGAACCTCAGAGAGGACACCGCCCCCTCACAGTCAGGAACCTCAGAGAGGACACCGCCCCCCTCACAGTCAGGACCCGCAGAGAGGACACCGCCCCCCCTCACAGTCAGGAACTTCAGAGAGGACACCGCCCCCCTCACAGTCAGGAACCTCAGAGAGGACACCGCCCCCCTCACAGTCAGGAACCTCAGAGAGGACACCGCCCCCCTCACAGTCAGGAACCTCAGAGAGGACACCGCCCCCCTCACAGTCAGGACCCTCAGAGAGGACACCGCCCCCCTCACAGTCAGGACCCTCAGAGAGGACACCGCCCCCCTCACAGTCAGGACCCGCAGAGAGGACACCGCCCCCTCACAGTCAGGACCCGCAGAGAGGACACCGCCCCCCTCACAGTCAGGACCCTCAGAGAGGACACCGCCCCCCTCACAGTCAGGACCCACAGAGAGGACACCGCCCCCCTCACAGTCAGGACCCTCAGAGAGGACACCGCCCCCTCACAGTCAGGACCCTCAGAGAGGACACCGCCCCCCTCACAGTCAGGACCGGCAGAGAGGACACCGCCCCCCTCACAGTCAGGACCCTCAGAGAGGACACCGCCCCCTCACAGTCAGGAACCTCAGAGAGGACACCGCCCCCTCACAGTCAGGACCCTCAGAGAGGACACCGCCCCCCTCACAGTCAGGACCCTCAGAGAGGACACCGCCCCCCTCACAGTCAGGACCCTCAGAGAGGACACCGCCCCCCTCACAGTCAGGACCCTCAGAGAGGACACCGCCCCCTCACAGTCAGGAACCTCAGAGAGGACACCGCCCCCTCACAGTCAGGACCCTCAGAGAGGACACCGCCCCCCTCACAGTCAGGACCCTCAGAGAGGACACCGCCCCCTCACAGTCAGGACCCTCAGAGAGGACACCGCCCCCCTCACAGTCAGGACCCTCAGAGAGGACACCGCCCCCTCACAGTCAGGAACCTCAGAGAGGACACCGCCCCCCTCACAGTCAGGAACCTCAGAGAGGACACCGCCCCCTCACAGTCAGGAACCTCAGAGAGGACACCGCCCCCCTCACAGTCAGGAACCTCAGAGAGGACACCGCCCCCCTCACAGTCAGGATCCTCAGAGAGGACACCGCCCCCCTCACAGTCAGGACCCTCAGAGAGGACACCGCCCCCCTCACAGTCAGGACCCTCAGAGAGGACACCGCCCCCTCACAGTCAGGACCCGCAGAGAGGACACCGCCCCCCTCACAGTCAGGACCCTCAGAGAGGACACCGCCCCCCTCACAGTCAGGATCCTCAGAGAGGACACCGCCCCCCTCACAGTCAGGACCCTCAGAGAGGACACCGCCCCCTCACAGTCAGGACCCTCAGAGAGGACACCGCCCCCCTCACAGTCAGGACCTTCAGAGAGGACACCGCCCCCTCACAGTCAGGACCCTCAGAGAGGACACCGCCCCCCTCACAGTCAGGACCTTCAGAGAGGACACCGCCCCCTCACAGTCAGGACCCTCAGAGAGGACACCGCCCCCTCACAGTCAGGACCCTCAGAGAGGACACCGCCCCCTCACAGTCAGGAACCTCAGAGAGGACACCGCCCCCTCACAGTCAGGACCCTCAGAGAGGACACCGCCCCCTCACAGTCAGGACCCTCAGAGAGGACACCGCCCCCCTCACAGTCAGGACCCTCAGAGAGGACACCGCCCCCTCACAGTCAGGAACCTCAGAGAGGACACCGCCCCCTCACAGTCAGGACCCTCAGAGAGGACACCGCCCCCTCACAGTCAGGACCCTCAGAGAGGACACCGCCCCCTCACAGTCAGGAACCTCAGAGAGGACACCGCCCCCTCACAGTCAGGACCCTCAGAGAGGACACCGCCCCCCTCACAGTCACTGCCGCCGCCGCTGACACGACAGGAGAGGCCGAGCGTCCGGCAGAGAGCGGCCACCTCAGCGCGCAGCTCCCACCACAGCCCCCTCTAGCGACCGATATAGGACATATCCCTCTGCGTTCATTTCCTCCCACCTAGCACAGCAGGGGGTGGAGCTTGATGACGTCAGCACTCCCTGTCCTGTGATTGGCTCCTGCTCGGCTGACACACTGCTATTGGGCGCAGTTCTGACTTCGGGATTTTCCTGATTCCGTGATATCGGGGCAGAGAGCGGAAGATGAGGCGGCTTGAGGCATAGGTGAGAGCGGTGCCGGGGCCTGTCCCTCCCCAGGAACAGCCAGCCCGCCCCCACCCCCCCGGTCTGTGTGCCCCTATACCGCCTCCCCGGGGTCTCTGTGCCCCTATACCGCCCCCCCGGGGTCTCTGTGCCCCTATACCGCCTCCCCGGGGTCTCTGTGCCCCTATACCGCCTCCCCGGGGTCTCTGTGCCCCTATACCGCCCCCCCGGGGTCTCTGTGCCCCTATACCGGCCCCACCCGGGGTCTGTGTGCCCCTATACCGGCCCCCCCCGGGGTCTGTGTGCCCCTATACCGCCCCCCCCCCGGGGTCTGTGTGCCCCTATACCGCCCCCCCCCGGGGTCTGTGTGCCCCTATACCGGCCCCCCCCGGGGTCTGTGTGCCCCTATACCGGCCCCCCCCGGGGTCTGTGTGCCCCTATACCGGCCCCCCCCGGGGTCTGTGTGCCCCTATACCGGCCCCCCCCGGGGTCTGTGTGCCCCTATACCGGCCCCCCCCGGGGTCTGTGTGCCCCTATACCGGCCCCCCCCCCCCCGGGTCTGTGTGCCCCTATACCGGCCCCCCCCCCCCGGGGTCTGTGTGCCCCTATACCGGCCCCCCCCCCCCCCCGGGGTCTGTGTGCCCCTATACCGGCCCCCCCCCCCCCCCGGGGTCTGTGTGCCCCTATACCGGCCCCCCCCCCCCCCCGGGGTCTGTGTGCCCCTATACCGGCCCCCCCCCCCCCCCGGGGTCTGTGTGCCCCTATACCGGCCCCCCCCCCCCCCCGGGGTCTGTGTGCCCCTATACCGGCCCCCCCCCCCCCCCGGGGTCTGTGTGCCCCTATACCGGCCCCCCCCCCCCCCCGGGGTCTGTGTGCCCCTATACCGGCCCCCCCCCCCCCCCGGGGTCTGTGTGCCCCTATACCGGCCCCCCCCCCCCCCCGGGGTCTGTGTGCCCCTATACCGGCCCCCCCCCCCCCCCGGGGTCTGTGTGCCCCTATACCGGCCCCCCCCCCGGGGTCTGTGTGCCCCTATACCGGCCCCCCCCGGGGTCTGTGTGCCCCTATACCGGCCCCCCCCCGGGGTCTGTGTGCCCCTATACCGGCCCCCCCCCGGGGTCTGTGTGCCCCTATACCGGCCCCCCCCCGGGGTCTGTGTGCCCCTATACCGGCCCCCCCCGGGGTCTGTGTGCCCCTATACCGGCCCCCCCCGGGGTCTCTGTGCCCGCCCGGGACCCCTGCGGGGGGGGGGGTCCGTGTGATGCCCGTAGCCCCCTGCGGGGGGGGTCCCTGTGATGCCCGTAGCCCCCTGCGGGGGGGTCCCTGTGATGCCCGTAGCCCCCTGCGGGGGGGTCCCTGTGATGCCCGTAGCCCCCTGCGGGGGGGTCCCTGTGATGCCCGTAGCCCCCTGCGGGGGGGTCCCTGTGATGCCCGTAGCCCCCTGCGGGGGGGTCCCTGTGATGCCCGTAGCCCCCTGCGGGGGGGTCCCTGTGGCGTGTGTTGCGGTACTGAGGCTGCAGTTCTGTTTTGCAGCTGGTGCCGGGATCGCTCCGCCATGTCTGAGGACTGGGGCTCCAAGAAGCTGGGCCTCCACCCAGAAGACGGCCGCTATGACTCGGGCCTCGCGGACTCTGTGCAGTCGCTGCAGGAGGAGGCCGGCCTCAGACTTCACTCTGCTCCTGATGACGGATCAGTGGCCTCTGCTTCCTTTTCTCGGCCTCTGCGCCACGGTGCTGCCGAGGACAAAGCCTCCGAGGTCCAGGACTTGGAGCGGGTGGACTCCACCTATGGCTCTGCCTCACTCACCGAGTCCCTGCCGCAGACTTGCCTGCCCCCTAGTGGAGTGGTGGACAGCAGCAGACAGGACAGCGAGCTCCTGGACAGCCTGATGTACCTGTCTGAAGAGGGCGACACGTGAGTAATGCTGCACCTGTATCGGGGGAGGGGCTGTGCTATCTGTTGAGGGTCCATCACAGAGGGCACACAGAGCGGATACTACCAGGAAGCCTCCAGCCCACCCACTGCAGTACCTTCCGCAGCCATAGATGGTGGGGGCGCTGTCCTGTGTAGGGTGTCATCACAGGGGTCTGGTGCTGGGAGGGCTCCCACCTGTGGCGTTAGTGGGTTGTCCATGTTATGGGTCATACAGTTAACCCTTTCCACTCTGGCTTTGTTAGTCATCGCATATTGGGGACCCTGCACCAGGCCGTCCGTCGTCTCCCACTCTTTTAACCCGTGCAGCGCCATGTCAGGACATATGGGGCTGCCTCGGTCAGACGTGTGATGGGGGGATGTCTCGGGACAGCCGGGGCACATGAAGACCCAAACGTGTCCAGTCACTGATGAGTGTAAGCTCTTGGGTCCGGTATGGCTGCTCTTCTTCATCGTACTCCTCCTCCTCTTCTTCCTCCTCCTCTTCTTCCTCCTCCTCTTCATCGTCCTCTTCATCGTGCTCCTCTTCATCGTCCTCTTCATCGTGCTCCTCTTCATCGTGCTCCTCTTCCTCTTCATCGTGCTCCTCTTCCTCTTCATCGTGCTCCTCTTCCTCTTCATCGTGCTGCTCCTCTTCTTCCTCTTCATCGTGCTCCTCTTCTTCCTCTTCTTCATCGTGCTCCTCTTCTTCATCGTGCTCCTCTTCTTCATCGTGCTCCTCTTCTTCATCGTGCTCCTCTTCTTCATCGTGCTCCTCTTCTTCATCGTGCTCCTCGTCTTCATCGTGCTCCTCGTCTTCATCGTGCTCCTCGTCTTCATCGTGCTCCTCGTCTTCATCGTGCTCCTCGTCTTCATCGTGCTCCTCGTCTTCATCGTGCTCCTCGTCTTCATCGTGCTCCTCTTCTTCTTCTTTGTGCTCTTTTTCTTCTTCTTTGTGCTCTTTTTCTTCTTCTTTGTGCTCTTCTTCTTCTTTGTGCTCTTCTTCTTCATCGTGCTCTTCTTCTTCATCGTGCTCTTCTTCTTCATCGTGCTCTTCTTCTTCATCGTGCTCTTCTTCTTCATCGTGCTCTTCTTCTTCATCGTGCTCTTCGTGCTGCTCTTCTTCATCGTGCTCTTCGTGCTGCTCTTCTTCCTCTTCTTCGTGCTGCTCTTCTTCCTCTTCTTCGTGCTGCTCTTCTTCCTCTTCTTCGTGCTGCTCTTCTTCCTCTTCTTCGTGCTGCTCTTCTTCCTCTTCTTCGTGCTGCTCTTCTTCTTCGTGCTCTTCTTCTTCTTCCTCTTCTTCTTCGTGCTCTTCTTCTTCTTCTTCTTCGTGTTCTTCTTCTTCTTCGTGTTCTTCTTCTTCTTCTTCTTCGTGTTCTTCTTCTTCTTCGTGTTCTTCTTCTTCTTCTTCTTCGTGTTCTTCTTCTTCTTCTTCTTCGTGTTCTTCTTCTTCTTCTTCTTCTTCGTGTTCTTCTTCTTCTTCTTCTTCTTCGTGTTCTTCTTCTTCTTCTTCTTCGTGTTCTTCTTCTTCTTCTTCTTCTTCGTGTTCTTCTTCTTCTTCTTCTTCGTGTTCTTCTTCTTCTTCTTCTTCGTGTTCTTCTTCTTCTTCTTCTTCGTGTTCTTCTTCTTCTTCGTGCTCTTCTTCTTCTTCGTGCTCTTCTTCTTCTTCGTGCTCTTCTTCTTCTTCGTGCTCATCCTCCTCCTCCTTCGTCGTCGTGCTCCTCCTCCTCCTTGTGGTTTTGGGGTTTCCTGACCCTGGACCAGTGGGAGAACATTCCTATGCCGTTAACCTCTCGTGCGCCATGACATGAGGATGTAGTGACAGCTATTTCAAGCTGTGGAAATCCCTGGTGACTGGGGGCTGAGCCATGTGCTAGTGGAGCGAGGTGTGGCCCTTCCACATTCCCACACAGTAATGCAGCCACCAGGCCAGTGCAGGAAATGCCCTGCAAGGGGGCACTTACTGTCTGAAACCAGATCTTTGGCCAATCACAGCTGCCGCTTCTGAAGAGCCGATATCTGATTGGCTGTCATACGATGTCATGTCTGGGGGTTAGATCAGTACTGGAGCATTATAAGAGGGGCGGATATCAGTCACATACAGTTGTGCTCAAAAGTTTACACACCCCGGCAGAATTTTTGCTTTCTTGGCCTTTTTTCAGAGAATATGAATGATAACACCAAACCTTTTCCTCCACTCATGGTCAGTGGTTGGGTGAAGCCATTTATTGTCAGACTACTGTGTTTTCTCTTTCTAAATCATAATGACAACCCAAAACATCCAAATGACCCTGATCAAAAGTTCACACACCCTGGTGATTTGGGCCTCATAACATGCACACAAGTTGACACAAATGGGTTTGAATGGCTACTGAAGGAAACATCCTCACCTGTGACCTGTTTGCTTGTAATCAGTGTGTGTGTATAAAAGTTGAGTGAGTTTCTGGGATCCAGACAGACTCTTGCATCTTTCATCCAGCCACTGACGTTTCTGGATTGTGAGTCAAGGGGAAAGCAAAAGAATTGTCAACGGATCAATGGGAAAAGGTAGATGAACTGTATAAAACTGGAAAGAGATACAAAAAGATATCCGAGGAATTGATAATGTCAGTCAGCAGCGTTCAAACTGTTATTAACAAATGGAAAATCAGGGGCTCTGTAAAAACAAAACCACGGTCAGGTAGACCAACAAAAACGTCATCCACAGCTGTCAGGAAAATTGTTCGGGATGCAAAGAAAACCCACAAATAACATTATTATTATTTATTTCTATAGCACCATTGGTTCCATGGTGCTGCACATGAGAAGGGGGTTACATACAAATTACAGATATCACTTACAGTAAACTAACAATCACAGACTGATACAGAGGGAAGAGGACCCTGCCCTTTCGAGCTTACATTCTACAGGATGGTGGGGAAGGGGACAGTAGGTTGTTGGCTCAGCTGAAATACTGGACTCTCTGAAAACTAGTGGTGTGGCTGTTTCCAGATGCAGAATAAGGAGGCACTTGAAGAAAAATGGGCTGCATGGTTGAGTCACCAGAACAAAGCCATTACTGCACAAATGCCACAAAGTATCTTGCCTACAATACACAAAACAGCACAGAGACAAGCCTCAAAACTTCTGGAACATGGTAATTTGGAGTGATGAGACCAAAATTGAACTTTTTGGCCACAACCATAAACGTTACATTTGGAGAAAGGTCAACAAGGTCTATGAGGAAAAGAACACCAGTCCTACTGTAAAGCATGGAGGTGGATCGCTGATATTTTGGGGATGTGTGAGCTACAAAGGCACAGGAACCCTGGTCAAAGATGAAGAAAAGATGATTGAGGCACATTTGCAATCATCAGCCCGGAAGATGCGCAAGGGACGTACTTGGACATTCCAACATGACAACGATCCAAAACACAAGGCCAAGTCGACCTGCCATTGGCTACAGCAGAACAAAGTGAAGGTTCTGGAGTGGCCATCTCAGACTCCTGACCTCAATATCATTGTGCCACTCTGGGGAGATCTCAAGCGCACAGTCCATGCTAGACAGCCCAGGAATTTACAGGAACTGGAGGCTTTTTGCCTAGAAGAGTGGGCAGCTTTACCATCTGAGAAAATAAAGAACCTCATCCGCAACTACCACAAAAGACTTCAATGTGTCATTGATGTTAGAGGGGGCAATACACGGTATTAAGAAATGGGGTGTGTGAACTGATCGGGGTCATTTGGATGTTTTGGATTGTCATTATGATTTAAAAAGAGAAAACACAGTAGTCTGACAATAAATGGCTTCACCCGACCACTGACCATGAGTGGAGAAAAAGGTTTAGGGTGTGTGCACACGCTGCGGATTCTGCTGCGGATCCGCAGCGGATTTGGCCTACAGTAGTATAATATCCTATGGATATTAAAAACCGCTGTGTAGACGGTGCAGATTTTTCCGCGCGGTTTTCAAACCGCAGAAAGAATTGACATGTCAATTCTTTCTGCAGATTCCGCTGCTGTTTGCCATCTCCTCCATTGTAGAGATGAAAAACCGCAGGTAAAACCGCAGTCTTTTGACCTGCGTATTTACCTGCGGATTTTACAAAATCCACGCGGCCAAATCCGCACCCCAATCCGCAGCGTGTGCATGTACCCTTAGTGTTATTCATATTCTCTGAAAAGATTCCAAGAAAGCAAAAATTCTGCTGGGGTGTGTAAACTTTAGAGCACAACTGTATGGTGTAATGTCTGGAGGTTATATCAGTACTGGGATTATACAAGAGGGGCTGATGTTTGGGGGCTCGGAGGATTCTGCACTTGCCGTTGCTTTTCCCTCTCCCTCCTTACCCCGGTCTCTGTACACACCTCCCTCGTTGTCAGTAGCCTGCTGCCGCCTCTAACCTTAACCCCTCCTGTGTGTTGTGTGGCGATGCTGCCCTCTAGTGGAGAGCGATGACAGCCGTCCTCTCAATGCCTTTACATCTAGCGTATTCAGGCCGTGAGCAGCAGCCATGAAAGGACCCGCCGCCATCACTGGTGGGGGCCACTGAGGAGCAGAGGAAATGGCGATCTCGGGGGGCGCTCCTTCTTTAGTGTTCAGTGTAGAATTCAGTGGAAAGTCCGGACTCCCGGTGCACGTAATGGCGTCCTTCTTATTGGGATGTGCACATTGTAGATTCAGACTGAAGACGCAAAACCGCAGGAACAGATGTGGAACGAGGAGTAAATAGCCGAGTGACACGACCATTGTGTGCCCCCTCAGGGTCCTCCTGTGCCCCCCTTTACTCTGATGGTGGCCTTATACCCCTCGTGATTCTCTCCACAGTGTCATCCGGTCGTCACTGGAAATTCCTCCAATCATCCGGTCACCTCGTACAGAGATCAGGTGCTGAATCTGCGGCCACCAGAAAGTGTCTGCACCCATCGGGTTTTTTGCTGTGGCCGTGTTGGTGTGCAGCTCCATACAGGACTGAGACGATTCTACAACAGATCTAGTCCAGAATATGACAAGAAGCGATCAACTAAGAGAAGCTGCAGTCCATCATTACTGTGAGACATGACTGTCAGTCACTGGAAAACTGCTAGAACCTTGAAAGTGTGGTCATGCAAACCAGCAACTGCTGTGATGAAACCAGCTTTCACCAGGAGCGACTCAGAAAAGAATAACTGAGTGACCTCTGCTGCAGAGGATAAGTTCATCAGAGTCACCAGCCTTGGAAACAACTGACAGCAGCTCAGATAAGGGCCCTGATAAATGACACACAGACATCAAGCAGCAGACAGGTCTCAGCATCATCTGTCCAGAGGAGACTGTGAGGGGCCGCTGCTGAGGAGCAATAACAAGACCAGTAAGTAGCACGCAGCACAAGGACCTGAGATCAGTGCTGGGCTTTGTGGTCTTTGTGAGACGCAGAAGAGATGAGCTGATGTTTCCTCCATATGTGGTGTCCACTGTGAAGCATGGGGGAGGTTTGATGGTGGTGGGGGGGTCTCTGCTGTGACACAGAGGTGATTTATTCTACACGTCCCCCATTACCCTGCGCAGCGACCGCCGTCCCACCTGCTCTTCACTTAGTGGGATCATCATCTGTGTATCACAACCTCTAAGTAATGGAACTGAGGACAAGGATGGAGGCTGCAGCAGAGGACACTGCCTCCACAGTCACCGACCGCAGCCAGCACAGATGGTCTTGGACGCAGAGAGAAGACAAAGCAGCGACATGAGCTCCGCGCCTCTGGGAACGAGTCCAGGACTGACGGAGCCTCCTGGTGATGACTGGTGCAGCTGCGAAAAGAAAGACGAGGCACATAAAGCGCCTGGGGGGGGGGTCACAATGCACAGGAGGAGCCTTAGAGGGGCCACGGGAGAATCCAGAGGGGGCACAGAAGAGAATGAGGAAGGGTTGCGCTCTGGCGTGTCTCACGTCGCCTTACTCCTTGTTCCGCATCTGTTGTTCTGTTGCCGTTTTGCTTCTCAGTCTGAATCTACATTGTGCACAATCCAATAAAAAGAGGGAAAAGCCCTATATGACATGACCGGGGGTCCGGGACTGTGGAGCAGTATTGTAGAGGGCGCCCCCTCCTGGATGAGGATCTCATGTGTATAACCTTGTCTCTGCTGCAGCCTCCTGCATCTGTCCATCATCCACACCGTCCCTGAGATGTCCCTCTACTTCATCTCCCTGGCACCCAAAGAAGTGCTGGATATCCAGAACGACCTGTCCCAGGTGAGGGCATAAAGGGGCCTCACAGCAAGGGAGGGCGTCAGGGGACGTGGGACTTGCGGCTGGTTGATGGGGTCTCACTCCCGGGTAAGGGGGTCTGCGAGTATTGGGTCTCGCTCCCGGGTGAGGGGGTCTGGGCGTGTTGGGTCTCGCGCTCGGGTGAGGGGGGGGTCTGGGCGTGTTGGGTCTCGCGCTCGGGTGAGGGGGGGGTCTGGGCGTGTTGGGTCTCGGGTGAGGGGGGGGTCTGGGCGTGTTGGGTCTCGCGCTCGGGTGAGGGGGGGGTCTGGGCGTGTTGGGTCTCGGGTGAGGGGGGGGTCTGGGCGTGTTGGGTCTCGCGCTCGGGTGAGGGGGGGTCTGGGCGTGTTGGGTCTCGGGTGAGGGGGGGGTCTGGGCGTGTTGGGTCTCGGGTGAGGGGGGGTCTGGGCGTGTTGGGTCTCACGCTCGGGTGAGGGGGGGGGTCTGGGCGTGTTGGGTCTCGCGCCCGGGTGAGGATGGTCTGGGCGTGTTGGGTCTCGCGCCCGGGTGAGGGAGGTCTGGGCGTGTTGGGTCTCGCTCCCGGGTGAGGGGGGGGGGGGTCTGGGCGTGTTGGGTCTCGCTCCCGGGTGAGGATGGTCTGGGCGTGTTGGGTCTCGCGCCCGGGTGAGGATGGTCTGGGCGTGTTGGGTCTCGCGCCCGGGTGAGGGAGGTCTGGGCGTGTTGGGTCTCGCTCCCGGGTGAGGATGGTCTGGGCGTGTTGGGTCTCGCTCCCGGGTGAGGATGGTCTGGGCGTGTTGGGTCTCGCTCCCGGGTGAGGATGGTCTGGGCGTGTTGGGTCTCGCTCCCGGGTGAGGATGGTCTGGGCGTGTTGGGTCTCGCGCCCGGGTGAGGATGGTCTGGGCGTGTTGGGTCTCGCTCCCGGGTGAGGATGGTCTGGGCGTGTTGGGTCTCGCGCCCGGGTGAGGATGGTCTGGGCGTGTTGGGTCTCGCGCCCGGGTGAGGGAGGTCTGGGCGTGTTGGGTCTCGCTCCCGGGTGAGGGGGGGGGGGGGTCTGGGCGTGTTGGGTCTCGCTCCCGGGTGAGGGGGGGGGGTCTGGGCGTGTTGGGTCTCGCTCCCGGGTGAGGGGGGGGGGGGTCTGGGCGTGTTGGGTCTCGCTCCCGGGTGAGGGGGGGGGGTCTGGGCGTGTTGGGTCTCGCTCCCGGGTGAGGGGGGGGGGGTCTGGGCGTGTTGGGTCTCGCTCCCGGGTGGGGAGGGGGGGGTCTGGGCGTGTTGAGTCTCGCTCCCGGGTGGGGAGGGGGGGGTCTGGGCGTGTTGGGTCTCGCTCCCGGGTGAGGGGGGGGGGGGTCTGGGCGTGTTGAGTCTCGCTCCCGGGTGGGGAGGGGGGGGTCTGGGCGTGTTGGGTCTCGCTCCCGGGTGAGGGGGGGGGTCTGGGCGTGTTGAGTCTCGCTCCCGGGTGGGGAGGGGGGGGTCTGGGCGTGTTGGGTCTCGCTCCCGGGTGTGGGGGGGGTCTGGGCGTGTTGGGTCTCGCGCCCGGGTGAGGGAGGTCTGGGCGTGTTGGGTCTCGCGCCCGGGTGAGGGAGGTCTGGGCGTGTTGGGTCTCGCGCCCGGGTGAGGGAGGTCTGGGCGTGCTGGGTCTCGCTCCCGGGTGAGGGGGGGGGGGGGTCTGGGCGTGTTGGGTCTCGCTCCCGGGTGAGGGGGGGGGGTCTGGGCGTGTTGGGTCTCGCTCCCGGGTGAGGGGGGGGGGGTCTGGGCGTGTTGGGTCTCGCGCCCGGGTGAGGGAGGTCTGGGCGTGTTGGGTCTCGCGCCCGGGTGAGGGAGGTCTGGGCGTGTTGGGTCTCGCGCCCGGGTGAGGGAGGTCTGGGCGTGTTGGGTCTCGCGCCCGGGTGAGGGAGGTCTGGGCGTGCTGGGTCTCGCTCCCGGGTGAGGGGGGGGGGGGGGGGGTCTGGGCGTGTTGGGTCTCGCTCCCGGGTGAGGGGGTGGGGTCTGGGCGTGTTGGGTCTCGCTCCCGGGTGAGGGGGGGGGGGTCTGGGCGTGTTGGGTCTCGCTCCCGGGTGAGGGGGGGGGGGTCTGGGCGTGTTGGGTCTCGCTCCCGGGTGAGGGGGGGGGGTCTGGGCGTGTTGGGTCTCGCTCCCGGGTGAGGGGGGGGGGTCTGGGCGTGTTGGGTCTCGCTCCCGGGTGAGGGGGGGGGGGGTCTGGGCGTGTTGGGTCTCGCTCCCGGGTGGGGAGGGGGGGGTCTGGGCGTGTTGAGTCTCGCTCCCGGGTGGGGAGGGGGGGGTCTGGGCGTGTTGGGTCTCGCTCCCGGGTGAGGGGGGGGGGGTCTGGGCGTGTTGAGTCTCGCTCCCGGGTGGGGAGGGGGGGTCTGGGCGTGTTGGGTCTCGCTCCCGGGTGAGGGGGGGGGGTCTGGGCGTGTTGAGTCTCGCTCCCGGGTGGGGAGGGGGGGGTCTGGGCGTGTTGGGTCTCGCTCCCGGGTGTGGGGGGGGTCTGGGCGTGTTGGGTCTCGCGCCCGGGTGAGGGAGGTCTGGGCGTGTTGGGTCTCGCGCACGAGTGAGGGGGTCTGGGCGGGTTGGGTCTCGCGCACGAGTGAGGGGGTCTGGGCGGGTTGGGTTTCGCGCCTGGGAGAGGGGGTCTGGGCGGGTTGGGTCTCGCGCCTGGGGGACGATACTGCAGGCAGTGAGTGGCTCAAGATTTCCTCTCTTCCCTACAGTCGGCCCTCCATCTTGCCGTCTACCTGGGGCAGGTGAGGGTGGTAGAGGCTTTGGTGGATAAAGAGGTGAACCTGGAGCTGCAGGACCGGCGGGGCGACACAGCGCTGCACCTGGCCTGTGAGAAGGAGCACCTGGACTGCGCCGTGCTGCTTCTCCACGGCCCGAGGAGGCGACAGAACCTGCTGCAGCTACAGAACTGGAAAGGTGAAGGGTCCATCGGCGAAGTGCCTGACCGAGAGCCCCCTTAAAGCAGCGGGGTCTGGGGTCCCTTCGGGCTGTGCTGGGAGTCTCTGTAGTGATCCTCTTGCTGCTCCTCCTGTCCGCAGGGCTGTCATGTCTGCACATCGCCACGATGAAGAGGAACCACGCACTGATCTCGCTTCTCATAGAGAGCGGAGCCGACATCAACAGCCAGGTACGTGTGATGGCGCCTGTGCTGTAAATACTCTGTGCTGCTGCTCACATTCTGCCCTTGTCCTCCAGGAGGGGAACAGCGGGAAGACGCCCTTACACCTCGCTGTGCAGATGGTGGACCGGCCGCTGCTGCAGCATCTGCTGCGACATGCACCCAAGGTGGACGCCTTGATGTATAACGGGTGTACGCCACTGCACCTGGCGGTGGGCAGCGAAGACGCAGGACTGGCCCGGCTGCTGTGCCAGGCAGGCGCCGACGTCTTACAGCGTAACCTGGAGGGAGACACCCCCCAAGACATGGCCGAGGGCAACAACCAGGTAAGAGGGCCCCCCCCCTGCGCGCGAGGCCGGGCTGGCCCCCCCCCCCCCCCGGGCCGTCATCGCACTCCGCACAGCTGAGGGCTTGTTACAGTGAATCCATCATCCAGAACTCCAGTCTGATACATAGTAACGAATGCTCAGGACAGGGGCAGCATTGTCCTCTCGGAAGCACTGCACCAGACCCTCAGCTGTGTGCGGACCACCTCACCCGCTCATCGTCTCCTCTCCTTCTCTCTCAGCTCCTCGCTCTTCTCCCATTTGATGATCTGAAGATTTCAGGGAAACCCGTAGTGACGTCGGCCTGACCGCTGCCACGGCTGGACCCTCTCGAGGCGAGGACCCCACTTCTGAGCCGCCCCACGGACTCTGAGACTTGCACTGGGCGTGGCCTCACAGGAGGCGGGGCCATCATGCAGCGTGATGTCACTTTCTGCCCCTCCCCTGCACATTTGTATTTTCCCACTTTTGACCAACGAATGAAGCGTGAGACCCCCGCACCTGCGACTCTTGCGTTGGATGAGTAATAGTGACCAGACGCCGCCCCGGTCTCTGGCCCTCTACACCCCCGCTCCGGCCCTCCGCACCGCTGCCCCCGCCCTTCCGGCCCTCCGCGCCGCTCCTGATTGTTGTAACGCCTTCATATTTACTGATAAAGGTGAAACAAAGCGCACTGCACGTGAAAGAGTTAATCACCCGGATCAGAGCAAATGATGGGAGAGGATGCACCGGGCGGAGAACTGCAGGTCCTAACCCTCCGCCACCATCTGCGGCCCCCCAGAGGACCCCGGCCATTGTCACAAAATGCACAAAATCCATCTTCAAGAAGAACAGGCAGAAAAAACGCAACCCCCATCCCGGAATCACACCGTGCAAATGGCCCCACAGCCATAATACACGATAAACACAGCCGCGATCACCAATATCTGAGCCGTCCGCGGCCAGTCTAATGGGTACAGGGAGAGACCGCTGGGCTGAGCCTGCAAGATACTGCAGAGCTGCACTCACTATTCTGCTGGTGCAGTCACTGTGTACATACATTACATTACTGATCCTGAGTTACATCCTGTATTATACCCCAGAGCTGCACTCACTATTCTGCTGGTGCAGTCACTGTGTACATACATTACATTACTGATCCTGAGTTACCTCCTGTATTATACTCCAGAGCTGCACTCACTATTCTGCTGGTGCAGTCACCGTGTACATAGATTACATTACTGATCCTGAGTTACCTCCTGTATTATACTCCAGAGCTGCACTCACTATTCTGCTGGTGCAGTCACCGTGTACATAGATTACATTACTGATCCTGAGTTACCTCCTGTATTATACTCCAGAGCTGCACTCACTATTCTGCTGGAGCAGTCTAGCATCTTCAGTAGTGGTTGATCCTAGACTGTATGGGCTCCTTCCAGGTCCTGACTGCAGCCCATACAGTCTAGCCGGCTCACTACTGAAGATACAGACTGTACTGGCTCCTGTCAGGTATATATTATTGTAGATATAGACTGTATGGGCTCCTGTCAGGTATATATTATTGTAGATATAGACTGTACTGGCTCCTGTCAGGTATATATTATTGTAGATATAGACTGTATGGGCTCCTGTCAGGTATATATTATTGTAGATATAGACTGTATGGCTCCTGTCAGGTGTATATTATTGTAGATATAGACTGTACGGGCTCCTGTCAGGTATATATTATTGTAGATATAGACTGTACGGGATCCTGTCAGGTATATATTATTGTAGATATAGACTGTATGGGCTCCGGTCAGGTGTATATTATTGTAGATATAGACTGTACGGGCTCCTGTCAGGTATATATTATTGTAGATATAGACTGTATGGGCTCCTGTCAGGTATATATTATTGTAGATATAGACTGTACGGGATCCTGTCAGGTATATATTATTGTAGATACAGACTGTACGGGCTCCTGTCAGGTATATATTATTGTAGATATAGACTGTACGGGATCCTGTCAGGTATATATTATTGTAGATACAGACTGTATGGGCTCCTGTCAGGTATATATTATTGTAGATATAGACTGTACGGGCTCCTGTCAGGTATATATTATTGCAGATATAGACTATAGGGGCTCCTGTCAGGTATATATTATTGTAGATATAGACTGTACGGGATCCTGTCAGGTATATATTATTGTAGATATAGACTGTACGGGATCCTGTCAGGTATATATTATTGTAGATATAGACTGTACGGGATCCTGTCAGGTATATATTATTGTAGATATAGACTGTACGGGATCCTGTCAGGTATATATTATTGTAGATATAGACTGTACGGGATCCTGTCAGGTATATATTATTGTAGATATAGACTGTACGGGATCCTGTCAGGTATATATTATATACAGACTGTACGGGATCCTGTCAGGTATATATTATTGTAGATATAGACTGTACGGGATCCTGTCAGGTATATATTATATACAGACTGTACGGGATCCTGTCAGGTATATATTATATATAGACTGTACGGGCTCCTGTCAGGTATATATTATTGTAGATATAGACTGTACGGGCTCCTGTCAGGTATATATTATTGTAGATATAGACTGTACGGGCTCCTGTCAGGTATATATTATTGTAGATATAGACTATAGGGGCTCCTGTCAGGTATATATTATTTTAGATATAGACTGTACGGGATCCTGTCAGGTATATATTATTGTAGATATAGACTGTACGGGATCCTGTCAGGTATATATTATTGTAGATACAGACTGTACGGGCTCCTGTCAGGTATAATTGTAGATATAGACTGTATGGGCTCCTGTCAGGTATATATTATTGTAGATATAGACTGTACGGGCTCCTGTCAGGTATATATTATTGTAGATACAGACTGTACGGGCTCCTGTCAGGTATATATTATTGTAGATACAGACTGTATGGGCTCCTGTCAGGTATATATTATTGTAGATATAGACTGTACGGGATCCTGTCAGGTATATATTATTGTAGATATAGACTGTACGGGATCCTGTCAGGTATATATTATTGTAGATATAAACTGTACGGGCTCCTGTCAGGTATATATTATTGTAGATATAGACTGTACGGGATCCTGTCAGGTGTATATTATTGTAGATATAGAATGTACAGGCTCCTGTCAGGTATATATTATTGTAGATACAGACTGTACAGGCTCCTGTCAGGTATATATTATTGTAGATATAGACTGTACGGGCTCCTGTCAGGTATATATTATATACAGACTGTATGGGCTCCTGTCAGGTATATATTATTGTAGATATAGACTGTATGGGCTCCTGTCAGGTATATATTATATACTGACTGTATGGGCTCCTGTCAGGTATATATTATTGTAGATATAGACTGTATAGGCTCCTGTCAGGTATATATTATTGTAGATACAGACTGTACGGGCTCCTGTCAGGTATATATTATTGTAGATATAGACTGTATGGGCTCCTGTCAGGTATATATTATTGTAGATACAGACTGTACAGGCTCCTGTCAGGTATATATTATTGTAGATACAGACTGTACGGGCTCCTGTCAGGTATATATTATTGTAGATACAGACTGTACGGGCTCCTGTCAGGTATATATTATTGTAGATATAGACTGTATGGGCTCCTGTCAGGTATATATAATTGTAGATATAGACTGTACGGGCTCCTGTCAGGTATATATTATTGTAGATATAGACTGTACGGGATCCTGTCAGGTATATATTATTGTAGATATAGACTGTACGGGCTCCTGTCAGGTATATATTATTGTAGATATAAACTGTACGGGATCCTGTCAGGTATATATTATTGTAGATATAGACTGTACGGGCTCCTGTCAGGTATATATTATTGTAGATACAGACTGTACGGGCTTTTGTCAGGTATATATTATTGTAGATATAGACTGTACGGGATCCTGTCAGGTATATATTATTGTAGATATAGACTGTACGGGATCCTGTCAGGTATATATTATTGTAGATATAGACTGTACGGGCTCCTGTCAGGTATATATTATTGTAGATATAGACTGTACGGGCTCCTGTCAGGTATATATTATTGTAGATATAGACTGTACGGGCTCCTGTCAGGTATATATTAGTGTAGATACAGACTGTACGGGCTCCTGTCAGGTATATATTATTGTAGATATAGACTGTATGGGCTCCTGTCAGGTATATATTATTGTAGATACAGACTGTACAGGCTCCTGTCAGGTATATATTATTGTAGATACAGACTGTACGGGCTCCTGTCAGGTATATATTATTGTAGATACAGACTGTACGGGCTCCTGTCAGGTATATATTATTGTAGATATAGACTGTATGGGCTCCTGTCAGGTATATATTATTGTAGATACAGACTGTACAGGCTCCTGTCAGGTATATATTATTGTAGATATAGACTGTACGGGCTCCTGTCAGGTATATATTATTGTAGATACAGACTGTACGGGCTCCTGTCAGGTATATATTATTGTAGATATAGACTGTACGGGCTCCTGTCAGGTATATATTATTGTAGATATAGACTGTACGGGCTCCTGTCAGGTATATATAATTGTAGATATAGACTGTACGGGCTCCTGTCAGGTATATATTATTGTAGATATAGACTGTACGGGCTCCTGTCAGGTATATATTATTGTAGATATAGACTGTATGGGCTCCTGTCAGGTATATATTATTGTAGATATAGACTGTACGGGATCCTGTCAGGTATATATTATTGTAGATATAGACTGTACGGGATCCTGTCAGGTATATATTATTGTAGATATAGACTGTACGGGATCCTGTCAGGTATATATTATTGTAGATATAGACTGTACGGGATCCTGTCAGGTATATATTATTGTAGATATAGACTGTACGGGATCCTGTCAGGTTTATATTATTGTAGATACAGACTGTACGGGCTCCTGTCAGGTATATATTATTGTACATACAGACTGTACGGGCTCCTGTCAGGTGTATATTATTGTAGATATAGAATGTACGAGCTCCTGTCAGGTATATATTATTGTAGATACAGACTGTATGGGCTCCTGTCAGGTATATATTATTGTAGATACAGACTGTACGGGCTCCTGTCAGGTATATATTATTGTAGATATAGACTGTACGGGCTCCTGTCAGGTATATATTATATACAGACTGTATGGGCTCCTGTCAGGTATATATTATTGTAGATATAGACTGTATGGGCTCCTGTCAGGTATATATTATTGTAGATATAGACTGTATGGGCTCCTGTCAGGTATATATTATTGTAGATACAGACTGTACGGGCTCCTGTCAGGTATATATTATTGTAGATATAGACTGTACGGGCTCCTGTCAGGTATATATTAGTGTAGATACAGACTGTACGGGCTCCTGTCAGGTATATATTATTGTAGATATAGACTGTACGGGCTCCTGTCAGGTATATATTATTGTAGATACAGACTGTACAGGCTCCTGTCAGGTATATATTATTGTAGATATAGACTGTACGGGCTCCTGTCAGGTATATATTATTGTAGATACAGACTGTACGGGCTCCTGTCAGGTATATATTATTGTAGATATAGACTGTATGGGCTCCTGTCAGGTATATATTATTGTAGATACAGACTGTACGGGCTCCTGTCAGGTATATATTATTGTAGATATAGACTGTACGGGCTCCTGTCAGGTATATATAATTGTAGATATAGACTGTACGGGCTCCTGTCAGGTATATATAATTGTAGATATAGACTGTACGGGCTCCTGTCAGGTATATATTATTGTAGATATAGACTGTACGGGCTCCTGTCAGGTATATATAATTGTAGATATAGACTGTACGGGCTCATGTCAGGTATATATTATATACAGACTGTATGGGCTCCTGTCAGGTATATATTATTGTAGATATAGACTGTATGGGCTCCTGTCAGGTATATATTATATACAGACTGTATGGGCTCCTGTCAGGTATATATTATTGTAGATACAGACTGTACGGGCTCCTGTCAGGTATATATAATTGTAGATATAGACTGTACGGGCTCCTGTCAGGTATATATTATTGTAGATATAGACTATAGGGGCTCCTGTCAGGTATATATTATTGTAGATATAGACTGTACGGGATCCTGTCAGGTATATATTATTGTAGATATAGACTGTACGGGATCCTGTCAGGTATATATTATTGTAGATATAGACTGTACGGGATCCTGTCAGGTATATATTATTGTAGATATAGACTGTACGGGATCCTGTCAGGTATATATTATATACAGACTGTACGGGATCCTGTCAGGTATATATTATTGTAGATATAGACTGTACGGGATCCTGTCAGGTATATATTATATACAGACTGTACGGGATCCTGTCAGGTATATATTATATATAGACTGTACGGGCTCCTGTCAGGTATATATTATATATAGACTGTACGGGCTCCTGTCAGGTATATATTATTGTAGATATAGACTGTACGGGCTCCTGTCAGGTATATATTATTGTAGATATAGACTGTACGGGCTCCTGTCAGGTATATATTATTGTAGATATAGACTGTACGGGATCCTGTCAGGTATATATTATTGTAGATACAGACTGTACGGGCTCCTGTCAGGTATAATTGTAGATATAGACTGTATGGGCTCCTGTCAGGTATATATTATTGTAGATATAGACTGTACGGGATCCTGTCAGGTATATATTATTGTAGATATAGACTGTACGGGATCCTGTCAGGTATATATTATTGTAGATATAAACTGTACGGGCTCCTGTCAGGTATATATTATTGTAGATATAGACTGTACGGGATCCTGTCAGGTGTATATTATTGTAGATATAGAATGTACAGGCTCCTGTCAGGTATATATTATTGTAGATACAGACTGTACAGGCTCCTGTCAGGTATATATTATTGTAGATATAGACTGTACGGGCTCTTGTCAGGTATATATTATATACAGACTGTATGGGCTCCTGTCAGGTATATATTATTGTAGATATAGACTGTATGGGCTCCTGTCAGGTATATATTATATACTGACTGTATGGGCTCCTGTCAGGTATATATTATTGTAGATATAGACTGTATGGGCTCCTGTCAGGTATATATTATTGTAGATACAGACTGTACGGGCTCCTGTCAGGTATATATTATTGTAGATATAGACTGTATGGGCTCCTGTCAGGTATATATTATTGTAGATACAGACTGTACAGGCTCCTGTCAGGTATATATTATTGTAGATACAGACTGTACGGGCTCCTGTCAGGTATATATTATTGTAGATACAGACTGTACGGGCTCCTGTCAGGTATATATTATTGTAGATATAGACTGTATGGGCTCCTGTCAGGTATATATTATTGTAGATATAGACTGTACGGGCTCCTGTCAGGTATATATAATTGTAGATATAGACTGTACGGGCTCCTGTCAGGTATATATTATTGTAGATACAGACTGTACGGGCTCCTGTCAGGTATATATAATTGTAGATATAGACTGTACGGGCTCCTGTCAGGTATATATTATTGTAGATACAGACTGTACGGGCTTTTGTCAGGTATATATTATTGTAGATATAGACTGTACGGGATCCTGTCAGGTATATATTATTGTAGATATAGACTGTACGGGATCCTGTCAGGTATATATTATTGTAGATATAGACTGTACGGGCTCCTGTCAGGTATATATTATTGTAGATATAGACTGTACGGGATCCTGTCAGGTATATATTATTGTAGATATAGACTGTACGGGCTCCTGTCAGGTTTATATTATTGTAGATACAGACTGTACGGGCTCCTGTCAGGTATATATTATTGTACATACAGACTGTACGGGCTCCTGTCAGGTGTATATTATTGTAGATATAGAATGTACGAGCTCCTGTCAGGTATATATTATTGTAGATACAGACTGTATGGGCTCCTGTCAGGTATATATTATTGTAGATACAGACTGTACGGGCTCCTGTCAGGTATATATTATTGTAGATATAGACTGTACGGGCTCCTGTCAGGTATATATTATATACAGACTGTATGGGCTCCTGTCAGGTATATATTATTGTAGATATAGACTGTATGGGCTCCTGTCAGGTATATATTATTGTAGATATAGACTGTATGGGCTCCTGTCAGGTATATATTATTGTAGATACAGACTGTACAGGCTCCTGTCAGGTATATATTATTGTAGATATAGACTGTACGGGCTCCTGTCAGGTATATATTAGTGTAGATATAGACTGTATGGGCTCCTGTCAGGTATATATTATTGTAGATACAGACTGTACAGGCTCCTGTCAGGTATATATTATTGTAGATACAGACTGTACAGGCTCCTGTCAGGTATATATTATTGTAGATATAGACTGTACGGGCTCCTGTCAGGTATATATTATTGTAGATACAGACTGTACGGGCTCCTGTCAGGTATATATTATTGTAGATATAGACTGTACGGGCTCCTGTCAGGTATATATAATTGTAGATATAGACTGTACGGGCTCCTGTCAGGTATATATTATTGTAGATATAGACTGTACGGGCTCCTGTCAGGTATATATAATTGTAGATATAGACTGTACGGGCTCCTGTCAGGTATATATTATATACAGACTGTATGGGCTCCTGTCAGGTATATATTATTGTAGATATAGACTGTATGGGCTCCTGTCAGGTATATATTATATACAGACTGTATGGGCTCCTGTCAGGTATATATTATTGTAGATACAGACTGTACGGGCTCCTGTCAGGTATATATAATTGTAGATATAGACTGTACGGGCTCCTGTCAGGTATATATTATTGTAGATATAGACTGTCCGGGCTCCTGTCAGGTATATATTATTGTAGATATAGACTGTACGGGATCCTGTCAGGTATATATTATTGTAGATATAGACTGTACGGGCTCCTGTCAGGTATATATTATTGTAGATATAGACTGTACGGGCTCCTGTCAGGTTTATATTATTGTAGATATAGACTGTACGGGCTCCTGTCAGGTATATATTATTGTAGATATAGACTGTACGGGCTCCTGTCAGGTATATATTATTGTAGATACAGACTGTACGGGCTCCTGTCAGATGTATATTATTGTAAATATAGAATGTACGGGCTCCTGTCAGGTATATATTATTGTAGATATAGACTGTACGGGCTCCTGTCAGGTATATATTATTGTAGATATAGACTGTATGGGCTCCTGTCAGGTATATATTATTGTAGATACAGACTGGGCTCCTGTCAGGTATATATTATTGTAGATATAGACTGTACGGGATCCTGTCAGGTATATATTATTGTAGATATAAACTGTACGGGCTCCTGTCAGGTATATATTATTGTAGATATAGACTGTACGGGATCCTGTCAGGTGTATATTATTGTAGATATAGAATGTACAGGCTCCTGTCAGGTATATATTATTGTAGATACAGACTGTACAGGCTCCTGTCAGGTATATATTATTGTAGATATAGACTGTACGGGCTCCTGTCAGGTATATATTATATACAGACTGTATGGGCTCCTGTCAGGTATATATTATTGTAGATATAGACTGTATGGGCTCCTGTCAGGTATATATTATATACTGACTGTATGGGCTCCTGTCAGGTATATATTATTGTAGATATAGACTGTATGGGCTCCTGTCAGGTATATATTATTGTAGATACAGACTGTACGGGCTCCTGTCAGGTATATATTATTGTAGATATAGACTGTATGGGCTCCTGTCAGGTATATATTATTGTAGATACAGACTGTACAGGCTCCTGTCAGGTATATATTATTGTAGATACAGACTGTACGGGCTCCTGTCAGGTATATATTATTGTAGATACAGACTGTACGGGCTCCTGTCAGGTATATATTATTGTAGATATAGACTGTATGGGCTCCTGTCAGGTATATATAATTGTAGATATAGACTGTACGGGCTCCTGTCAGGTATATATTATTGTAGATATAGACTGTACGGGATCCTGTCAGGTATATATTATTGTAGATATAGACTGTATGGGCTCCTGTCAGGTATATATTATTGTAGATATAGACTGTACGGGATCCTGTCAGGTATATATTATTGTAGATATAGACTGTACGGGCTCCTGTCAGGTATATATTATTGTAGATACAGACTGTACGGGCTTTTGTCAGGTATATATTATTGTAGATATAGACTGTACGGGATCCTGTCAGGTATATATTATTGTAGATATAGACTGTACGGGATCCTGTCAGGTATATATTATTGTAGATATAGACTGTACGGGCTCCTGTCAGGTATATATTATTGTAGATATAGACTGTACGGGCTCCTGTCAGGTATATATTATTGTAGATATAGACTGTACGGGCTCCTGTCAGGTATATATTATTGTAGATATAGACTGTACGGGCTCCTGTCAGGTATATATTAGTGTAGATACAGACTGTACGGGCTCCTGTCAGGTATATATTATTGTAGATATAGACTGTATGGGCTCCTGTCAGGTATATATTATTGTAGATACAGACTGTACAGGCTCCTGTCAGGTATATATTATTGTAGATATAGACTGTACGGGCTCCTGTCAGGTATATATTATTGTAGATACAGACTGTACGGGCTCCTGTCAGGTATATATTATTGTAGATACAGACTGTACGGGCTCCTGTCAGGTATATATTATTGTAGATATAGACTGTACGGGCTCCTGTCAGGTATATATTATTGTAGATACAGACTGTACGGGCTCCTGTCAGGTATATATTATTGTAGATATAGACTGTACGGGCTCCTGTCAGGTATATATAATTGTAGATATAGACTGTACGGGCTCCTGTCAGGTATATATAATTGTAGATATAGACTGTACGGGCTCCTGTCAGGTATATATTATTGTAGATATAGACTGTACGGGCTCCTGTCAGGTATATATTATTGTAGATATAGACTGTATGGGCTCCTGTCAGGTATATATTATTGTAGATATAGACTGTACGGGATCCTGTCAGGTATATATTATTGTAGATATAGACTGTACGGGATCCTGTCAGGTATATATTATTGTAGATATAGACTGTACGGGCTCCTGTCAGGTATATATTATTGTAGATATAGACTGTACGGGATCCTGTCAGGTATATATTATTGTAGATATAGACTGTACGGGCTCCTGTCAGGTTTATATTATTGTAGATACAGACTGTACGGGCTCCTGTCAGGTATATATTATTGTACATACAGACTGTACGGGCTCCTGTCAGGTGTATATTATTGTAGATATAGAATGTACGAGCTCCTGTCAGGTATATATTATTGTAGATACAGACTGTATGGGCTCCTGTCAGGTATATATTATTGTAGATACAGACTGTACGGGCTCCTGTCAGGTATATATTATTGTAGATATAGACTGTACGGGCTCCTGTCAGGTATATATTATATACAGACTGTATGGGCTCCTGTCAGGTATATATTATTGTAGATATAGACTGTATGGGCTCCTGTCAGGTATATATTATTGTAGATATAGACTGTATGGGCTCCTGTCAGGTATATATTATTGTAGATACAGACTGTACAGGCTCCTGTCAGGTATATATTATTGTAGATATAGACTGTACGGGCTCCTGTCAGGTATATATTAGTGTAGATACAGACTGTACGGGCTCCTGTCAGGTATATATTATTGTAGATATAGACTGTATGGGCTCCTGTCAGGTATATATTATTGTAGATACAGACTGTACAGGCTCCTGTCAGGTATATATAATTGTAGATATAGACTGTACGGGCTCCTGTCAGGTATATATAATTGTAGATATAGACTGTACGGGCTCCTGTCAGGTATATATTATTGTAGATATAGACTGTACGGGCTCCTGTCAGGTATATATAATTGTAGATATAGACTGTACGGGCTCCTGTCAGGTATATATTATATACAGACTGTATGGGCTCCTGTCAGGTATATATTATTGTAGATATAGACTGTATGGGCTCCTGTCAGGTATATATTATATACAGACTGTATGGGCTCCTGTCAGGTATATATTATTGTAGATACAGACTGTACGGGCTCCTGTCAGGTATATATAATTGTAGATATAGACTGTACGGGCTCCTGTCAGGTATATATTATTGTAGATATAGACTATAGGGGCTCCTGTCAGGTATATATTATTGTAGATATAGACTGTACGGGATCCTGTCAGGTATATATTATTGTAGATATAGACTGTACGGGCTCCTGTCAGGTATATATTATTGTAGATATAGACTGTACGGGCTCCTGTCAGGTATATATTATTGTAGATACAGACTGTACGGGCTCCTGTCAGGTATATATTATTGTAGATATAGACTGTACGGGCTCCTTTCAGGTATATATAATTGTAGATATAGACTGTACGGGCTCCTGTCAGGTATATATAATTGTAGATATAGACTGTACGGGCTCCTGTCAGGTATATATTATTGTAGATATAGACTGTACGGGCTCCTGTCAGGTATATATTATTGTAGATATAGACTGTATGGGCTCCTGTCAGGTATATATTATTGTAGATATAGACTGTACGGGATCCTGTCAGGTATATATTATTGTAGATATAGACTGTACGGGATCCTGTCAGGTATATATTATTGTAGATATAGACTGTACGGGCTCCTGTCAGGTATATATTATTGTAGATATAGACTGTACGGGCTCCTGTCAGGTATATATTATTGTAGATATAGACTGTACGGGATCCTGTCAGGTATATATTATTGTAGATATAGACTGTACGGGCTCCTGTCAGGTTTATATTATTGTAGATACAGACTGTACGGGCTCCTGTCAGGTATATATTATTGTACATACAGACTGTACGGGCTCCTGTCAGGTGTATATTATCGTAGATATAGAATGTACGAGCTCCTGTCAGGTATATATTATTGTAGATACAGACTGTATGGGCTCCTGTCAGGTATATATTATTGTAGATACAGACTGTACGGGCTCCTGTCAGGTATATATTATTGTAGATATAGACTGTACGGGCTCCTGTCAGGTATATATTATATACAGACTGTATGGGCTCCTGTCAGGTATATATTATTGTAGATATAGACTGTATGGGCTCCTGTCAGGTATATATTATTGTAGATATAGACTGTATGGGCTCCTGTCAGGTATATATTATTGTAGATACAGACTGTACAGGCTCCTGTCAGGTATATATTATTGTAGATATAGACTGTACGGGCTCCTGTCAGGTATATATTAGTGTAGATACAGACTGTACGGGCTCCTGTCAGGTATATATTATTGTAGATATAGACTGTATGGGCTCCTGTCAGGTATATATTATTGTAGATACAGACTGTACAGGCTCCTGTCAGGTATATATTATTGTAGATATAGACTGTACGGGCTCCTGTCAGGTATATATTATTGTAGATACAGACTGTACGGGCTCCTGTCAGGTATATATTATTGTAGATATAGACTGTACGGGCTCCTGTCAGGTATATATTATTGTAGATACAGACTGTACAGGCTCCTGTCAGGTATATATTATTGTAGATACAGACTGTACAGGCTCCTGTCAGGTATATATTATTGTAGATATAGACTGTACGGGCTCCTGTCAGGTATATATTATTGTAGATACAGACTGTACGGGCTCCTGTCAGGTATATATTATTGTAGATATAGACTGTACGGGCTCCTGTCAGGTATATATAATTGTAGATATAGACTGTACGGGCTCCTGTCAGGTATATATAATTGTAGATATAGACTGTACGGGCTCCTGTCAGGTATATATTATTGTAGATATAGACTGTACGGGCTCCTGTCAGGTATATATAATTGTAGATATAGACTGTACGGGCTCCTGTCAGGTATATATTATATACAGACTGTATGGGCTCCTGTCAGGTATATATTATTGTAGATATAGACTGTATGGGCTCCTGTCAGGTATATATTATATACAGACTGTATGGGCTCCTGTCAGGTATATATTATTGTAGATACAGACTGTACGGGCTCCTGTCAGGTATATATAATTGTAGATATAGACTGTACGGGCTCCTGTCAGGTATATATTATTGTAGATATAGACTATAGGGGCTCCTGTCAGGTATATATTATTGTAGATATAGACTGTACGGGATCCTGTCAGGTATATATTATTGTAGATATAGACTGTACGGGATCCTGTCAGGTATATATTATTGTAGATATAGACTGTACGGGATCCTGTCAGGTATATATTATTGTAGATATAGACTGTACGGGATCCTGTCAGGTATATATTATATACGGACTGTACGGGATCCTGTCAGGTATATATTATTGTAGATATAGACTGTACGGGATCCTGTCAGGTATATATTATATACAGACTGTACGGGATCCTGTCAGGTATATATTATATATAGACTGTACGGGCTCCTGTCAGGTATATATTATTGTAGATATAGACTGTACGGGCTCCTGTCAGGTATATATTATTGTAGATATAGACTGTACGGGCTCCTGTCAGGTATATATTATTGTAGATATAGACTATAGGGGCTCCTGTCAGGTATATATTATTGTAGATATAGACTGTACGGGATCCTGTCAGGTATATATTATTGTAGATATAGACTGTACGGGATCCTGTCAGGTATATATTATTGTAGATACAGACTGTACGGGCTCCTGTCAGGTATAATTGTAGATATAGACTGTATGGGCTCCTGTCAGGTATATATTATTGTAGATATAGACTGTACGGGATCCTGTCAGGTATATATTATTGTAGATATAGACTGTACGGGATCCTGTCAGGTATATATTATTGTAGATATAAACTGTACGGGCTCCTGTCAGGTATATATTATTGTAGATATAGACTGTACGGGATCCTGTCAGGTGTATATTATTGTAGATATAGAATGTACAGGCTCCTGTCAGGTATATATTATTGTAGATACAGACTGTACAGGCTCCTGTCAGGTATATATTATTGTAGATATAGACTGTACGGGCTCCTGTCAGGTATATATTATATACAGACTGTATGGGCTCCTGTCAGGTATATATTATTGTAGATATAGACTGTATGGGCTCCTGTCAGGTATATATTATATACTGACTGTATGGGCTCCTGTCAGGTATATATTATTGTAGATATAGACTGTATGGGCTCCTGTCAGGTATATATTATTGTAGATACAGACTACGGGCTCCTGTCAGGTATATATTATTGTAGATATAGACTGTATGGGCTCCTGTCAGGTATATATTATTGTAGATACAGACTGTACAGGCTCCTGTCAGGTATATATTATTGTAGATACAGACTGTACGGGCTCCTGTCAGGTATATATTATTGTAGATACAGACTGTACGGGCTCCTGTCAGGTATATATTATTGTAGATATAGACTGTATGGGCTCCTGTCAGGTATATATAATTGTAGATATAGACTGTACGGGCTCCTGTCAGGTATATATTATTGTAGATACAGACTGTACGGGCTCCTGTCAGGTATATATAATTGTAGATATAGACTGTACGGGCTCCTGTCAGGTATATATTATTGTAGATACAGACTGTACGGGCTTTTGTCAGGTATATATTATTGTAGATATAGACTGTACGGGATCCTGTCAGGTATATATTATTGTAGATATAGACTGTACGGGATCCTGTCAGGTATATATTATTGTAGATATAGACTGTACGGGCTCCTGTCAGGTATATATTATTGTAGATATAGACTGTACGGGATCCTGTCAGGTATATATTATTGTAGATATAGACTGTACGGGCTCCTGTCAGGTTTATATTATTGTAGATACAGACTGTACGGGCTCCTGTCAGGTATATATTATTGTACATACAGACTGTACGGGCTCCTGTCAGGTGTATATTATTGTAGATATAGAATGTACGAGCTCCTGTCAGGTATATATTATTGTAGATACAGACTGTATGGGCTCCTGTCAGGTATATATTATTGTAGATACAGACTGTACGGGCTCCTGTCAGGTATATATTATTGTAGATATAGACTGTATGGGCTCCTGTCAGGTATATATTATATACAGACTGTATGGGCTCCTGTCAGGTATATATTATTGTAGATATAGACTGTATGGGCTCCTGTCAGGTATATATTATTGTAGATATAGACTGTATGGGCTCCTGTCAGGTATATATTATTGTAGATACAGACTGTACAGGCTCCTGTCAGGTATATATTATTGTAGATATAGACTGTACGGGCTCCTGTCAGGTATATATTAGTGTAGATATAGACTGTATGGGCTCCTGTCAGGTATATATTATTGTAGATACAGACTGTACGGGCTCCTGTCAGGTATATATTATTGTAGATACAGACTGTACAGGCTCCTGTCAGGTATATATTATTGTAGATATAGACTGTACGGGCTCCTGTCAGGTATATATTATTGTAGATACAGACTGTACGGGCTCCTGTCAGGTATATATTATTGTAGATATAGACTGTACGGGCTCCTGTCAGGTATATATAATTGTAGATATAGACTGTACGGGCTCCTGTCAGGTATATATTATTGTAGATATAGACTGTACGGGCTCCTGTCAGGTATATATAATTGTAGATATAGACTGTACGGGCTCCTGTCAGGTATATATTATATACAGACTGTATGGGCTCCTGTCAGGTATATATTATTGTAGATATAGACTGTATGGGCTCCTGTCAGGTATATATTATATACAGACTGTATGGGCTCCTGTCAGGTATATATTATTGTAGATACAGACTGTACGGGCTCCTGTCAGGTATATATAATTGTAGATATAGACTGTACGGGCTCCTGTCAGGTATATATTATTGTAGATATAGACTGTCCGGGCTCCTGTCAGGTATATATTATTGTAGATATAGACTGTACGGGATCCTGTCAGGTATATATTATTGTAGATATAGACTGTACGGGCTCCTGTCAGGTATATATTATTGTAGATATAGACTGTACGGGCTCCTGTCAGGTTTATATTATTGTAGATATAGACTGTACGGGCTCCTGTCAGGTATATATTATTGTAGATATAGACTGTACGGGCTCCTGTCAGGTATATATTATTGTAGATACAGACTGTACGGGCTCCTGTCAGATGTATATTATTGTAAATATAGAATGTACGGGCTCCTGTCAGGTATATATTATTGTAGATATAGACTGTACGGGCTCCTGTCAGGTATATATTATTGTAGATATAGACTGTATGGGCTCCTGTCAGGTATATATTATTGTAGATACAGACTGGGCTCCTGTCAGGTATATATTATTGTAGATACAGACTGTACGGGCTCCTGTCAGGTATATATTATATACAGACTTACTCCCAACATCCCTACAGTCCCTATCCCCTTCTGTACACCTGCTTTGGCAAAACTAATGTATATTTAGTCCTGCCAATAAAGCTTCTTTGAATCTTGAATCTTGACTGTATGGGCTCCTGTCAGGTATATATTATTGTAGATATAGACTGTACGGGCTCCTGTCAGGTATATATTATATACAGACTGTATGGGCTCCTGTCAGGTATATATTATTGTAGATACAGACTGTACGGGCTCCTGTCAGGTATATATTATATACAGACTGTATGGGCTCCTGTCAGGTATATATAATTGTAGATATAGACTGTACGGGCTCCTGTCAGGTATATATTATATACAGACTGTACGGGCTCCTGTCAGGTATATATTATTGTAGATACAGACTGTACGGGCTCTTGTCAGGTATATATTATTGTAGATACAGACTGTACGGGCTCCTGTCAGGTATATATTATTGTAGATATAGACTGTACGGGCTCCTGTCAGGTATATATTATTGTAGATATAGACTGTCCGGGCTCCTGTCAGGTATATATTATTGTAGATATAGACTGTACGGGATCCTGTCAGGTATATATTATTGTAGATATAGACTGTACGGGCTCCTGTCAGGTATATATTATTGTAGATAGACTGTACGGGCTCCTGTCAGGTTTATATTATTGTAGATATAGACTGTACGGGCTCATGTCAGGTATATATTATTGTAGATATAGACTGTACGGGCTCCTGTCAGGTATATATTATTGTAGATACAGACTGTACGGGCTCCTGTCAGGTGTATATTATTGTAGATATAGAATGTACGGGCTCCTGTCAGGTATATATTATTGTAGATATTGACTGTATGGGCTCCTGTCAGGTATATATTATTGTAGATACAGACTGGGCTCCTGTCAGGTATATAATTGTAGATACAGACTGTACGGGCTCCTGTCAGGTATATATTATATACAGACTGGGCTCCTGTCAGGTATATATTATTGTAGATATAGACTGTACGGGCTCCTGTCAGGTATATATTATATACAGACTGTACGGGCTCCTGTCAGGTATATATTATTGTAGATACAGACTGTACGGGCTCCTGTCAGGTATATATTATTGTAGATATAGACTGTATGGGCTCCTGTCATGTATATATAATTGTAGATATAGACTGTACGGGCTCCTGTCAGGTATATATTATTGTAGATATAAACTGTACGGGCTCCTGTCAGGTATATATTATTGTAGATATAGACTGTACGGGCTCCTGTCAGGTATATATTATTGTAGATATAGACTGTACGGGCTCCTGTCAGGTATATATTATTGTAGATACAGACTGTACGGGCTCCTGTCAGGTATATATTATTGTAGATATAGACTGTACGGGCTCCTGTCAGGTATATATTATTGTAGATATAGACTGTATGGGCTCCTGTCAGGTATGTATTATTGTAGATACAGACTGTATGGGCTCCTGTCAGGTATATATTATTGTAGATACAGACTGTATGGGCTCCTGTCAGGTATATATTATTGTAGATACAGACTGTATGGGCTCCTGTCATGTATATATTATTGTAGATATAGACTGTACGAGCTCCTGTCAGGTATATATTATTGTAGATATAGACTGTACGGGCTCCTGTCAGGTATATATTATATACAGACTGTATGGGCTCCTGTCAGGTATATATTATTGTAGATATAGACTGTACGGGCTCTTGTCAGGCATATATTATTGTAGATATAGACTGTACGGGCTCCTGTCAGGTATATATTATATACAGACTGTATGGGCTCCTGTCAGGTATATATTATTGTAGATATAGACTGTACGGGCTCCTGTCAGGTATATATTATTGTAGATATAGACTGTACGGGCTCCCGTCAGGTATATATTATTGTAGATATAGACTGTACGGGCTCCTGTCAGGTATATATTATTGTAGATACAGACTGTACGGGCTCCTGTCAGGTATATATTATTGTAGATATAGACTGTACTGGCTCCTGTCAGGTATATATTATTGTAGATACAGACTGTACGGGCTCCTGTCAGGTGTATATTATTGTAGGTACAGACTGTACGGGCTCCAGTCAGGTATATATTATTGTAGATAGACTGTACGGGCTCCTGTCAGATATATATTATTGTAGATACAGACTGTACGGGCTCCTGTCAGGTATATATTATTGTAGATATAGACTGTATGGGCTCCTGTCAGGTATATATTATTGTAGATATAGACTGTACGGGCTCCTGTCAGGTATATATTATATACAGACTGTATGGGCTCCTGTCAGGTATATATTATTGTAGATATAGACTGTACGGGCTCTTGTCAGGTATATATCATTGTAGATATAGACTGTACGGGCTCCTGTCAGGTATATATTATATACAGACTGTATGGGCTCCTGTCAGGTATATATTATTGTAGATATAGACTGTACGGGCTCCTGTCAGGTATATATTATTGTAGATATAGACTGTACGGGCTCCTGTCAGGTATATATTATTGTAGATACAGACTGTACGGGCTCCTGTCAGGTATATATTATTGTAGATACAGACTGTACGGGCTCCTGTCAGGTATATATTATTGTAGATACAGACTGTACGGGCTCCTGTCAGGTGTATATTATTGTAGGTACAGACTGTACGGGCTCCTGTCAGGTATATATTATTGTAGATAGACTGTACGGGCTCCTGTCAGGTATATATTATTGTAGATACAGACTGTACGGGCTCCTGTCAGGTATATATTATTGTAGATATAGACTGTACGGGCTCCTGTCAGGTATATATTATTGTAGATATAGACTGTATGGGCTCCTGTCAGGTATATATTATTGTAGATATAGACTGTACGGGCTCCTGTCAGGTATATATTATTGTAGATATAGACTGTACGGGCTCCTGTCAGGTATATATTATTGTAGATATAGACTGTACGGGCTCCTGTCAGGTATATATTATTGTAGATATAGACTGTATGGGCTCCTGTCAGGTATATATTATTGTAGATATAGACTGTACGGGCTCCTGTCAGGTATATATTATTGTAGATACAGACTGTACGGGCTCCTGTCAGGTATATATTATTGTAGATATAGACTGTATGGGCTCCTGTCAGGTATATATAATTGTAGATATAGACTGTACGGGCTCCTGTCAGGTATATATTATTGTAGATATAGACTGTATGGGCTCCTGTCAGGTATATATAATTGTAGATATAGACTGTACGGGCTCCTGTCATTTATATATTATATACAGACTGTATGGGCTCCTGTCAGGTATATATTATTGTAGATATAGACTGTACGGGATCCTGTCAGGTATATATTATTGTAGATATAGACTGTACGGGCTCCTGTCAGGTATATATTATTGTAGATATAGACTGTACGGGATCCTGTCAGGTATATATTATTGTAGATATAGACTGTACGGGCTCCTGTCAGGTTTATATTATTGTAGATATAGACTGTACGGGCTCCTGTCAGGTATATATTATTGTAGATACAGACTGTACGGGCTCCTGTCAGGTGTATATTATTGTAGATATAGAATGTACGGGCTCCTGTCAGGTATATATTATTGTAGATATAGACTGTATGGGCTCCTGTCAAGTATATATTATTGTAGATACAGACTGTACGGGCTCCTGTCAGGTATATATTATTGTAGATATAGACTGTACGGCCTCCTGTCAGGTATATATTATTGTAGATATAGACTGTACGGGCTCCTGTCAGGTATATATTATTGTAGATACAGACTGTACGGGCTCCTGTCAGGTGTATATTATTGTAGATACAGACTGTACGGGCTCCTGTCAGGTATATATTATTGTATATACAGACTGTACGGGCTCCTGTCAGGTATAATTGTAGATATAGACTGTACGGGCTCCTGTGAGGTATATATTACTGTAGATATAGACTGTACGGGCTCCTGTCAGGTATATATTATTGTAGATATAGACTGTACGGGCTCCTGTCAGGTATATATTATTGTAGATGTAGACTGTACAGGCTCCTGTCAGGTATATATTATTGTAGATATAGACTGTACGGGCTCCTGTCAGGTATATATTATTGTAGATATAGACTGTACGAGCTCCTGTCAGGTATATATTATTGTAGATACAGACTGTACGGGCTCCTGTCAGGTATATATTATTGTAGATACAGACTGTACGGGCTCCTGTCAGGTATATATTATTGTAGATATAGACTGTACGGGATCCTGTCAGGTATATATTATTGTAGATATAGACTACGGGATCCTGTCAGGTATATATTATTGTAGATGTAGACTGTACAGGCTCCTGTCAGGTATATATTATTGTAGATATAGACTGTACGGGCTCCTGTCAGGTATATATTATTGTAGATATAGACTGTACGAGCTCCTGTCAGGTATATATTATTGTAGATACAGACTGTACGGGCTCCTGTCAGGTATATATTATTGTAGATACAGACTGTACGGGCTCCTGTCAGGTATATATTATTGTAGATATAGACTGTACGGGATCCTGTCAGGTATATATTATTGTAGATATAGACTGTACGGGATCCTGTCAGGTATATATTATTGTAGATATAGACTACGGGATCCTGTCAGGTGTATATTATTGTAGATACAGACTGTACGGGCTCCTGTCAGGTATATATTATTGTAGATACAGACTGTACGGGCTCCTGTCAGGTATAATTGTAGATATAGACTGTACGGGCTCCTGTCAGGTATATATTACTGTAGATATAGACTGTACGGGCTCCTGTCAGGTATATATTATTGTAGATATAGACTGTACGGGCTCCTGTCAGGTATTTATTATTGTAGATGTAGACTGTACAGGCTCCTGTCAGGTATATATTATTGTAGATATAGACTGTACGGGCTCCTGTCAGGTATATATTATTGTAGATATAGACTGTACGAGCTCCTGTCATGTATATATTATTGTAGATATAGACTGTACGGGCTCCTGTCAGGTGTATATTATTGTAGATATAGACTGTATGGGCTCCTGTCAGGTGTATATTATTGTAGATATAGACTGTACGGGCTCCTGTCAGGTATATATTATTGTAGATATAGACTGTACGGGCTCCTGTCAGGTATATATTATTGTAGATATAGACTGTACGGGCTCCTGTCAGGTACAGTGGGGAAAAAAAGTATTTAGTCAGTCAGCAATAGTGCAAGTTCCACCACTTAAAAAGATGAGAGGCGTCTGTAATTTACATCATAGGTAGACCTCAACTATGGGAGACAAACTGAGAAAAAAAAATCCAGAAAATCACATTGTCTGTTTTTTTTTTCATTTTATTTGCATATTATGGTGGAAAATAAGTATTTGGTCAGAAACAAAATTTCATCTCAATACTTTGTGATATATCCTTTGTTGGCAATGACAGAGGTCAAACGTTTTCTGTAAGTCTTCACAAGGTTGCCACACACTGTTGTTGGTATGTTGGCCCATTCCTCCATGCAGATCTCCTCTAGAGCAGTGATGTTTTTGGCTTTTCGCTTGGCAACACGGACTTTCAACTCCCTCCAAAGGTTTTCTATAGGGTTGAGATCTGGAGACTGGCTAGGCCACTCCAGGACCTTGAAATGCTTCTTACGAAGCCACTCCTTCGTTGCCCTGGCAGTGTGCTTTGGATCATTGTCATGTTGAAAGACCCAGCCACGTTTCATCTTCAATGCCCTTGCTGATGGAAGGAGGTTTGCACTCAAAATCTCACGATACATGGCCCCATTCATTCTTTCATGTACCCGGATCAGTCGTCCTGGCCCCTTTGCAGAGAAACAGCCCCAAAGCATGATGTTTCCACCACCATGCTTTACAGTAGGTATGGTGTTTGATGGATGCAACTCAGTATTCTTTTTCCTCCAAACACGACAAGTTGTGTTTCTACCAAACAGTTCCAGTTTGGTTTCATCAGACCATAGGACATTCTCCCAAAACTCCTCTGGATCATCCAAATGCTCTCTAGCAAACTTCAGACGGGCCCGGACATGTACAGGCTTAAGCAGTGGGACACGTCTAGCACTGCAGGATCTGTGTCCATGGTGGCGTAGTGTGTTACTTATGGTAGGCCTTGTTACATTGGTCCCAGCTCTCTGCAGTTCATTCACTAGGTCCCCCCGCGTGGTTCTGGGATTTTTGCTCACCGTTCTTGTGATCATTCTGACCCCACGGGGTGGGATTTTGCGTGGAGCACCAGATCGAGGGAGATTATCAGTGGTCTTGTATGTCTTCCATTTTCTAATTATTGCTCCCACAGTTGATTTCTTCACTCCAAGCTGGTTGGCTATTGCAGATTCAGTCTTCCCAGGCTGGTGCAGGGCTACAATTTTGTTTCTGGTGTCCTTTGACAGCTCTTTGGTCTTCACCATAGTGGAGTTTGGAGTCAGACTGTTTGAGGGTGTGCACAGGTGTCTTTTTATACTGATAACAAGTTTAAACAGGTGCCATTACTACAGGTAATGAGTGGAGGAAAGAGGAGACTCTTAAAGAAGAAGTTACAGGTCTGTGAGAGCCAGAAATCTTGATTGCTTGTTTCTGACCAAATACTTATTTTCCACCATAATATGCAAATAAAATGAAAAAAAACAGACAATGTGATTTTCAGGATTTTTTTTTCTCAGTTTGTCTCCCATAGATGAGGTCTACCTATGATGTAAATTACAGACGCCTCTCATCTTTTTAAGTGGTGGAACTTGCACTATTGCTGACTGACTAAATACTTTTTTTCCCCACTGTATATATTATTGTAGATATAGACTGTACGGGCTCCTGTCAGGTATATATTATTGTAGATACAGACTGTACGGGCTCCTGTCAGGTATATATTATTGTAGATACAGACTGTATGGGCTCCTGTCAGGTGTATATTATTGTAGGTACAGACTGTACGGGCTCCTGTCAGGTATATATTATTGTAGATAGACTGTACGGGCTCCTGTCAGGTATATATTATTGTAGATACAGACTGTATGGGCTCCTGTCAGGTATATATTATTGTAGATATAGACTGTATGGGCTCCTGTCAGGTATATATTATTGTAGATATAGACTGTATGGGCTCCTGTCAGGTATATATTATTGTAGATATAGACTGTACGGGCTCCTGTCAGGTATATATTATTGTAGATACAGACTGTACGGGCTCCTGTCAGGTATATATTATTGTAGATATAGACTGTATGGGCTCCTGTCAGGTATATATTATTGTAGATATAGACTGTACGGGCTCCTGTCAGGTATATATTATGGGCTCCTGTCAGGTATATATAATTGTAGATATAGACTGTACGGGCTCCTGTCATTTATATATTATATACAGACTGGGCTCCTGTCAGGTATATATTATTGTAGATACAGACTGTACGGGCTCCTGTCAGGTATATATTATTGTAGATATAGACTGTACGGGATCCTGTCAGGTATTTATTATTGTAGATATAGACTGTACGGGCTCCTGTCAGGTATATATTATTGTAGATATAGACTGTACGGGATCCTGTCAGGTATATATTATTGTAGATATAGACTGTACGGGCTCCTGTCAGGTATATATTATTGTAGATATAAACTGTACGGGCTCCTGTCAGGTTTATATTATTGTAGATATAGACTGTACGGGCTCCTGTCAGGTATATATTATTGTAGATACAGACTGTACGGGCTCCTGTCAGGTGTATATTATTGTAGATATAGAATGTACGGGCTCCTGTCAGGTATATATTATTGTAGATATAGACTGTATGGGCTCCTGTCAAGTATATATTATTGTAGATACAGACTGTACGGGCTCCTGTCAGGTATATATTATTGTAGATATAGACTGTACGGCCTCCTGTCAGGTATATATTATATACAGACTGTATGGGCTCCTGTCAGGTATATATTATTGTAGATACAGACTGTATGGGCTCCTGTCAGGTGTATAATATTGTAGATATAGACTGTACAGGCTCCTGTCAGGTGTATATTATTGTAGATATAGACTGTACGGGCTCCTGTCAGGTATATATTATTGTAGATACAGACTGTACGGGCTCCTGTCAGGTATATATTATTGTAGATATAGACTGTACGGCCTCCTGTCAGGTGTATATTATTGTAGATATAGACTGTACGGGCTCCTGTCAGGTATATATTATTGTAGATACAGACTGTACGGGCTCCTGTCAGGTGTATATTATTGTAGATACAGACTGTACGGGCTCCTGTCAGGTATATATTATTGTAGATACAGACTACGGGCTCCTGTCAGGTATAATTGTAGATATAGACTGTACGGGCTCCTGTCAGGTATATATTACTGTAGATATAGACTGTACGGGCTCCTGTCAGGTATATATTATTGTAGATATAGACTGTACGGGCTCCTGTCAGGTATATATTATTGTAGATGTAGACTGTACAGGCTCCTGTCAGGTATATATTATTGTAGATATAGACTGTATGGGCTCCTGTCAGGTATATATAATTGTAGATATAGACTGTACGGGCTCCTGTCATATATATATTATATACAGACTGTATGGGCTCCTGTCAGGTATATATTATTGTAGATACAGACTGTACGGGCTCCTGTCAGGTATATATTATTGTAGATATAGACTGTACGGGATCCTGTCAGGTATTTATTATTGTAGATAGACTGTACGGGCTCCTGTCAGGTATATATTATTGTAGATATAGACTGTACGGGATCCTGTCAGGTATATATTATTGTAGATATAGACTGTACGGGCTCCTGTCAGGTATATATTATTGTAGATATAGACTGTACGGGCTCCTGTCAGGTTTATATTATTGTAGATATAGACTGTACGGGCTCCTGTCAGGTATATATTATTGTAGATATAGAATGTACGGGCTCCTGTCAGGTATATATTATTGTAGATATAGACTGTATGGGCTCCTGTCAAGTATATATTATTGTAGATACAGACTGTACGGGCTCCTGTCAGGTATATATTATTGTAGATATAGACTGTACGGCCTCCTGTCAGGTATATATTATATACAGACTGTATGGGCTCCTGTCAGGTATATATTATTGTAGATACAGACTGTATGGGCTCCTGTCAGGTGTATAATATTGTAGATATAGACTGTACAGGCTCCTGTCAGGTATATATAATTGTAGATACAGACTGTATGGGCTCCTGTCAGGTGTATAATATTGTAGATATACAATGTACGGGCTCCTGTCAGGTATATATTATTGTAGATATAGACTGTATTGGCTCCTGTCAGGTATATATTATTGTAGATATAGACTGTACGGGCTCCTGTCAGGTATATATTATTGTAGATACAGACTGTACGGGCTCCTGTCAGGTATATATTATTGTAGATATAGACTGTACGGCCTCCTGTCAGGTGTATATTATTGTAGATATAGACTGTACGGGTTCCTGTCAGGTATATATTATTGTAGATACAGACTGTACGGGCTCCTGTCAGGTGTATATTATTGTAGATACAGACTGTACGGGCTCCTGTCAGGTATATATTATTGTAGATACAGACTACGGGCTCCTGTCAAGTATAATTGTAGATATAGACTTACGGGCTCCTGTCAGGTATATATTATTGTAGATATAGACTGTACGGGCTCCTGTCAGGTATATATTATTGTAGATATAGACTGTACGGGCTCCTGTCAGGTATATATTATTGTAGATGTAGACTGTACGGGCTCCTGTCAGGTATATATTATTGTAGATATAGACTGTACGGGCTCCTGTCAGGTATATATTATTGTAGATATAGACTGTACGGGCTCCTGTCAGGTATATATTATTGTAGATATAGACTGTACGGCCTCCTGTCAGGTGTATATTATTGTAGATATAGACTATAGGGGCTCCGGTCAGGTATATATTATTGTAGATATAGACTGTACGGGCTCCTGTCAGGTATATATTATTGTAGATATAGACTGTACGAGCTCCTGTCAGGTATATATTACTGTAGATATAGACTGTACGGGCTCCTGTCAGGTATATATTAATGTAGATATAGACTGTACGGGCTCCTGTCAGGTATATATTATTGTAGATGTAGACTGTACGGGCTCCTGTCAGGTATATATTATTGTAGATATAGACTGTACGGGATCCTGTCAGGTATATATTATTGTAGATACAGACTGTACGGAATCCTGTCAGGTATATATTATTGTAGATATAGACTGTACGGGATCCTGTAAGGTATATATTATTGTAGATATAGACTGTACGGGATCCTGTCAGGTATATATTATTGTAGATATAGACTGTACGGGATCCTGTCAGGTATATATTATTGTAGATATAGACTGTACGGGCTCCTGTCAGGTGTATATTATTGTAGATACTGACTGTACGGGATCCTGTCAGGTATATATTATTGTAGATACAGACTGTACGGGCTCCTGTCAGGTATAATTGTAGATATAGACTGTACGGGCTCCTGTCAGGTATATATTACTGTAGATATAGGCTGTACGGGCTCCTGTCAGGTATATATTATTGTAGATATAGACTGTACGGGCTCCTGTCAGGTATATATTATTGTAGATGTAGACTGTACAGGCTCCTGTCAGGTATATATTATTGTAGATATAGACTGTACGGGCTCCTGTCAGGTATATATTATTGTAGATATAGACTGTACGAGCTCCTGTCAGGTATATATTACTGTAGATATAGACTGTACGGGCTCCTGTCAGGTATATATTATTGTAGATATAGACTGTACGGGCTCCTGTCAGGTATATATTATTGTAGATGTAGACTGTACGGGCTCCTGTCAGGTATATATTATTGTAGATATAGACTGTACGGGCTCCTGTCAGGTATATATTATTGTAGATGTAGACTGTACGGGCTCCTGTCAGGTATATATTATTGTAGATATAGACTGTATGGGCTCCGGTCAGGTGTATATTATTGTAGATATAGACTGTATGGGCTCCTGTCAGGTATATATTTTTGTAATTATAGACTGTACGGGCTCCTGTCAGGTATATATTATTGTAGATACAGACTGTACGGGCTCCTGTCAGGTATATATCATTGTAGATATAGACTGTACGGGCTCCTGTCAGGTATATATTATTGTAGATACAGACTGTACGGGCTCCTGTCAGGTATATATTATTGTAGATATAGACTGTACGGGATCCTGTCAGGTATATATTATTGTAGATACAGACTGTACGGGATCCTGTCAGGTATATATTATTGTAGATATAGACTGTACGGGATCCTGTCAGGTATATATTATTGTAGATATAGACTGTATGGGATCCTGTCAGGTATATATTATTGTAGATACAGACTGTACGGGCTCCTGTCATTTATATATTATATACAGACTGTATGGGCTCCTGTCAGGTATATATTATTGTAGATACAGACTGTACGGGCTCCTGTCAGGTATTTATTATTGTAGATATAGACTGTACGGGCTCCTGTCAGGTATATATTATTGTAGATATAGACTGTACGGGATCCTGTCAGGTATATATTATTGTAGATATAGACTGTACGGGCTCCTGTCAGGTATATATTATTGTAGATATAGACTGTACGGGCTCCTGTCAGGTTTATATTATTGTAGATATAGACTGTACGGGCTCCTGTCAGGTATATATTATTGTAGATACAGACTGTACGGGCTCCTGTCAGGTGTATATTATTGTAGATATAGAATGTACGGGCTCCTGTCAGGTATATATTATTGTAGATATAGACTGTATGGGCTCCTGTCAAGTATATATTATTGTAGATACAGACTGTACGGGCTCCTGTCAGGTATATATTATTGTAGATATAGACTGTATGGGCTCCTGTCAGGTATATATTATTGTAGATGTAGACTGTACGGGCTCCTGTCAGGTATATATTATTGTAGATACAGACTGTACGGGATCCTGTCAGGTATATATTATTGTAGATATAGACTGTACGGGATCCTGTCAGGTATATATTATTGTAGATAGACTGTACGGGCTCCTGTCAGGTATATATTATTGTAGATATAGACTGTATGGGCTCCGGTCAGGTGTATATTATTGTAGATATAGACTGTATGGGCTCCTGTCAGGTATATATTATTGTAGATATAGACTGTACGGGCTCCTGTCAGGTATATATTATTGTAGATATAGACTGTACGGGATCCTGTCAGGTATATATTATTGTAGATACAGACTGTACGGGATCCTGTCAGGTATATATTATTGTAGATATAGACTGTACGGGATCCTGTCAGGTATATATTATTGTAGATATAGACTGTACGGGATCTTGTCAGGTATATATTATTGTAGATATAGACTGTACGGGATCCTGTCAGGTATATATTATTGTAGATATAGACTGTACGGGATCCTGTCAGGTATATAATATTGTAGATACAGACTGTACGGGATCCTGTCAGGTATATATTATTGTAGATATAGACTGTACGGGATCCTGTCAGGTATATATTATTGTAGATATAGACTGTACGGGATCCTGTCAGGTGTATATTATTGTAGATATAGACTGTACGGGCTCCTGTCAGGTGTATATTATTGTAGATACAGACTGTACGGGCTCCTGTCAGGTATATATTATTGTAGATACAGACTGTACGGGCTCCTGTCAGGTATAATTGTAGATATAGACTGTACGGGCTCCTGTCAGGTATATATTATTGTAGATGTAGACTGTATGGGCTCCTGTCAGGTATATATTACTGTAGATATAGGCTGTACGGGCTCCTGTCAGGTATATATTATTGTAGATATAGACTGTACGGGCTCCTGTCAGGTATATATTATTGTAGATGTAGTCTGTACGGGCTCCTGTCAGGTATATATTATTGTAGATATAGACTGTACGGGCTCCTGTCAGGTATATATTATTGTAGATATAGACTGTACGAGCTCCTGTCAGGTATATATTACTGTAGATATAGACTGTACGGGCTCCTGTCAGGTATATATTATTGTAGATATAGACTGTACGGGCTCCTGTCAGGTGTATATTATTGTAGATATAGAATGTACGGGCTCCTGTCAGGTATATATTATTGTAGATACAGACTGTACTGGCTCCTGTCAGGTATATATTATTGTATAGAGAAGACTTTGAAGACTTAGGCAAGAAAGTGAAAGAACTGGGAGCGCAGGTGGTCTTCTCTTCCATCCTCCCAGTGGATGGCCATGGAACAAGGAGGTGGAATAAGATTCTGCAGGTGAACAACTGGCTACGTCGATGGTGCCGTCAGCAACGATTTGGATTTCTGGATCACGGAGTGAACTACTTATACGATGGACTACTTGCTAGAGATGGGGTGCACCTTACGAAGACTGGAAAACATGTATTTGGAAGTCGCCTTGCTACACTTGTAAGGAGAGCTTTAAACTAGAACATGGGAAGGGAAGCAAAAGACCAGAAAAAGCCATACACCTGACAAATGCTATTGAGAACTCTGCTATTAGAAGTGGAAAGGAAGAACAAAGACGAAAGAATCTAATTAAAAAAAATTTTGGAGAAAGAGAAACCAATCACAAACTAAAATGTTTCTATACTAATGCACAAAGCATGGGCAACAAACAAGGAGAATTGGAACTACTAACACAGGAAAAGAAATATGATGTCATTGGAATCACTGAAACTTGGTGGGACAATACACATGATTGGAATACAAGACTAGAAGGATACAACTTATTTGCAAGAAACAGACTTGATAAACGAGGAGGGGGTGTCGCATTGTATGTTAGAAACGCGTATATCTGCACAGAGATTGAAGCTTCAGAGACTGGGAGTTCTGTGGAAACTGTTTGGGTAAGAATACAAGGACAGAACAATGGAAAGGACACCATTGTAGGCATTTACTACAGGCCGCCTGTGCAAGCTGAAGATATGGATGAACTCTTTATGCATCAAATGGCCAAGTTCTCCAAAAAATATGACATAGTTGTCATGGGAGATTTCAACTATCCAGACATTTGTTGGGAATCTCTCTCAGGCAAAACTAACAGGTCAAGGAAATTCTTATCCTCTCTTGCTGACAACTTTATCTTCCAAAAGGTAAGGGAGAAAACAAGGGGAACTGCTACCTTGGATCTAATCCTTATAAACAGGGAGGAAATGGTTGAGGAGGTAAAAGTGGCTGGGACCCTAGGAGGTAGCGACCATGCTATTTTAGAATTTTGGATAACTAGAGGCGGAAGACCTGTGAAGACTCAGACGTCAAGGTTAGATTTCAGAAAGGCAGATTTTAAGGGATTCATAAAGAGAATTGGAGGGATCCAATGGCTGGATATCCTTAAAGACAAAAATGTCCAGGAAGGATGGGAAATCTTGAAAAATGAAATTCTCAAAGCACAGTTGTTAACAATTCCGAAAAGAGGGAAGAATAGGAAGCAGTTAAGGAAACCAGGATGGATGAACACAGAACTTAAGCACATGCTAAAAATGAAGAAAAAAATGTTTATAAAATGGAAAGAGGGAGGCATATCTAAAGAAGAATATAATGCTGTCTGCAGAACCTGCAGGGCACAAATCAGATTATCTAAAGCTGAAAATGAATTGAGGCTTGCAAGAGATGTCAAAAGCAATAATAAAGGATTTTGGGGATATGTCAAAAGTAAAAGAAAAGTCAAAGATGCTATAGGATTTTTACAGGATGAAAATGATGAAATGGTAAGACAGGATGTTGAGAAGGCTGAACTTTTAAATTCCTATTTTGCATCTGTTTTCTCTCAGAAAGGAAATGTAACATCAACTGTTATTCACTGTCCTATTAAGGGAATAGAAGAATCCAGGATATCTATAAACAGAAAGATAGTGAGGAAACACTTAGCTAGCCTAAATGAATTCAAGTCTCCAGGTCCAGATGAATTACACCCCAGAGTACTGAAGGAGATAGCAGAAGAAATTTTTGAACCCCTCTCTATAATCTTTGAAAATTCTTGGAGAACAGGAGAAGTGCCAGAAGACTGGAGAAGAGCAAATGTTGTTCCTATCTTCAAAAAGGGGAAGAAGGTGGACCCAGGTAACTATAGGCCGGTGAGTCTGACTTCTATACCAGGAAAGATCTTTGAACAAATTATTAAACAACATGTATGTCAATACCTGGATAAGAATGAAGTGATTAAACAGAATCAGCATGGGTTTGTAATTAATAAGTCATGTCAGACTAACTTAATTTCCTTCTATGACGGTATCACTGATTGGTTGGATCAAGGAAATGCTGTAGATATAGTATATCTTGACTTCAGCAAAGCATTTGACAAAGTCTCTCATACAATCCTTATTGAAAAAATGATTAAGTATGGAATGGACAAGGCAACTGTTAGGTGGATTCATAACTGGCTTAGTGATCGGACCCAAAGAGTGGTCGTAAATGGCTGCACATCCAGTTGGAAGAATGTCTCAAGTGGGGTACCACAGGGCTCTGTCCTGGGCCCTGTATTGTTCAACATCTTTATCAACGATTTAGATGAAGGAATTGAGGGTAAACCGATTACATTTGCTGATGACACAAAGCTAGGAGGGATAGCTAATACTAGAGAAGAGAGAGAGAGGATTCAAAAAGATTTAAATAAACTGGAGAAGTGGGCAGCAACTAACAGAATGGTTTTTAACAGGGAGAAATGCAAAGTACTACATCTGGGCAATAAAAATGGAAAAAGCATATATAGAATGGGAGGAATAGGGCTAAGTGACAGCACATGTGAAAAAGACTTGGGTATACTAATAGATCACAGACTGAATATGAGTCAACAGTGTGATGCAGCAGCAAAAAAGGCAAATGCAATTCTAGGATGTATTAACAGAAGCATACAGTCTAGATCACGTGAAGTCATTATTTCCCTCTACTCCTCTTTGGTCAGACCTCATCTGGAATATTGTGTCCAGTTTTGGGCACCACATTTTAAAAAAGACATCAACAAACTGGAGCAAGTTCAGAAAAGAGCGACCAGAATGGTGACCGGTCTGCAAACCCTGTCTTATGAGGAAAGGTTGCAGGATTTGGGAATGTTTAGTTTGCAAAAGAGAAGACTGAGAGGAGACTTAATAGCTGTCTACAAATATCTAAAGGGCTGTCACATCGTAGAAGGATCAACTTTATTCTCATTTGCACAAGGAAAGACTAGAAGCAATGGGATGAAACTGAATGGGAGGAGACACAGATTAGATATTAGAAAAAACTTTTTGACAGAGTGATCAATGAGTGGAACAGGCTGCCACGAGAAGTGGTGAGTTCTCCTTCAATGGAAGTCTTCAAACAGAGGCTGGACAGACATCTGACTGGGATGATTTAGCGAATCCTGCTTTGAGCAGGGGGTTGGACCAGATGGCCCAGGAGGTCCCTTCCAACTCTACGATTCTATGATTCTATGATATATTACTGTAGATATAGACTGTACGGGCTCCTGTCAGGTATATATTATATACAGACTGTATGGGCTCCTGTCAGGTATATATTATTGTAGATATAGACTGTATGGGCTCCTGTCAGGTATATATTATATACAGACTGTATGGGCTCCTGTCAGGTATATATTATTGTAGATATAGACTGTATGGGCTCCTGTCAGGTATATATTATTGTAGATATAGACTGTATGGGCTCCTGTCAGGTATATATTATTGTAGATACAGACTGTACAGGCTCCTGTCAGGTATATATTATTGTAGATATAGACTGTATGGGCTCCTGTCAGGTATATATTATTGTAGATATAGACTGTACGGGCTCCTGTCAGGTATATATTATTGTAGATATAGACTGTATGGGCTCCTGTCAGGTATATATTATTGTAGATACAGACTGTACAGGCTCCTGTCAGGTATATATTATTGTAGATATAGACTGTACGGGCTCCTGTCAGGTATATATTATTGTAGATACAGACTGTATGGGCTCCTGTCAGGTATATATTATTGTAGATATAGACTGTACGGGCTCCTGTCAGGTATATATTATTGTAGATATAGACTGTATGGGCTCCTGTCAGGTATATATTATTGTAGATACAGACTGTACAGGCTCCTGTCAGGTATATATTATTGTAGATATAGACTGTACGGGCTCCTGTCAGGTATATATTATTGTAGATACAGACTGTATGGGCTCCTGTCAGGTATATATTATTGTAGATACAGACTGTACGGGCTCCTGTCAGGTATATATTATTGTAGATATAGACTGTATGGGCTCCTGTCAGGTATATATTATTGTAGATACAGACTGTACAGGCTCCTGTCAGGTATATATTATTGTAGATATAGACTGTACGGGCTCCTGTCAGGTATATATTATTGTAGATACAGACTGTACGGGCTCCTGTCAGGTATATATTATTGTAGATATAGACTGTATGGGCTCCTGTCAGGTATATATAATTGTAGATATAGACTGTACGGGCTCCTGTCAGGTATATATAATTGTAGATATAGACTGTACGGGCTCCTGTCAGGTATATATTATTGTAGATATAGACTGTATGGGCTCCTGTCAGGTATATATTATTGTAGATATAGACTGTACGGGCTCCTGTCAGGTATACATAATTGTAGATATAGACTGTACGGGCTCCTGTCAGGTATATATTATTGTAGATATAGACTGTACGGGCTCCTGTCAGGTATATATTATTGTAGATATAGACTGTATGGGCTCCTGTCAGGTATATATAATTGTAGATATAGACTGTACGGGCTCCTGTCATTTATATATTATATACAGACTGTATGGGCTCCTGTCAGGTATATATTATTGTAGATACAGACTGTACGGGCTCCTGTCAGGTATATATTATTGTAGATATAGACTGTACGGGATCCTATCAGGTATATATTATTGTAGATATAGACTGTACGGGCTCCTGTCAGGTATATATTATTGTATAGACTGTACGGGATCCTGTCAGGTATATATTATTGTAGATATAGACTGTACGGGATCCTGTCAGGTATATATTATTGTAGATTTAGACTGTACTGGCTCCTGTCAGGTTTATATTATTGTAGATATAGACTGTACGGGCTCCTGTCAGGTATATATTATTGTAGATACAGACTGTACGGGCTCCTGTCAGGTGTATATTATTGTAGATATAGAATGTACGGGCTCCTGTCAGGTATATATTATTGTAGATACAGACTGTACGGGCTCCTGTCAGGTATATATTATTGTAGATACAGACTGTACGGGCTCCTGTCAGGTATATATTATTGTAGATATAGACTGTACGGGCTCCTGTCAGGTATATATTATTGTAGATATAGACTGTACGGGCTCCTGTCAGGTATATATTATTGTAGATATAGACTGTACGGGCTCCTGTCAGGTATATATTATTGTAGGTACAGACTGTACGGGCTCCTGTCAGGTATATATTATAGATACAGACTGCTCTCTCCTGCACTCGGAGCGTCCATAGATTATACCGAGTACAGGAGAGAGGAGCGTCCATAGATTATACCGAGTATAGGAGAGAGAGGAGCGTCCATAGATTATACCGAGTACAGGAGAGAGAGGAGCGTCCATAAATTATTCAGAGTACAGGAGGGAGGAGCGTCCATAGATTATACCGAGTGTAGGAGAGAGAGGAGCGTCCACAGATTATACCGAGTGCAGGAGAGAGAGGAGCGTCCATAGATTATACCGAGTACAGGAGAGAGGAGCGTCCATAGATTATACCGAGTGTTACGTGTTACAGAACCACTTAGCACCCAGAATATGTTGTGCAGTTATATGTATATATAATACGTTCTATGTGAGATGCATGTCCCTAATGCATCAGCCCACAGGCTGCGCCCCTGGGCAGAGGGGACACGATATTCTCCTTTTGTCCGCCCTCCCCCCACCTTTGTAATTCCCACAGTAAACATCGGCAGGCTCTGGCCACCTGCGGCTTTTGTAATGCTTGTCTGGCCTGCCGCTTTTCTATTGGCCTGCCCTCTGTATCTGTGTGATATATTCTGTGTCATGTGAGTAAAGTGTTGTCAGACTGGAAATACGTGGAGAAGCAGTGATCTTTTATATGCGCCCATGTAACCAAGGAATTCCAGCCAGCGTCATTCATTCAGACTCCAGCCAACGCAGAGCGGACCTCCGAAAACACGGGGTGGTACTGAAAGAGGTACCCCAGCTTGGTAGACCCCGTTACACTGGTGGCAGCGGCGGGATATGATACCCCTTCTACAGGAGGAAAGGAATGAATGGAAAACAACTACCAGAAGTTTAAGAGGACTACATTAAAAGATCTGGTGGAAGCCCGTGGGTTGATCGCCAGCAACAAAACAAAAGCGGATTTGATAGCAGCCATCATGGAACACGACAGTGCAGCGCCCCCCAATGTGAACGTGGAGGAGCCCGAATTCCAGACGGAGGTTAAGAACAGACTGGCGTTCTAAGGCCCAAACCCTGCGGTAGAGATCATACGAGAGGTGATGGCTGATGTGCGTACTGATCTGAAGGAAAAGATGGCCGAGCGGACCAGGATAGAGCTAGCCAAGATGGAGATGGCAGAGCGGACCAAAGTGGAGCTGGCCAAGATGGAGATGGCAGAGCGGAGAGAGGAGAGTCAGCGAGCAGGGGGAGCTCTGGCCTTCGACCAGGTACCTTCAACAGTAAGCCACAAAAAGATCCAGTATAATGCCTTCCGACAGTTGGGGGAGGCAGAGGAAGACATTGATGGCTTTCTGCAGGATTTTGAGCGGCAGTGTGCCTTTCATCAAGTGAAGCCGGAGGAACGGGTTCAGATTCTGGCCAGCAAGCTGACAGGCCGGGCAGCGGACGCCTATCGCACGGTACCTGTTGAGGACTGTATGGACTATGAGTGGATTAAACAAGTGATCTTGGCCCGGTATGCGTTGACACCACAGGCTTACCGCCAAAAGTTCTGCGGACTTATAAAACGCATAACCGATACCTACGCTGAATGGGCCTGTAAATTACGGCGGTCACTGCTACAGTGGGTACAAGGGAGCCAAGCAACCACTAAGGAGGACGTCCTCCAACTCTTCCTGTTAGAACGATTCTTTAATGGACTAAACCCCGAGACACAGGAATGGCTTCGGGACAGGCTGCCAACGACTCTTGAGGAAGCTGTTCGTCTGGCCGATGAACATCATGATGCCAGGAGGCCGCAGTTGTCCAGATCAAAGGTGGTCACTAGGGGCCCGCCCATGGACCTGGAGGGCCCCAAACCACCGAAGATTGTAGGGGGACCAGCTAGATACCCGGCCTACCACAGTCCCCCTGGGGCGCGATGCCACACATGTCGTCAGCTGGGCCACCCCAGATGAATTTAAGAGGGAGTTACTTGAGGATCCTTCATTAGAGGGATATCGTGGGAAGGCACAGGAGGGGAGAGGAGTACTAGAAGGGGAACAGTTTGTATGGAAGCAGGGACTCCTCTACCGGATCACAGAGCAGCACCACACAGGGACGAGCCCCACTATAAAACAGCTGGTAGTTCCCAAGAAGTATAGGCAGGAGTTACTGCGAATCTCTCATGATATACCCTGGGCCGGGCACTTCGGCGTCAGTCGCACCAGGCATCGTCTGACACAAAACTTCTTTTGGCCGGGGGTAACCTATGATTTTCGTCAGTACTGCCAGACCTGTGACAGTTGTCAGCACATTGGCAAGAGGGGGGATCGATGCAAGGCCAAATTACGCCCCCTCCCCATTGTGGAGGAACCATTTAGCCGAGTAGCGGTCGATCTGATAGGGCCGTTGGCCAAACCCAGTCCGTCAGGGAAAAAGTATATATTGACAGTGGGAGATTATGCCACACGGTATCCAGAGGCGGTTGCGTTACCTAACATACTGGCAGAGACGGTGGCGGCCGCCCTGCTCCAGGTTTTCTCACGGGTTGGATTTCCCCGGGAGATTATCTCGGACCAGGGTACCCAGTTTACAGCAGAGGTGACCAACCAACTGTGGAAGCTGTGCGGCGTAAAGTCCATTAGAAGCGCCCCGTACCACCCGCAAACCAATGGGTTGTGTGAACGCTTTAACGGGATATTAAAACAGCTCATTGGGACTTTTTCCAGGACCTACAGGGACTGGGAGAAATTCTTGCCACACCTCCTGTTTGCCTATTGGGAGGTGCCCCAAGAATCCACGGGGTTCTCCCTGTTCGAGCTGGTATACGGGAGACTGGTAAGGGGACCCCTAGACTTAGTGCTGGAACACTGGGAAGGGCCTCATAGAAGGGGTACCTATTGTACCCTATGTGCTGGAATTCCGGGACCGCCTATAGGTGCTGACCCAGGTTGTACGTGAGAACATGCAGGCGACCCAGCGGCGCCAGCGCGTATGGTACGATCGGAGGGCCAGAGAGCGCACTTTGGAAATAGGACAGAAGGTCCTGGTGTTAGAGCCCACTAAGCAGAATAAGTTTCAAGCTGCATGGCAGGGGCCCTACCAGGTAGTGGGGAAAATAGCCGACACAACCTATAATGTCGCCGATTGTGATGACCCCAGGGTTATCCGCATGTTCCACGTGAATATGCTGAAGCCCTACCGGGAGCGCCCTGAAGAGGTAGTGGCCATCTGTGCACCTGAAGCAGAGGATTTAGCCGGACTTACCTTGCCGGATGTCTTAGGGGAAAGGACTCAGTTTAAAACATGGGACCAGGTACACTTGGGCGAAGACCTAGGCCCCCGGGAGAGACAGCAGGCGGAGGCGTTGTTGAGGCTGCGACAGAGGATGTTTTCAGAGAGACCGGGGTCCACTCGCCTGGCACAACACAAGGTTGAGACCCAGGATCAGACCCCCCTACAACAAAACCCCTTCCGCGTCCCTGAGTCTGTACAAGAGGGGATGCGACAAGAGATACAAGAGATGCTGCGTTTAGGGGTCATTGAAGAGTCAGATAGTCCCTGGGCATCCCCCGTAGTGTTAGTGCCCAAGAAGAATGGGACTACTCGGTTTTGTGTAGACTATCGTAAGCTCAATGAGAAGCCTGCGAATCCTGCTTTGAGCAGGGGGTTGGACCAGATAGCCCAGGAGGTCCCTTCCAACGCTACGATTCTATGAAAACAGTGACGGATGCATATCCCATGCCGCGTGTGGATGAGTTGTTAGACCGGCTGGCGGGGGCAAAGTATTTGACCACCATCGATCTATGCAAAGGCTACTGGCAGATTCCCCTTAGTCCTGACGCTATTCCCAAGTCGGCATTTGTCACCCCGTTCGGCTTATTCCAGTTTCGAGTTATGCCATTCGGGATGAAGAATGCCCCGGCGACCTTCCAAAGGCTGGCTGACCGGCTTCTGGATGGTCTCCAGGACTATGCTTGTGCCTACCTGGACGACATCGCCATCTACAGTGCGACATGGGAAGAGCATCTACATCACCTAGAGACAGTATTGGACAGGATCCACCAGGCCGGAATCACCATGAACCCAAACAAGTGTCACGTGGGCAAAGCAGAGGTTCAGTATTTAGGGCATTGGGTGGGAAGTGGGAAACAGCGACCAGAACCAGCCAAGATTGAGACCATAGCCAAATGGCCCATCCCACGCACTAAAACCCAGGTCATGGCGTTTCTAGGGACAGCGGGGTATTACAGGAAATTTGTTCCCAATTACAGCAGCGTAGCCAAGTCCCTCACTGATCTGACCCGTAAGAACCAACCCCGCCAGGTAACCTGGACCTCAGAGTGTGAGGAAGCCTTCCGCCAACTAAAGGACGCCCTCACCAATACCCCTGTATTGGCCGCACCCGATCCAACTAAACGTTTCCTGGTTCACACAGACGCTTCTATGTTTGGATTGGGGGCAGTACTGAGCCAAGTCGGGCCGAACGGCCAAGAACACCCGGTAGCTTACCTGAGTCGGAAACTACTGCCCTGTGAAGTAAGCTATGCGGCCATCGAGAAGGAGTGCCTGGCGGTAGTATGGGCACTCAAGATGTTGCAACCATATTTGTATGGACGACAGTTTTCCCTCCTAACGGACCATAATCCCCTAGTCTGGCTTAATCGGGTCTCCGGAGACAACGCCAGATTGCTGCGGTGGAGTTTAGCCCTACAACCTCTGGACTTCACCATCCACCACAGACCCAGCAAACAAAACGGTAACGCCGATGGACTAAGTCGACAAACGGAACTTGTACCAACCCCATAAACTTCGGTCATCCCCAAACCGATCCGTTGAGGATCAGGCTGTGTATGCCAATCGCGTCGCTGAAAAGGGGAGCCGTGTTACCTGTTACAGAACCACTCAGCACCCAGAATTATCCCCGATTTAGACCGATCCCCAGAAAACACATCAGGAGTAGGGATCTTGGGTTCAGCAGCATGTGACTGAATGAGGTAGGTGGAAATTCCCTGCACTTCAGCAGCCAGCTGCTCCACACAATCAGACAACTGCTTAATCTCCATTAGGAAAAAAAAAATCTTCCTACGGCCCCAGAGAAAAAGAGGAAAAAATACATAAAAAAAAAAATTGACACTTTTTTTTTTTTAACAATTTTTTCCTGCTTTTGAGTACCCTAGAATCTGCGGTATGGCTGGTGATTCTGTTATGAATGGGTCACCGAGGAGAAAAAAGCAAACAAGCTAAGTCCAGAAAACCGGAGAGGTTGGTAACTATGCAGATTGCAGATCCCTGATGTTACCACACAACTAGCAGCAGCCATGGAGCGTGCCTACGATGATCCTAGACGCCTCGTCACGGCCGGAGGACTAAAGCTTAAAGCAAGAAAAGGGGAAAACTAACTGCCCCAGAGCAGACCCCAAAGGAAAGACAGCCCCCACACATGTATTGAAGGCACAAACACAGGCAGGAAAATAGGCTGAGCAAATGATGGGGCCCAAACTAATTAGACAGGAAAGGAAAGACAGTGTCTGCAACCTGCAAGAAACCCTACAAAAATAATGTCCAACACTTCTGATAGCAAAATTAACCCTGAAGTCACTAGACTTATCCCACTATATCAGCACTCTGGAATATTCTGAGACAGAGCAAAAAGAGACCAAACTAGTAAGGGACAAAAAGAAAATTGGCAAAATCCTGATAAATAAGAGTGGCTGACCACACAAAAAACTGAATAGACCAACAAAATCAAATGTGAACATTAGCAGAAAAACTTAGCTTTAGATGACTGGAACAGAGCTGAAAACCAAGAGCTGACAAGCCAAAAGGAATCACCAGCAGCTGAATAGGGCGTCGGCTGTCTTAAATCCAATCTGAGACTCCTGAGGTCCAATCGTCATGCTCATTCTCAGGTGGCAGATCTCCACCGATCAAATCAGCCTCACTACCTCCTGTTACCACCAGAGGGAGTCTGGAAGGAGAACTCACAACTGGTGAACCAGAGAATGAACTCACAACAGGAGCGTCCATAGATTATACCGGGTACAGGAGAGAGCGGAGCATCCATAGATTATACCGGGTACAGGAGAGAGAGGAGCGTCCATAGATTATACCGAGTGCAGGAGAGAGAGGAGCGTCCATAGATTATACCGAGTGCAGGAGAGAGAGGAGCGTCCATAGATTATACCGAGTACAGGAGAGAGGAGCGTCCATAGATTATACCGAGTGCAGGAGAGAGAGGAGCGTCCATAGATTATACCGAGTGCAGGAGAGAGAGGAGCGTCCATAGATTATACCGAGTGCAGGAGAGAGAGGAGCGTCCATAGATTATACCGAGTGCAGGAGAGAGAGGAGCGTCCATAGATTATACCGAGTGCAGGAGACAGAGGAGCGTCCATAGATTATACCGAGTACAGGAGAGAGAGGAGCGTCCATAGATTATACCGAGTACAGGAGAGAGAGGAGCGTCCATAGATTATACCGAGTGCAGGAGAGAGAGGAGCGTCCATAGATTATACCGAGTACAGGAGAGAGAGGAGCGTCCATAGATTATACCGAGTGCAGGAGAGAGAGGAGCGTCCATAGATTATACCGAGTGCAGGAGAGAGAGGAGCGTCCATAGATTATACCGAGTGCAGGAGAGAGAGGAGCGTCCATAGATTATACCGAGTGCAGGAGAGAGAGGAGCGTCCATAGATTATACCGAGTGCAGGAGAGAGAGGAGCGTCCATAGATTATACCGAGTGCAGGAGAGAGAGGAGCGTCCATAGATTATACCGAGTACAGGAGAGAGAGGAGCGTCCATAGATTATACCGAGTGCAGGAGAGAGAGGAGCGTCCATAGATTATACCGAGTACAGGGGAGAGGGGAGCGTCCATAGATTATACCGAGTACAGGAGAGAGAGGAGCGTCCATAGATTATACCGAGTACAGGGGAGAGGGGAGCGTCCATAGATTATACCGAGTGCAGGAGAGAGAGGAGCGTCCATAGATTATACCGAGTGCAGGAGAGAGAGGAGCGTCCATAGATTATACCGAGTACAGGGGAGAGGGGAGCGTCCATAGATTATACCGAGTACAGGGGAGAGGGGAGCGTCCATAGATTATACCGAGTGCAGGAGAGAGAGGAGCGTCCATAGATTATACCGAGTGCAGGAGAGAGAGGAGCGTCCATAGATTATACCGAGTACAGGGGAGAGGGGAGCGTCCATAGATTATACCGAGTACAGGAGAGAGAGGAGCGTCCATAGATTATACCGAGTGCAGGAGAGAGGGGAGCGTCCATAGATTATACCGAGTGCAGGAGAGAGAGGAGCGTCCATAGATTATACCGAGTGCAGGAGAGAGAGGAGCGTCCATAGATTATACCGAGTGCAGGAGAGAGAGGAGCGTCCATAGATTATACCGAGTGCAGGAGAGAGAGGAGCGTCCATAGATTATACCGAGTACAGGAGAGAGAGGAGCGTCCATAGATTATACCGAGTGCAGGAGAGAGAGGAGCGTCCATAGATTATACCGAGTGCAGGAGAGAGAGGAGCGTCCATAGATTATACCGAGTGCAGGAGAGAGAGGAGCGTCCATAGATTTCTGTTCGGTGTTGCCGTTTGGACACTTCCCGCTGCTGCCAGCAGGTGGCGCACATTCCCCGTCACTCCGCTCCTCCTCGCCGCCAGGTGTCGCTGTCCCGCGGGGCGGAGTGTCGCTGTTCTCTGTCAGCAGTAGACGCTGGTGGCCGGGAATCATTAGTGAGCGGAACCGGAGAGATGAGGAGCGCAGCCCGGAGCCGGTGAGTGGTGTGTGCCGTGCAGGCGTTACGTCAGAGCGGAGACACGTGACCCCATATGAGGAGAGAACTGGAGACCAAACTCAGTCTGTCCCCCCCCTAGTAGCGTCCCCCGTAGAGTCCTGTGTCCCCCCTAATAGCGTCCCCTCCCGTGTGTGTCCCCCCAATAGCGTCCCCGTAGAGTCCTGTGTCCCCCCTAATAGCGTCCCCCGTAGAGTCCTGTGTCCCCCCTAATAGCGTCCCCCGTAGAGTCCTGTGTCCCCCCTAATAGCGTCCCCTCCCGTGTGTGTCCCCCCAATAGCGTCCCCGTAGAGTCCTGTGTCCCCCCCTAATAGCGTCCCCCGTAGAGTCGTGTGTCCCTCCTAATAGCTTCCCCCGTAGAGTCCTGTGTGTCCCTCCTAATAGCTTCCCCCGTAGAGTCCTGTGTGTCCCCCCAAATAGCGTCCCCTCCCGTGTGTGTCCTCCTTAATAGCGTCCCCTCCCGTGTGTGTCCTCCTTAATAGCGTCCCCTCCTGCGTGTGTCCCCCGTAGAGTTTTGTGTGTCCCCCCCCTAACAGCGTCCCTTCCCGTGTGTGTCCCCCCTAATAGCGTCCCCAGTAGAGTCCTGTGTGTCCCCCCTAATAGCGTCCCCTCCCGTGTGTGTCCCCCCTAATAGTGTCCCCCATAGAGTTCTGTGTGTCCCCCCTAATAGCGTCCCCTCCCGTGTGTGTCCCTCCCGCGTGTGTCCCCCCTAATAGCGTCCCCTCCCGCGTGTGTCCCCCCTAATAGCGTCCCCTCCCGCGTGTGTCCCCCCAATAGCGTCCCCTCCCGCGTGTCCCCCCTAATAGAGTCCCCCCGTAGAGTTCTGTGTGTCCCCCCTAATAGCGTCCCCTCCCGTGTGTGTCCCTCCCGCGTGTCCCCCCTAATAGCGTCCCCTCCCACGTGTGTCCCCCTAACAGCGTCCCCTCCCCCCGTGTGTCTCCCCTAACAGCGTCCCCTCCCCCCGTGTGTCCCCTCTAACAGCATCCCCTCCGGCGTGTGTCCCCCCTAATAGCGTCCCCTCCCGAGTGTGTCCCCCTAATAGCGTCCCATGTGTCCCCCCAATAGCGTCCCCTCCCGCGTGTGCCCCCCCCATAGCGTCCCGTGTGCCCCCCTAATGGCGTCCCCTCCCGCGTCTGTCCCCCTAATAGCATCCCCTCCCGTGTGTGTCCCCCCTAATAGTGTCCCCCGTAGAGTTTTGTGTGTCCCCCCTAATAGCGTCCCCTCCCGCGTGTGCCCCCCCTAATAGCGTCCCCTCCCGCGTGTGCCCCCCTAATAGCGTCCCCTCCCGCGTGTGCCCCCCTAATAGCATCCCCTCCCGCGTGTGCCCCCCTAATAGCGTCCCCTCCCGCGTGTGCCCCCCTTAATAGCGTCCCCTCCCGAGTGTCCCCCCCTTAATAGCGTCCCCTCCCGCGTGTCCCCCCCCTAATAGCGTCCCCTCCCGCGTGTCCCCCCCTAATAGCGTCCCCTCCCGCATGTGTCCCCCCTAATAGCGTCCCCTCCCGCGTGTGTCCCCCCTAATAGCGTCCCCTCCCGCGTGTGTCCCCCCTAATAGCGTCCCCTCCCGCGTGTGTCCCCCCTAATAGCGTCCCCTCCCGCGTGTGTCCCCCCTAATAGCGTCCCCTCCCGCGTGTGTCCCCCTAATAGCGTCCCCTCCCGCGCGTGTCCCCCCTAATAGCGTCCCCTCCCGCGCGTGTCCCCCCCTAATAGCGTCCCCTCCCGCGTGTGTCCCCCCCTAATAGCGTCTCCTCCCGCGTGTGTCCCCCCTAATAGCGTCCCCTCCCGCGTGTGTCCCCCCTAATAGCGTCCCCTCCCGCCTGTGTCCCCCCTAATAGCGTCCCCTCCCGCCTGTGTCCCCCCTAATAGCGTCCCCTCCCGCCTGTGTCCCCCCTAATAGCGTCCCCTCCCGCCTGTGTCCCCCCTAATAGCGTCCCCTCCCGCCTGTGTCCCCCCTAATAGCGTCCCCTCCCGCCTGTGTCCCCCCTAATAGCGTCCCCTCCCGCCTGTGTCCCCCCTAATAGCGTCCCCTCCCGCCTGTGTCCCCCCTAATAGCGTCCCCTCCCGCCTGTGTCCCCCCTAATAGCGTCCCCTCCCGCCTGTGTCCCCCCTAATAGCGTCCCCTCCCGCCTGTGTCCCCCCTAATAGCGTCCCCTCCCGCCTGTGTCCCCCCTAATAGCGTCCCCTCCCGCCTGTGTCCCCCCTAATAGCGTCCCCTCCCGCCTGTGTCCCCCCTAATAGCGTCCCCTCCCGCCTGTGTCCCCCCTAATAGCGTCCCCTCCCGCCTGTGTCCCCCCTAATAGCGTCCCCTCCCGCCTGTGTCCCCCCTAATAGCGTCCCCTCCCGCCTGTGTCCCCCCTAATAGCGTCCCCTCCCGCCTGTGTCCCCCCTAATAGCGTCCCCTCCCGCCTGTGTCCCCCCTAATAGCGTCCCCTCCCGCCTGTGTCCCCCCTAATAGCGTCCCCTCCCGCCTGTGTCCCCCCTAATAGCGTCCCCTCCCGCCTGTGTCCCCCCTAATAGCGTCCCCTCCCGCCTGTGTCCCCCCTAATAGTATCTCCCCTAATAGTGTCCCCTTCCCCGTGTGTCCCCCCTAACAGCGTCCCCTCCCGCGTGTGTCCCCCCTAACAGCGTCCCCTCCCGCTTGTGTCCCCCCTAACAGCGTCCCCTCCCGCGTGTGTCCCCCCTAACAGCGTCCCCTCCCGCGTGTGTCCCCCCTAACAGCGTCCCCTCCCGCGTGTGTCCCCCCTAACAGCGTCCCCTCCCGCGTGTGTCCCCCCTAACAGCGTCCCATGTGCCCCCCCTGATAGCGTCCCCTCCCGCGTGTGTCCCCCCTAATAGCGTCCCCTCCCGTGTGTCCCCCCTAATAGCGTCCCCTCCGCACTCCTCGGGCCTCTGTGTGTGATTGTGGCCTCCTCCTCCAGCGATGAGGCTGAATTCCTCTTTCTTTGCCTTCTCTCCTCCGCTGCACACAGAGGCCATTGTGACCTGCGCTCGGCCCTGAAGGGTTAAACAAACTATCTCGGGAGCTTCCTGTACAGGAGGACTGTAACCCCCGCACTGCCGCACACTGCGCCCATCATCATCATCAGTGTCCAGCGCCTCCCTGGTATTGATTTATTGTAGTGATGTCTCCAGGTACAATGTGCAGAGGCCTCACAGTCACCCGGCCGTCTCCTCACGGTCACCCGGCCGTCTCCTCACGGTCACCCGGCCGTCTCCTCACGGTCACCCGGCCGTCTCCTCACGGTCACCCGGCCGTCTCCTGTGTTTGCTTTGTCAGGTGTGAACCAGATGATTCTCAGATGGAGCATCAGCAGGTGAAGCGACCTGTGTACCATCACTGTATGAATGTACACACCCTGTACATAGGAGCAGTATTATAGTAGTTATATTCTTGTACATAGGAGCAGTATTATAGTAGTTATATTCTTGTACATAGGGGGCAGTATTATAGTAGTTATATTCTTGTACATAGGGGGCAGTATTATAGTAGTTATATTCTTGTACATAGGGGGCAGTATTATAGTAGTTATATTCTTGTACATAGGGGGCAGTATTATAGTAGTTATATTCTTGTACATAGGAGCAGTATTATAGTAGTTATATTCTTGTACATAGGGGGCAGTATTATAGTAGTTATATTCTTGTACATAGGGGGCAGTATTATAGTAGTTATATTCTTGTACATAGGGTGCAGTATTATAGTAGTTATATTCTTGTACATAGGAGCAGTATTATAGTAGTTATATTCTTGTACATAGGGGGCAGTATTATAGTAGTTATATTCTTGTACATAGGGTGCAGTATTATAGTAGTTATATTCTTGTACATAGGAGCAGTCTTATAGTAGTTATATTCTTGTACATAGGAGCAGTATTATAGTAGTTATATTCTTGTACATAGGGGGCAGTATTATAGTAGTTATATTCTTGTACATAGGGTGCAGTATTATAGTAGTTATATTCTTGTACATAGGAGCAGTATTATAGTAGTTATATTCTTGTACATAGGGGGCAGTATTATAGTAGTTATATTCTTGTACATAGGGGGCAGTATTATAGTAGTTATATTCTTGTACATAGGGGGCAGTATTATAGTAGTTATATTCTTGTACATAGGAGCAGTATTATAGTAGTTATATTCTTGTACATAGGGGGCAGTATTATAGTAGTTATATTCTTGTACATAGGAGCAGTATTATAGTAGTTATATTCTTGTACATAGGGGGCAGTATTATAGTAGTTATATTCTTGTACATAGGGGGCAGTATTATAGTAGTTATATTCTTGTATATAGGGGCAGTATTATAGTAGTTATATTCTTGTACATAGGGGGCAGTATTATAGTAGTTATATTCTTGTACATAGGAGCAGTATTATAGTAGTTATATTCTTGTACATAGAGGCAGTATTATAGTAGTTATATTCTTGTACATAGGGGGCAGTATTATAGTAGTTATATTCTTGTACATAGGGGGCAGTATTATAGTAGTTATATTCTTGTACATAGGAGCAGTATTATAGTAGTTATATTCTTGTACATAGGGGGCAGTATTATAGTAGTTATATTCTTGTATATAGGGGCAGTATTATAGTAGTTATATTCTTGTACATAGGGGGCAGTATTATAGTAGTTATATTCTTGTACATAGGGGGCAGTATTATAGTAGTTATATTCTTGTACATAGGAGCAGTATTATAGTAGTTATATTCTTGTACATAGAGGCAGTATTATAGTAGTTATATTCTTGTACATAGGAGCAGTATTATAGTAGTTATATTCTTGTACATAGGAGCAGTATTATAGTAGTTATATTCTTGTACATAGAGGCAGTATTATAGTAGTTATATTCTTGTACATAGGGGCAGTATTATAGTAGTTATATTCTTGTACATAGGAGCAGTATTATAGTAGTTATATTCTTGTACATAGAGGCAGTATTATAGTAGTTATATTCTTGTACATAGGGGGCAGTATAATAGCAGTTATATTCTTGTACATAGGGAGCAGTATTATAGTAGTTATATTCTTGTACATAGGAGCAGTATTATAGTAGTTATATTCTTGTACATAGGGAGCAGTATTATAGTAGTTATATTCTTGTACATAGGAGCAGTATTATAGTAGTTATATTCTTGTACATAGGGGCAGTATTATAGTAGTTATATTCTTGTACATAGGAGCAGTATTATAGTAGTTATATTCTTGTACATAGGAGCAGTATTATAGTAGTTATATTCTTGTACATAGGGGGCAGTATATTAGCAGTTATATTCTTGTTCATAGGGAGCAGTATTATAGTAGTTATATTCTTGTACATAGGAGCAGTATTATAGTAGTTATATTCTTGTACATAGGGGCAGTATTATAGTAGTTATATTCTTGTACATAGGGACAGTGTTATAGTAGTTATATTCTTGTACATAGGAGCAGTATTATAGTAGTTATATTCTTGTACATAGAGGCAGTATTATAGTAGTTATATTCTTGTACATAGGGACAGTGTTATAGTAGTTATATTCTTGTACATAGGGGCAGTATTATAGTAGTTATATTCTTGTACATAGGGACAGTGTTATAGTAGTTATATTCTTGTACATAGAGGCAGTATTATAGTAGTTATATTCTTGTACATAGGAGCAGTATTATAGTAGTTATATTCTTGTACATAGGAGCAGTATTATAGTAGTTATATTCTTGTACATAGGGGCAGTATTATAGTAGTTATATTCTTGTACATAGGGGCAGTATTATAGTAGTTATATTCTTGTACATAGGGGCAGTATTATAGTAGTTATATTCTTGTACATAGGGGCAGTATTATAGTAGTTATATTCTTGTACATAGGGACAGTGTTATAGTAGTTATATTCTTGTACATAGGAGCAGTATTATAGTAGTTATATTCTTGTACATAGGGACAGTATTATAGTAGTTATATTCTTGTACATAGGGACAGTATTATAGTAGTTATATTCTTGTACATAGGGACAGTATTATAGTAGTTATATTCTTGTACATAGAGGCAGTATTATAGTAGTTATATTCTTGTACATAGGGGGCAGTATTATAGTAGTTATATTCTTGTACATAGGAGCAGTATTATAGTAGTTATATTCTTGTACATAGGGAGCAGTATTATAGTAGTTATATTCTTGTACATAGGAGCAGTATTATAGTAGTTATATTCTTGTACATAGGGGCAGTATTATAGTAGTTATATTCTTGTACATAGGGACAGTGTTATAGTAGTTATATTCTTGTACATAGGGGGCAGTATTATAGTAGTTATATTCTTGTATATAGGGGCAGTATTATAGTAGTTATATTCTTGTACATAGGAGCAGTATTATAGTAGTTATATTCTTGTACATAGGAGCAGTATTATTGTAGTTATATTCTTGTACATAGGAGCAGTATTATAGTAGTTATATTCTTGTACATAGAGGCAGTATTATAGTAGTTATATTCTTGTACATAGGGACAGTGTTATAGTAGTTATATTCTTGTACATAGGGGCAGTGTTATAGTAGTTATATTCTTGTACATAGAGGCAGTGTTATAGTAGTTATATTCTTGTACATAGGGACAGTGTTATAGTAGTTATATTCTTGTACATAGGAGCAGTATTATAGTAGTTATATTCTTGTACATAGGGGGCAGTATTATAATAGTTATATTCTTGTACATAGGAGCAGTATTATAGTAGTTATATTCTTGTACATAGGGGCAGTATTATAGTAGTTATATTCTTGTACATAGGGACAGTGTTATAGTAGTTATATTCATAGAATCATAGAATCGTAGAGTTGGAAGGGACCTCCTGGGCCATCTGGTCCAACCCCCTGCTCAAAGCAGGATTCGCTAAATCATCCCAGTTAGATGTCTGTCCAGCCTCTGTTTGAAGACTTCCATTGAAGGAGAACTCACCACTTCTCGTGGCAGCCTGTTCCACTCATTGATCACTCTAACTGTCAAAAAGTTTTTTCTAATATCTAATCTGTGTCTCCTCCCATAAAGCTTCATCCCATTGCTTCTAGTCTTTCCTTGTGCAAATGAGAATAAAGTTGATCCTTCTACAATGTGACAGCCCTTTAGATATTTGTAGACAGCTATTAAGTCTCCTCTCAGTCTTCTCTTTTGCAAACTAAACATTCCCAAATCCTGCAACCTTTCCTCATAAGACAGGGTTTGCAGACCGGTCACCATTCTGGTCGCTCTTTTCTGAACTTGCTCCAGTTTGTTGATGTCTTTTTTCAAATGTGGTGCCCAAAATTGGACACAATATTCCAGATGAGGTCTGACCAAAGAGGAGTAGAGGGAAATAATTACTTCACGTGATCTAGACTGTATGCTTCTGTTAATACATCCTAGAATTGCATTTGCCTTTTTTGCTGCTGCATCACACTGTTGACTCATATTCAGTCTGTGATCTATTAGTATACCCAAGTCTTTTTCACATGTGCTGTCACTTAGCCCTATTCCTCCCATTCTATATATGCTTTTTTCATTTTTATTGCCCAGATGTAGTACTTTGCATTTCTCCCTGTTAAAAACCATTCTGTTAGTTGCTGCCCACTTCTCCAGTTTATTTAAATCTTTTTGAATCCTCTCTCTCTCTTCTCTAGTATTAGCTATCCCTCCTAGCTTTGTGTCATCAGCAAATTTAATCAGTTTACCCTCAATTCCTTCATCTAAATCGTTGATAAAGATGTTGAACAATACAGGGCCCAGGACAGAGCCCTGTGGTACCCCACTTGACACATTCTTCCAACTGGATGTGCAGCCATTTACGACCACTCTTTGGGTCCGATCACTAAGCCAGTTATGAATCCACCTAACAGTTGCCTTGTCCATTCCATACTTAGTCATTTTTTCAATAAGGATTGTATGAGAGACTTTGTCAAATGCTTTGCTGAAGTCAAGATATACTATATCTACAGCATTTCCTTGATCCACCCAATCAGTGATACCATCATAGAAGGAAATTAAATTAGTCTGACATGACTTATTAGTTACAAACCCATGCTGACTCTGTTTAATCACTTCATTCTTATCCAGGTACTGACATACATGTTGTTTAATAATTTGTTCAAAGATCTTTCCTGGTATAGAAGTCAGACTCACCGGCCTATAGTTGCCTGGGTCCACCTTCTTCCCCTTTTTGAAGATAGGAACAACATTTGCTCTTCTCCAGTCTTCTGGCACTTCTCCTGTTCTCCAAGAATTTTCAAAGATTATGGAGAGGGGTTCAAAAATTTCTTCTGCTATCTCCTTCAGTACTCTGGGGTGTAATTCATCTGGACCTGGAGACTTGAATACATTTAGGTTAGCTAAGTGTTTCCTCACTATCATTCTGTTTATAGATATCCTGGATTCTTCTATTCCCTTAATAGGACAGTGAATAACAGTTGGTTACTTTTCCTTTCTGAGAGAAAACAGATGCAAAATAGGAATTTAAAAGTTCAGCCTTCTCAACATCCTGTCTTACCATTTCATCATTTTCATCCTGTAAAAATCCTATAGCATCTTTGACTTTTCTTTTACTTTTGACATATCCCCAAAATCCTTTATTATTGCTTTTGACATCTCTTGCAAGCCTCAATTCATTTTCAGCTTTAGATAATCTGATTTGTGCCTTGCAGGTTCTGCAGACAGCATTATATTCTTCTTTAGATATGCCTCCTTCTTTCCAGTTTATAAACATTTTTTGCTTCCTTTTTAGCATGTGCTTAAGTTCTGTGTTCATCCATCCTGGTTTCCTTAAATGCTTCCTATTCTTCCCTCTTTTCGGAATTGTTAACAACTGTGCTTTGAGAATTTCATTTTTCAAGATTTCCCATCCTTCCTGGACATTTTTGTCTTTAAGGATATCCAGCCATTGGATCCCTCCAATTCTCTTTCTGAATCCCTTAAAATCTGCCTTTCTGAAATCTAACCTTGACGTCTGAGTCTTCACAGGTCTTCCGCCTCTAGTTATCCAAAATTCTAAAATAGCATGGTCGCTACCTCCTAGGGTCCCAGCCACTTTTACCTCCTCAACCATTTCCTCCCTGTTTATAAGGATTAGATCCAAGGTAGCAGTTCCCCTTGTTTTCTCCTTTACCTTTTGGAAGATAAAGTTGTCAGCAAGAGAGGATAAGAATTTCCTTGACCTGTTAGTTTTGCCTGAGAGAGATTCCCAACAAATGTCTGGATAGTTGAAATCTCCCATGACAACTATGTCATATTTTTTGGAGAACTTGGCCATTTGATGCATAAAGAGTTCATCCATATCTTCAGCTTGCACAGGCGGCCTGTAGTAAATGCCTACAATGGTGTCCTTTCCATTGTTCTGTCCTTGTATTCTTACCCAAACAGTTTCCACAGAACTCCCAGTCTCTGAAGCTTCAATCTCTGTGCAGATATACGTGTTTCTAACATACAATGCGACACCCCCTCCTCGTTTATCAAGTCTGTTTCTTGCAAATAAGTTGTATCCTTCTAGTCTTGTATTCCAATCATGTGTATCGTCCCACCAAGTTTCAGTGATTCCAATTACATCATATTTCTTTTCCTGTGTTAGTAGTTCCAATTCTCCTTGTTTGTTGCCCATTCTTGTACATAGGAGCAGTATTATAGTAGTTATATTCTTGTACATAGGGGCAGTATTATAGTAGTTATATTCTTGTACATAGGGACAGTGTTATAGTAGTTATATTCTTGTACATAGGGACAGTATTATAGTAGTTATATTCTTGTACATAGGGACAGTATTATAGTAGTTATATTCTTGTACATAGGGACAGTATTATAGTAGTTATATTCTTGTACATAGGGGGCAGTATTATAGTAGTTATATTCTTGTACATAGGGGCAGTATTATAGTAGTTATATTCTTGTACATAGGGGGCAGTATTATAGTACTTATATTCTTGTACATAGGAGCAGTATTATAGTAGTTATATTCTTGTACATAGGGACAGTATTATAGTAGTTATATTCTTGTACATAGGGACAGTATTATAGTAGTTATATTCTTGTACATAGGGGGCAGTATTATAGTAGTTATATTCTTGTACATAGGGGCAGTATTATAGTAGTTATATTCTTGTACATAGGGGGCAGTATTATAGTAGTTATATTCTTGTACATAGGGACAGTGTTATAGTAGTTATATTCTTGTACATAGGAGCAGTATTATAGTAGTTATATTCTTGTACATAGAGGCAGTATTATAGTAGTTATATTCTTGTACATAGGAGCAGTATTATAGTAGTTATATTCTTGTACATAGGTGCAGTATTATAGTAGTTATATTCTTGTACATAGGGACAGTATTATAGTAGTTATATTCTTGTACATAGGAGCAGTATTATAGTAGTTATATTCTTGTACATAGGAGCAGTATTATAGTAGTTATATTCTTGTACATAGGGGCAGTATTATAGTAGTTATATTCTTGTACATAGGAGCAGTATTATAGTAGTTATATTCTTGTACATAGGTGCAGTATTATAGTAGTTATATTCTTGTACATAGAGGCAGTATTATAGTAGTTATATTCTTGTACATAGGAGCAGTATTATAGTAGTTATATTCTTGTACATAGGAGCAGTATTATAGTAGTTATATTCTTGTACATAGGGGCAGTATTATAGTAGTTATATTCTTGTACATAGGGACAGTGTTATAGTAGTTATATTCTTGTACATAGGAGCAGTATTGTAGTAGTTATATTCTTGTACATAGGGGGCAGTATTATAGTAGTTATATTCTTGTACATAGGGACAGTGTTATAGTAGTTATATTCTTGTACATAGGAGCAGTATTATAGTAGTTATATTCTTGTACATAGGGGCAGTATTATAGTAGTTATATTCTTGTACATAGGGGCAGTATTATAGTAGTTATATTCTTGTACATAGGGGCAGTATTATAGTAGTTATATTCTTGTACATAAGAGCAGTATTATAGTAGTTATATTCTTGTACATAGGAGCAGTATTATAGTAGTTATATTCTTGTACATAGGGACAGTGTTATAGTAGTTATATTCTTGTACATAGGAGCAGTATTATAGTAGTTATATTCTTGTACATAGGGGGCAGTATTGTAGTAGTTATATTCTTGTATATAGGGGGCAGTATTATAGTAGTTATATTCTTGTACATGGGGGCAGTATTATAGTAGTTATATTCTTGTACATAGGGGCAGTATTATAGTAGTTATATTCTTGTACATAGGGACAGTGCTATAGTAGTTATATTCTTGTACATAGGAGCAGTATTATAGTAGTTATATTCTTGTATATAGGGGGCAGTATTATAGTAGTTATATTCTTGTACATGGGGGCAGTATTATAGTAGTTATATTCTTGTAAATAGGGACAGTGTTATAGTAGTTATATTCTTGTACATAGGAGCAGTATTATAGTAGTTATATTCTTGTATATAGGGGGCAGTATTATAGTAGTTATATTCTTGTACATGGGGGCAGTATTATAGTAGTTATATTCTTGTACATAGGGACAGTGTTATAGTAGTTATATTCTTGTACATAGGAGCAGTATTATAGTAGTTATATTCTTGTACATAGGGGCAGTATTATGGTAGTTATATTCTTGTACATAGGGGCAGTATTATAGTAGTTATATTCTTGTACATAGGAGCAGTATTATAGTAGTTATATTCTTGTACATAGGGGACAGTATTATAGTAGTTATATTCTTGTACATAGGAGCAGTATTATAGTAGTTATATTCTTGTACATAGGGACAGTCTTATAGTAGTTATATTCTTGTACATAGGAGCAGTATTATAGTAGTTATATTCTTGTACATAGGGGACAGTATTATAGTAGTTATATTCTTGTACATAGGAGCAGTATTATAGTAGTTATATTCTTGTACATAGGGGCAGTATTATAGTAGTTATATTCTTGTACATAGGGGCAGTATTATAGTAGTTATATTCTTGTACATAGGGGCAGTATTATAGTAGTTATATTCTTGTACATAAGAGCAGTATTATAGTAGTTATATTCTTGTACATAGGGGCAGTATATAGTAGTTATATTCTTGTACATAGGAGCAGTATTATAGTAGTTACATTCTTGTACATAGGAGCAGTATTATAGTAGTTATATTCTTGTACATAGGAGCAGTATTATAGTAGTTATATTCTTGTATATAGGAGCAGTATTATAGTAGTTATATTCTTATACATAGGGGGTAGTATTATAGTAGTTATATTCTTGTACATAGGGGCAGTATTATAGTAGTTATATTCTTGTACATAGGAGCAGTATTATAGTAGTTATATTCTTGTGCATAGGGGGCAGTATTATAGTAGTTATATTCTTGTACATAGGGGGCAGTATTATAGTAGTTATATTCTTGTATATAGGAGCAGTATTATAGTAGTTATATTCTTGTACATGGGAGCAGTATTATAGTAGTTATATTCTTGTATATAGGAGCAGTATTATAGTAGTTATATTCTTATACATAGGGGGTAGTATTATAGTAGTTATATTCTTGTACATAGGGGGTAGTATTATAGTAGTTATATTCTTGTACATAGGGGCAGTATTATAGTAGTTATATTCTTGTACATAGGGGCAGTATTATAGTAGTTATATTCTTGTATATAGGAGCAGTATTATAGTAGTTATATTCTTGTACATAGGGGCAGTATTGTAGTAGTTATATTCTTGTACATAGGAGGCAGTATTATAGTAGTTATATTCTTGTACATAGGAGCAGTATTATAGTAGTTATATTCTTGTATATAGGAGCAGTATTATAGTAGTTATATTCTTGTACATAGGAGCAGTATTATAGTAGTTATATTCTTGTACATAGGGGCAGTATTATAGTAGTTATATTCTTGTACATAGGGACAGTATTATAGTAGTTATATTCTTGTACATAGGAGCAGTATTATAGTAGTTATATTCTTGTACATAGGGAGCAGTATTATAGTAGTTATATTCTTGTACATAGGGGCAGTATTATAGTAGTTATATTCTTGTACATAGGGGACAGTATTATAGTAGTTATATTCTTGTACGTAGGAGCAGTATTATAGTAGCTATATTCTTGTACATAGGGGCAGTATTATAGTAGTTATATTCTTGTATATAGGAGCAGTATTGTAGTAGTTATATTCTTGTACATAGGGGGCAGTATTATAGTAGTTATATTCTTGTACATAGGGACAGTGTTATAGTAGTTATATTCTTGTACATAGGAGCAGTATTATAGTAGTTATATTCTTGTACATAGGGGCAGTATTATAGTAGTTATATTCTTGTACATAGGGGCAGTATTATAGTAGTTATATTCTTGTACATAGGGGCAGTATTATAGTAGTTATATTCTTGTACATAAGAGCAGTATTATAGTAGTTATATTCTTGTACATAGGAGCAGTATTATAGTAGTTATATTCTTGTACATAGGGACAGTGTTATAGTAGTTATATTCTTGTACATAGGAGCAGTATTATAGTAGTTATATTCTTGTACATAGGGGGCAGTATTGTAGTAGTTATATTCTTGTATATAGGGGGCAGTATTATAGTAGTTATATTCTTGTACATAGGAGCAGTATTATAGTAGTTATATTCTTGTACATAGGGGACAGTATTATAGTAGTTATATTCTTGTACATAGGAGCAGTATTATAGTAGTTATATTCTTGTACATAGGGACAGTCTTATAGTAGTTATATTCTTGTACATAGGAGCAGTATTATAGTAGTTATATTCTTGTACATAGGGGACAGTATTATAGTAGTTATATTCTTGTACATAGGAGCAGTATTATAGTAGTTATATTCTTGTACATAGGGGCAGTATTATAGTAGTTATATTCTTGTACATAGGGGCAGTATTATAGTAGTTATATTCTTGTACATAGGGGCAGTATTATAGTAGTTATATTCTTGTACATAAGAGCAGTATTATAGTAGTTATATTCTTGTACATAGGGGCAGTATATAGTAGTTATATTCTTGTACATAGGAGCAGTATTATAGTAGTTACATTCTTGTACATAGGAGCAGTATTATAGTAGTTATATTCTTGTACATAGGAGCAGTATTATAGTAGTTATATTCTTGTATATAGGAGCAGTATTATAGTAGTTATATTCTTATACATAGGGGGTAGTATTATAGTAGTTATATTCTTGTACATAGGGGCAGTATTATAGTAGTTATATTCTTGTACATAGGAGCAGTATTATAGTAGTTATATTCTTGTGCATAGGGGGCAGTATTATAGTAGTTATATTCTTGTACATAGGGGGCAGTATTATAGTAGTTATATTCTTGTATATAGGAGCAGTATTATAGTAGTTATATTCTTGTACATGGGAGCAGTATTATAGTAGTTATATTCTTGTATATAGGAGCAGTATTATAGTAGTTATATTCTTATACATAGGGGGTAGTATTATAGTAGTTATATTCTTGTACATAGGGGGTAGTATTATAGTAGTTATATTCTTGTACATAGGGGCAGTATTATAGTAGTTATATTCTTGTACATAGGGGCAGTATTATAGTAGTTATATTCTTGTATATAGGAGCAGTATTATAGTAGTTATATTCTTGTACATAGGGGCAGTATTGTAGTAGTTATATTCTTGTACATAGGAGGCAGTATTATAGTAGTTATATTCTTGTACATAGGAGCAGTATTATAGTAGTTATATTCTTGTATATAGGAGCAGTATTATAGTAGTTATATTCTTGTACATAGGAGCAGTATTATAGTAGTTATATTCTTGTACATAGGGGCAGTATTATAGTAGTTATATTCTTGTACATAGGGACAGTATTATAGTAGTTATATTCTTGTACATAGGAGCAGTATTATAGTAGTTATATTCTTGTACATAGGGAGCAGTATTATAGTAGTTATATTCTTGTACATAGGGGCAGTATTATAGTAGTTATATTCTTGTACATAGGGGACAGTATTATAGTAGTTATATTCTTGTACGTAGGAGCAGTATTATAGTAGCTATATTCTTGTACATAGGGGCAGTATTATAGTAGTTATATTCTTGTATATAGGGAGCAGTATTATAGTAGTTATACTTTTCTACATAGGGGACAGTATTATAGTAGTTATACTCTTGTACATAGGAGCAGTATTATAGTAGTTATATTCTTGTACATAGGGGCAGTATTATAGTAGTTATATTCTTGTACATAGGGAGCAGTATTATAGTAGTTATATTCTTGTACATAGGGGCAGTATTATAGTAGTTATATTCTTGTACATAGGGGCAGTATTATAGTAGTTATATTCTTGTACATAGGGAGCAGTATTATAGTAGTTATATTCTTGTACATAGGGGCAGTATTATAGTAGTTATATTCTTGTACATAGGGGGCAGTATTATAGTAGTTATATTCTTGTACATAGGGGACAGTATTATAGTAGTTATATTCTTGTACATAGGAGCAGTATTATAGTAGTTATATTCTTGTACATAGGAGCAGTATTATAGTAGTTATATTCTTGTACATAGGAGCAGTATTATAGTAGTTATATTCTTGTACATAGGGGCAGTATTATAGTAGTTATATTCTTGTACATAGGGGCAGTATTATAGTAGTTATATTCTTGTACATAGGGGCAGTATTATAGTAGTTATATTCTTGTACATAAGAGCAGTATTATAGTAGTTATATTCTTGTACATAGGGGCAGTATATAGTAGTTATATTCTTGTACATAGGAGCAGTATTATAGTAGTTACATTCTTGTACATAGGAGCAGTATTATAGTAGTTATATTCTTGTACATAGGAGCAGTATTATAGTAGTTATATTCTTGTATATAGGAGCAGTATTATAGTAGTTATATTCTTATACATAGGGGGTAGTATTATAGTAGTTATATTCTTGTACATAGGGGCAGTATTATAGTAGTTATATTCTTGTACATAGGAGCAGTATTATAGTAGTTATATTCTTGTGCATAGGGGGCAGTATTATAGTAGTTATATTCTTGTACATAGGGGGCAGTATTATAGTAGTTATATTCTTGTATATAGGAGCAGTATTATAGTAGTTATATTCTTGTACATGGGAGCAGTATTATAGTAGTTATATTCTTGTATATAGGAGCAGTATTATAGTAGTTATATTCTTATACATAGGGGGTAGTATTATAGTAGTTATATTCTTGTACATAGGGGGTAGTATTATAGTAGTTATATTCTTGTACATAGGGGCAGTATTATAGTAGTTATATTCTTGTACATAGGGGCAGTATTATAGTAGTTATATTCTTGTATATAGGAGCAGTATTATAGTAGTTATATTCTTATACATAGGGGGTAGTATTATAGTAGTTATATTCTTGTACATAGGGGGCAGTATTATAGTAGTTATATTCTTGTATATAGGAGCAGTATTATAGTAGTTATATTGTAGATAGGAGCAGTATTGTAGTAGTTATATTCTTGTATATAGGAGCAGTATTATAGTAGTTATATTCTTGTACATAGGAGCAGTATTGTAGTAGTTATATTCTTGTACATAGGAGGCAGTATTATAGTAGTTATATTCCTGTACATAGGAGCAGTATTATAGTAGTTATATTCTTGTACATAGGAGCAGTATTATAGTAGTTATTTTCTTGTATATAGGAGCAGTATTATAGTAGTTATATTCTTGTACATAGGGGCAGTATTATAGTAGTTATATTCTTGTATATAGGAGCAGTATTATAGTAGTTATATTCTTGTACATAGGAGCAGTATTGTAGTAGTTATATTCTTGTACATAGGAGGCAGTATTATAGTAGTTATATTCTTGTATATAGGAGCAGTATTATAGTAGTTATATTCTTGTACATATGGGCAGTATTATAGTAGTTATATTCTTGTACATAGGGACAGTATTATAGTAGTTATATTCTTGTACATAGGGACAGTATTATAGTAGTTATATTCTTGTACATAGGAGCAGTATTATAGTAGTTATATTCTTGTACATAGGGACAGTATTATAGTAGTTATATTCTTGTACATAGGGAGCAGTATTATAGTAGTTATATTCTTGTACATAGGGGCAGTATTATAGTAGTTATATTCTTGTACATAGGGGACAGTATTATAGTAGCTATATTCTTGTACATAGGGGCAGTATTATAGTAGTTATATTCTTGTATATAGGGAGCAGTATTATAGTAGTTATACTTTTCTACATAGGGGACAGTATTATAGTAGTTATACTCTTGTACATAGGGGGCAGTATTATAGTAGTTATATTCTTGTACATAGGGGCAGTATTATAGTAGTTATATTCTTGTACATAGGGGCAGTATTATAGTAGTTATATTCTTGTACATAGGGAGCAGTATTATAGTAGTTATATTCTTGTACATAGGAGCAGTATTATAGTAGTTATATTCTTGTACATAGGAGCAGTATTATAGTAGCTATATTCTTGTACATAGGGGCAGTATTATAGTAGTTATATTCTTGTATATAGGGAGCAGTATTATAGTAGTTATACTTTTCTACATAGGGGGCAGTATTATAGTAGTTATATTCTTGTACATAGGGGCAGTATTATAGTAGTTATATTCTTGTACATAGGGAGCAGTATTATAGTAGTTATATTCTTGTACATAGGGGCAGTATTATAGTAGTTATATTCTTGTACATAGGGGCAGTATTATAGTAGTTATATTCTTGTACATAGGGAACAGTATTATAGTAGTTATATTCTTGTACATAGGGGCAGTATTATAGTAGTTATATTCTTGTACATAGGAGCAGTATTATAGTAGTTATATTCTTGTACATAGGAGCAGTATTATAGTAGTTATATTCTTGTACATAGGAGCAGTATTATAGTAGTTATATTCTTGTACATAGGGGACAGTATTATAGTAGTTATATTCTTGTACATAGGAGCAGTATTATAGTAGTTATATTCTTGTACATATGAGCAGTATTATAGTAGTTATATTCTTGTACATAGGAGCAGTATTATAGTAGTTATATTCTTGTATATAGGAGCAGTATTATAGTAGTTATATTCTTATACATAGGGGGTAGTATTATAGTAGTTATATTCTTGTACATAGGGGGTAGTATTATAGTAGTTATATTCTTGTACATAGGGGCAATATTATAGTAGTTATATTCTTGTACATAGGGGCAGTATTATAGTAGTTATATTCTTGTACATAGGGGCAGTATTACAGTAGTTATATTCTTGTACATAGGAGCAGTATTATAGTAGTTATATTCTTGTACATAGGGGACAGTATTATAGTAGTTATATTCTTGTACATAGGAGCAGTATTATAGTAGTTATATTCTTGTACATAGGAGCAGTATTATAGTAGTTACATTCTTGTACATAGGAGCAGTATTATAGTAGTTATATTCTTGTACATAGGGGCAGTATTATAGTAGTTATATTCTTGTATATAGGAGCAGTATTATAGTAGTTATATTCTTATACATAGGGGGTAGTATTATAGTAGTTATATTCTTGTACATAGGGGGCAGTATTATAGTAGTTATATTCTTGTACATAGGGGCAGTATTATAGTAGTTATATTCTTGTACATAGGAGCAGTATTATAGTAGTTATATTCTTGTACATAGGGGGCAGTATTATAGTAGTTATATTCTTGTACATAGGGGGCAGTATTATAGTAGTTATATTCTTGTATATAGGAGCAGTATTATAGTAGTTATATTCTTGTACATAGGAGCAGTATTATAGTAGTTATATTCTTGTATATAGGAGCAGTATTATAGTAGTTATATTCTTATACATAGGGGGTAGTATTATAGTAGTTGTATTCTTGTACATAGGGGGTAGTATTATAGTAGTTATATTCTTGTACATAGGGGCAGTATTATAGTAGTTATATTCTTGTACATAGGGGCAGTATTATAGTAGTTATATTCTTGTATATAGGAGCAGTATTATAGTAGTTATATTCTTATACATAGGGGGTAGTATTATAGTAGTTATATTCTTGTATATAGGAGCAGTATTATAGTAGTTATATTGTACATAGGAGCAGTATTGTAGTAGTTATATTCTTGTATATAGGAGCAGTATTATAGTAGTTATATTCTTGTACATAGGAGCAGTATTGTAGTAGTTATATTCTTGTACATAGGAGGCAGTATTATAGTAGTTATATTCTTGTACATAGGAGCAGTATTATAGTAGTTATATTCTTGTATATAGGAGCAGTATTATAGTAGTTATATTCTTGTACATAGGGGCAGTATTATAGTAGTTATATTCTTGTATATAGGAGCAGTATTATAGTAGTTATATTCTTGTACATAGGAGCAGTATTGTAGTAGTTATATTCTTGTACATAGGAGGCAGTATTATAGTAGTTATATTCTTGTATATAGGAGCAGTATTATAGTAGTTATATTCTTGTACATATGGGCAATATTATAGTAGTTATATTCTTGTACATAGGGACAGTATTATAGTAGTTATATTCTTGTACATAGGGACAGTATTATAGTAGTTATATTCTTGTACATAGGATCAGTATTATAGTAGTTATATTCTTGTACATAGGGACAGTATTATAGTAGTTATATTCTTGTACATAGGAGCAGTATTATAGTAGTTATATTCTTGTACATAGGGAGCAGTATTATAGTAGTTATATTCTTGTACATAGGGGCAGTATTATAGTAGTTATATTCTTGTACATAGGGGACAGTATTATAGTAGTTATATTCTTGTACATAGGAGCAGTATTATAGTAGTTATATTCTTGTACATAGGAGCAGTATTATAGTAGCTATATTCTTGTACATAGGGGCAGTATTATAGTAGTTATATTCTTGTATATAGGGAGCAGTATTATAGTAGTTATACTTTTCTACATAGGGGACAGTATTATAGTAGTTATACTCTTGTACATAGGGGGCAGTATTATAGTAGTTATATTCTTGTACATAGGGGCAGTATTATAGTAGTTATATTCTTGTACATAGGGGCAGTATTATAGTAGTTATATTCTTGTACATAGGGAGCAGTATTATAGTAGTTATATTCTTGTACATAGGGGCAGTATTATAGTAGTTATATTCTTGTACATAGGGAACAGTATTATAGTAGTTATATTCTTGTACATAGGAGCAGTATTATAGTAGTTATATTCTTGTATATAGGAGCAGTATTATAGTAGTTATATTCTTATACATAGGGGGTAGTATTATAGTAGTTATATTCTTGTACATAGGGGGTAGTATTATAGTAGTTATATTCTTGTACATAGGGGCAGTATTATAGTAGTTATATTCTTGTACATAGGGGCAGTATTATAGTAGTTATATTCTTGTACATAGGAGCAGTATTATAGTAGTTATATTCTTGTACATAGGAGCAGTATTGTAGTAGTTATATTCTTGTATATAGGAGCAGTATTATAGTAGTTATATTCTTGTACATAGGAGCAGTATTGTAGTAGTTATATTCTTGTACATAGGAGGCAGTATTATAGTAGTTATATTCTTGTACATAGGAGCAGTATTATAGTAGTTATATTCTTGTATATAGGAGCAGTATTATAGTAGTTATATTCTTGTACATAGGAGCAGTATTATAGTAGTTATATTCTTGTACATAGGGGCAGTATTATAGTAGTTATATTCTTGTACATAGGGACAGTATTATAGTAGTTATATTCTTGTACATAGGAGCAGTATTATAGTAGTTATATTCTTGTACATAGGGAGCAGTATTATAGTAGTTATATTCTTGTACATAGGGGCAGTATTATAGTAGTTATATTCTTGTACATAGGGGACAGTATTATAGTAGTTATATTCTTGTACGTAGGAGCAGTATTATAGTAGCTATATTCTTGTACATAGGGGCAGTATTATAGTAGTTATATTCTTGTATATAGGGAGCAGTATTATAGTAGTTATACTTTTCTACATAGGGGACAGTATTATAGTAGTTATACTCTTGTACATAGGAGCAGTATTATAGTAGTTATATTCTTGTACATAGGGGCAGTATTATAGTAGTTATATTCTTGTACATAGGGAGCAGTATTATAGTAGTTATATTCTTGTACATAGGGGCAGTATTATAGTAGTTATATTCTTGTACATAGGGGCAGTATTATAGTAGTTATATTCTTGTACATAGGGAGCAGTATTATAGTAGTTATATTCTTGTACATAGGGGCAGTATTATAGTAGTTATATTCTTGTACATAGGGGGCAGTATTATAGTAGTTATATTCTTGTACATAGGGGACAGTATTATAGTAGTTATATTCTTGTACATAGGAGCAGTATTATAGTAGTTATATTCTTGTACATAGGAGCAGTATTATAGTAGTTATATTCTTGTACATAGGAGCAGTATTATAGTAGTTATATTCTTGTACATAGGAGCAGTATTATAGTAGTTATATTCTTGTACATAGGAGCAGTATTATAGTAGTTATATTCTTGTACATAGGAGCAGTATTATAGTAGTTATATTCTTGTATATAGGAGCAGTATTATAGTAGTTATATTCTTATACATGGGGCAGTATTATAGTAGTTATATTCTTGTACATAGGGGCAGTATTATAGTAGTTATATTCTTGTACATAGGAGCAGTATTATAGTAGTTATATTCTTGTACATAGGGGGCAGTATTATAGTAGTTATATTCTTGTACATAGGGGGCAGTATTATAGTAGTTATATTCTTGTATATAGGAGCAGTATTATAGTAGTTATATTCTTGTACATAGGAGCAGTATTATAGTAGTTATATTCTTGTATATAGGAGCAGTATTATAGTAGTTATATTCTTATACATAGGGGGTAGTATTATAGTAGTTATATTCTTGTACATAGGGGGTAGTATTATAGTAGTTATATTCTTGTACATAGGGGCAGTATTATAGTAGTTATATTCTTGTACATAGGGGGCAGTATTATAGTAGTTATATTCTTGTACATAGGAGCAGTATTGTAGTAGTTATATTCTTGTATATAGGAGCAGTATTATAGTAATTATGTTCTTGTACATAAGGGCAGTATTATAGTAGTTATATTCTTGTACATAGGAGCAGTATTATAGTAGTTATATTCTTGTACATAGGGAGCAGTATTATAGTACTTATATTCTTGTACATAGGGGCAGTATTATAGTAGTTATATTCTTGTACATAGGGTGCAGTATTATAGTAGTTATATTCTTGTACATAGAGAGCAGTATTATAGTAGTTATATTCTTGTACATAGGGGGAAGTATAATAGTAGTTATATTCTTGTACATAGGGTGCAGTATTATAGTAGTTATATTCTTGTACATAGGGAGCAGTATTATAGTAGTTATATTCTTGTACATAGGGGGAAGTATAATAGTAGTTATATTCTTGTACATAGGGTGCAGTATTATAGTAGTTATATTCTTGTACATAGGGAGCAGTATTATACTAGTTATATTCTTGTACATAGGGGGAAGTATAATAGTAGTTATATTCTTGTACATAGGGTGCAGTATTATAGTAGTTATATTCTTGTACATAGGGGTAGTATTATAGTAGTTATATTCTTGTACATAGGGTGCAGTATTATAGTAGTTATATTCTTGTACTTAGGGAGCAGTATTATAGTAGTTATATTCTTGTACATAGGGTGCACTATTATAGTAGTTATATTCTTGTACATAGGGGGAAGTATAATAGTAGTTATATTCTTGTACATAGGGTGCAGTATTATAGTAGTTATATTCTTGTACATAGGGGTAGTAATAATAATAATAATAAATTTTATTTTTATAGCGCCGACATATTCCGCAGCACTTTACATTTCAGAGGGGATTTGTACAGACAATAGACATTACAGCATAGCAATAATCACATACAGTAGATAATAACAAATAACAAGAGGAGTGAGGGCCCTGCTCGCAAGCTTACAGTCTATGAGGAAAGAGGGAGACACGAAAGGTGGGTGGTAACAGTTGCCCTGATTGTATGGACCAGCCATAATGTTAAGTGTGTAACAGTACAGACACAGAGGGCTAATGGAGGCATAAAGCATGTGGGAACATGATGCTGGGAACCTGGTTATGGTAAAACTTTTGGCTCTGCCACACAGGGATAGGTTAGGTTAATGTGTTGAGGCGATAGGCCAGTCTGAATAAATGCATTTTCAGGGCACGCTTAAAATTGTGGGGATTGGGGACTAATCGTATTGACCTGGGAAGTGCATTCCAAAGAATTGGCGCGGCACGTGTAAAGTCTTGGAGACGGGAGTGGGAGGTTCTGACTATTGAGGATGCTAACCTCAGGTCATCAGCAGAACGGAGGGTGCGGGTAGGGTGGTATACTGAAACAAGGGAGGAGATGTAGGGTGGTGCTGAGCCATGGAGGGCTTTGTGGGTGAGGGTAATAAGTTTATACTGAATTCTGGAGTGGATGGGTAGCCAGTGTAATGACTGGCACAAGGTAGAGGCATCGGTGTAACGATTGGCGAGGAATATGATCCTGGCTGCAGCATTCAAGACAGATTGGAGAGGGGAGAGTTTGGTAAGAGGGAGACCGATTAGAAGAGAGTTACAATAGTCGAGACGAGAATGAATAAGAGAAACAGTAAGAGTTTTTGCAGAGTCAAAAGTAAGAAAAGGTCGAATTCTAGAAATGATTTTGAGGTGCAGATGACAAGAGCGAGCCAGTGATCGAATGTGGGGGGCAAAGGAAAGCTCGGAATCAAGTATGACCCCAAGACAGCGGGCATGTTGCTGGGGAGTAATAGTGGAACCACACACAGAAATAGCAACGTCGGGTATAGGTACATTAGTAGAGGGAGGAAACACCAGGAGTTCAGTCTTTGACAGGTTCAGTTTCAGATATAGTGAGGACATGATGTTAGACACAGCATTTAGACAATCGCCGGTGTTTTCTAGAAAGGCTGGCGTGATGTCAGGAGAAGAAGCGTATAATTGGGTGTCATCAGCATAGAGATGGTACTGGAAACCAAATCTACTGATTGTATGACCAATAGGGGCAGTGTACAAGGAGAAGAGGAGGGGGCCTAGAACCGATCCTTGAGGAACCCCAACAGTAAGGGGAAGGTGAGAGGAGGAGGAACCGGCAAAAGAAACAGTAAAGGAGCGGTCAGAGAGATAGGAGGAGAACCAGGAGAGAACGGTGTCCTTGAGGCCAATGGAACGGAGCATAGTGAGGAGGAGCTGATGATCCACAGTGTAGTAGCTATATTCTTGTACATAGGGGCAGTATTATAGTAGTTATATTCTTGTACATAGGGGTAGTATTATAGTAGCTATATTCTTGTACATAGGGTGCAGTATTATAGTAGTTATATTCTTGTACATAGGGGCAGTATTATAGTAGTTATATTCTTGTACATAGGGGGCAGTATTATAGTAGTTATATTCTTGTACATAGGAGCAGTATTATAGTAGCTATATTCTTGTACATAGGGAGCAGTATTATAGTAGTTATATTCTTGTACATAGGGGCAGTATTATAGTAGTTATATTCTTGTACATAGGGGGCAGTATTATAGTAGTTATATTCTTGTACATAGGGGGCAGTATTATAGTAGTTATATTCTTGTACATAGGGGGCAGTATTATAGTAATATTCTTGTATATAGGGGGCCGTATTATAGTAGTTATATTCCTGTATGTCACGGGGTCCTTCTCTGATATCACACAATCAACAGAGCAAGCGAAGAGTGAACAATTCCAAGACCTTTATTCAGGCAAAAATACGAAAAGGTCCATATTCAGTCCACCACACAAAGGATAAGATAGTCCAGAATAAGAATGCAGTCCAGTATCAGGATAAAATGTCCAGGGAAATGAGATTCCAAAACACTCTAGCACCAGAGGATAAAAATGGGTCCTTCTCTCTGAAATGCAGCCTTTTCACCATCTTGTCTCTACCGGAACTGACTCGTCCAGCTGCCGTTCTTCCCCCCACCCCCTTCCTTGTCCAGGGGTAGTCAAACAAGTTACCTCCCAGAGGAGAACAAAAGGCCTTAGGGATTAATGCACTACAGGGGGTCATCAAGAGACAGATAAAGTGAGGCTGTAGACTTGCAATGTAATAAGAAAAACACTATGAAAATAACTGGAATTTCTAAAAATAGGAATATACAAAAAATGACATCCACATAACATATCACACCATCACAACCTCCCCCCTCATAATAAGTGAGCACGCCATGAGATCTACACAGACCTCTGGCCTGCTCACTTTAGTCCACATTGCTCAGTCATTTATAGTTCCTTGTACAGTGGCAGGGGTAGGTCGGCCTGGGGAGGCTATGGTTCTTCTTGTCGAGGCAGTCCATCGGCGTTCTGGTGTTGGCTTCCCCGCTTGTATTGGATGGAGAAGCTGTAGGGTTGTAAGGACAAGCTCCACCGCAGCAATCTTCCATTGTCCCCTGATACGCGATTCAGCCATGTGAGGGGGTTGTGGTCTGTAACAATTGTAAAGTCTCTGCCATACAAGTAGGGCTGCAATTTTTTTAGCGCCCATACGATGGCAAGGCACTCCTTTTCAATAGTGGCATAGGCAACTTCCCGATCCAGTAGTTTCCGACTGGCAAAAGCAACAGCATGTTCTTCTCCGGCGGCGTTCACTTGGCCAAGTACTGCCCCAATCCCAAAGGTGGATGCATCTGTCTGCACGAGGAACCTGCGTTTATAATCCGGGGCAGCCAAGACAGGAGCAGTGACGAGGGCAGTCTTTAACGCTGAAAAGGCATCCTCGCATGCCGTCGTCCACGTCACATTCCTAGGCATGTTCTTGCGGGTCAGGTCGGTTAGGGGCTTGGCCAAGGTGCTGAAGTTAGAAACAAATTTGCGATAGTAACCAGCAGTTCCTAAAAATGCAAGTACCTGCTTTTTAGTCTGGGGTCTACACCAGTTACTAATGGCTTCCACCTTGGCAGGCTCAGGCCTAAGTGTCCCACCCCCTACTCTATGCCCGAGGTACTGCACCTCAGCCATCCCTATTTGGCACTTATCAGGGTGAATGGTCAGTCCTGCGGTAAGGATACAGTCCAGCACTATGCCCAAGTGTTTAAGATGTTCCTCCCAGGTTGTGCTAAAAATGGCGATGTCGTCTAAGTAAGCACAGGCAAAGTCCTGACATTGTTGTAACAGTTGATCCACAAGTCTCTGGAAAGTAGCGGGGGCAGTTTTCATCCCAAAGGGCATTCCCAGGAACTCATAAAGCCCAAATGGAGTAATGAAGGCTGAGCGCTCCCGAGCGTCCTCCGTTAGGGGTATCTGCCAGTACCCCTTGCTCAAGTCTAACGTGGTCACAAATTGGGCACTGGCCAGACGATCCAATAGATCATCAATCCTGGGCATGGGATAAGCATCACTCTTGGTGGCATCATTTAGTCGTCTGTAATCAGCGCAGAATCGTGTTGTACCATCCTTCTTGGGGACCAGGACGACAGGAGAGGCCCAAGAACTGTGAGATGGCTGAATAACTCCCAGCTGTTTCATCTCCTCCAGTTTGTTCTTTATCATGCCTTGAAGAGTCTCTGGAACCCGGTAGGCAGCCTGCTGGATGGGACATTGTCCGGGGGTTTCCACATGGTGACTGGTGAGAGTAGTCTTCCCCGGCTTTGAGGAGAAAGCAGCAGCCCTCGGCCTTAGTACGGCGACAATATCGTCCTTTTGTATATCCGATAAATGGGAGCCCAGGGGCACTTGTTCCAGTGATCCTCCCGCTTGGGCAAACTGGAGGAGATCTGGGAGATACTCGTCGTCGGCGGTATCACTAGGGGGGTGGCAGACAGCTAGAACAGGCAGAGATCGGTCGTGGTAGTCTTTCAGCATGTTAATGTGGACGATTTTCTGTCGTCGACCACTAGAGTCCAGGGCAATAACATAGTGTCATTAATTTTCTTGACAACCTGATAAGGGCCTTCCCATACTGCTTGAAGCTTGTTGGCAGGGGAAGCAGTAATCATGAGCACTTGCTGTCCTTCCATAAATTCCCGGTTCCTGGCATTACGGTCATACCAGGTTTTTTGTCTGGACTGGGCCATTCGCTGATGTTCTTTAGCGAAGGTAGCTAGCTGGGCGAGACGGTCTCTGAGCTCTACAACATAGGGAACGATGGGCATTCCGGTATCTGAGATGTCTCCCTCCAAATGTTCTTTCAGAAGAGTGAGAGGCCCACGGACCTTCCGGCTAAACAGTAGTTCGAAGGGAGAGAACCCTGTGGACTCTTGGGGAACCTCCCGATAGCCGAAGAGGAGATGTTTCAGGTACTTTTCCCAGTCTTTCTCAACGTCAACAAAAGCCCTCAGCATATTTTTTAGGGTTCCATTAAAGCGTTCACATAGTCCGTTGGTCTGCGGGTGGTATGGGGTGGTGCGAATGGCTCGAACACCACAGGTATGCCATAGGGACTGGACCAGATCTGACGTGAACTGAGTGCCTTGATCTGACAATATTTCACTAGGAAATCCTACCCGGGTAAAGATGGTAACAAGGGCCTCGGCTACCTTTACTGCTGTAATACTGGACAGGGCCACAGCTTCAGGATACCTAGTGGCATAGTCCACCACGGTCAGGATATATTTTTTCCCTGACCTGCTGGGGTGGGCCAGAGGACCTATGATGTCGACGGCTACACGTTGAAATGGTTCCTCAATTATGGGCAGGGATTGCAGGGGTACCTTATGTCGAGCTCCTGGATGCCGCATTCGCTGGCACACATCACAGGTGCGGCAATAATGGGCTACCGACTGCGAGACGCCCGGCCAGTAAAAACTTTGGGTGAGTCTCTTTTCAGTCCTTTTTCTCCCTTGATGCCCAGCCAAGGGGATGTCATGGGCCAGTTGAAGTAGCTGTGCCCTGTACTTCTGAGGGACAATGAGTATTGGCACTGTAACTCCCCAATGTCGTTCCCAAGGAGGATATCTGCAGGAAGTCCTCCCATAACTCCAATCCAACAGTTTTTCTCCACAACCATAATCCAAACGCACAGAAGCTCGCTCTATATATTTGCGGGCACCGCCCGCCAGGACAATGGGAATTCCCGGACCCTGGTAAATTGCCTCGGGTCGAACCACACGGGGGTCAGCGATAGTCAAGAATGCCCCCGTGTCTCTAAATCCTGACACTTTGTATCCATCAATAAAGACATCCTGCAGGTGGCGCTGCCGTTGCTCTGAGTAGCTAAAGGACAGAGGCCGGAGTCCGTACACTCCAGGAGGGGTATCTATGGTGCAGTGGTCGGTGGTCCACTCTGGTGGGGGTGGTGGTAGCTCTTCCTCAGGTGCGGTGGAATGTACAAGATGCACTGGACGAGGTGGGGACAGCCTGGAGGGACAGCCAGACTGCAAATGTCCAGGTTGCCCACACCCATAACACCTCCTCTCTGTGATACCCCCAGGTCGTGGTCGGAACTGTGGGGCCTAGGATTGTGAGCCGTGATTGTCATCGGCTTGCGACTAGGTGGAAGGGCAGATATAATTGGAGGGGGATGGGGCGCGGGAGCAGGCCGTGGTTCATTGTCCAGAAGCCTCCTCCATTGCGGCCGGATAGTAAGGGCTTCATCGGCCAGGGCTGCAGCTCTATCCACGGTACACGGCGTGCGCTCCCGGACCCATTACCATACCTCTGCAGGGCACTTGGCAAGAAATTGTTCTATAAGGAACGCCTGTATAACATCTTCCACAGTAAAGGCGTTTTCTGCTTCCAGCCATCTCCGACATGCCTCGGACATCTTATGTGCATACATGCTAAACGATCCCCCCTTGGTGCATGGGAGGTCTCGGAACTTGGCCCTATATGAGTCTGGGGTGATAGCATGGTAATCCAGGATAGTCCGCTTTACAATGTTATAATCCCGATTCCGCAGTGCATCAATGGTTCGGTAAGCCTCCGCCAAGCTTCCGTTCAGGAGCCCTACTAACAAACGCATCCAGCTAGAGTGGGGCACCTCCATCACAGCACACTGCTGCTCAAAGTCTTTGAAGAACCCCTCCACATCTCCAGAAGCCTCATCAAATGGCTTAAACTCTGTCCGGGTGATCCGTACAGGCTCCCGGATTGTTGGGGTTACACTCCACATTGCATTACTCCCTTTTTAAAGCTCCATTGCTTCCTGTCTCCGCTGTGCCCGGCGGGCAGCCTCCTCCTTGTACTCCTGAGAGACGCCGGGGCCCAGAACGGCCATCTCTTCTTCATACCACACCAACCACTGGCTTTTCTGGAAGGGGATCCCGGTCTCCAGTGCTCGTCCTTCAGACATCTGGGAGGAGGTGGCCGGGCTAGTGCCCACCAGTAGATCGATTAAGGCCTCTTTAGTCAGTCCCTGGTAGTTCAGGCCCAGGTCTCTGGCTCTCTGCTGTAAACTGCATACAGTCCAATTTCTGTACTCACTCTGTGGGTGGTTCTCCATTGGGTGACGCTCTGTTGATCCCACTGCTGCCACCAGTTGTCACGGGGTCCTTCTCTGGTATCACACAATCAACAGAGCAAGCGAAGAGTGAACAATTCCAAGACCTTTATTCAGGCAAAAATACGAAAAGGTCCATATTCAGTCCACCACACAAAGGATAAGATAGTCCAGAATAAGAATGCAGTCCAGTATCAGGATAAAATGTCCAGGGAAACGAGATTCCACAACTCTAGCACCAGAGGATAAAAATGGGTCCTTCTCTCTGAAATGCAGCCTTTTCACCATCATGTCTATACCGGAACTGACTGGTCCAGCTGCCGTTCTTCCCCCACCCCTTCCTTGTCCAGGGGTAGTCCAACAAGTTGCCTCCCAGAGGAGAACAAAAGGCCTTAGGGATTAATGCACTACAAGGGGTCATCAAGAGACAGATACAGTGAGGCTGTAGACTTACAATGTAATAAGAAAAACACTATGAAAATAACTGGAATTGTTAAAAATAGGAATATACAAAAAATGACATCCACATAACACATCACACCATCACACTGTACATAGGATCAGTATTATAGTAGTTATATTCCTGTACATAGGGCGCAGTATTATAGTAGTTATATTCTTGTACATAGGAGCAGTATTATAGTAGTTATATTCTTGTACATAGGGGCAGTATTATAGTAGTTATATTCTTGTACATAGGGGCCGTATTATAGTAGTTATATTCTTGTACATAGGGGCAGTATTATAGTAGTTATATTCTTGTATATAGGGGGCAGTATTATAGTAGTTATATTCTTGTACTTAGGGGCAGTATTATTGTAGTTATATTCTTGTACATAGAAGCAGTATTATAGTAGTTATATTCTTGTACTTAGGGGCAGTATTATAGTAGTTATATTCTTGTACATAGGGGCAGTATTATAGTAGTTATAGTCTTGTACATAGGGGCAGTATTATAGTAGTTATATTCTTGTACATAGGGGCAGTATTATAGTAGTTATATTCTTGGACATAGGAGCAGTATTATAGTAGTTATATTCTTGTACATAGGAGCAGTATTATAGTAGTTATATTCTTGTACATAGGAGCAGTATTATAGTAGTTATATTCTTGTACATAGAAGCAGTATTATAGTAGATATATTCTTGTACATAGAAGCAGTATTATAGTAGTTATATTCTTGTACATAGGGGGCAGTATTATAGTAGTTATATTCTTGTACATAGGGGCAGTATTATAGTAGTTATATTCTTGTACATAGGGGCAGTATTATAGTAGTTATATTCTTGTACATAGGAGCAGTATTATAGTAGTTATATTCTTGTACATAGGAGCAGTATTATAGTAGATATATTCTTGTACATAGAAGCAGTATTATAGTAGTTATATTCTTGTACATAGGAGCAGTATTATAGTAGATATATTCTTGTACATAGGGGCAGTATTATAGTAGTTATTTTCTTGTACATAGGAGGCAGTATTATAGTAGTTATATTCTTGTATATAGGGGGCAGTATTATAGTAGTTATATTCTTGTACATAGGAGCAGTATTATAGTAGTTATATTCTTGTACATAGGGGGCAGTATTATAGCAGTTATATTCTTGTACATAGGGGACAGTATTATAGTAGTTATATTCTTGTACATAGGAGCAGTATTATAGTAGTTATATTCTTGTATATAGGAGCAGTATTATAGTAGTTATATTCTTGTACATAGGGGGCAGTATTATAGTAGTTATATTCTTGTACATAGGGGACAGTATTATAGTAGTTATATTCTTGTACATAGGAGCAGTATTATAGTAGTTATATTCTTGTATATAGGAGCAGTATTATAGTAGTTATATTCTTGTACATAGAGGGCAGTATTATAGTAGTTATATTCTTGTATATAGGGGGCAGTATTATAGTAGTTATATTCTTGTACATAGAGGGCAGTATTATAGTAGTTATATTCTTGTACATAGGGGGCAGTATTATAGTAGTTATATTCTTGTATATAGGAGCAGTATTATAGTAGTTATATTCTTGTACATAGAGGGCAGTATTATAGTAGTTATATTCTTGTACATAGGGGACAGTATTATAGTAGTTATATTCTTGTACATAGGAGCAGTATTATAGTAGTTATATTCTTGTATATAGGAGCAGTATTATAGTAGTTATATTCTTGTACATAGAGGGCAGTATTATAGTAGTTATATTCTTGTATATAGGGGGCAGTATTATAGTAGTTATATTCTTGTACATAGAGGGCAGTATTATAGTAGTTATATTCTTGTACATAGGGGGCAGTATTATAGTAGTTATATTCTTGTATATAGGAGCAGTATTATAGTAGTTATATTCTTGTACATAGAGGGCAGTATTATAGTAGTTATATTCTTGTATATAGGAGCAGTATTATAGTAGTTATATTCTTGTATATAGGGGGCAGTATTATAGTAGTTATATTCTTGTACATAGGAGCAGTATTATAGTAGTTATATTCTTGTATATAGGAGCAGTATTATAGTAGTTATATTCTTGTACATAGAGGGCAGTATTATAGTAGTTATATTCTTGTATATAGGAGCAGTATTATAGTAGTTATATTCTTGTACATAGAGGGCAGTATTATAGTAGTTATATTCTTGTACATAGGGGGCAGTATTATAGTAGTTATATTCTTGTATATAGGAGCAGTATTATAGTAGTTATATTCTTGTACATAGAGGGCAGTATTATAGTAGTTATATTCTTGTATATAGGAGCAGTATTATAGTAGCTATATTCTTGTATATAGGGGGCAGTATTATAGTAGTTATATTCTTGTACATAGGAGCAGTATTATAGTAGTTATATTCTTGTACATAGGGGGCAGTATTATAGTAGTTATATTCTTGTACATAGGGGACAGTATTATAGTAGTTATATTCTTGTACATGGGAGCAGTATTATAGTAGTTATATTCTTGTTCATAGGGGCAGTATTATAGTAGTTATATTCTTGTACATAAGGGGCAGTATTATAGTAGTTATATTCTTGTACATAGGGGACAGTATTATAGTAGTTATATTCTTGTACATGGGAGCAGTATTATAGTAGTTATATTCTTGTTCATAGGGGCAGTATTATAGTAGTTATATTCTTGTACATAGGATCAGTATTATAGTAGTTATATTCTTGTACATAGGGGCAGTATTATAGTAGTTATATTCTTGTACATAGGGGGCAGTATTATAGTAGTTATATTCTTGTACATAGGGGGCAGTATTATAGTAGTTATATTCTTGTACATAGGGGGCAGTATTATAGTAGTTATATTCTTGTACATAGGGGGCAGTATTATAGTAGTTATATTCTTGTACATAGGAGCAGTATTATAGTAGTTATATTCTTGTATATAGGAGCAGTATTATAGTAGTTATATTCTTGTACATAGAGGGCAGTATTATAGTAGTTATATTCTTGTATATAGGGGGCAGTATTATAGTAGTTATATTCTTGTACATAGAGGGCAGTATTATAGTAGTTATATTCTTGTACATAGGGGGCAGTATTATAGTAGTTATATTCTTGTATATAGGAGCAGTATTATAGTAGTTATATTCTTGTACATAGAGGGCAGTATTATAGTAGTTATATTCTTGTATATAGGAGCAGTATTATAGTAGTTATATTCTTGTATATAGGAGCAGTATTATAGTAGTTATATTCTTGTACATAGAGGGCAGTATTATAGTAGTTATATTCTTGTATATAGGAGCAGTATTATAGTAGTTATATTCTTGTACATAGAGGGCAGTATTATAGTAGTTATATTCTTGTACATAGGGGGCAGTATTATAGTAGTTATATTCTTGTATATAGGAGCAGTATTATAGTAGTTATATTCTTGTACATAGAGGGCAGTATTATAGTAGTTATATTCTTGTATATAGGAGCAGTATTATAGTAGCTATATTCTTGTATATAGGGGGCAGTATTATAGTAGCTATATTCTTGTATATAGGGGGCAGTATTATAGTAGTTATATTCTTGTACATAGGAGCAGTATTATAGTAGTTATATTCTTGTACATAGGGGGCAGTATTATAGTAGTTATATTCTTGTACATAGGGGACAGTATTATAGTAGTTATATTCTTGTACATGGGAGCAGTATTATAGTAGTTATATTCTTGTTCATAGGGGCAGTATTATAGTAGTTATATTCTTGTACATAAGGGGCAGTATTATAGTAGTTATATTCTTGTACATAGGGGACAGTATTATAATAGTTATATTCTTGTACATGGGAGCAGTATTATAGTAGTTATATTCTTGTTCATAGGGGCAGTATTATAGTAGTTATATTCTTGTACATAGGAGCAGTATTATAGTAGTTATATTCTTGTATATAGGAGCAGTATTATAGTAGTTATATTCTTGTATATAGGAGCAGTATTATAGTAGTTATATTCTTGTACATAGGAGCAGTATTATAGTAGTTATATTCTTGTATATAGGAGCAGTATTATAGTAGTTATATTCTTGTACATAGAGGGCAGTATTATAGTAGTTATATTCTTGTATATAGGGGGCAGTATTATAGTAGTTATATTCTTGTACATAGAGGGCAGTATTATAGTAGTTATATTCTTGTACATAGGGGGCAGTATTATAGTAGTTATATTCTTGTATATAGGAGCAGTATTATAGTAGTTATATTCTTGTACATAGAGGGCAGTATTATAGTAGTTATATTCTTGTACATAGGGGACAGTATTATAGTAGTTATATTCTTGTACATAGGAGCAGTATTATAGTAGTTATATTCTTGTATATAGGAGCAGTATTATAGTAGTTATATTCTTGTACATAGAGGGCAGTATTATAGTAGTTATATTCTTGTATATAGGGGGCAGTATTATAGTAGTTATATTCTTGTACATAGAGGGCAGTATTATAGTAGTTATATTCTTGTACATAGGGGGCAGTATTATAGTAGTTATATTCTTGTATATAGGAGCAGTATTATAGTAGTTATATTCTTGTACATAGAGGGCAGTATTATAGTAGTTATATTCTTGTATATAGGAGCAGTATTATAGTAGTTATATTCTTGTATATAGGAGCAGTATTATAGTAGTTATATTCTTGTACATAGAGGGCAGTATTATAGTAGTTATATTCTTGTATATAGGAGCAGTATTATAGTAGTTATATTCTTGTACATAGAGGGCAGTATTATAGTAGTTATATTCTTGTACATAGGGGGCAGTATTATAGTAGTTATATTCTTGTATATAGGAGCAGTATTATAGTAGTTATATTCTTGTACATAGAGGGCAGTATTATAGTAGTTATATTCTTGTATATAGGAGCAGTATTATAGTAGCTATATTCTTGTATATAGGGGGCAGTATTATAGTAGCTATATTCTTGTATATAGGGGGCAGTATTATAGTAGTTATATTCTTGTACATAGGAGCAGTATTATAGTAGTTATATTCTTGTACATAGGGGGCAGTATTATAGTAGTTATATTCTTGTACATAGGGGACAGTATTATAGTAGTTATATTCTTGTACATGGGAGCAGTATTATAGTAGTTATATTCTTGTTCATAGGGGCAGTATTATAGTAGTTATATTCTTGTACATAAGGGGCAGTATTATAGTAGTTATATTCTTGTACATAGGGGACAGTATTATAATAGTTATATTCTTGTACATGGGAGCAGTATTATAGTAGTTATATTCTTGTTCATAGGGGCAGTATTATAGTAGTTATATTCTTGTACATAGGATCAGTATTATAGTAGTTATATTCTTGTACATAGGGGCAGTATTATAGTAGTTATATTCTTGTACATAGGGGGCAGTATTATAGTAGTTATATTCTTGTACATAGGGGGCAGTATTATAGTAGTTATATTCTTGTACATAGGGGGCAGTATTATAGTAGTTATATTCTTGTACATAGGGGGCAGTATTATAGTAGTTATATTCTTGTACATAGGGGGCAGTATTATAGTAGTTATATTCTTGTACATAGGGGGCAGTATTATAGTAGATATATTCTTGTACATAGAACCAGTATTATAGTAGTTATATTCTTGTACATAGGGGCAGTATGCCAACTCGGGCGCGGGGCAGTTCTTGGGGGCTGCTGTGTTGGGGGGGTTGTGGGGGTCTGCCGTGTTGGGGGGTTGACGCTCTGTTGTGGGGGGGGGGGCGGGGGGCTGGTCGCTGGTACAGCTGGTGGGGGGGGGAGCAGGGCGCCGGTGCCTATGCGAGGGAATGGGGGCAGAATGCTTAGGCCTGCTGTATGTATGAGGGGCGCTGCATGATGCCTGTGCATTGGGGGGGAGTCTTGCGTTATGAGGGCACGCAGCAGTGGGTTCCTTCCCTGTGGTTGGGGGTCTGTTACCCCCCAGTCGCCGCCATGGTCTGCGGAGACTTTGGGAGTAATGTCAGCTATTAGCCCCTCACATCCTGGCTGGAGGCTGGTGATTTTGGCGTGTAATGCTCAGTGATGTCATTGTGGGGGGTGCTGACAACCCGTCACACACACCGGCAGGCTGGTTGTCGGCAGGAGAGGCAGTGCTGGGTATCGGGCCGTCTCGGGCGCTCTCGGCTTTGTGGCTGCAGGTAAGATGTGGTCAGAGTCGCAGTAACGGCCGTCGTGTTATCTGCAGGATGGCATCCGATAATTCTGTGCCCCCCGGATGAGCCCCCGCTCCAGTGCTATCCGGGGGGGCCGCTCTCCGGGCACTCGGTACATGTTGTCAGTGTCCTCTAGGGGCAGCACCGTCTCTGGAGCGCGTATGATGGGGGCAGCACCGTCTCTGGAGCGCGTATGATGGGGGTAGTAACGTCTATGGAGCGCGTATGATGGGGGTAGTAGTACCTTGTGTGTAACCTCCTTTCCCAGGTCTCTGCTCCTTCTTGTTTTCCTCCTGGGGGTCTCTGCTGAAGAGCCGCCCCCCGTGGCCCCGGCCGTGGACGCATGGACGGACTTCTGGCTGCTGCGCTTTCTGGTGAATATCGCCGGTTACGGCACCATCCTGATCCCCGGCTTCCTGCTCATACACTACTTCAAGCGGCACAACTACCTGGAGACGGGTGAGTGCCGCTACCAGCCGATCCGCCGTGTGCGGCCACAGATGGGGCCTGGCTTCATGTTGCCCCCAGTTTTCAGGTCCTGACCTCAGTGGTCCTCACATTTGTCTCCTGTTTGGCGCAGGTCGAGGTATCTGTTTTCCTGTGGTGAAGTCTTGTGTATTTGGACACGAGTTGAAGTCGCTGGCAGCAGATGAGCCATCATCCAGCGCCCGGGTAGATGTGGACCCCTCCACCACACAGCAAGCCTTCAAACTGCTCTTCTGTGCCGCCGGCCTCCAGGTGAGAGGCCACAAGTGTCCTCTAATGTCCATGGGCAGACATAAAGGAGAGGCCCGACGGTGCCAGCACTGACCACGATGGGATGTAGCCGCTGCTCCAGTGTCCAGGCCGCGTCTTCTACACCCAGGCATTATCAGGACGTGCCGATGATTCATATTGTGGGGAGTGTCTGTGTGCCTGCGTCTCATCAGTCACCTCACCGGGGGGCTTCTCTCATCTCTGTCCTCCGGGCCCGCTCGGCCATCCCCGTATTTCTCAGTACTCGCCCCCCACTTTCTCAGTACTCGCTCTTCGCCTTCTTCACCGACCTCGCTCGTCCTCCCCCCTACTCCTGCCTTGCTCGCCCGGCCTCCCCTCCTTCTCCGGCCTCACTCGTTCTCCTCTCCTTGTCCTCCCCTCCTTCTCTGGCCTCGCTCGTCCTCCCCTTCTTCATCACAGACCTCGCTCGTCCACCCCTCCTCATCCTCCTTTTCCACCGGCCTTGCTCGTCTTCCCCTCTTCCTCCTCCTTATCCTCCACCGGCCTCGCTTGTCTTCTCCTCCTCCGGCCTCACTCGTCCTCCACCGACCTTGCTCGTCTTCCCCTCCTTCTCATCCTCCTACTCCGGCCTTGCTCGTCCTCCCCTCCTTCTAATCTTCCTCTTCTGGCCTCGCTCGTCCTCCCCTCCTCCACCGACCTTGCTCGTCCTCCCCTCTTCCACCGACATTGCTCATCTTCCCCTCCTCATCCTCCTACTCTGGCCTTGCTCATCCTCTCCTCTTTCTCCTCATCCTCCACTGGCCTCGCTCGTCTTCTTCTCCTCCGGCCTCGCTCGTATTCTTCGGCCTCGCTCGTCCTCCCCTCCTTCTCTTCCTCCGGCCTCGCTCGTCCTCCCTTCCTTCTCCTCCTCCGGTCTCGCTCGTCCTCTCCTTCCTTCTCCTCCTCCGGTCTCGCTCGTCCTCTCCTTCCTTCTCCTCCTCCGGTCTCGCTCGTCCTCTCCTTCCTTCTCCTCCTCCGGTCTCGCTCGTCCTCTCCTTCCTTCTCCTCCTCCGGTCTCGCTCGTCCTCTCCTTCCTTCTCCTCCTCCGGTCTCGCTCGTCCTCTCCTTCCTTCTCCTCCTCCGGTCTCGCTCGTCCTCTCCTTCCTTCTCCTCCTCCGGTCTCGCTCGTCCTCTCCTTCCTTCTCCTCCTCCGGTCTCGCTCGTCCTCTCCTTCCTTCTCCTCCTCCGGTCTCGCTCGTCCTCTCCTTCCTTCTCCTCCTCCGGTCTCGCTCGTCCTCTCCTTCCTTCTCCTCCTCCGGTCTCGCTCGTCCTCTCCTTCCTTCTCCTCCTCCGGTCTCGCTCGTCCTCTCCTTCCTTCTCCTCCTCCGGTCTCGCTCGTCCTCTCCTTCCTTCTCCTCCTCCGGTCTCGCTCGTCCTCTCCTTCCTTCTCCTCCTCCACCGGCTTCGCTTGTCCTCTCCTCCACCGGCTCGCTCCACCCATCCTCTGGGCTCGCTCGACTCTCCCTTCCATCCCCCCTCCTTAACAATCACTTGACCTTCCTCGGGGCCTCGTTTGACCTTCCTCGGGACCTCTTCTCCGGACTTGCCTGTTTTTTGGAATCATTTCTCCCTCGCCCCATTGTGATCTTGCTTCTCTGTGTCTCCGCAGATCTCGTACCTGACTTGGGGTGTCTTACAAGAGCGGGTGATGACTCGGACGTACTCCTCCTCCGAACCCGGGTCTCCAGGGGAGAAGTTCAGAGACTCTCAGTTCTTGGTGTTCATGAACCGTATCCTGGCTCTGACTGTGGCCGGCATGTACTGCGCCCTCACCAAGCAACCGCGCCATGGGGCACCCATGTACAAGTACTCGTTTGCTTCCCTCTCCAACATCCTGAGCAGCTGGTGTCAGTACGAAGCGCTGAAGTTCATCAGTTTTCCCACGCAGGTCCTGGCCAAGGCCTCCAAGGTCATCCCCGTCATGCTGATGGGAAAGCTTGTCTCCCACAAGAGCTACGAGTACTGGGAGTATTTCACCGCCGTCCTCATCTCCGTGGGGGTCAGCATGTTCTTACTGTCTAACGGGGGCGGTCACCGCTCTTCGGGGGTCACCACCTTTTCAGGGGTGGTCATCTTGGCAGGGTACATCGTGTTCGACAGTTTCACCTCCAACTGGCAGGACTCTCTCTTCAAGTACAAGATGTCTTCTGTGCAGATGATGTTCGGGGTGAACCTCTTCTCCTGCCTCTTCACTGTCTTCTCTCTGCTGGAACAGGGGGGTCTGCAAGATGCCATCCGCTTCATGTCGCGACACCCAGACTTTGCGTTCCACGCGGCTCTCCTGTCCGTGTGCTCGGCGTTCGGCCAGCTCTTCATATTCTACACCATAAACAAGTTTGGGGCGGCCATCTTCACCATCATCATGACTCTGCGCCAGGCGCTGGCCATCCTGCTGTCCTGCTTGCTCTACGGTCACCCGGTCACCCCAGTGGGGGCAGTCGGTGTGGCAGTGGTTTTTCTTGCCTTATTCCTCCGTGTCTATGCCCGGGGCAGGATAAAGATGAAGGGGAAGAAGGCAGCAGAAACTGCGGTGATACAGAAGGTGTGATGGGGATGTGACCATTGGTGCGTCGTAAAATGGAGACTTGTGTCTGGCGGACCTCCGGGAGCGCCGCCTGTGGACTCTATGCTGTCTCCTGGGAGCATGGCGGCTGCAGGGTGGATCCGGCCGCTGTCTCCCACAGGGGCAGAAGCTGAGCGCAGCTCTGAAGGAGGAACTTATTTTTTTTTTTTTTTTTTATTTGTATCTTGGACTGGAACCTTCTCATTCTTATTAAACAAAATATTTACATTTTCTGCAGATTTAATTTCAACCAAAAAAATTACAAAACTAGTAAATTGTGTAAACGGCAAAAGATTCCAGCTCTGGAGGTCTGAATGTAACGTACTCCCCGAGGGCGATAATAGTGTGACCGAACTGAAGGCGCCAAGAAGCTCAAAGTAAGGTAAATGCTCACAATGCGCTGTATAGCTAGAGCTCGGCGGTGCCGTTACCGAGGATGCCGCTTATCCGTCACCAGAGCTCAGCGGTGCCATCACCGAGGATGCCGCTTATCCGTCACCAGAGCTCAGCGCTGCCATCACCGAGGATGCCGCCTATATGTCACCAGAGCTCAGTGGTGCCATCACCGAGGATGCCGCTTATCCGTCACCAGAGCTCAGCGCTGCCATCACCGAGGATGCCGCCTATATGTCACCAGAGCTCAGTGGTGCCATCACCGAGGATGCCGCTTATCCGTCACCAGAGCTCAGCGCTGCCATCACCGAGGATGCCGCCTATATGTCACCAGAGCTCAGTGGTGCCATCACCGAGGATGCCGCTTATCCGTCACCAGAGCTCAGCGGTGCCATCACCGAGGATGCCGCTTATCCGTCGCCAGAGCTCAGCGGTGCCATCACCGAGGATGCCGCTTATCCGTCGCCAGAGCTCAGCGGTGCCATCACCGAGGATGCCGCTTATCCGTCACCAGAGCTCAGCGGTGCCATCACCGAGAATGCCGCTTATCCATCACCAGAGCTCGGCAGTGTCATCACCGAGGATGCCGCTTACCCGTCACCAGAGCTCAGCGGTGCCATCACCGAGGATGCCGCTTATCCGTCACCGGAGCTCGGCGGTGCCATCACCGAGGATGCCGCTTATCCATCACCAGAGCTCGGCGGTGCCATCACCGAGGATGCCGCTTATCCATCACCAGAGCTCGGCAGTGTCATCACCGAGGATGCCGCTTATCCATCACCAGAGCTCGGCGGTGCCATCACCGAGGATGCCGCTTATCCATCACCAGAGCTCGGCAGTGTCATCACCGAGGATGCCGCTTATCCGGCACCAGAGCTCGACGCTGCCATCACCGAGGATGCCGCTTATCCATCACCAGAGCTCGGCAGTGTCATCACCGAGGATGCCGCTTATCCGGCACCAGAGCTCGGCAGTGTCATCACCGAGGATGCCGCTTATCCGTCGCCAGAGCTCAGCGGTGCCATCACCGAGGATGCCGCTTATCCTTCACCAGAGCTCGGCGCTGCCATCACCGAGGATGCCGCTTATCCATCACCAGAGCTCGGCAGTGTCATCACCGAGGATGCCGCTTATCCGGCACCAGAGCTCGGCAGTGTCATCACCGAGGATGCCGCTTATCCGTCGCCAGAGCTCAGCGGTGCCATCACCGAGGATGCCGCTTATCCGTCACCAGAGCTCAGCGGTGCCATCACCGAGGATGCCGCTTATCCGTCGCCAGAGCTCAGCGGTGCCATCACCGAGGATGCCGCTTATCCGTCACCAGAGCTCGGCAGTGTCATCACCGAGGATGCCGCTTATCCGTCACCAGAGCTCGGCGCTGCCATCACCGAGCATGCCGCTTATCCATCACCAGAGCTCGGCAGTGTCATCACCGAGGATGCCGCTTATCCGGCACCAGAGCTCGGCGCTGCCATCACCGAGGATGCCGCTTATCCATCGCCAGAGCTCGGCAGTGTCATCACCGAGGATGCCGCTTATCCGTCACCAGAGCTCGGCGGTGCCATCACCGAGGATGCCGCTTATCCATCACCAGAGCTCGGCAGTGTCATCACCGAGGATGCCGCTTATCCATCACCAGAGCTCGGCGGTGCCATCACCGAGGATGCCGCTTATCCATCACCAGAGCTCGGCAGTGTCATCACCGAGGATGCCGCTTATCCGTCACCAGAGCTCGGCGGTGCCATCACCGAGGATGCCGCTTATCCGTCACCAGAGCTCGGCAGTGTCATCACAGAGGATGCCGCTTATCCGTCACCAGAGCTCGGCAGTGTCATCACCGAGGATGCCGCTTATCCATCACCAGAGCTCGGCGGTGCCGTCACAGAGAACGACGCCTATCCGTCACCAGAGCTCGGCAGTGTCATCACCGAGGATGCCGCTTATCCATCACCAGAGCTCGGCAGTGTCATCACCAAGGATGCCGCTTATCCGGCACCAGAGCTCGGCGCTGCCATCACCGAGGATGCCGCTTATCCATCACCAGAGCTCGGCAGTGTCATCACCGAGGATGCCGCTTATCCGGCACCAGAGCTCGACGCTGCCATCACCGAGGATGCCGCTTATCCATCACCAGAGCTCGGCAGTGTCATCACCGAGGATGCCGCTTATCCGGCACCAGAGCTCGACGCTGCCATCACCGAGGATGCCGCTTATCCATCACCAGAGCTCGGCAGTGTCATCACCGAGGATGCCGCTTATCCGGCACCAGAGCTCGGCGCTGCCATCACCGAGGATGCCGCTTATCCATCACCAGAGCTCGGCAGTGTCATCACCGAGGATGCCGCTTATCCGGCACCAGAGCTCGGCAGTGTCATCACTGAGGATGCCGCTTATCCGTCGCCAGAGCTCAGCGGTGCCATCACCGAGGATGCCGCTTATCCGTCACCAGAGCTCAGCGGTGCCATCACCGAGGATGCCGCTTATCCGTCGCCAGAGCTCAGCGGTGCCATCACCGAGGATGCCGCTTATCCGTCACCAGAGCTCGGCAGTGTCATCACCGAGGATGCCGCTTATCCGTCACCAGAGCTCGGCGCTGCCATCACCGAGGATGCCGCTTATCCATCACCAGAGCTCGGCAGTGTCATCACCGAGGATGCCGCTTATCCGTCACCAGAGCTCGGCGCTGCTGTCACCGAGGATGCCGCTTATCCGTCACCAGAGCTCGGCGCTGCCATCACCGAGGATGCCGCTTATCCATCACCAGAGCTCAGCGCTGCCATCACCGAGGATGCCGCTTATCCATCACCAGAGCTCGGCGGTGCCGTCACAGAGAACGACGCCTATCCGTCACCAGAGCTGTGCGGTGACACCAGAGCCATGTCTCGGGCGCGGTCTGGCTCTGTGTTCGCAGAGCAGTATGGCCCGTAACCTCCAGTAATAAACCCTCTGATGCGCGGCTGCAGACGTCACTCCTTACATTTGATGAGGTGCACAGTCCAGACTGTGATTATAAATGTCCACTCCCCGTAATAACCGAGCGGCTCTTCAGGATTCCAGACCTGGGAGGCTCCATTTATGTGACCTATAAAGACTGTCAGCCACTGCAGCACTGAAGAGTCACAATCGTCAGTATCGGGCAGTGTGCGGCACTCCGGTGATGGCTGTAATGGTCAGTATCACAGTGTGCGGCACTCCGGTGATGGCTGTAATGGTCAGTATCACAGTGTGCGGCACTCCGGTGATGGCTGTAATGGTCAGTATCATACAGTGTGCGGCACTCCGGTGATGGCTGTAATGGTCAGTATCACAGTGTGCGGCACTCCGGTGATGGCTGTAATGGTCAGTATCGTACAGTGTGCGGCACTCCGGTGATGGCTGAAATGGTCAGTATCACAGTGTGCGGCACTCCGGTGATGGCTGTAATGGTCAGTATCACAGTGTGCGGCACTCTGGTGATGGCTGTAATGGTCAGTATCATACAGTGTGCGGCACTCCGGTGATGGCTGTAATGGTCAGTATCACGGTGTGCGGCACTCCGGTGATGGCTGTAATGGTCAGTATCACGGTGTGCGGCACTCCGGTGATGGCTGTAATGGTCAGTATCATACAGTGTGCGGCACTCCGGTGACGGCTGTAACGGTCAGTATCACAGTGTGCGGCACTCCGGTGACGGCTGTAACGGTCAGTATCACAGTGTGCGGCACTCTGGTGACGGCTGTAACGGTCAGTATCACAGTGTGCGGCACTCTGGTGACGGCTGTAACGGTCAGTATCACAGTGTGCGGCACTCTGGTGACGGCTGTAACGGTCAGTATCACTGTGTGCGACACTCTGGTGACGGCTGTAACGGTCAGTATCACTGTGTGCGGCACTCTGGTGACGGCTGTAACGGTCAGTATCACTGTGTGCGGCACTCTGGTGACGGCTGTAACGGTCAGTATCACAGTGTGCGGCACTCTGGTGACGGCTGTAACGGTCAGTATCACAGTGTGCGACACTCTGGTGACGGCTGTAACGGTCAGTATCACAGTGTGCGACACTCCGGTGACGGCTGTAACGGTCAGTATCAGTGTGCGGCACTCCGGTGATGGCTGTAACGGTCAGTATCATACAGTGTGCGGCACTCCGGTGATCCCTGTAGTGGTATCAGTGTGCGGCACTCCGGTGGTGGCTGTAACGGTCAGTATCATACAGTGTGCGGCACTCCGGTGATCCCTGTAGTGGTATCAGTGTGCGGCACTCCGGTGGTGGCTGTAACGGTCAGTATCATACAGTGTGCGGCACTCCGGTGATCCCTGTAGTGGTATCAGTGTGCGGCACTCCGGTGATGGCTGTAATGGTCAGTATCAGTGTGCGGCACTCCGGTGATGGCTGTAATGGTCAGTATCACAGTGTGCGGCACTCCGGTGATGGCTGTAATGGTCAGTATCAGTGTGCGGCACTCCGGTGATGGCTGTAATGGTCAGTATCACAGTGTGCGGCACTCCGGTGATGGCTGTAATGGCCAGTATCACAGTGCGCGGCACTCCGGTGATGGCTGTAACGGTCAGTATCATACAGTGTGCGGCACTCCGGTGATGGCTGTAATGGTCAGTATCAGTGTGCGGCACTCCGGTGATGGCTGTAATGGTCAGTATCACAGTGTGCGGCACTCCGGTGATGGCTGTAATGGTCAGTATCACAGTGTGCGGCACTCCGGTGATGGCTGTAACGGTCAGTATCATACAGTGTGCGGCACTCCGGTGATGGCTGTAACGGTCAGTATCATACAGTGTGCGGCACTCCGGTGATCCCTGTAGTGGTATCAGTGTGCGGCACTCCGGTGGTGGCTGTAACGGTCAGTATCATAGTGTGCGGCACTCCGGTGATCCCTGTAGTGGTCAGTATCAGTGTGCGGCACTCCGGTGACGGCTGCCATGTGCGGAGCTGCACTCTCGGACCTTGTTCGGGGCGCTCCTGCAGCTGGAGCCACGTCTCGATGCCTGTAGAGTTGGTGCGGTTACCGGAGCCCAGAAATGTCGTTGACCTTGTTGTGTGGTGGCGCCGCCTGCATCGGAGGCCGTGCAATTATCTCTCTTGATTAATGACGCTGGGATTAATAAATGTTTCTGGGTCAGAGATGCTTCGCCCGGCCCATCCATACTGCCTGCAATGCCTCGTCTCTCCTGAGGAGGCGCCGTCCTACTCACAATGAGGCCAGACCCCACAGAGTAAAGTTACCAGAGGCCACTGTACCGAGACCCTCACCCCCAATACTGCAGACCGCGGCCGAAGAGGATGACCAGACTCCGCACCACAGGAAGGCTGTCTGTACCCGAACCAGGAATGTACACTCCAGTCACCTCCAGAGCTGCACTCATTATTCTATAGATACATCATGTCTTATCCTCCAGAGCTGCGGTCACTATTCTGACGTTATATCGGGCAGTCGCCTCCAGAGCTGCAGTCACTATTCTGCTGTTACATCGTGTCTTATCCTCCAGTCACCTCCAGAGCTGCAGTCACTATTCTACTGTTACATCGTGTCTTATCCTGCAGTCACCTCGAGCTGCAGTCACTATTCTACTGTTACATTGTGTCATCCTCCAGTCACCACCAGAGCTGCAGTCACTATTCTGCGGTTACATTGTGTCTTGAGCTGCAGTCACTATTCTGCTGTTACATCGTGTCTTATCCTGCAGTCACCTCCAAATCTGCGGTCCCATCACTGCGGGCAGGTGTGGCAGGGTTGATTGCACTGGGATATGTCAGGATGTGGCCGATCCCTAGGATTGCAGGGAACAGTCGCCCCCTAGTGGCCGGTCGCTGGCTTCACTGGTCTCATACTTTTCAGTTGATACACAACACCCGGAGGCAGAGAGGATTCTGGGACAGCGGCAGCCCTGGTGACGTTGCATAAGTTACCCCTCTCTGGTGATATGTTATGGTCCCCTTCCCTGGGGACGTCGTGTTACGGCTTCTCCCCCTGGTGAGGTCACGTTATGGCTTCTCCCCCCCCTGGTGAGGTCACGTTACGGCTTCTCCCCCCCCCTGGTGAGGTCACGTTACGGCTTCTCCCCCCCCCTGGTGAGGTCACGTTACGGCTTCTCCCCCCGGTGAGGTCACGTTACGGCTTCTCCCCCCCCCCCCCCCCCACCCCGGTGAGGTCACGTTACGGCTTCTCCCCCCCCCTGGTGAGGTCACGTTACGGCTTCTCCCCCCGGTGAGGTCACGTTACGGCTTCTCCCCCCCCCCCACCCCGGTGAGGTCACGTTACGGCTTCTCCCCCCCCCCCCCCCCCCCCACCCCGGTGAGGTCGCGTTACGGCTTCTCCCCCCCCTGGTGAGGTCACGTTACGGCTTCTCCCCCCCCCCCCTGGTGAGGTCACGTTACGGCTTCTCCCCCCCCCTGGTGAGGTCACGTTACGGCTTCTCCCCCCCCCCCCCCCCCGGTGAGGTCGCGTTACGGCTTCTCCCCCCCCCCCCCCCGGTGAGGTCACGTTACGGCTTCTCCCCCCCCCCACCCCGGTGAGGTCGCGTTACGGCTTCTCCCCCCCCCCTGGTGAGGTCACGTTACGGCTTCTCCCCCCGGTGTGGTCACGTTACAGCTTCTCCCCCCCCCCCCGGTGACATCACGTTACGGCTTCTTCCCCCCCAGTGACGTCGCGTTCCAGTTTCTCTACATTGCTGACATCGCCTGCGCTCCGTGCTGCATTTATATCGGTCACCGCTGCGGCCCCAGCTGGCGGCTACATGCAGAGGTGATAAACGAGGAGTGGCTTGCATAAAGGTCACAGATGGGGTCCGGCCATCATGAGAAAGGGCTGGAGCGAGACAATACAGGATTTGGCATCATCCATACGAGGCCAGGACCAGTGCGTTACGTTCCTGCTCCTATTTTGGAGTCCAGTGGGTGGAGATACTGAGTAACCGCCTCCCACTGACTGCAACTGATAAGTCCCCGAGTTGTAGGGAAAATAAATTCTATGAATAATTGTAAGTCTGTCCCCAGGTTCCTCCTCCAGCATGAGAGCAGCATGGGCTGAGCTCCTGACTCCAGTGATCGGTCACTTATGGGGCTGCTTGCTGCAATTCTGCTACATTTCTCACATCAAGAGTAGGTGTCTCCTGCCCTGCAGTTATCTGCTCTGCAGAACTCCACCCACCTGATTGACAGCGTTCTTCCTATGCACTGTACACAGCCACCAATGTGGGCAGGGTTATACACAGAAAGTTGGCAATCAGCAGTGTGGGGTTATAGTGCTCAGCATTCAGGGACCTGATGATCATGGTTGGCCCTGGAGTGAGGGAAGTGGAATCCATATTACCGGTACGACAGACGCCTGAAGGCTACAGCGGCGCTGATAGCAGAAAGGGACAGATCACCCACAGCCGGGGGGCAACAGAGGGCGGGACCCTCATTGCTGGGCATCTGCTATAGAAGAGACAGGTGCGGCTTCTGCACAACACGATTGCATAGCAAGGTAGAGCGGACCCCCATCAGAGCAGCTCTTACAGGACCCTCACAGCAGGATTGTGCTCAGTGACTAGTGTCAGGTCAGCGCCATTATACTGATTACACTGATACCTGTCAGCAGGATTGTGCTCAGTGACTACAGACAGTGTCAGGTCAGCACAGTTATACTGATTACACTGACACCGGTCAGCAGGATTGTGCTCAGTGACTAGTGTCAGGTCAGCGCCGTTATACTGATTACACTGATACCTGTCAGCAGGATTGTGCGCAGTGACTACAGTGTCAGGTCAGGGCCATTATACTGATTACACTGATACCTGTCAGGATTGTGCTCAGTGACTAGTGTCAGGTCAGCGCTGTTATACTGATTACACTGATACCTGTCAACAGGATTGTGCTGTGACTAGTGTCAGATCAGCGCCGTTATACTGATTACACTGATACCTGTCAGCAGGATTGTGCTCAGTGACTACAGTGTCAGGTCAGGGCCAATATACTGATTACACTGATACCTGTCAGGATTGTGCTCAGTGACTAGTGTCAGGTCAGCGCTGTTATACTAATTACACTGATACCTGTCAACAGGATTGTGCTGTGACTAGTGTCAGGTCAGCGCCGTTATACTGATTACACTGATACCTGTCAGCAGGATTGTGCTCAGTGACTACAGACAGTGTCAGGTCAGCGCCGTTATACTGATTACACTGACACCTGTCAGCAGGATTGTGCTCAGTGACTAGTGTCAGGTCAGCGCCTTTATACTGATTACACTGATACCAGTCAACAGGATTGTGCTCAGTGACTAGTGTCAGGTCGGCGCTGTTATACTGATACCTGTCAACAGGATTGTGCTCAGTGACTAGTGTCAGGTTGGCGCTGTTATACTGATTACACTGATACCTGTCAACAGGATTGTGCTGTGACTAGTGTCAGGTCAGCGCCGTTATACTGATTACACTGATACCTGTCAGCAGGATTGTGCTCAGTGACTACAGACAGTGTCAGGTCAGCGCCGTTATACTGATTACACTGACACCTGTCAGCAGGATTGTGCTCAGTGACTAGTGTCAGGTCAGCGCCTTTATACTGATTACACTGATACCAGTCAACAGGATTGTGCTCAGTGACTAGTGTCAGGTCGGCGCTGTTATACTGATACCTGTCAACAGGATTGTGCTCAGTGACTAGTGTCAGGTTGGCGCTGTTATACTGATTACACTGATACCTGTCAACAGGATTGTGCTGTGACTAGTGTCAGGTCAGCGCCGTTATACTGATTACACTGATACTAGTCACTGAGCACAATCCTGCTGACAGGTATCAGTGTAATCAGTATAACGGCGCTGACCTGACACTAGTCACTGAGCACAATCCTGCTGACAGGTGTCAGGTCAGCGCCGTTATACTGATTACACTGATACCTGTCAGCAGGATTGTGCTCAGTGACTACAGTGTCAGGTCAGGGCCATTATACTGATTACACTGATACCTGTCAGGATTGTGCTCAGTGACTAGTGTCAGGTCAGCGCTGTTATACTGATTACACTGATACCTGTCAACAGGATTGTGCTGTGACTAGTGTCAGGTCAGTGCCGTTATACTGATTACACTGATACCTGTCAGCAGGATTGTGCTCAGTGACTACAGACAGTGTCAGGTCAGCGCCGTTATACGGATTACACTGACACCTGTCAGCAGGATTGTGCTCAGTGACTACAGTGTCAGGTCAGCGCCGTTATACTGATCACACTGACACCTGTCAGCAGGATTGTGCGCAGTGACTACAGACAGTGTCAGGTCAGCGCCATTATACTGACTACACTGACACCTGTCAGCAGGATTGTGCTCAGTGACTACAGTGTCAGGTCAGCGCCATTATACTGATTACACTGATACATCAGCAGGATTATGCTCAGTGACTAGTGTCAGGTCAGTGCCATTATACTGATTACGCCGATACCTGCAGCAGGATTGTGCTTAGTGACTACAGACAGTGTCAGGTCAGCGCCGTTATACTGATTACACTGATACCTGTCAGCAGGATTGTGCTCAGTGACTAGTGTCAGGTCAGCGCCGTTATACTGATTACACTGATACCTGTCAGCAGGATTGTGCTCAGTGACTACACACAGTGTCAGGTCAGCGCCTTTATACTGATTACACTGATACCTGTCAGCAGGATTGTGCTCACTGACTACAGACAGTGTCAGGTCAGCACCGTTATACTGATTACACTGATACCTGTCAGCAGGATTGTGCGCAGTGACTACACAGTGTCAGATCAGCAGGTCAGCTGAGTTATACCGATTACACTCATACCTGTCAGCAGGATTGTGCTCAATGACTAGTGTCAGGTCGGCGCCATTATACTGATTACACTGATACCTGTCAGCAGGATTGTGCTCAGTGACTACAGACAGTGTAAGGTCAGTTCCGTTATACTGATTACACTGATACCTGTCAGCAGGATTGTGCTCAGTGACTACAGTGTAAGGTCAGTTCCGTTATACTGATTACACTGATACCTGTCAGCAGGATTGTGCGCAGTGACTACACACAGTGTCAGATCAGCAGGTCAGCTGAGTTATACCGATTACACTCATACCTGTCAGCAGGATTGTGCTCAATGACTAGTGTCAGGTCGGCGCCGTTATACTGATTACACTGATACCTGTCAGCAGGATTGTGCTCAGTGATTACAGACAGTGTAAGGTCAGTTCCGTTATACTGATTACACTGACACCTGTGATCAGGATTGTGCTCAGTGACTACAGACAGTGTCAGGTAAGTGATGTTATACTGATTGCTGTCAGCAGGATTGTGCTCAGTGACAACATAGTGTCAGGTCAGCGCCTTTATACTAATTACACCGATACCTGTCAGCAGGATTGTGCTCAGTGATTAGTGTCAGGTCGGCACCGTTATACTGATTACACTGATACCTGTCAGCAAGATTGTGCTCAGTGACTACAGCCAGTGTCAGGTCAGCGCTGTTATACTGATTACACCGATACCAGTCAGCAGGATTGTGCTCAGTGATTACTGTGTCAGGTCAGAGCAGTTATACTGACTACACGGATACCTGTCTGCAGGATTGTGCTCAGTCACTACAGACAGTGTCAGGTCAGCACCGTTATACTGATTACACTGATACCTGTTATGAATGGGTCACCGAGGAGGAAAAAACGTAAACATGCTAAGCCCAGAAAAAACAGAGAGGTTGGTAACTATGCAGATTGCAGATCCCTGATCCTAACCACACAACTAGCAGCAGCCGTGGAGTGTTCCTACGATGTACCTAGACGCCTCGTCACGGCCGGAGGACTAAATAAGCCTAAAAGCAAGAAAAGGGGAAAACTGCCCCAGAGCAGACCCCAAAGGAATAGATAGCCCCCACACATGTACTGACGGGGAAACAAGATGAAAACACAAAAACAGGTAGGAATATAGGCTGAGCAAACGATGGGGCCCACACTGCCTAGACAGGAAAGGAAAGACACTTTGTGCAATCTGCCCAAAACCCTACAAAATAATGTCCAACACTTCTGATAAAATTAACCCTGAAGTCACTAGACTTCTCCCACTACATCAGCACTCTGAAATATTCTGAGACAGAGCAAAAAGAGGCCAATCTAATAAGGGACAAAAAGCAAATTGGCAAATACAGATAAATAAGAGTGGAAATTCAGCACAGCCACAGACAGGGCTGGCTGACCACACAAAAAACTGAATAGAACAACAAAATCAAGTGTGAACATTAGCAGAGAAACTTAGCTTGAGCTGACTGGAACAGAGCCTAGAACCAAGACCTGAGAAGCAGAAGGAATCACCAGCACCAGAGTAGGGCATCAGCTGTCTTAAATCCAATCTGAGATTCCTGAGGTCCAATCGTCATCCTCATTATCAGGTGGCAGATCTCTACTGATTAAATAAGCCTCACTACCTCCTGTTACCACCAGAGGGAGCCTGGAAGGAGAACTCACAACTGATAGACCAGAAAATGAACTCACAACAGTACCCCCCTTCCTTGAGGAGGGGTCACCGAACCCTCATCCACGCCACCAGGATGGGCCCGGTGAAAAGCACGAACCAATCTATTGGCATGAATATCAGAGGCAGAGACCCGAGAATTATCCTCCTGGCCATAACCCTTCCATTTGACCAAATACTGGAGTCTCCGTCTAACCAAACTAGAATCCAATATTTTCTCTACCTCATATTCCATATTGCCTTCAACCAACACAGGGTCAGGAGGTGCTGCCATAGGCACCACTAGCTCAACAAACCTCTTCAACAGAGATTTGTGAAATACGTTATGGATCTTGAACGTAACTGGAAGAGCCAATCGAAAAGAAACAGGATTAAGAATCTCCAAAATCTTATAAAAGGTCCAATAAATCTTGGCTTAAATTTTGGAGATGCAACCTTCATAGGAATATTCTTAAGGGCCTGTCACACTAAGCGATATCGCTAGCAATATCGCTATAACTTGTGACGTTATAGCGATATTGCTAGCGATATCGCTGTGTCTGATACTTACCTCCGACCGCTCCCCCGCCGGTTATCGCTGATCGCGCGTGAGATTGTTCTGGACCGTTTCTCGTCATCAGCTTCCTGCGGCGCATCCTGAGGAGAGGAGCGACGAGCGTGGAGCCGGGCGGGAGGACACAGGATCGCCTAGTGTGACAGGTAAGTAGCGACCCCTGTCCCCAGCGATGTCGCTGGTGAGATCTGCCTGTGTGGCAGCTCACTAGCGACCACTTAGCGATGTACCGTCATATCGCTGGTACATCGCTAAGTGTGACAGTACCTTTAGACGACAACCAAACCATATCACCCACTTTAAACCGGGGACCAATGGTCCTATGCCGGTTGGAAAATCGCTGGGCCTTTTCCTGAGAGAGTGACAACTTATCCACCACTTGGTCCCATATCTGCTGCATTCTCACAACCACAGTGTCCACACACCTGGGCAGGACGCAGATTCCACTTGCCCTGAAGAGAATCGAGGATGAAACCCAAAATTACAGAAAAAGGGTGACATCAAAGTGGCAGAACTAGCTCTATTGATCAGTGCGAATTCGGCCAATGGCAAAAATGAGACCCAATCATCCTAATCAGCAGATATAAAACATCTTAAATAAGACTCCAGGGTCTGGTTTGTTCTCTCGGTCTGTCCATTGGTCTGGGGATGAAACGCGGAGGAGAAGGATAACTGAATTCCCAGACTGGAACAAAAGGCTTTCCAGAATCTGGAAACAAACTGGACTCCTCTGTCGGACACAATGTTCTCAGGAATCCCGTGTAACCGAACCAAAAAACAAGGGCACCAACTCAGCGGAAGATGGCAACTTTGGGAGTGGTACAAGATAGATTTTCGAAGATGGTCCATCACAAATCACCCAGATAACAGTCATTCTCTGAGAGACAGGAAGATCAGAAATAAAATCCATTGAGATATGGGTCCATGGCCTCTTGGGCACCGGCAGGAGCATCAGCAACCCACTAGAATGAGAACAGGGTTTAGACCGAGAACAAGTCCCACAGCACTGTACAAAATTCCTGACGTCACGAGACAAGGCAGGCCACCAAAAGGACCGACTCACCAAATCTCTGGTACCAAAAATACCTGGATGACCAGCCAATGCGGAGCAATGGACTTCAGACATCATTTTCTTTCTCCACTGGTCAGGAACATACAATCTTCCCATAGGGCAACGCTCAGGTTTATCCTCCTGAAATTCCTCCAGGGCGCGTCTCAAATCGGGTGAAATGGCAGAAAGAACTACCCCCTCACCTAGGATGGTAGTAGGCTCGGTCACATTAAGAGAACCGGCAAAGAAACTCCTAGAAAGAGCTTCTGCCTTTTAACATTCTTAGTGCCCGGAAGAAAGACCACAAAATTAAAACGCGTGAAAAACAAGGCCCATTCAGCCTGTCTAGGATTCAAGCGTTTGGCCGACTCCAGATAAATCAAATTCTTGTGATCGGTGAGGACCACAAATTGATGTCTAGCTCCCTCCAACCAATGTCTCCACTCCTCAAATGCCCATTTCATGGCCAACAATTCCCGATTCCCCACGTCATAGTTGCGTTCAGATGGGGTGAACTTTCGAGAAAAGAAGGCACAGGGATTCATCTTAGAAGTCACAAGGTCTTTTTGGGACAAAACAGCTCCTGCACCAATCTCAGAAGCGTCCACCTCTACCTGAAATGGAAGTGAGACATCAGGTTGCCGTAAAACTGGAGCTGAAGTAAATCTCCGCTTAAGCTCCTGAAATGCTGAGATAGCCTCAGGAGACCAGTTCAGCACATCAGCTCCCTTCTTGGTCAGATCAGTCAGTGGTTTGACAATACCAGAAATATTACCTATAAATTTACGATAGAAATTAGCAAAACCCAAAAACTTCTGGAGAGCCTTCAAAGAAGTGGGCTGAACCCAATCATAAATGGCCTGTACCTTGGCCGGGTCCATTTCAATGGTCGACGTAGACAAGATAAATCCCAAAAATGAAATCCTCTGTACCCGAAAAAGGCATTTCGATCCCTTAACAAACAGGGAATTCTCCCTCAAAATCCGGAACACAATCCGGACATGTTCCACATGAGAATCCTAATCACTAGAAAAGATCAAAATATCCAGATAGATGATCAAAAACTTATCCACAAAGTCACAGAAAATATTCATAAAAGGACTGGAAGATAGAAGGGGCATTAGTGAGCCCAAAAGGCATCACCAGGTACTCAAAATTTCCCTCCGGAGTATTAAACGCCATCTTCCATTCATCCCCGTGCTTAATGTGGATAAGATTATACGCCCCCCTGAGGTCAAGCTTAGTAAACCAGCAAGCGCCTTCAACTCTGGAGAATAAATCAGACATCAGAGGTAACGGGTACTGATATTTAACCGTCATCTTGTTAAGGGAACGATAATCAATACACGGTCTTAATGAACCATCTTTCTTGGCCACAAAAAAAAAAACAAAAAACAAAAAAAAAACAGCACCTAAAGGTGATGAGGATGGTCTAATATTCTAATATGACCCTTCTCCAACGACTCCTTAATATAGGATCGCATAGCATCATGTTCGGGTACAGATAAGTTGAAAAGCCGACCCTTGGGAAATTTACACCCAGGCATCAACTCAATTGCACAGTCATAACTCCTATGAGGAGGCAAAGACGCAGACTTACTCTCACTAAATACATCAGAAAAATCAGCCGGATAATCAGGAATATCATGAGACTGAGGAGAGGTGGAGAAAACAGGAGCGTCCCTAAGAACACACTGACAACCCCAACTCACAGACCCAGATTTCCAATCCAAAACAGGATTATGAGTTTGCAACCAGGGAAAACCCAAAACAATAGTATCATGCAAATTATGCAACACCAAAAATTTACAATTTTCTTGGTGGTCCGGGGCGACCCGCATTATCATCTGGGTCCAAAACTGAGGTTTATTCTCCAAAGGAGTAGCATCAATACCCCTCAAAGGAATAGGCGTCCGCTGAGGCGTCATAGAAAAACCACAACGTTTAGCAAAGTCCAAATCCATCAGATTCAGAGCTGCTCCTGAATCCACAAAAGCCTTAGTGGAAAACGTGGACCAGGAGCAGATCAGAGCAATTGCCAAAAGGAACTTAGGTTGTACACTGCCCACAGCAAATGTGTGTGCAAAACGTTTCTCTCGTTTAGGACAGACAGAAATATGAGACGTCTCCACAGAAAAAACACAGCTTATTACGCCTTCTAAACTCCCGATGTTGCGCCCTAGACAAAACCCCATCACATTGCATAGGTTCAGACATTTGTCCAAAAGGTGGCAGCGCCTCCCGTGTAGTTTTACGTTCACGTAAACGCCGATCAACTTGAATAGCTAATGACATAGAATCATCCAGACCAGAGGGAACAGGAAATCCCACCATAGTATCTTTTACGGTCTCTGATAACCCCCTCCGAAAGAGAGCTGCCAAAGCACCATCATTCCATGTAGTAAGGACCGCCCACTTTCGGAATTTTTGACAGTGTAACTCTGCAGAATCCTGACCCTGGTTTAATGCCAACAGGGCCTTTTCAGCCTGATCAATAGCATTAGGTTCATCATACAACAACCCCAAGGCTTGATAAAATGCATCCACATTAGTCAGAATAGGATTTTCAGGTGTCAGAGAAAAAGCCCAATCCTGGGGATCGCCGCGCAGCAAGGAGATGACAATTTTAACCTGCTGCACAGAGCTCCCCGATGAGTTAGGCTTCAAGGCAAAAAATAATTTACAATTATTCTTAAAATTCAGAAATTTAGACCGATCCCCAGAAAACACATCAGGAGCCGGGATCTTCGGTTCAGCAGCATGTGAATGAGCGAGATAGGAGGAAATTCCCTGCACTTCAGCAGCAAGCTGCTCCACACGATCAGACAATTGCTTAATCTCCATTAGGGGAAAAAAAAAAAATTATCCTACGGCCCCAGAAAAAAAAAAAAAAAAAAAAAAAAAGGAAAAAAAATAATTATTATGAATGGGTCACTGAGGAAAAAACCTAAACATGCTAAGCCCAGAAAACCAGAGAGGTTGGTAACTATGCAGATTGCAGATCCCTGATCCTAACCACACAACTAGCAGCAGTCGTGGAGCGTACATACGATGAACCTAGACGAGTCGTCATGGCCGGAGGACTAAATAAGCCTAAAGCAAGAAAAGGGGAAAGCTAACTGCCCCCAGAGCAGACCCCAAAGAAATAGACAGCCCCCACACATGTATTGACGGTGAAACAAGATGAAAACAAACACAGGTAAGAAAATAGGCTGAGCAAACGACAGGGCCCAAACTAATTAGACAGGACAGGAAAGGAAAGACACTGTCTGCAATCTGCAAAAAACCCTACAAAATAATGTCCAACACTTCTGATAACAAAATTAACCCTGAAGTCACTAGACTTCTCCCACTATATCAGCACTCTGAAATATTCTGAGACAGAGCAAAAGAGGCCAATCTAATAACGGACAAAAAGCAAATTGGCAAATACAGATAAATAAGAGTGGAAATTCAGCACAGCCCCAGCCGGGGCTGGCTGACCACACAAAAAACTGAATAGAACAACAAAATCAAGTGTGAACATTAGCAGAGAAACTTAGCTTGAGCTGACTGGAACAGAGCTGAGAACCAAGACCTGAGAAGCAGAAGGAATCACCAGCACCAGAGTAGGGCGTCGGCTGTCTTAAATCCAATCTGAGATTCCTAAGGTCCAATCGTCATCCTCATTATCAGGTGGCAGATCTCTACTGATTATATCAGCCTCACTACCTCCTGTTACCACCAGATGGAGCCAGGAAGAACTCACAACTGGTAGACCAGAAAATGAACTCACAACAGATACCTGTCAGCAGGATTGTGCTCAGTGACTACAGTCAGGCCAGCGCCATTATACTGATTGCACCGATACCGGTTACCAGGATTGTGCGCAGTGACTACAGACAGTGTCAGGTCAGCATACTGATTACACTGATACCTGTCAGCAGGATTGTGCTCAGTCACTATACAGTGTCAGGTCGGCACCGTTATACTGATTACACAGATACCTGTCAGCAGGATTGTGCTCAGTCACTACAGACAGTGTCAGATCAGCGCCGTTATACCGATTACACTGATACCTGTGATCAGGATTGTGCTCAGTGAATCATAGAATCGTACAGTTGGAAGGGACCTCCTGGGCCATCTGGTCCAACCCCCTGCTCAAAGCAGGATTCGCTAAATCATCACAGATATCTGTCCAGCCTCTGTTTGAAGACTTCCATTGAAAAACTCACCACTTCTCGTGGCAGCCTGTTCCACTCATTGATCACTCTGTCAAAAGTTTTTTCTAATATCTAATCTGTGTCTCCTCCCATTCAGTTTCATCCCATTGCTTCTAGTCTTTCCTTGTGCAAATGAGAATAAAGTTGATCCTTCTACAATGTGACAGCCCTTTAAATATTTGTAGACAGCTATTAAGTCTCCTCTCATGCAAACTAAACATTCCCAAATCCTGCAACCTTTCCTCATAAGACAGGGTTTGCAGACCGGTCACCATTCTGGTCGCTCTTTTCTGAACTTGCTCCAGTTTGTTGATGTCTTTTTTAAAATGTGGTGCCCAAAACTGGACACAATATTCCAGATGAGGTCTGACCAAAGAGGAGTAGAGGGAAATAATGACTTCACGTGATCTAGACTGTATGCTTCTGTTAATACATCCTAGAATTGCATTTGCCTTTTTTGCTGCTGCATCACACTGTTGACTCATATTGAGTCTGTGATCTATTAGTATACCCGTCTTTTTCACATGTGCTGTTGCTTAGCCCTCTTCCTCCCATTCTGTATATGCTTTTTTTCATTTTTATTGCCCAGATGTAGTACTTTGCATTTTTCTCTTAGTTGCTGCCCACTGCTCCAGTTTATTTATATCTTTTTGAATCCTCTCTCTTCTCTAGTATTAGCTATCCCTCCTAGCTTTGTGTCATCAGCAAATTTAATCAGTTTACCCTCAATTCCTTCATCTAAATTGTTGATAAAGATGTTGAACAATACAGGGCCCAGGACAGAGCCCTGTGGTACCCCACTTGAGTCTTTCTTAAAACTGGATGTGCAGCCATTTACGACCACTCTTTGGGTCCGATCACTAAGCCAGTTATGAATCCACCTAACAGTTGCCTTGTCCATTCCATACTTAGTCATTTTTTCTATAAGGATTGTATGAGATACTTTGTCAAATGCTTTGCTGAAGTCAAGATATACTATATCTACAGCATTTCCCTGATCCATCCAATCAGTGATTCTGTCATAGAAGGAAATTAAGCTAGTCTGACATGACTTATTAGTTACAAACCCATGCTGACTCTGTTTAATCACTTCATTCTTATCCAGGTACTGACATACATGTTTAATAATTTGTTCAAAGATCTTTCCTGGTATAGAAGTCAGACTCACCGGCCTATAGTTGCCTGGGTCCACCTTCTTCCCCTTTTGAAGATGGGAACATTTGCTCTTCTCCAGTCTTCTGGGACTTCTCCTGCTCTCCAAAAATATTCAAAGATTATGGAGAGGGGTTCAAAAATTTCTTCTGCTATCTCCTTCAGTACTCTGGGGTGTAATTCATCTGGACCTGGAGGCTTGAATTCATTTACGTTAGCTAAGTGTTTCCTCACTATCTTTCTGTCTATAGATATCCTGGATTCTTCTATTCAGTTAATAGGACAGTGAAGATCAGTTGATGTTACATTTCCTTTCTGAGAGAAAACAGATGCAAAATAGGAATTTAAAAGTTCGGCCTTCTCAACATCCTGTCTTACCATTTTCATCCTATAAAAATCCTATAGCATCTTAGACTTCTCTTTTACTTTTGACATATCCCCAAAATCCTTTATTATTGCTTTTGACATCTCTTGCAAGCCTCAATTCATTGTCAGCTTTAGATAATCTGATTTGTGCCCTGCAGGTTTTGCAGACAGCATTATATTCTTCTTTAGATATGCCTCCCTCTTTCCATTTTGTAAACATTTCGTTCTTCCTTTTTAGCATGTGCTTAAGTTCTGTGTTCATCCATCCTGGTTTCCTTAAATGCTTCCTATTCTTCCCTCTTTTCGGAACTGTTAACGACTATTAGTGGCTACAGGCAGTGTCAGGTCAGCGCCATTATACTGATTACACTGACACCTGTGATCAGGATTGTGCTCAGTGACTAGTGTCAGGTCGGTGCCATTATACTGACACCTGTCAGCAGGATTGTGCTCAGTGACTACAGACAGTGTCAGGTCAGCACCGTAATACTGATTACACTATGTCTGCAGGATTGTGCTCAGTGATTATGTCAGGTCAGTGCCATTATACTGATTACACTGACACCTGTCAGCAGGATTGTGCTCAGTGACTACAGAGTGTCAGATCAGCTCCGTAATACTGATTACACTGATATCTGTCTGCAGGATTGTGCGCAGTGACTACACAGTGTCAGATCAGCACCGTAATACTGATTACACTATCTGTCTGCAGGATTGTGCTCAGTGATTATGTCAGGTCGGTGCCGTTATGCTGATTACACTGACACCTGTCAGCAGGATTGTGCTCAGTGACTACAGCCAGTGTCAGGTCGGTGCCGTTATACTGATTACACTGATACCTGTCAGCAGGATTGTGCTCAGTGTCAGGTCGGTGCCGTTATACTGATTACACCGACACCTGTCAGCAGGATTGTGCTCAGAGACTACAGACAGTGTCAGGTCAGTGCCGTTATACTGATTACACTGATACCTGTCAGCAGGATTGTGCTCAGTGTCAGGTCGGTGCCATTATACTGATTACACGGATACCTGTGATCAGGATTGTGCTCAGTGACTACAGTGTCAGGTCGGTGCCGTTATACTGATTACAATGATACCTGTCAGCAGGATTGTGCTCAGTGTCAGGTCAGCGCCGTTATACTGATTACACAGATACAGCCTGAGCAAAAGGGTGGCGCTAGAAAACCACAACAATGCGCTCATTCTACAACTCCCCTTAGAGAATCGGGTGGAGAGGACGAGGGGCTGCGACTGCTCAGCGCTGCTCCAGCCCTGGTGGTGTGTACCGAAGGCTGGAGAGAAGGGGCTGGGGAGCAAACTGCCGCCCCCTCTGCTGGCAGCGCACCTCGATCAGTGTTACACTAGGTTTGGGGGCACCCTTCTCATTTTGTACAGCTCCGTTCCACAACACTAATCTTGAGCTGTTTTCTTGTTGTTGTGGACATAATGTAACAGCAATTGTAGAGAAGTGTCACCTCGCTATTGGCATCTGGCAGACATCACCTGACATGTTGCTGGGGGTGTGGCCTACTCCCTGTAGCCAATCTTAAGCAGCAACATAGGAGTGCAGGACTTGTGCTGTCAGGGTCACACGACCAGAGTCCACAGGACCTGCCATTCAGTGTGCAGCCTGGTCACCGCGTATATGCCGCACAAGAGGCGTCATCACCTGTCGCTCACAGCGTCAGATTAATTCAGCTACACACTCTACCTGCCAGGACCTGTGGACTCAGGCATGTGACCCTGATGACATCACAGGTTCTTCTGCACCTGTTAGCTCCAGCTTATGATTGGGCAGTGTCATACAGGTAGAAGACCACGACCCCAGTATAACTCTGGCATTTACAAATCATAAGAGCCCGCCGTCTTCTTCCTCTCTGCAGCCGCCATTACATCCAGTGCTACATGGACAGTGTGGCGACTGGTCCTCTCCATAGCAGACGATGCGACTCAAGGTTATTAATGAGCCTTCTCCTGACAAGTTCCAGACTCCTTAAAGGGGATGTCTAGAATTGCTCAAGGACTCCTCCCCCTCCCATGCCCACAGTCGCTGTACCTGCACCACCCTCATCAGGCACGAGGACACCTGGCGCCTGTGATGGAGGAGACCCTGAATCCACCCAGTCAGACCAGTGCAGCTCCAGGAGACCCCCGAGGCAGCGTCACACCCCTAGATCTCACCATCTCAGAGGTCATGTGATCAGGCAGCGCTTCTGTTGTAAAAAGAATGTATTCTGCAGGACAAATCATAAAAATAAACTCACAAAACACAACTGAGGCGACCGCTGATATTCAACACATTCCTGAGGGCGCTGCATGGGGCGAGGGGCAACACGCTGACAGAGGAGGCAGCTGTACGGGAGTCAGGTAGTCCGATGGCGGGAGAAGCGGGTTATACTACAGTATAGGGGGCACCGGACCACGGGTTCCCACAGTGCAATAACCAGGGGTGGGGGCTCGTCTGAAGCCTCACCCAATAACATGCCAGGAGGGGGGGAAACCCAATAATGTACAGTCCAGAGGCTCCCCAGAAACAGGCTGCAGATACCAGGCTAAGGGAGGCCGTGGAGGGGCATTAATCCACCTCCTCCATACGAGAAGCGTCCTCTTCACCTTCCAGAGGGGGGATATCATCTGCGACTGGAGCAGCCAACTCCTCCACCGCAGAGTCGTCATCATCAATACCTAAGAAAAGAGGAAACTGTCAGCAAGGACAGGGCGCACCAGGGACAACCTCACAGGCCATGCGCAGACGCTCCCAGACGGGGCTTCTTACCAAGGCCCAGCTTGATCATCCTGTAGATTCGGTTAGAATGTGTCTGTGGGTCATCCAGGGAAAAGCCGGAGGACAGGAGCGCCGTCTCGAAGAGCAGCACCACCAGGTCCTTCACAGCTTTGTCGTTCTTGTCGGCATCTGCCTTCTGCCGCAACGTCTCCACGATGGGATGCTCTGGGTTGATCTCTAGGTGCTTCTTGGCCATCATGTAGCCCATGGTGGAGTTGTCACGCAGAGCCTGCGCCTTCATGATCCGCTCCATGTTTGCCGTCCAGCCGTAGGTGCTGGTGACGATGCAGCAGGGAGAGGACACCAGGCGGTTGGACACAGTCACCTGTCAGGAGTGCACAGGATGTCAGTGAATGCTAAGTACAGACCGTCCCCAAGAGGCAGCAACAGCACCGCCCTTTCTATAGGCACCATTAGGGGCCCAACGCAAAGGGCCACCAGCATTAACCCCTTAATGACCGCCGATACGCCTTTTAGCAGCAGCAGTTAAGTGTACTTAAACCACAGGAAAAGTGGTATAGCGCCCCCCCAGTGTCAGAATTTCTCAGGGGTCTCAGCTGCTGGGGGTAGCCAAGACCCCCAGTGAACATGATGCGGGTCAGTGTTTGCCGACCCCAGTGTTGCAATTGCCATTAACGGTATAATGGCGTTGCAAAAAAAACAAAACACAATTTCTCTCCTGTTGTTGTCAGAGGAGAAACAGGGACCCTGATCCCCCCCGGTACCTCTGGATCCTCCTGTATCACCTCACAGCCACCAGCGGCTTCTTCTAGGAATGGAAGGCGCATGCGCAGTGCACCCGCCGAGATCTGCTGGCCGACACGCATAGATTTATCCTATCGATTCATTCTGATCACTCCGATCAAAATAAAAATAGTAAATCAAACCCCCGTGTCACCCCCGTAGGTAGGGAAAAATAGATTTTATTATTTCCATTTTCCCATTAGGGTCAGAGTTGTGAATAGGGTTAGGGGTGTGTTAGTGTTGGAGTTGGGGGGATTTCCACTGTGTAGGCACATCAGGTGCTCTCCAAACGCAACATGGCGTCTAAAAGTCAAATGGCGCTCCTTCCCTTCTGAGCTCTGCCATGCGCCCAGTGGTTTAATCCCACATATCAGCATACTCAGGACAAGTTGCACAACACATTTTGTTGTTCATTTTCTCTTTCAGGCTGTGTGCCCACATAGTAATTTTTAAGCGTTTTTGCAGCGATTTTCGGCGCGAAAACGCTTAAAAATCGTGTACAGAACGCCCCCCATGCATTCCTATGGCATTCCGCACATGCTGTGCTAATGCTGCGCTTTTTTCCGCGGCGGAATCGCATCGCGAAAAAGATCGCAGCATGCTCATTCTTTTGTGCGGCATCGCAAAGAATTGCCGCGATTCCGCACCCATAGGAATGCATGAGAATCTCTTACTTCCCGCATGTGGCTATGCCCACCATGCGGGAAGTTAAGCGTCTCATGTGCGGTTGGTACCCACGGTGTGGAGGAGAGGAGACTGTCCTCCAGGCCCTGGGTACCATACCCCTGTAAAAAAAAACAAAAAAAAAAACACTGGTTCTGATGTAAAATGTTCGTGAAAAAAAGTTGAATGTTCATTTTTTTCCCTTCCACATTGCTTCAGTTGCTGTGAAGCTCCTGAAGGGTTAATAAACTTCTTGAATGTGGTTTCGAGCACCTTGAGGGGTGCAGTGTTTAGAATGGTGTCACTTCTGGGCATTTTCTATCATATAGACCCCCTCAAAGTGACTTCAAATGTGAGGTGCACCCTACAAAAGAAAATAAAAATATGCTATTGTAAGTTTTGTTGTAAAAATGAGAAAGCGCTGGTGAGCTTTTAACCCTTCTAACAAGAAAACATCAGTACAAAAAAATGGAAGGATCCCGCGATGTCGGGTGACGGCTGAAAACCAGTATGTATTATTAAGATATTCTCAGGCACAGAAAGTCTGGCAGCACTGCAGGGGAACGCAGATCATGAGAAACACGTTACATCGAAACACTGCGCTCCCTGCACTGCTGCCAGTCTGTGCCCCACATCGCGGGATCCTCCTTTTTTTGTACTGATGTTTCCTTACGCTCATTGGATCAGTGTACACGGCGTTGGCTGATGGGGAGATTTTTTTTCTAACAAAATTTTGGTTCCAAAATTGTGCTAATGTAATGTAGACATGGTGGAAATGTTATCAAGTACTAGCTTGGTCCGTGAGAACTTTTCGCACATTGATCGTCAGGGGCGCAGGCAATTTCAGCTGGTGAAATGTGAATGTATTTCCTGAGCTGATGAGCACAGCCAGGTATTTAGATCTGGAGATTGGTTTGATAAGTAGAGGCCAAAAAATGTCTTCCGGCTGAGGCGCCACCTGCAGGTCATTGTGTCTTTCTGCAGATTTATGAAAATGAACGTTTACACTGTATTTAGTGATAGAATCGTGGATGTGCAGAGCGCCACGGAATAAGTGGCGCTATAATAGTAATAACCCTAATGTGTGGTTTGTTCGGCTGCTTTCTTGCTGAATGGAGCAAGTCTACCTTTCTGTGGTGTATTGTGTGTGCAGTATGAACGGGGAAACAAAGGAATCACCGAAAAAACAGGGTTTAGAAATAACAGAATAGATTGTGTGACATCTCTGATTTAAGGGCATAAAAATAAAAGTTTGAAAATGGCAAAACTTTAAAATTTGCCATATTTCCGTTTTTTTCACAAATAAACCAAGTCATATTGAAGTTTTCCCGCTATCATGAAGTGCAATATTTCACGAAAAAACAATGTCAGAATCACCGGGATCCATGGAAGCGCCAGAGTTATTACGTCATAAAGGGAGAGTGGTGAGAATTGTAAAAACTGGCCCGGTCATTAAGGGGTTAAATAGGCTAATGTGTGATCAGTTCATGGCCCTATGGTTCAACACCAACTCTAAACTGGCCCCACGAAGCAGCTGCTCTTGGGGCCCATGTTGGCCTTGCTCCTCACCTTTTCCACTTTCTTGTCCAGTATTTCCTTCATCAGTTTGCACAGACTCTCGAACTTGGTCTTGTTCTCCTCCATCTTCTTCTTCTCATCCTCATCCTCCGGCAGCTCCAGCCCCTCCTTGGTGACAGACACCAGAGTCTTCCCGTCAAACTCCTTCAGCTGCTGGACGCAGTACTCGTCGATGGGCTCCGTCATGTACACAACCTCAAAGCCACGCTTCCTCACGCGCTCCACGAAGGCAGAGTTGGCCACCTGCTCCTTGCTCTCCCCTGTGGTAACAGGATAGTCAGCAGCAGGTAAAGATGGCGGGTTGTGGGACGAGACGCTGGCAGCGGGGCTGTCACTCACCTGTGATGTAGTAGATGCTCTTCTGGTTCTCCTTCATGCGGGACACGTACTCAGTCAGCGACGCCATCTCGTCTCCGGTCTGGGACGTGTGATACCGCAGAAGCTCTGACAGCCTCTTCCTGTTGGTGGAGTCTTCATGGATCCCAAGCTGTGCAAGAAGAGACAGTTAGCATGCTGAACATACTCTCTGCTGCTGCAGCCAGGTCATTGATTCCAACCTTCAAGTTCTTGGAGAAGGCCTCGTAGAACTTCTTGTAGTTCTCCTTGTCCTCAGCCAGCTCAGAGAACAGCTCCAGACACTTCTTGACAATGTTCTTCCTGATGACCTTCAGGATCTTGCTCTGCTGCAGCATTTCTCTTGAGATGTTCAGGGGGAGATCCTCAGAGTCCACCACCCCTCGGATGAAATCTGTCAGAGGAAGCTTGTAAGTATCAAACCCACAGAGCATCATTCAGACCTGTGACAAAACTACAGCAGCGCATAGCAGTCAGGGCATGCTGGGAGTTGTGGTAGCCATCTGATAGCACCCGTGGACAGTAACCCCCAAAAACCGCATGGTCCACTTACTCAGGTACTCTGGGATGAGCTCATCGCAGCTGTCCATGATGAAGACGCGCCTCACGTACAACTTAATGTTGTTTTTCTTTTTCTTGTTCTCAAACAGGTCGAACGGAGCTCGGCGAGGGATGAAGAGGAGCGCCCGGAACTCCAGCTGGCCCTCTACTGAGAAGTGCTGCAGAGAAGAGCAGCACGTCAGGCCCGGCTCAGCCCAGACCCCTGCCCCCTCCTCAGACCACCCTTACCTTCACGGCCAGGTGGTCCTCCCAGTCGTTGGTCAGGCTCTTGTAGAACTCGCCGTACTCCTCCTGGCTGATGTCATCAGGGTTGCGGGTCCAGATGGGCTTGGTTTTGTTCAGCTCCTCTTGGTCAATGTACTTCTCCTTGATCTTCTTAGTCTTTTTCTTCTTATCTTTTCCCTCCTCCTCCTCCTCGTCAGAGCCCACATCTTCAATCTTGGGCTTGTCCTCCTCACCTTCATCCTTCTTCTCTTCCTCCTTTTCCTCCTCCTCAGCCTCATCGTCACTGATCTCCTTCTCTCGCTCCTTCTCCAGCTGCAAGGACACAAGCAGTTAATAGTTGGCTCCATCTACAATGCGGTGACAAGAAACCAATGTCTGCAGTCACTATGGCCCCGATTTGGGGGTCTGCAGCTGCCAGTACTCACATAGAGGGTTATGGGGTACCCGATGAACTGCGAGTGCTTCTTCACTACCTCCTTCACCCGCTTCTCCTCCAGGTACTCCGTTTGGTCCTCCTTCAGGTGCAGGATGACTTTAGTGCCACGGCCGATGGGCTCACCTGAGACGAGCACAGATGGTTAGGTTTTGTGGGCACAGAGGTCTCTATTGCCGCAATCCCATCTATAGATCCACGAGACTCACATTGGGGTCTACAGTAAGGGGGCTGGTAAGACAATTGACAAACCCACCTGCTCACCTAAAAGCAGACCAGAAGTCAGGGTCCCCCCCGTGCATTATAGCATGTGACTTAAAGCTGAACTCCGCACCTCTCAGATATAAAGACCCCCCCCAACCTCACAGACGGGAACCTTCTACTCACCACAGTCAGTCTTGACTGTGAACGAGCCCCCGGCGGAGGACTCCCAGGCATACTGCTCGTCATCGTTGTGCTTTGTGATCACCACAACCTTTTCTGCCACCAGATAAGCCGAATAGAAACCGACACCAAACTGTCCAATCATCGAGATGTCGGCTCCGGCCTGAGGAAAGGAGGCGGTTAGAGGAGCTGCACCCCGATACAGATCCGCAACGAACCCCAGTACAGAGCCGTGCTGCAACCCCTCAGAGCAGCCTCACCTGCAGCGCCTCCATGAAGGCCTTGGTCCCGGACTTGGCGATGGTTCCCAGGTTGTTGATGAGGTCGGCCTTGGTCATGCCGATGCCCGTGTCACACAGGGTGAGCGTGCGCTCCTGCTTGTTGGGGATAACATCGATCTTCAGGTCTTTGCCGCTGTCCAGCTTGGAGGGATCTGTGAGACTCTCATAGCGGATCTTATCCAGGGCCTGAGAGAAGAGAGATCAGCAGCCGCCACAACCCCCATCACATCGCCCCCCAACCACCGCCCTACCCCAACACCACTCACATCGGAGGCGTTGGAGATCAGCTCCCTCAGGAAGATTTCTTTATTGGAGTAGAAGGTGTTAATGATAAGAGACATGAGCTGCGCGATTTCCGCCTGGAAGGCGAACGTCTCCACCTCCTCCTCGCCATGATGGATTTCTTCTGGCATCTGGGAAAGACAAGAGGAGCCCCTAACAATCAGAAGACCGGGGAGGGGGCATAGAACTACGACAGGAAGTCACAGCAACACATAGGTGACAGCCCCCACCGACACCCAGTGCACACCCTTGCAGTCAGGCACAGGACCCCTCACCACCCATGCCCGAGCACAAAAGACCCCACCACTCCCCTCCCCCAGGACCCCCTTCACCTCCCGGGCACAGGACCCCCCTCACCCCCCCCAGGCACAGGACCCCCTTCACCTCCCGGGCACAGGACCCCCTTCACCCCCCCCAGGCACAGGACCCCCTTCACCCCCCCCAGGCACAGGACCCCCTCACCCCCCCCAGGCACAGGACCCCCTCACTCCCTGGGCACAGGACCCCCCTCACCCCCCCTGGGCACAGGACCCCCCTCACCCCCCCTGGGCACAGGACCCCCCCCTAGGCACAGGACCCCCCTCACCAACCTCACTCCCTGGACACAGGACCCCCCCTCACCCCCCCCAGGACCCCCCTCACCCAGGCACAGGACCCCCCTCACCAACCTCACTCCCTGGACACAGGACCCCCCCTCACCCCCCAGGACCCCCCTCACCCAGGCACAGGACCCCCCTCACCAACCTCACTCCCTGGGCGCAGGACCCCCCCTCACCCCCCCCCAGGACCCCCCTCACCCCCCCCCCAGGACCCCCCTCACATCCCGGACACAATAGCCCCTCACCAACCTCACTCCCCGGCACAGGACCCCTCAGTCCCCGCTCTCGGTGTGACATCTGCAGTGACATCACCCAAAATGGCGGCGCCTCATTACCGGCTCCAACCACGTGCCCCGAGGTCTAGAAGATTCCAGAAGGCGGAGTCTGGACGGAGAACCCGCAGCCCCCAACACGAGAACTGCGCCCCAAAACCGAACACCGAGCCTCCCCGCATCCCCGGACCGTGCTCCCCCGAGAGCGGAGCCGCCGCCGCAGCCGGTACCTTGTGTGCGGGAACCTGCGCGTCACTGACCTCCGGCGGCGGAATGAAGAGGAGAAGTCCCGGCTGACAGTCACTTATATAGTGTGCGGCGGAGCACAGAGAGGGATCAGTCCGCCCGCACAGACACGCCCCCTGCACTGCGAAAGGTAAACCTCCGCCCCTAATGCGGGAAGTGATCGCCCCCGAATGTCTACAGAGACCCCGATATATACACAGAGAGAACCCCGATATATATACAGAGACCCCGATATATACACAGGGACCCCCGATATATATACAGAGACCCCCAATATATACACAGAGACCCCCAATATATACACAGAGACCCCCAATATATACACAGAGAGAACCCCGATATATATACAGAGACCCCGATATATACACAGAGACCCCCAATATATACACAGAGAGAACCCCGATATATATACAGAGACCCCCGATATCTACACAGAGACCCCGGATATATACAGGGACCCCCGATATATACACAGAGACCCCCGATATATACAGAGAGAACCCCGATATATATACAGAGACCCCGGATATATACACAGAGAGAACCCCGATATATATACAGAGAGAACCCCGATATATACACAGAGAGAACCCCGATATATATACAGAGAGAACCCCGATATATATACAGAGAGAACCCCGATATATACACAGAGACCCCGGATATATACACAGAGACCCCCGATATATACAGAGAGAACCCCGATATATACACAGAGAGAACCCCGATATATACACAGAGACCCCCGATATATACACAGAGACCCCCGATATATACACAGAGACCCCCGATATATACACAGAGAGAACCCCGATATATATACAGAGAGAACCCCGATATATACACAGAGACCCCGGATATATACACAGAGACCCCCGATATATACAGAGAGAACCCCGATATATATACAGAGAGAACCCCGATATATACACAGAGACCCCCGATATATACACAGAGACCCCCGATATATACACAGAGACCCCCGATATATACACAGAGAGAACCCCGATATATATACAGAGACCCCCGATATCTACACAGAGACCCCCGATATCTACACAGAGACCCCGGATATATACAGGGACCCCCGATATATACACAGAGACCCCCGATATATACACAGAGAGAACCCCGATATATATACAGAGACCCCGATATATACACAGGGACCCCCGATATATATACAGAGACCCCCAATATATACACAGAGACCCCCAATATATACACAGAGACCCCCAATATATACACAGAGAGAACCCCGATATATATACAGAGACCCCGATATATACACAGAGACCCCCAATATATACACAGAGAGAACCCCGATATATATACAGAGAGAACCCCGATATATACACAGAGACCCCCGATATATACACAGAGACCCCCGATATATACACAGAGAGAACCCCGATATATATACAGAGACCCCCGATATCTACACAGAGACCCCGGATATATACAGGGACCCCCGATATATACACAGAGACCCCCGATATATACAGAGAGAACCCCGATATATATACAGAGACCCCGGATATATACACAGAGAGAACCCCGATATATATACAGAGAGAACCCCGATATATACACAGAGAGAACCCCGATATATATACAGAGAGAACCCCGATATATATACAGAGAGAACCCCGATATATACACAGAGACCCCGGATATATACACAGAGACCCCCGATATATACAGAGAGAACCCCGATATATACACAGAGAGAACCCCGATATATACACAGAGACCCCCGATATATACACAGAGACCCCCGATATATACACAGAGACCCCCGATATATACACAGAGAGAACCCCGATATATATACAGAGAGAACCCCGATATATACACAGAGACCCCGGATATATACACAGAGACCCCCGATATATACAGAGAGAACCCCGATATATATACAGAGAGAACCCCGATATATACACAGAGACCCCCGATATATACACAGAGACCCCCGATATATACACAGAGACCCCCGATATATACACAGAGAGAACCCCGATATATATACAGAGACCCCCGATATCTACACAGAGACCCCCGATATCTACACAGAGACCCCGGATATATACAGGGACCCCCGATATATACACAGAGACCCCCGATATATACAGAGAGAACCCCGATATATATACAGAGACCCCGGATATATACACAGAGAGAACCCCGATATATATACAGAGAGAACCCCGATATATACACAGAGAGAACCCCGATATATATACAGAGAGAACCCCGATATATACACAGAGACCCCGGATATATACACAGAGACCCCCGATATATACAGAGAGAACCCCGATATATACACAGAGACCCCCGATATCTACACAGAGACCCCGGATATATACACAGAGAGAACCCCGATATATATACAGAGAGAACCCCGATATATACACAGAGAGAACCCCGATATATATACAGAGAGAACCCCGATATATATACAGAGAGAACCCCGATATATACACAGAGAGAACCCCGATATATATACAGAGAGAACCCCGATATATACACAGAGACCCCGGATATATACACAGAGACCCCCGATATATACAGAGAGAACCCCGATATATACACAGAGAGAACCCCGATATATCTACAGAGACCCCCGATATCTACACAGAGACCCCCGATATATACACAGAGAGAACCCCGATATATATACAGAGACCCCCGATATCTACACAGAGACCCCGGATATATACAGGGACCCCCGATATATACACAGAGAGAACCCCGATATATACACAGAGACCCCGGATATATACACAGAGACCCCGGATATATACACAGAGAGAACCCCGATATATATACAGAGACCCCCGATATCTACACAGAGAGAACCCCGATATATATACAGAGAGAACCCCGATATATACACAGAGACCCCGGATATATACACAGAGACCCCCGATATATACAGAGAGAACCCCGATATATATACAGAGAGAACCCCGATATATACACAGAGACCCCCGATATATACACAGAGACCCCCGATATATACACAGAGACCCCGGATATATACACAGAGAGAACCCCGATATATATACAGAGACCCCGGATATATACACAGAGAGAACCCCGATATATATACAGAGAGAACCCCGATATATACACAGAGACCCCGGATATATACACAGAGACCCCCGATATATACAGAGAGAACCCCGATATATATACAGAGAGAACCCCGATATATACACAGAGACCCCCGATATATACACAGAGACCCCCGATATATACACAGAGACCCCCGATATATACACAGAGAGAACCCCGATATATATACAGAGACCCCCGATATCTACACAGAGACCCCGGATATATACAGGGACCCCCGATATATACACAGAGACCCCCGATATATACACAGAGAACCCCGATATATATACAGAGACCCCGGATATATACACAGAGAGAACCCCGATATATATACAGAGAGAACCCCGATATATACACAGAGAGAACCCCGATATATATACAGAGAGAACCCCGATATATACACAGAGAGAACCCCGATATATATACAGAGAGAACCCCGATATATATACAGAGAGAACCCCGATATATACACAGAGAGAACCCCGATATATATACAGAGAGAACCCCGATATATACACAGAGACCCCGGATATATACACAGAGACCCCCGATATATACAGAGAGAACCCCGATATATCTACACAGAGAGAACCCCGATATATCTACAGAGACCCCCGATATCTACACAGAGACCCCCGATATATATACAGAGAGAACCCCGATATATACACAGAGACCCCCGATATATACACAGAGACCCCCGATATATACACAGAGAGAACCCCGATATATATACAGAGACCCCCGATATCTACACAGAGACCCCGGATATATACAGGGACCCCCGATATATACACAGAGAGAACCCCGATATATACACAGAGACCCCGGATATATACACAGAGACCCCGGATATATACACAGAGAGAACCCCGATATATATACAGAGACCCCCGATATCTACACAGAGACCCCGGATATATACACAGAGAGAACCCCGATATATATACAGAGAGAACCCCGATATATACACAGAGAGAACCCCGATATATATACAGAGAGAACCCCGATATATATACAGAGAGAACCCCGATATATACACAGAGAGAACCCCGATATATATACAGAGAGAACCCCGATATATACACAGAGACCCCGGATATATACACAGAGACCCCCGATATATACAGAGAGAACCCCGATATATACACAGAGACCCCGGATATATACACAGAGACCCCGGATATATACACAGAGACCCCGGATATATACACAGAGACCCCCGATATATACACAGAGAGAACCCCGATATATATACAGAGACCCCCGATATCTACACAGAGACCCCGGATATATACACAGAGAGAACCCCGATATATACACAGAGAGAACCCCGATATCTACAGAGACCCCGATATATATACAGAGACCCCCGATATCTACACAGAGACCCCGGATATATACACAGAGAGAACCCCGATATATACACAGAGAGAACCCCGATATCTACAGAGACCCCGATATATACACAGAGACCCCCGATATATACACAGAGAGAACCCCGATATATATACAGAGACCCCCGATATCTACACAGAGAGAACCCCGATATCTACAGAGACCCCGATATATATACAGAGACCCCCGATATCTACACAGAGACCCCGGATATATACACAGAGAGAACCCCGATACCTACAGAGACCCCGATATATACACAGAGACCCCCGATATATACACAGAGAGAACCCCGATATCTACAGAGACCCCCGATATATATACAGAGACCCCCGATATATATACAGAGACCCCCGATATCTACACAGAGACCCCGGATATATACACAGAGAGAACCCCGATATATACACAGAGAGAACCCCGATATCTACAGAGACCCCGATATATACACAGAGACCCCCGATATATACACAGAGAGAACCCCGATATATATACAGAGACCCCCGATATCTACACAGAGAGAACCCCGATATCTACAGAGACCCCGATATATATACAGAGACCCCCGATATCTACACAGAGACCCCGGATATATACACAGAGAGAACCCCGATATATACACAGAGAGAACCCCGATATCTACAGAGACCCCGATATATACACAGAGACCCCCGATATATACACAGAGAGAACCCCGATATATATACAGAGACCCCCGATATCTACACAGAGAGAACCCCGATATCTACAGAGACCCCGATATATATACAGAGACCCCCGATATCTACACAGAGACCCCGGATATATACACAGAGAGAACCCCGATACCTACAGAGACCCCGATATATACACAGAGACCCCCGATATATACACAGAGAGAACCCCGATATCTACAGAGACCCCCGATATATATACAGAGACCCCCGATATATATACAGAGACCCCCGATATCTACACAGAGACCCCGGATATATACACAGAGAGAACCCCGATATATACACAGAGAGAACCCCGATATCTACAGAGACCCCGATATATACACAGAGACCCCCGATATATACACAGAGAGAACCCCGATATATATACAGAGACCCCCGATATCTACACAGAGACCCCGGATATATACACAGAGAGAACCCCGATATATACACAGAGAGAACCCCGATATCTACAGAGACCCCGATATATACACAGAGACCCCGGATATATACACAGAGACCCCCGATATATCTACAGAGACCCCCAATATATATACAGAGACCCCGATATATACACAGAGAGAACCCCGATATATATACAGAGAGAACCCCGATATATACACAGAGAGAACCCCGATATCTACAGAGACCCCGATATATACACAGAGACCCCCGATATATACACAGAGAGAACCCCGATATATATACAGAGACCCCCGATATCTACACAGAGACCCCGGATATATACACAGAGAGAACCCCGATATATACACAGAGAGAACCCCGATATCTACAGAGACCCCGATATATACACAGAGACCCCGGATATATACACAGAGACCCCCGATATATCTACAGAGACCCCCAATATATATACAGAGACCCCGATATATACACAGAGAGAACCCCGATATATATACAGAGAGAACCCCGATATATACACAGAGACCCCGGATATATACACAGAGACCCCCGATATATCTACAGAGACCCCCAATATATACACAGAGACCCCCGATATATATACAGAGACCCCGATATATACACAGAGACCCCCGATATATACAGAGACCCCGATATCTACACAGAGACCCCGATATATACAGAGAGAACCCCGATATATACACAGAGACCCCCGATATATCTACAGAGACCCCCAATATATACACAGAGACCCCCGATATATACACAGAGACCCCCGATATATACAGAGACCCCGATATCTACACAGAGACCCCGATATATACAGAGAGACCCCCGATATATATACAGAGACCCCCGATATATCTACAGAGACCCCCAATATATACACAGAGACCCCCGATATATATACAGAGACCCCGATATATACACAGAGACCCCCGATATATACAGAGACCCCGATATATACACAGAGACCCCGATATATACAGAGAGAACCCCGATATATACACAGAGACCCCCGATATATACACAGAGACCCCCGATATATACACAGAGACCCCGATATATACAGAGACCCCGATATATCCATAGAATCCCCCGATATATACACAGAGACCACCGATATATCTACAGAGACCCCCGATATATACACAGAGACCCCGATATATACACAGAGACCCCCGATATATACACAGGGACCCCGATATATATACAGGGACCCCCGATATATATACAGAGACCCCGATATATACACAGAGACCCCCGATATATACACAGAGACCCCGATATATACACAGAGACCCCGATATATACAGAGACCCCGATATATCCACAGAGACCACCGATATATACACAGAGACCACCGATATATACACAGAGACCACCGATATATACACAGAGACCCCGATATATACAGAGACCCCGATATATCCACAGAGACCCCCGATATAGCTACAGAGACCCCCGATATATACAGAGAGAACCCCGATATATACACAGAGACCCCGGATATATACACAGAGACCCCCGATATATACACAGAGACCCCCGATATATACACAGAGACCCCCGATATATATACAGAGACCCCGATATATACACAGAGACCCCGATATATACACAGAGACCCCGATATATCTACAGAGACCCCCGATATATACAGAGAGAACCCCGATATATACACAGAGACCCCGGATATATACACAGAGACCCCCGATATATACACAGAGACCCCCGATATATACACAGAGACCCCGATATATCTACAGAGATCCCCGATATATACACAGAGACCCCCGATATATCTACAGAGACCCCGATATATACACAGAGACCCCGATATATACACAGAGACCCCGATATATCTACAGAGACCCCCGATATATACAGAGAGAACCCCGATATATACACAGAGACCCCGGATATATACACAGAGACCCCCGATATATACACAGAGACCCCGATATATACAGAGACCCCGATATATCCACAGAGACCCCCGATATATACAGAGACCCCGATATACCTACAGAGACCCCCGATATATACAGAGAGAACCCCGATATATACACAGGGACCCCCGATATATACACAGAGACCCCGATATATATACAGAGACCCCGATATACCTACAGAGACCCCCGATATATACAGAGAGAACCCCGATATATACACAGGGACCCCCGATATATATACAGAGACCCCGATATATCTACAGAGACCCCCGATATATACAGAGAGAACCCCGATATATACACAGGGACCCCCGATATATACAGAGAGAACCCCGATATATACACAGGGACCCCCGATATATACACAGAGACCCCGATATATACACAGAGACCCCGATATATCCACAGAGACCCCCGATATATACACAGAGACCCCCGATATATATACAGAGACCCCCGATATATACACAGAGACCCCCGATATATCTACACAGAGACCCCGATATATACAGAGAGACCCCGATATATACACAGAGACCCCCGATATATATACAGAGACCCCCGATATATATACAGAGACCCCGATATATACACAGAGACCCCCGATATATATACAGAGACCCCCGATATATCTACACAGAGACCCCCGATATATCTACACAGAGACCCCGATATATACAGAGAGACCCCGATATATACACAGAGACCCCCGATATATACAGAGAGACCCCGATATATACAGAGAGACCCCGATATATACACAGAGACCCCCGATATATACACAGAGACCCCCGATATATACACAGAGACCCCGATATATCTAGAGAGAACCCCGATATATACACAGAGACCCCCGATATATACACAGAGACCCCGATATATACACAGAGACCCCCGATATATACACAGAGACCCCGATATATACACAGAGACCCCCGATATATACACAGAGACCCCGATATATACACAGAGACCCCCGATATATCTACAGAGACCCCGATATATACACAGAGACCCCCGATATATACACAGAGACCCCGATATATACAGAGAGACCCCGATATATACACAGAGACCCCCGATATATACAGAGAGACCCCCGATATCTACACAGAGACCCCCGATATATACACAGAGACCCCGATATATACACAGAGACCCCCGATATATACACAGAGACCCCCGATATATACACAGAGACCCCGATATATACACAGAGACCCCCGATATATACACAGAGACCCCCGATATATCTACAGAGACCCCGATATATACACAGAGACCCCCGATATATACACAGAGACCCCGATATATACACAGAGACCCCGATATATACACAGAGAGAAAGTGGGATGTACATAAATCCCTGCAGTACTTGGAAGATTGATAGCAGTGGTGGGGCATCCAAAATACTCCCCTGCGGCAAATTGTAGAGCGAGATTAGCTTGCTGGATAATTTTTGGTCACATGGTGCCAGTGGTGGGATAACTAAGATAAGCCCCAACTGCGCCTGTGATAGCCGTGTGGCGGCATTGTGTCTCGTCCCTCCGTCCGCTGATACACCGGTGTCAGTGGTGGGATTGTGACATAGTGGTGACACAGGGTCCGCTGTCCGTCGTGTTTTGGTGGCAGCGGGACCTCCGTCAGTCGCCCGTATTTGGACGAACAGCGGTGGGCTGTTCGTCACATATTGGTGGAAACATGGACCAGAGCCGAAGACGAATCTCTGGTGCCCATCGGATACAGGGAAATCTCTGTCCCTGCCCTGAAAAATAAAAGCATCAAACAGGGCCGGAGCTCAGGAGGAATACTGATCTGGCATAAAGAGGAGCTCCACCAGTACATCAAACCGGTGAAGAGAGGAGGCAGCCACATATGGATCAGGATCAGCAGCTCCATCCTCACCTCTCAGTCTGATGTCTATCTCTGCACCACCTATATACCACCGCCAGAGTCACCCTACTTCAATCCAGACTGCTTCGAGATCTTACAAAGAGAAGCCGCCCACTATCAGGGCCTGGGCAAAGTTCTCATCTTTGGAGACCTCAATGCAAGAACAGGGAGAGAAAACGACTTCCTGACCACGGATGGGAACATCTACATATTTGGAGCAGAGAATAACGGCCAAGACTCAGTAGTCACAGAGAGAAACAGCTATGACAGTACAGTCAACAAAAGTGGTAAAAAGCTCCTGAACGTATGCAGAAGTTTAGGACTTCATATTCTAAACGGACGAACCAAAGGAGACTCCTTAGGGAGGTGAACACTAAACTCCCATGTAGGGAGGAGTGTAGTAGATTATGCCATTACAGATATGAACCTGGCAAATATCAGCGCCTTCATAGTCTCCCCACAAACGCACCTGTCAGACCACAACCAACTTCTTCTGTACCTGAAATCTACAGAGAAACCATCCACTCAAAAGCCACAGCAGAGCGGCCTCTTCACCCGGCCTCCATCCTATAAATGGCACAAAACGTCGGCATTAAAGTATAAAGAGGTTCCCAGCAGACCTGAAATACAGCGGATGCTCTACCACTTCTACAACTACGAGTACCAGCCTAACCCAAAGGGAGTGAGTCAAGCTGCAAAAGACCTCAACAATATATTCTATGCAATGGCCAGACTGTCCGACCTTAAAAAAGTCAACTACAAGAGACCAAAAGAAAAACAGATCAATGGATGGTTTGACAGAGAATGTAAAGCCGTACGGAAGACCCTGAGAACAGCCTCAAACAAGAAACACAGAGACCCCAACCACCCGGGTCTGAGGGAAGCCTATGAAACCATACAAAGGCAGTACAAAACCATCCTCAGGAGGAAGAAGCAGAGTTACATCTCCACCAAACTTATCCAACTCCTAGACGCCCTCCAAGACAACTCCTTCTGGGAACTATGGAACCACATGGGCACAAAAGACAAGAAAAACAACATCCATATCCAAAATGGCAACATCTGGCTCCAGTACTTCAGAGACCTCTATAAAGACATTCCAAAGGAAGAACTAAGCCAAGAACAGGAAAACATAATGGTAAAACTAAAAGCAATGGAGGAAAAAGTAAAAAATTTCCAAAACCCCGTGGATGCACGTATTACATTACAGGAAGTAGCAGAGAGAATCTCTTCCATAAGATGTAGAAAAGCCGGTGGCCTGGATGGAATCCTACCAGAAATGCTGAAGTACAGCCCACCAGAAATACAGGCCGCAATGGTTAAACTCTTCAATATTGTGCTAAGTGCCGGCTACTTCCCTCCTACCTGGAATCAAGGCCTCATCACACCCATCCACAAGAATGGGGACAGGTATGACCCAGCCAACTACAGAGGAATATGTGACAGCAGCAACCTGGGAAAACTGTTCAACAGCATCCTGAACAAGAGGATCCTCAGTTTCCTCACCGAGCACAACGTCCTCAGCAAGAGACAAGCAGGCTTCATGCCAAACCACCGCACTACCGACCACATCTACACCCTGCACAGCCTCATTCAGAGCCACGTCCACGATACAAAGAACGGGAAGATATACGCCTGTTTCGTGGACTTTAAAAAGGCCTTTGATTCGGTGTGGCACCCAGACTTATTCCTGAAACTGCTGGAGAGCGGAATAGGAGGAAAGACCTATGATGTTATCAAAAGCTCCTACACCGAGAACCTCTGCAGTGTGAGTGTGAACGGCAGAAGAACGGCTTATTTCCAGCAGAGCCGGGGAGTCAGACAAGGCTGCAGCCTAAGCCCAAATCTCTTCAACATTTACATCAACGAGCTGGCTACCGCTCTGGAATCTTCCACAGCACCAGGTCTCACCCTCCACGACGTGCAGGTGAAATTCCTGCTGTATGCAGATGACTTGCTGCTTCTGTCACCAACCGAGAAAGGCCTCCAAGACAACCTGAAAATCTTAGAGAAATTCAGCTCCACCTGGGCTCTACCGGTCAACCTAAAGAAAAGCAACATCATGGTGTTCCAGAAGAGAAAGAGAAAATCAGACCAGCACCCTTCATTTATCCTCAACAACTGCGCCCTTACAGGAACAGACAAATATACCTACCTGGGCCTAGAGATTCACCGATCAGGGAGCTTCAAACAAGCCATAGAGACCCTGAAAGACAAGGCCTGCAAAACCTTCTATGCCATCCGAAGGAAACTCTACCATCTGAAGCCACCGGTGAGGGTCTGGTTAAAAATCTTCGACTCCATCATCGCCCCAATCCTCCTGTATGGCAGCGAAGTCTGGGGTCCTCACACCTACCCAGACTGGTCAAGGTGGGATTCAAGACCAACAGAAATATTCCACCTGGAATTCTGCAAGCACCTTCTCCAAGTCCATCGGAGGACCTCCAACAGTGCTTGCCGGGCCGAGCTGGGCAGATTCCCTCTACACCTAACGGTTGTAAAGAGGGCACTGTCATTCCGGGCTCACCTACGTAGGAGCAATCCAAGCTCCCATCACCATAAAGCCCTGACACATGTAGGGGAAACAGAAAAACCAGGACCCTCGGAACAGCTCACCCAAACCCAACCTGACCAGAAAACCAATCACAACAACCTGACAAAAGCCGGAATCAGGAAGATGGTAGACGAAGGCCAGGAGAGGTACGTAAGTGACTGGAAGAACGACATCATCAGCTCACAGAAACTGACCATGTACCGGAGTCTACAGAGAGACTACAGACTGGCTCCATACCTGGAGAAACTCCCGGACCCCAGAGACCGCAAGATCCTGAGCCGGTATAGACTCAGTGCCCACAGTCTGGCCATCGAATCCGGCCGACACAGGCAGAGCTACAAGCCCAGGGAGGAAAGACTGTGCCAACACTGTGACCAGGAGGCCCTGGAGGATGAGACCCACTTCCTGCTACACTGCTCCAAATACTCAGCAGTGAGGGACACTCACTTCAGGAGACTCTCACATCTCTTCCCGGATTTCATCACCATGAAGGAGGAAGAGAAAACATATATCCTGCTGGGGGAAGAAGAGAGAGCAGTGGAGATAGCAGCGCAATATGTGAGCGAATGCCATAGACTGCGAGAAAGAGAACTATGATATGCCATGGACTTCTATGGCCCCCACCCTGGATATGCCCCAACCCCCCATCCACCTTCCCTATGCCATGGACTTTTATAGCCCCACCCTGGATCTGCCCCCATGCCCCCATCCACCTTCCCTATGCCATGGACTTCTATGGCCCCCACCCTGGATATGCCCCAACCCCCCATCCACCTTCCCTATGCCATGGACTTCTATGGCCCCCACACTGGATAGCCCCAATCCCCCATCCACCTTTCCTATGCCATGGACTTCTATAGCCTCATCCTGGATCTGCCCCCATGCCATGCCCCCATCCACCTTCCCTATGCCATGGACTTCTATAGCCCCATCCTGGATCTGCCCCATCCACCTTTCCTACAGCCCCTTCCCAACATCCCTACAGTCCCTATCCCTATTCCCTTCTGTACACCTGCTTTGGCAAAACTAATGTGTATTTAGTCCTGCCAATAAAGCTTCTTTGAATCTTGAATCTATACACAGAGACCCCCGATATATACACAGAGACTGCCGATATCAACACAGAGACCGCCGATATATACACAGAGACCCCCGATATATATACACAGAGACCCCGGATATATCTACAGAGACCCCCGAGATATACACAGAGACCCCCGATATCTACACAGAGACCCCCGATATCTACACAGAGACCCCGATATATCTACAGAGACCCCCGATATATACACAGAGACCCCCGATATATACACAGAGACTGCCGATATCAACACAGAGACCGCCGATATATACACAGAGACCCCCGATATATATACACAGAGACCCCGGATATATCTACAGAGACCCCCGAGATATACACAGAGACCCCCGATATCTACACAGAGACCCCGATATATCTACAGAGACCCCCGATATATACATAAAGACCCCAATTTATACACAGAGACCCCGATATATACACAGAGACCCCGATATATACAGGGACCCCCGATATATACAGAGACCCCCCGATATATACCCGAGACCCTGATATATACAGAGACCCCCGATATATACACAGAGACCCCCGATAACTACACAGAGACCCCCGATATCTACACAGAGACCCCCGATATCTACACAGAGACCCCCGATATATATATACAGGGACCCCCGATATATATACAGAGACCCCCGATATCTACACAGAGACCCCGATATCTACACAGAGACCCCCGATATATATACAGGGACCCCCGATATATCTACAGAGACCCCCGATATATATACACAGAGACCCCCAATATAGCTACAGAGACCCCCAATATATCTACAGAGACCACCGATATATACACAGAGACCCCCGATATATATACAGGGACCCCCGATATATATACAGAGACCCCCAATATATACACAGAGACCCCCGATATATATACAGGGACCCCCAATATATATACAGGGACCCCCGATATATCTACAGAGACCCTCCATATATACACAGAGACCCCCGATATATCTACAGAGACTCCCAATATATACACAGAGACCCCCGATATCTACACAGAGACCCCCGATATATCTACAGAGACCCCGATATCTACACAGAGACCCCCGATATATCTACAGAGACCCCGATATCTACACAGAGACCCCCGATATATCTACAGAGACCCCTGATATATATACACAGAGACCACCGATATATACACAGAGACCCCCGATATATCTACAGAGACCCCCGATATATACACAGAGACCCCCGATATATATACAGGGACCCCCAATATATATACAGGGACCCCCAATATATCTACAGAGACTCCCAATATATACACAGAGACCCCCGATATATCTACAGAGACTCCCAATATATACACAGAGACCCCCGATATATCTACAGAGACCCCTGATATATATACACAGAAACCCCCGATATATACACAGAGACGCCCGATATCTACACAGAGACCCCCGATATCTCTACAGAGACCCCCGATATATACACAGAGACCCCCGATATATCTACAGAGACCCCCGATATATACACAGAGACCCCCGATATCTACACAGAGACCCCCCGATATATCTACAGAGATCCCCGATATATACAGAGACCCCCGATATATCTACAGAGACCCCCGATATATACACAGAGACCCCCGATATATCTACAGAGACCCTCCATATATACAGAGACCCCCGATATATACACAGAGACCCCCGATATCTACACAGAGACCCCCCGATATATCTACAGAGATCCCCGATATATACAGAGACCCCCGATATATATACAGAGATCCCCGATATCTACAGAGACCCCCGATAACTACACAGAGACCCCCGATATCTACACAGAGACCCCCGATATCTACACAGAGACCCCCGATATATATATACAGGGACCCCCGATATATATACAGAGACCCCCGATATCTACACAGAGACCCCCGATATATATACAGGGACCCCCGATATATCTACAGAGACCCCCGATATATATACACAGAGACCCCCAATATAGCTACAGAGACCCCCAATATATACACAGAGACCCCCGATATATCTACAGAGACCACCGATATATACACAGAGACCCCCGATATATATACAGGGACCCCCGATATATCTACAGAGACCCCCAATATATACACAGAGACCCCCGATATATATACAGGGACCCCCAATATATATACAGGGACCCCCGATATATCTACAGAGACCCTCCATATATACACAGAAACCCCCGATATATCTACAGAGACTCCCAATATATACACAGAGACCCCCGATATATCTACAGAGACCCCGATATCTACACAGAGACCCCCGATATATCTACAGAGACCCCTGATATATATACACAGAGACCACCGATATATACACAGAGACCCCCGATATATATACAGGGACCCCCGATATATCTACAGAGACCCCCAATATATACACAGAGACCCCCGATATATACAGGGACCCCCAATATATATACAGGGACCCCCAATATATCTACAGAGACTCCCAATATATACACAGAGACCCCCGATATATCTACAGAGACTCCCAATATATACACAGAGACCCCCGATATATCTACAGAGACCCCTGATATATATACACAGAAACCCCCGATATATACACAGAGACGCCCGATATCTACACAGAGACCCCCGATATATCTAGAGACCCCCGATATATACACAGAGACCCCCGATATATCTACAGAGACCCTCCATATATACAGAGACCCCCGATATATACACAGAGACCCCCGATATCTACACAGAGACCCCCCGATATATACAGAGACCCCCGATATATATACAGAGATCCCCGATATATACAGAGACCCCCGATATATATACAGAGATCCCCGATATATACAGAGACCCCCGATATCTACACAGAGACCCCCGATATATCTACAGAGACCCCCGATATCTACACAGAGACCCCCGATATCTACACAGAGACCCCCCATATATACAGAGACCGATATATCTACAGAGACCCCCGATATATACACAGAGACCCCCGATAACTACACAGAGACCCCCCGATATATACACAGAGACCCCCGATATATATATATACAGGGACCCCCGATATATACAGGGACCCCCGATATATATACAGAGACCCCCGATATCTACACAGAGACCCCGATATCTACACAGAGACCCCCGATATATATACAGGGACCCCCGATATATCTACAGAGACCCCCGATATATATACACAGAGACCCCCAATATAGCTACAGAGACCCCCAATATATACACAGAGACCCCCGATATATCTACAGAGACCACCGATATATACACAGAGACCCCCGATATATATACAGGGACCCCCGATATATCTACAGAGACCCCCAATATATACACAGAGACCCCCAATATATATACAGGGACCCCCAATATATATACAGGGACCCCCGATATATCTACAGAGACTCCCAATATATACACAGAGACCCCCGATATATCTACAGAGACCCCGATATCTACACAGATACCCCCGATATATCTACAGAGACCCCTGATATATATACACAGAAACCCCCGATATATCTACAGAGACCCCCGATATATACACAGAGACCCCCGATATATCTACAGAGACCCTCCATATATACAGAGACCCCCGATATATACACAGAGACCCCCGATATCTACACAGAGACCCCCGATATCTACACAGAGACCCCCCGATATATCTACAGAGATCCCCGATATATACAGAGACCCCCGATATATATACAGAGATCCCCGATATATACAGAGACCCCCAATATCTACACAGAGACCCCCGATATATCTACAGAGACCCCCGATATCTACACAGAGACCCCCCATATATACAGAGACCGATATATCTACAGAGACCCCCGATATATACACAGAGACCCCCGATATCTACACAGACCCCCCATATCTACACAGACCCCCCATATCTACACAGAGACCCCCGATACCTACACAGAGACCCCCGATATATATACAGAGACCCCCGATATCTACACAGACCCCCCATATCTACACAGACCCCCCATATCTACACAGAGACCCCCGATACCTACACAGAGACCCCCGATATATATACAGAGACCCCCGATATCTACACAGAGACCCCCGATATCTACACAGAGACCCCCATATCTACACAGAGACCCCCGATATCTATACAGAGACCCCCGATATATACACAGAGACCCCCGATATATCTACAGAGACCTCCGATATCTACACAGAGACCCCCATATACACAGAGACCTCCGATATCTACACAGAGACCCCCCGATATATCTACAGAGAGACCCCCGATATATCTACAGAGACCCCCGATATTTACTCAACATATAAACTGCTTCACGAGAGAGAACAATACGCTTGGTCACTGCTATACTGTCATAAAAGGGGCCTACAGGGCAGTGAGGAGAGCAGCAGTGGGCTTTTCAGATCATTGTCTAATTCATTTAATTCCAGCCTACAGGCAAAGGTTGAAAACATCCAAACCTACAGTTTATACAAAGAAGACATGGTCTGAGGAGGCAAAATTGCAACTACAAGCTTGCTTTGAATGCACGGACTGGGAGGTATTCCAGGAAACATGCTCGGGTCTGGATGAATGGGTGGATGCAGTGTCCTCATATATCCGTTTTTGTGAAGACACGTTTATTCCATCCAAATCTGTCCACTTTCGGGGAAACAACAAGCCGTGGTTTACAAATAAAGTCAGGTTGATCCGTAAGAGGAAAGAGGAGGCTTATAAAGCAGGCGATATTACTGAATTCAAGAAACTTAGGAACTCGCTATCTAAAGAGATCAAGTTAGCCAAACACGAGTATGCAAAGATTCTGGAGGAAAGGTTCTCATCAAAAGATACTAGATCTGCATGGAGAGGATTAAGAGAGGTCACCAATTATAAAAGCCACCCCACTATAGTGAACCCCAGCAGAAGTCTGGCAGCAGAGTTAAATGAATTCTACTGCAGATTTGAGGCAAGCTCTACACACAGTGGCTATTCATCTCTAAGCTCCTCAGTCTGTTCATATAAAGATCATTCATGGTGCAACACCCAAGTAGTGATCTCCGAGGCAGAGGTGATACGCATCCTAAAGGGACTTAAGGTCAAAAAGGCACCTGGCCCTGATGGTGTATCTCCAATGTGTCTGAAAGTATGTGCTACCCAGCTTGCCCCTATACTGACAAATATATACAATGTGTCACTGAAAGAGTGCGTTGTACCTCAGTGTTGGAAAAGTTCCACAATTATCCCTGTCCCCAAGAAAGTGGGATCCTCTGAGTTGAACGACTATAGACCAGTAGCACTCACACCTGTAGCTATGAAAGTCTTCGAAAGAATTATGATGTCCCACCTGATAAAATTCACGCAGAAGCTATGGGACCCGCTTCAGTTTGCCTATAAGGAGAATCGTTCGGCAAACGACACTGTCAATCTGGCACTGAAGTACATTTTGGATCATACAGATGAACTGCACTCATATGTCCGGATTCTTTTCATGGACTTTAGCTCAGCGTTCAATACCATTGATCCGAATTTACTTCATAAGAAAATGGTAGCTCTTGGAGTCCCTCTTAACTTATGCTTGTGGATTTATAACTTCCTGACAGCCAGGATACAGAGTGTAAAAGTTGGACCTTTCACTTCGGACACCTTGGTCACAAACATCGGGGCACCTCAGGGGTGTGTTTTGTCCCCGTTACTGTTTTCTCTCTATACGAATGATTGCATCTCTTCAGCAGACTCAGTAAAAATCTTGACATTTGCCGATGATATGACACTGATTGGTCTCATCAGGGGAAATGCTGAAGACTTGTATCAGAGTGAGGTGGAAAGAATATGTGACTGGTGTAAAGCCAATAATCTTGTACTCAACACTAAAAAAACTGCTGAGATGGTTGTGGATTTTAGGAAAGATCAACATGAGATACTTCCAATCTACATCCATGACGAAGTGGTTCTTAGGGTCACAGAGACCAAATTCCTTGGTGTTATCATCTCTCATGATCTTAAATGGGGGAAAAACGTGGATGCTGTTATAAGAAAAGCACAACAGAGGATGTTCTTCCTGCGTCAGCTGAAAAGATATGGTTTGTCTAAGAATCTGCTGATCTTATTCTTTAATGCTGTCATCAGATCTGTGATTTGTTCCTCTCTGATAGTCTGGTACGGGGGAGCCACTGCGCATGACAAACTCCGCTTACAAAGGACTTTCAGAACAGCAGAGAGAATTATAGTTTCCCCCCTGCCTAAAATCCAGGATCTTTATGATAAGAGTATTCGATCCCACGCATTGAAAATTTCATCCGATCCCTCTCACCCGGGACACTCCTCATTCCAACTACTCCCTTCAGGACGTCGCTTCAGAGTCCCCAAATGCAGCACCAACCGCCATATGAACAGCTTCTATCCACTCTCTGTTCAACAATTAAATCGTCATGTGTAGACTATATACTGTATCTGTCTTGTTAGATGTTACTTGTTGTATCTGTTGTTATATGTTATGTTGCCTCTTTGCCACAAAGAATTCCTTGTATATATGTAATATGTACTTGGCGATAATAAATTTGATTGATTGATTGATTGATCTACAGGAGAGACCCCCGATATATATACAGAGACCCCGATATATACACAGAGACCCCCGATATATCTACAGAGACCCCGATATATACACATAGACCCCCAATATATCTACAGAGACCCCCGATAAATCTACACAGAGAGCCCCAATATATCTACAGAAACCCCCGATATATTTACAGAGACCCCCGATATATCTACAGAGACCCCCGATATATTCACAGAGACCCCCGATATATACACAGAGACCCCCGATATATACACAGGGACCCCCGATATATATACAGGGACCCCCGATATATACACAGAGACCCCCAATATATACACAGAGACCCCCGATATATCCACAGAGACCCCCGATATATCCACAGAGACCCCCGATATATACACAGAGACCCCTGATATACCTACAGAGACCCCGATATATACACAGAGACCCCCAATATATACACAGAGACCCCCGATATATCTACAGAGACCCCCAATATACACAGAGACCCCGATATATACACAGAGACCCCCGATATACACAGAGACCCCGATATATCTACAGAGACCCCGATATATACACAGAGACCACCGATATATACACAGAGACCACCGATATATCTACAGATCCCCCGATATATACACAGAGACCCCCGATATATACAGAGAGACCCCCGATATCTACACAGAGACCCCCGATATCTACACAGAGACCCCCGATATATACACAGTGACCCCCCGATATATCTACAGAGACCCCGATATATACACAGTGACCCCCGATATATCTACAGAGACCCCCGATATATACAGAAACCCCGGATATATACACAGAGACCCCCGATATATACACAGAGACCCCCCGATATATATACACAGAGACCCCCGATATCTACACAGAGACCCCCCCGATATCTACACAGAGACCCCCGATATGTACACAGAGACCCCCGATATATCTGCAGAGACCCCCGATATCTACACAGAGACCCCCGATATCTACACAGAGACCCCCGATATATACACAGAGACCCCCGATATATACACAGAGACCACCGATATATCTGCAGAGACCCCCGATATATACACAGAGACCCCGATATATCTACAGAGACCCCCGATATATACACAGGGACCCCCGATATATACACAGGGACCCCCGATATACCTACAGGGACCCCCGATATAGACACAGGGACCCCCGATATCTACACAGAGACCCCCGATATATACACAGAGACCCCGATATATACACAGAGGCCCCCGATATATCTACAGAGACCCCCGATATATCTACAGAGACCCCCGATATATACACAGAGACGCCCCATATACACAGAGACACACGATATATACACATAGACCCCCAATATATCTACAGAGACCCCCGATAAATCTACACAGAGATCCCCAATATATCTACAGAAACCCCCGATATATTTACAGAGACCCCCGATATATCTACAGAGACCCCCGATATATCCACAGAGACCCCCGATATATACACAGAGACAACCGATATATATACAGGGACCCCCGATATATACACAGAGACCCCCAATATATACACAGAGACCCCCGATATATACACAGAGACCCCCGATATATACACAGAGACCCCCGATATATACACAGAGACAACCGATATATATACAGGGACCCCCGATATATACACAGAGACCCCCAATATATACACAGAGACCCCCGATATATACACAGAGACCCCCGATATATCCACAGAGACCCCCGATATATACACAGAGACCCCCGATATACCTACAGAGACCCCGATATATACACAGAGACCCCCAATATATACACAGAGACCCCCGATATATCTACAGAGACCCCCAATATACACAGAGACCCCGATATATACACAGAGACCCCCGATATACACAGAGACCCCGATATATCTACAGAGACCCCAATATATACACAGAGACCACCGATATATACACAGAGACCCCCGATATATCTACAGATCCCCCGATATATACACAGAGACCCCCGATATATACAGAGAGACCCCCGATATATACAGAGAGACCCCCGATATATACAGAGAGACCCCCCGATATATCTACAGAGACCCCGATATATACACAGTGACCCCCGATATATCTACAGAGACCCCCGATATATACAGAAACCCCGGATATATACACAGAGACCCCCGATATCTACACAGAGACCCCCGATATCTACACAGAGACCCCCCGATATATCTACAGAGATCCCCGATATATACAGAGACCCCCGATATATATACAGAGATCCCCGATATCTACACAGAGACCCCCGATATCTACACAGAGACCCCCCATATCTACACAGAGACCCCCGATACCTACACAGAGACCCCCGATATATATACGGAGACCCCCGATATCTACACAGAGACCCCCATATCTACACAGAGACCCCCCATATCTGCACAGAGACCCCCGAATATCTATACACAGACCCCCGATATCTACACAGAGACCCCCGATATCTATACAGAGAACCCGATATATACACAGAGACCCCCGATATAACTACAGAGACCTCCGATATCTACACAGAGACCCCCCATATACACAGAGACCTCCGTTATCTACACAGAGACCCCCCGATATATCTACAGAGAGACCCCCGATATATCTACAGAGACCCCCGATATATCTACAGGAGAGACCCCCGATATATCTACAGAGACCCCCGATATATACACAGAGACCCCGATATATACACAGAGACCCCGATATATACACAGAGACCCCCGATATATCTACACAGAGACCCCCGATATATCTACACAGAGACCCCCGATATCTACACAGAGACCCCCGATATCTACACAGAGACCCCCGATATATCAACACAGAGACCCCGATATATACACAGAGACCCCCGATATATCTACAGGGACCACCGATATATCTACAGAGACCCCAATATATACACAGAGACCACCGATATATACACAGAGACCCCCGATATATCTACAGATCCCCCGATATATACACAGAGACCCCCGATATATACAGAGAGACCCCCGATATATACAGAGAGACCCCCGATATATACAGAGAGACCCCCCGATATATCTACAGAGACCCCGATATATACACAGTGACCCCCGATATATCTACAGAGACCCCCGATATATACAGAAACCCCGGATATATACACAGAGACCCCCGATATCTACACAGAGACCCCCGATATCTACACAGAGACCCCCCGATATATCTACAGAGATCCCCGATATATACAGAGACCCCCGATATATATACAGAGATCCCCGATATCTACACAGAGACCCCCGATATCTACACAGAGACCCCCCATATCTACACAGAGACCCCCGATACCTACACAGAGACCCCCGATATATATACGGAGACCCCCGATATCTACACAGAGACCCCCATATCTACACAGAGACCCCCCATATCTGCACAGAGACCCCCGAATATCTATACACAGACCCCCGATATCTACACAGAGACCCCCGATATCTATACAGAGAACCCGATATATACACAGAGACCCCCGATATAACTACAGAGACCTCCGATATCTACACAGAGACCCCCCATATACACAGAGACCTCCGTTATCTACACAGAGACCCCCCGATATATCTACAGAGAGACCCCCGATATATCTACAGAGACCCCCGATATATCTACAGGAGAGACCCCCGATATATCTACAGAGACCCCCGATATATACACAGAGACCCCGATATATACACAGAGACCCCGATATATACACAGAGACCCCCGATATATCTACACAGAGACCCCCGATATATCTACACAGAGACCCCCGATATATCTACACAGAGACCCCCGATATCTACACAGAGACCCCCGATATATCAACACAGAGACCCCCGATATATACACAGAGACCCCCGATATATCTACAGGGACCACCGATATATCTGCAGAGACCCCCGATATATACACAGAGACCCCGATATATCTACAGAGACCCCCGATATATACACAGGGACCCCCGATATATACACAGGGACCCCCGATATACCTACAGGGACCCCCGATATAGACACAGGGACCCCCGATATCTACACAGAGACCCCCGATATATACACAGAGACCCCGATATATACACAGAGGCCCCCGATATATCTACAGAGACCCCCGATATATCTACAGAGACCCCCGATATATACACAGAGACGCCCCATATACACAGAGACACACGATATATACACATAGACCCCCAATATATCTACAGAGACCCCCGATAAATCTACACAGAGAGCCCCAATATATCTACAGAAACCCCCGATATATTTACAGAGACCCCCGATATATCTACAGAGACCCCCGATATATCCACAGAGACAACCGATATATATACAGGGACCCCCGATATATACACAGAGACCCCCAATATATACACAGAGACCCCCGATATATACACAGAGACCCCCGATATATACACAGAGACCCCCGATATATACACAGAGACAACCGATATATATACAGGGACCCCCGATATATACACAGAGACCCCCAATATATACACAGAGACCCCCGATATATACACAGAGACCCCCGATATATCCACAGAGACCCCCGATATATACACAGAGACCCCTGATATACCTACAGAGACCCCGATATATATACACAGAGACCCCCAATATATACACAGAGACCCCCGATATATCTACAGAGACCCCCAATATACACAGAGACCCCCGATATCTACACAGAGACCCCCGATATATCTACACAGAGACCCCCGATATATCAACACAGAGACCCCCGATATATACACAGTGACCCCCCGATATATCTACAGAGACCCCCGATATATACAGAAACCCCGGATATATACACAGAGACCCCCGATATATACACAGAGACCCCCGATATATACAGAGACCCCGATATATCTACAGAGACCCCCGATATATATACACAGAGACCCCCGATATATACACAGAGACCCCCGATATCTACACAGAGACCCCCCGATATCTACACAGAGACCCCCGATATCTCTGCAGAGACCCCCGATATATACGCAGAGACCCCCGATATCTACACAGAGACCCCCGATATATACACAGAGACCACCGATATATACACAGAGACCCCCGATATATACACAGAGACCACCGATATATACACAGAGACCACCGATATATACACAGGGACCCCCGATATACCTAAAGGGAGACCCCCGATATATACACAGAGACCCCCGATATATCTACAGAGACCCCCGATATATACACAGAGACCCCCGATATATCTACAGGGACCCCCGATATATCTACAGAGACCCCCGATATATACACAGAGACCCCCGATATATCTACAGAGACCCCCGATATAGATACAGAGACCACCGATATCTACACAGAGACCCCCGATATATACACAGAGACCCCCGATATATACACAGAGACCCCCGATATATACAGAGACCCCGATATATCTACAGAGACCCCCGATATATCCACAGAGACCCCCGATATATCCACAGAGACCCCCGATATATCTACAGAGACCCCCGATATATACACAGAGACCCCAATATACAGAGACCCCCGATATCTACACAGAGACCCCCGATATATACACAGAGGCCCCCGATATATACACAGAGACCCCGATATATACACAGAGACCCCCGATATATACACAGAGACCACCGATATATATACAGGGACCCCCAATATATACACAGAGGCCCCCGATATATCTACAGAGACCCCCAATATATCTACAGAGACCCCGATATATACAGAGACCCCCGATATATACACAGAGACCCCGATATATACACAGAGACCCCCGATATATACACAGAGACCACCGATATATACACAGAGACCACCGATATATACAGGGACCCCCGATATATACACAGAGACCACCGATATATACACAGAGACCCCTGATATCTACACAGAGACCACCGATATCTACACAGAGACCACCGATATATACACAGAGACCCCCGATATATACACAGAGACCACCGATATATATACAGGGACCCCCAATATATACACAGAGGCCCCCGATATATCTACAGAGACCCCCGATATATCTACAGAGACCCCCGATATATCTACAGAGACCCACAATATATACACAGAGACCCCCAATATATCTACAGAGACCCCCGATATATCTACACTGAGACCCCCGATATATCTACAGAAACCCCCGATATATACACAGACCCCCGATATATCTACAGAGACCACCGATATATCTACAGAGACCCCCGATATATCTACAGAGACCCCTGATATATCTACAGAGACCCCCGATATATACAAAGAGACCCCCGATATATACAAAGAGACCCCCGGTATATCTACAGAGACCCCCGATATATACACAGAGACCCCCGATATATACACAGAGACCCCCGATATATACACAGAGACCCCCGATATATACACAAAGGCCCCCGATATATACACAAAGGCCCCCGATATATTTACAGAGACCCCCCATATACACAGAGACCCCCGATATATACACAGAGACCACTGATATATATACAGGGACCCCGATATATACACAGAGGCCCCCGATATATCTACAGAGACCCCCGATATATCTACAGAGACCCCCGATATATACACAGAGACACACGATATATACACAGAGACCCCCGATATATACACAGAGACCCCCAATAAATCTACACAGAGAGCCCCAATATATCTACAGAAACCCCCGATATATTTACAGAGACCCCCGATATATCTACAGAGACCCCCGATATATACACAGAGACCCCCGATATATCTACAGAGACCCCCGATATATCTACAGAGACCCCCGATATATCTACAGAGACCCCCGATATAGATACAGAGACCCCCGATATATACACAGAGACCCCCGATATATACAGAGACCCCGATATATATACAGAGACCCCCGATATATCCACAGAGACCCCCGATATATCCACAGAGACCCCCGATATATCTACAGAGACCCCGATATATACACAGAGACCCCAATATACAGAGACCCCCGATATCTACACAGAGACCCCCGATATATACACAGAGACCCCCGATATATATACAGAGACCCCCAATATATCTACAGAGACCCCAGATATATATACACAGAGACCCCCGATATATACACAGAGGCCCCCGATATATACACAGAGACCCCGATATATACACAGAGACCCCCGATATATACACAGAGACCACCGATATATATACAGGGACCCCCAATATATACACAGAGGCCCCCGATATATCTACAGAGACCCCCAATATATCTACAGAGACCCCGATATATACAGAGACCCCCGATATATACACAGAGACCCCCGATATATACACAGAGACCACCGATATATACACAGAGACCACCGATATATACACAGAGACCACCGATATATACAGGGACCCCCGATATATACACAGAGACCCCTGATATCTACACAGAGACCACCGATATCTACACAGAGACCACCGATATATACACAGAGACCCCCGATATATACACAGAGACCACCGATATATATACAGGGACCCCCAATATATACACAGAGGCCCCCGATATATCTACAGAGACCCCCGATATATCTACAGAGACCCCCGATATATCTACAGAGACCCACAATATATACACAGAGACCCCCAATATATCTACAGAGACCCCCGATATATCTACACTGAGACCCCCGATATATCTACAGAAACCCCCGATATATACACAGACCCCCGATATATCTACAGAGACCACCGATATATCTACAGAGACCCCCGATATATCTACAGAGACCCCTGATATATCTACAGAGACCCCCGATATATACAAAGAGACCCCCGATATATACAAAGAGACCCCCGGTATATCTACAGAGACCCCCGATATATACACAGAGACCCCCGATATATACACAGAGACCCCCGATATATACACAGAGACCCCCGATATATACACAAAGGCCCCCGATATATACACAAAGGCCCCCGATATATTTACAGAGACCCCCCATATACACAGAGACCCCCAATATATACACAGAGACCACTGATATATATACAGGGACCCCCAATATATACACAGAGGCCCCCGATATATCTACAGAGACCCCCGATATATCTACAGAGACCCCCGATATATCTACAGAGACCCCCGATATATACACAGAGACACACGATATATACACATAGACCCCCAATATATCTACAGAGACCCCCGATAAATCTACACAGAGAGCCCCAATATATCTACAGAAACCCCCGATATATTTACAGAGACCCCCGATATATCTACAGAGACCCCCGATATATACACAGAGACCCCCGATATATACACAGAGACCCCCGATATATATACAGGGACCCCCAATATATACACAGAGACCCCCAATATATCCACAGAGACCCCCGATATATACACAGAGAACCCTGATATACCTACAGAGACCCCGATATATACACAGAGACCCCCAATATATACACAGAGACCCCCGATATATCTACAGAGACCCCCAATATACACAGAGACCCCGATATATACACAGAGACCCCGATATATCTACAGAGACCCCGATATATACACAGAGACCACCGATATATACACAGAGACCACCGATATATCTACAGATCCCCCGATATATACACAGAGACCACCGATATATCTACAGATCCCCCAATATATACACAGAGACCCCCGATATATCTACAGAGACCCCCAATATACACAGAGACCCCGATATATCTACAGAGACCCCGATATATACACAGAGACCACCGATATATACACAGAGACCACCGATATATCTACAGATCCCCCGATATATACACAGAGACCCCCGATATATACAGAGAGACCCCCGATATATACAGAGAGACCCCCGATATCTACACAGAGACCCCCGATATCTACACAGAGACCCCCCGATATATCTACAGAGACCCCGATATATACACAGTGACCCCCGATATATCTACAGAGACCCCCGATATATACAGAAACCCCGGATATATACACAGAGACCCCCGATATATACACAGAGACCCCCCGATATATATACACAGAGACCCCCGATATCTACACAGAGACCCCCGATATCTACACAGAGACCCCCGATATCTACACAGAGACCCCCGATATATCTGCAGAGACCCCCGATATATACACAGAGACCCCCGATATATCTGCAGAGACCCCCGATATCTACACAGAGACCCCCGATATCTACACAGAGACCCCCGATATCTACACAGAGACCCCCGATATATTTACAGGGACCACCGATATATCTGCAGAGACCCCCGATATATACACAGAGACCCCGATATATCTACAGAGACCCCCGATATATACACAGGGACCCCCGATATATACACAGGGACCCCCGATATACCTACAGGGACCCCCGATATAGACACAGGGACCCCCGATATCTACACAGAGACCCCCGATATATACACAGAGACCCCGATATATACACAGAGGCCCCCGATATATCTACAGAGACCCCCGATATATCTACAGAGACCCCCGATATATACACAGAGACGCCCCATATACACAGAGACACACGATATATACACATAGACCCCCAATATATCTACAGAGACCCCCGATAAATCTACACAGAGAGCCCCAATATATCTACAGAAACCCCCGATATATTTACAGAGACCCCCGATATATCTACAGAGACCCCCGATATATCCACAGAGACCCCCGATATATCCACAGAGACAACCGATATATACACAGAGACCCCCGATATATACACAGAGACCCCCGATATATACACAGAGACCCCCGATATATACAGAGAGACCCCCCGATATATCTACAGAGACCCCGATATATACACAGTGACCCCCGATATATCTACAGAGACCCCCGATATATACAGAAACCCCGGATATATACACAGAGACCCCCGATATATACACAGAGACCCCCGATATATATACACAGAGACCCCCGATATATATACACAGAGACCCCCGATATCTACACAGAGACCCCGATATATACACAGAGACCCCCGATATATACACAGAGACCCCCGATATATCTGCAGAGACCCCCGATATATACACAGAGACCCCCGATATATCTGCAGAGACCCCCGATATCTACACAGAGACCCCCGATATCTACACAGAGACCCCCGATATATCTACAGGGACCACCGATATATCTGCAGAGACCCCCGATATATACACAGAGACCCCGATATATCTACAGAGACCCCCGATATATACACAGGGACCCCCGATATATACACAGGGACCCCCGATATACCTACAGAGACCCCCGATATAGATACAGAGACCACCGATATCTACACAGAGACCCCCGATATCTACACAGAGACCCCCGATATATACACAGAGACCCCCGATATATACAGAGACCCCCGATATATCTACAGAGACCCCCGATATATCCACAGAGACCCCCGATATATCCACAGAGACCCCCGAAATATATACAGAGACCCCTGATATCTACACAGAGACCATACATACAGGAACCCCCGATATATCCACAGAGACCCCCGATATATCCACAGAGACCCCCGAAATATATACAGAGACCCCTGATATCTACACAGAGACCATACATACAGGAACCCCCGATATATACACAGAGACCACCGATATATACAGAGAGACCACCGATATCTACACAGAGACCCCCGATATATCTACAGAGACCCCAGATATATATACACAGAGACCCCCGATATATACACAGAGACCACCGATATATACACAGAGACCACCGATATCTACACAGAGACCACCGATATATCTACAGAGACCCCCGATATATACACAGGGACCCCCGATATACCTACAGGGAGACCCCCGATATATACACAGAGACCCCCGATATATCTACAGAGACCCCCGATATATACACAGAGACCCCCGATATATACACAGGGTCCCCCGATATATACACAGGGACCCCCGATATATACACAGGGACCCCCCGATATATACACAGAGACCCCCGATATATATACACAGAGACCCCCGATATATACACAGAGACCCCCGATATATCTACAGAGACCCCCGATATACACACAGAGACCCCCGATATATACACAGAGACTCCCGATATATATACAGAGACCCCCAATATATCTACAGAGACCCCAGATATAAATACACAGAGACCCCCGATATATACACAGAGACCACCGATATATACACAGAGACCCCGATATATACACAGAGACCCCCGATATATACACAGAGACCACCGATATATATACAGAGACCCCCGATATATCTACAGAGACCCCCGATATAGATACAGAGACCACCGATATCTACACAGAGACCCCCGATATATACACAGAGACCCCCGATATATACAGAGACCCCGATATATATACAGAGACCCCCGATATATCCACAGAGACCCCCGATATATCCACAGAGACCCCCGATATATACAGAGACCCCGATATATACACAGAGACCCCTGATATATACACAGAGACCCCCGATATATACACAGAGACCCCCGATATATACAGAGACCCCGATATATACACAGAGACCCCTGATATATCTACAGAGACCCCGATATATACACAGATTATGCCATTACAGATATGAACCTGGCAAATATCAGCGCCTTCATAGTCTCCCCACAAACGCACCTGTCAGACCACAACCAACTTCTTCTGTACCTGAAATCTACAGAGAAACCATCCACTCAAATGCCACAGCAGAGCGGCCTCTTCACCCGGCTTCCATCCTATAAATGGCACAAAATGTCGGCATTAAAGTATAAAGAGGCTCCCAGCAGACCTGAAATACAGCGGATGCTCCACCACTTCTACAACTACGAGTACCAGCCTAACCCAAAGGGAGTGAGTCAAGCTGCAAAAGACCTCAACACTATATTCTATGCAATGGCCAGACTGTCCGACCTTAAAAAAGTCAACTACAAGAGACCAAAAGAAAAACAGATCAATGGATGGTTTGACAGAGAATGTAAAGCCGTACGGAAGACCCTGAGAACAGCCTCAAACAAGAAACACAGAGACCCCAACCACCCGGGTCTGAGGGAAGCCTATGAAACCATACAGAGGCAGTACAAAACCATCCTCAGGAGGAAGAAGCAGAGTTACATCTCCACCAAACTTAACCAACTCCAAGACGCCCTCCAAGACAACTCCTTCTGGGAACTATGGAACCACATGGGCACAAAAGACAAGAAAAACAACATCCATATCCAAAATGGCAACATCTGGCTCCAGTACTTCAGGGACCTCTATAAAGACATTCCAAAGGAAGAACTAAGCCAAGAACAGGAAAACATAATGGCAAAACTAAAAGCAATGGAGCAAAAAGTAAAAAACTTCCAAAACCCCGTGGATGCACCTATTACATTACAGGAAGTAGCAGAGAGAATCTCTTCCATAAGATGTAGAAAAGCCGGTGGCCTGGACGGAATCCTACCAGAAATGCTGAAGTACAGCCCACCAGAAATACAGGCCGCAATGGTTAAACTCTTCAATATTGTGCTAAGTGCCGGCTACTTCCCTCCTACCTGGAACCAAGGCCTCATCACACCCATCCACAAGAATGGGGACAGGTATGACCCTGCCAACTAGAGGCATATGTGTCAGCAGCAACCTGGGAAAACTGTTCAACAGCATCCTGAACAAGAGGATCCTCAGTTTCCTCACCGAGCACAACGTCCTCAGCAAGAGCCAAGCAGGGTTCATGCCAAACCACCGCACTACTGACCACATCTACACCCTGCACAGCCTCATTCAGAGACACGTCCATGGGTCGCCCTCCCAGGGCTGTGGGGTACTCGGTACCGGACCGGTCTCTCCAAGGGGAATGTCACAGCAGCGGTGACCCAGTCCGTGGCCCTGGGCACCCGTGTAAAGAGGGGTTAAGTGATGAAATAAAGTTTATGAGTGGATGATTCGTGACGCCACCTGTGGTGTTCGGCAAGGGAGATGTTAAGCCGACGCTGCAAGCAGATCCTCTGGGACAGATGGTGTAGTGCAGCAATAATGGTGTAGCCCTCCACAGGTAGGGCTGTAGTCCCAGGGCAGAGTAGGTGAAGTGACGGTGAGGGGAGACGTGGATGGTGCAGTGTTAGGCACAAAGATGTGGCAGTGCTGGGCGGGTTGGCGCAGGAATAAGTGGAGGACACCAGGGCATGCAGTTCCAAAGCTTTACTCACAGTCTGTTGTACAGGTGCCTGCCTCGGTGCCGTGTCCTCCAGGTCAGGGGCTTCTCCAACCTCCAGGCAAGATGGAATGCTCCCTTCCAACACTCCGCCAACATATGTGCCTTTTCTGAACGTCTCCCTTCTTGAGCCTATAGTGAAGTACTCACAGTACTGAGTTACACTGGAGTTCCTCCTGTCCGATGTTCCCAAGAACTCTACTTGTACGGCAGACAGCTGTAGCCTGCTTCGGGGACTCCTTGCTACTCAGTCCCGACTCACTCTCGTTGCTGTTGTGCCCCCAAGTCTTGTGTGGGAATAAAGTGGTGACAACTTCTATTCCTCCGGTGTCTGTCGCAGGACCATTAGTATCCGTACTGTTATGAACTTCATTTTCGGCTCCACCAGTTGAGAGTTCCCCTTCCGTTCTCCCTCTGGTGGTGACAGGAGGTAGTGAGGTTGGTTTAAGTGGTAGTGATCTGCCACCTGATGAGGAAGATAACGATTGGATCTCTGGAGTATCAGACTGGATATAAGACAGCCGACGCCCTATCCTGGTGCTGGCGATTCAGTCTGTTTCTCAGGTCCTGGATGTAATGATCACGTGTGACTGGACACAGCGCCTCCAGCAGGGCGAATTTATGACACACGTGATCCTGGATACAGCGCCTCCAGCAGGGCAAATTTAAACAATAATGGGACGTGCAGCCGGATACACCGCCTCCAGCTGGCGAATTTAAGAAATACACGTAAAACTGGATACCCTGCCTCCAGCTGGCGAATTTAAATAATAAGGGTAAACACAGGGAACAATTACAGTGGTGGGCCCTGCGATAGGGAATGGGGGACGTGGAGACCTCCTAAGCTCCCCTGAGCCAGTGTCCCTGCTCTCCTCACATTCCCTATACAGGCTCCTCACCTGTCACCGCACGCGTGCCTTAATACCCTAGCAAGCCCTAAACCTAAACCCTAACTAGGGAATAGGTCGGTGCGGAGACTAGTCCCACCACTGCACTAGAACACACATAAGGAAAGTCACAAACACGGGAAAAAGAAAACTTAGCTCTCTCTGTGCTAAAGCTCCAGCACAGAGTCCAGCGACCGACTGCAGCCTTTCTCCTGAATAGCTGCCAAGAACTCCCTTCTGTGACTCCTTCCACACCAGGACTCAGATTGAGCCGAGCACTCTCTTCAGCTCCTTCCACCACCAAGGTTGGTTGCAAATGAACAACTAACACCAACAGTGATTGAAAACCCCTGGCTGTCCTTTATAGAGCCTAACACCTGTCATGTAATTAACGTGCACATTAACCTAAAACTAAAGCTAAGGTGCGATACCACTCACCACCACCGGGGACAGTCAAGACACCAGAACCTGACAAAGTAAAAAAAGTTCACTTTGTCAATTTAATACCGCCAGATCCAACACTGGATCATGACAGTACCCCCTCCTTAATGAGGGGCCTCTGGACCCTCAAGACCACCCCTCATTAGGGAAACACCTACAGCGGGGACAGCCAGACCCTGAGTTCAGCCCACCATTACCTGACACTTCAGGTATATGACAAATACACAGCTGGTATAGGCAATAAAGTTTATTTTTATTATTTTGGAGGAACCACCCATCTCCACAGCGCCGACCTGGGGAACGAGTATATGTAAGTGTACGTTTGTTTGTTATGAGCTGATCAGGCTCCACAACACACTTCCACTGGATGTTTTTTGGTGGCACACATACACGCTCGTTCACACACAGGTCCGGACCTGAACGTTTATTGCACACATTCGGTAGTCATAAATTAGGTGAACTCATACTGGACCTGACCACAGAGGCGTCCCCCTGTGTCACCACACTCACACCCCCGCACTACACCATAGGGTACACCACCCTCCAACCCTTTCCACCACGAGGTCTGCTCCTCACAGGGTTTGCTAGTGGCGAGGGCTGGAACTTGCCCCTACTCCCCCGCCGCACAATCGCTGCTCTCACTGGAGAGGAAGGGGTCCCCTGAAGAGAGACGGCAGAGACAGTAGTCTCCAGGCAGCAGCCCCCACACGACTGCCCCCAGCTGACCACTTCCCTAGCTCGCCAATCTATTACCGGGTTGTGTCTTTTCAGCCAAGGGAAGCCTAAAACGATAGGTACTGGCATTCCCTCCGAGACGTAGCATGACAAGGACTCCTCATGATGTCCTATACGCAGATGGATATTCTCTATGACTTGGGTCAAGCTCCCCTGACTCAGTGGAACAGAGTTAATGGCCTGGACGCTTATAGGTTGGGCTAGCATCCTACACTTCAGGCCATGAGTCTGGACAAAACGAGCATCCACCAGACTGACTCCTGCTCCGCTGTCCACAAGCACCGGTACCACCTCCGGTACCCCGCCAGCAAACACTTCTGCTGACATAATACCTTGGGAGGGCAAAATGGAGGAAATGTATACTCCCTGGTTGCCTCCCTCCAAGCGACCAGGGGTCTGCAGCTTCTGAGATGACACCGATATTTTGGCACGTAATGGGCACGCCTTAAGGAAATGACCAATCTGCCCACAGGAAAAACATGCCGACACCACTCCCCGAACCGTAGGCAGGCCTGAACACAACCCAACACCTCCTACTTGCACAGGTTCGTCCGGAGACTTGGCACGCCCTGGGCAGGCTCCCATGAAATGGCCCGGCTTCCCACTGGAAAAGCATACCCCCCCACCACAGCGAACCCCAGACAACCCCCTATTTGTACCAACAACACCGGGCTGCCTGGGTTCCACCAACCGTACCGGGGGGTCCTCACCCCCGGAGAGGACTACAGGGGGCACATTTTGTGTATGTCTTTCCCTAAGGCGTCTATCCACCCGAATGGCAAGGGACATGGCGGCCTCCAGCGACCTGGGGGCGGCGTACTGCACCAGAGTGTCCTGCAACTTAGGTGACAAACCCAGCACAAATTGACTCCTAAGTGCAGGGTCATTCCACTGAGTGTTAGTGGCCCATCTCCTAAACTCAGAGCAGTACTCCTCAGCAACCCGGGCTCCCTGTTTACACCTACGGAGTCGAGATTCCGCCAGAGAGACACCATCAGGATCCCCATTCACAAGCGCCAAAGCCGCAAAAAACTCGTCCACGGACTCTAAAGACGGTGAATCGTCCGGCAGGGAGAAGGCCCAGGACTGGGGATCCCCCTTCAGAAGGGACATAATGATTCCCACCCGTTGCTCTTCGCTCCCTGAAGACCGAGGGCGCAGCCTGAAATATAATTTACAGGCTTGCTGAAATACCAAGAATTGATCTCTCCCTCCAGAAAACCGGTCCGGGAGACATATCTTGGGTTCTGGCTGAGCCTGTGCCTGAATCAAACCTCCAAAGCCCACCAACTGCTGCAGTTGCTGCACCATCTCACCGCGCAGCCCCCTAATCTCTTCAGTAAGGGTCTGCAGTACCTGGGTAAAGGTTTGCATTAGGTCCATGGCTCAGCAGAAAAAATTTTTTTAAGGTTGGTGATAATGTAATGATCACGTGTGACTGGACACAGCGCCTCCAGCAGGGCGAATTTATGGCACACGTGACCCTGGATACACCGCCTCCAGCCAGGCGAATTTATGACACACGTGATCCTAGATACAGCGCCTCCAGCAGGGCGAATTTATGACACACGTGATCCTAGATACAGCGCCTCCAGCAGGGCGAATTTATGACACACGTGATCCTAGATACAGCGCCTCCAGCAGGGCGAATTGATGACACACGTGATCCTGGATACAGCGCCTCCAGCAGGGCGAATTTATGACACACGTGATCCTGGATACAGCGCCTCCAGCAGGGCGAATTTATGACACACGTGATCCTGGATACAGCGCCTCCAGCAGGGCGAATTTATGACACACGTGATCCTGGATACAGCGCCTCCAGCAGGGCGAATTTATGACACACGTGATCCTGGACACAGCGCCTCCAGCAGGGCGAATTTATGACACACGTGATCCTGGATACAGCGCCTCCAGCAGGGCGAATTTAAACAATAATGGGACGTGCAGCCGGATATACCGCCTCCAGCTGGCGAATTTAAGAAATACACGTAAAACTGGATACCCCGCCTCCAGCTGGCGAATTTAAGAAATACACGTAAAACTGGATACCCCGCCTCCAGCTGGCGAATTTAAATAATAAGGGTAAACACAGGGAACAATTACAGTGGTGGGCCCTGCGATAGGGAATGGGGGACGTGGAGACCTCCTAAGCTCCCCTGAGCCAGTGTCCCTGCTCTCCTCACATTCCCTATACAGGCTCCTCACCTGTCGCCGCACGCGTGCCTTAATACCCTAGCAAGCCCTAAACCTAAACCCTAACTAGGGAATAGGTCGGTGCGGAGACTAATCCCACCACTGCACTAGAACACACATAAGGAAAGTCACAAACAGGGGAAAAAGAAAATTTAGCTCTCTCTGTGCTAAAGCTCCAGCACAGAGTCCAGCGACCGACCGCAGCCTTTCTCCTGAATAGCTGCCAAGAACTCCCTTCTGTGACTCCTTCCACACCAGGACTCAGATTGAGCTGAGCACTCTCTTCAGCTCCTTCCACCACCAAGGTTGGTTGCAAATGAACAACTAACACCAACAGTGATTGAAAACCCCTGGCTGTCCTTTATAGAGCCTAACACCTGTCATGTAATTAACGTGCACATTAACCTAAAGCTAAGGTGCGATACCACTCACCACCACCGGGGACAGTCAAGACACCAGAACCTGACAAAGTAAAAAAAAGTTCACTTTGTCAATTTAATACCGCCAGATCCAACACTGGATCATGACACTGGACTTCAGCTCTCTTCCATTCTTCTCAGTTAAGATTGTTTTTTGCTAATGTTCACACTTGCGCTTGTTGTCAATTCATTTTTTTGTGTAATCAGCCTGCCTCTGCTGGAGCTATGCTGAATTTGCACTCCTATTTATCAGTATTTGCCAATCTCCTTTTTGTCCCTTATTAGATTGGCCTCTTTTTTCTCTGTCTCAGAATATTTCAGAGTGCTGATATAGGTGTTGAAGTCTAGTGACTTCAGGGTTAATTTTGCTATCAGAAGTGTTGGACAATATTTTTGTAGGTTTTTTTTGGCAGATTGCAGACAGTGGCTTTCCTTTCCTATCCTTTCTAGTTAGTTTGGGCCCCATCGATTGCTCAGCCTATTTTCCTGCCTGTGTTTGTATTTTCATCTTGTTTCACCGTCAATACATGTGGGGGGCTGTCTTTCCTTTGGGGTTTGCTCTGGGGCAGTTAGTTTTCCTCTTTTCCTGCTTTAGGCTTATGTAGCTCTCCGGTTGTGACGAGGCGTCTAGGGCCATCGTAGGAACGCTCCACGACTGCTGCTAGTTGTGCGGTTAAGATCAGGGATCTGCAATCTGCATACTGTGAGGTAGTGCTGTCATTTACTTAGGGGATTCTCGCTTGCAGCAAACAAAAACCAGTTCCAGCACAGATTTTCCATCAAATTATACAGTCCTTGCGGTTTATTCACGCCTCATAAACCACAGCTGCAACAGAAAGTTCACCTAACAGCATTACCAGCATAGCGTCCATTATAATGCTTCACTCTTATTATCAATGTCCAGTACGCAGGCTCACTTAGCCTCACAATTATCTCACCCACGTCAGGGTTCCTCATGTGGCTGCAGCATTCCGCACACGTTCGTTCCATCCAGGGAACTCTCAGGCACACATCGCCATTGCTCCCAGCCACATCACACGTGTTATCAGGCAGGAAGTTCCATCTCTGCAGGACCTTCCACACTGGACCAACCAGATCCCTGCATTCACCCCCATGTGACCTACCCTGGCCACATTATATGGTCCATAGCCACGCCCACCGGGTCACGTGAGTATGACCTCATCACAGGTCCTTCAGGCATTTACATAGCCTTTTACAACAGGCGTTTTCAGACACACCCCTGGGTGGGTTTGTAGGTAATTGGCCCGCCCAACTCCCAAGTTACCTAGAGACTTCTCCCTTATACCTTGAAATAACACCTCAGCAATACTATTGCTGATCAATACGCATAACTAAGTCTCCATCTGAAAGCCACCCCCTTTGAGATACACAACCATCCTTCAAGATTCTGCCACTCATCTTCTCCCTTGGAACCTCCACACAGCGCCCCCTAGCGGACATAGTGGTTACTACACCACATACCTCGCCCCTCTGTTCAAACTTGTGGGGTTGAACACACAACATTACATCAGGCTCTCGAGACCGGGCACTCATCACACCTTGCCCCACATGTCGAGAGAACCTTTTCCCACTGTCATAGGGCCTCCTCTCTACGTTAGGCCTCCCCCGCCTCCAGCGGTCAGAATATCGGTCTTGCTCTTTGACCCTCCAGCTACAGTGTGACATCAGACACGGTCCAGTCACCACCTTCCTCTCTCTGTTTGTTCCGTTCCACGACCAACTCCCCCGGTTGGTACGGTCATCAGTCCTAATCAGGCCTACTGTCTGGGCTGAGTCTGATTCATTCAGGGTCTCACAGGAACTACGGTCTCTCCACGTCATCCTGCCAGTCGAGCTACCACTTGCTGACATTCTTCGGCCATCTGCCCAGTAACTTCTTGGCGGAACTCTTCGAGTTCTTACATCTGGTTGGGTTGCAGGCGGCCGCCATCTGATATTCCATACTTCTTTATTAATTCGCTGGCGGTCCTGCCTCACCTGCTCAATCTCTTGCAGGTACCTCACTCGATATTCCAATAGCATCCGAAAGCCTCTCAGGCTCTCCCCGGAGCCAACCACTAGGATGGGAATCCTACCCACTTCACTGGATACTTGGTCTTCATCATCAGGAGGGATCCTCACTCTCACCACACCGCAGATATTCACAAGGTCTTGCATTACCTTCCCGGATCTTCCAATGATTCTCCCAATCAGAGCTTTGGGTACCGGCACCACATCTTTCCGCAAACCGAGCTGATCCATAGCCTCCCTTGCTAATTCTAGGCGTCGAGCAGCCTTCACATTACTCTGCCTGACCCGCTGTTTGGTGTGGAGACATTGTAGATGCATCTCTTTCAGGACAGCTACTAGGTTTGATGTATCTTCTCTGTCCGACACTATCACCAACTGCCGAGTCTCAGGTGCCCAGCGCACCTTACATGCTTTGACCGCTTCTTTGAAAGCCTCATGCACACCTTCCTCCGCACAGGCTTCTTGCATGTCTTCTGGTACGTCAATCACCAACTGGAGGGTTGTGGTCTTGCTCTCTTCCTGGACCGAAGGCTCTAGCGTTACCACGGACACTTCCCTCACTGCCATTGACCCGACCGGGTGACTGTCTTCTTCCGTTCTTAACTCATCAACTTCACATGACTTGGTCCCTTCATGACCCTTTGCCCCGAGGGCTACTGGCCGTTCTGTCCTGTTATCACTTGCGCTCACCCGTGGTAAGTTTTCATCCAACTTCTCCCGCAGAAGACTTTTAACTACTCCTCTGAGTTCTTCCATTTCTTCTGTAAGGGTCTTGTTCACATCTTGCCACGTTGACAGGTGACTTCTGAGCTCCAAGACTTCTTTCTCAAGCCCTACCACATCCTCTCTTAAGGTGTTGTTCACACTGTGCCACGTTGACAGGTGACCTCTGAGCTTAAGGACTTCTTTCTCAAGCTCCTCCACTCTGTGCTCGGCCATTTGTCTCATCACACTTTCTCGTTCGAGATGTTCCCTTACTGTCTCTTTTATTAACTGTATCTCCTACTCTAGTTCTCTTTTGGTCAGTATGTGTTGCACTACTACTTCTTTAATCATATCGTCAAAAGGTACCCCTGGGTTAGTCCCGTCAGTCGAGTGAACCCCCCAGTTACCCACTGACTGTGTCTCTACTCCCGTTATCTTCTCGATCAGGTTACCACCAGTCCCGTCACGAGTTTCTCGATCAGGTTACCACCAGTCCCGTCACGAGTTTCTCGATCAGGTTACCACCAGTCCCGTCACGAGTTTCTCGATCAGGTTACCACCAGTCCTGTCACGAGTTTCAGTCAGCACAGCACTAGATTCTGTCCTAGTGGTGGCTACTGGTAATAACACGTCACAGTCACACCACATCGTACGGTAAACCCCCAAGACACTCTCTGTCCGTGTGTCAGCTCCGCTCTTTTTGTTTACCACACCCTTCTCATTCACACTGAGGTACCCTTCAGGTGACGTCAGGTCAGTAAATTCGTCCGACGCCACCCTTTCTCCGGTTGCCCCTACGTCTGGCCTGTCCACATTAGGAGGCGTCAGCTTCTCAGTGTCTGCTAGCCCTACAGTAGACACGTCTCTATCCTCCTGGCATAGGTCATCAAACCTGACCAAGTCCCGGCCGCACTCTAAGGCATAAACTAAGTCTGGTGGTATACTGCCATCTTGGCACTTACTGCCTCCGAACTCCTTAAACATTACTCTGTCTACCGCATAGTTCACTGTGACCCCATGTTTACAGAGAACCTGGACCATTTTCTCGGTCAGAGAGTGAGAGGAGTTCCTACCAGAATCACCTGACTCTTTGAGTCCAGCCGTCCCGATATCCCTTCCTGGTGTAGCATCACGGTACACACTTGCGGCCCGTCATCATTCGGAAAGAATATCCCACACTCTGGAAATGACATACACATACACTGCGGTACGCCAGACATACCCACTGAGCCAACCAGTGCTGTCATTCCTTCAAACTTGGCCCCTTTCTGGACCACCACCCCACTTTGGGTTGCCGCCCCCTCCCGGGACTCCACCCCTTTTTGGGTTACCACCCGGCATTGGGTCACCGCCCCCTTCTGGGACTCCACCCCCTTTCGGGATCTCCCCATGTCCGTTATACCGGTCTTCTCAGACCACAGTTCACACAACACAGTTTATGTCTTAACGATACCACACAAGTCCTTGTTGGCACCACCACAGCTCCTGCTGTCACCGATCACCGACACCACCGGCTGCTATTCACACACACAGCGGCTGGAGTCACTGCAGCTCCTGCTGCGCCGTCTTCGTGGACCCGCCGATCCACCGGAAGCCGCTTGTCACCTTCGTAACCCCGCCGAGTTACCGGAAGCCGCTTGTCACCTTCGTGACCCCACTGAGCCACATCAAGCCGCTTGTCACCTTCGTGACCCCACTGAGCCACATCAAGCCGCTTGTCACCTTCTTGACTCCCACTGAGCCACCGCCGGCTGAGTTGAGAAAAGAAGAAAAGAAAACACCACACAAAAAACTCACGTGTCCTGTCTGTGTGCTATTCAGGACGCACCGTCTCCGCCTGAGACCGTCCAACACACAGGGCGCAACGGGTGCTATTCAGGGAGCCGACCCTCTTTCCAGGGTTTCCCAACACACCGGCCTCACCAGGTCCAGGGGCTTAGCGGGTGCTATTCAGGACATCCGTCTCGGCCTGAGACTGCCCAACACTTACGCCTCACCAGGTCCAAGGTCATACCACATGCTCCAGGGATCTTCCCAACACTGACCCTCCAGGACCTTGCTCACTGAACCCTCCAGGAACACAGTCTTTACCACTGACCCAGGTCAGTACACCACGAACACCAGTCCGTTGCCTGTGTCGGCCACACAGGTTCTCGGGTACCTCTTATCCGCAGAGGCACCCTATAGCAATCACCAGTCTCTTGCTCACTGATCCCGGTCAGTACAACATGGTTTTCACGACCGCCACCTGCGCCATCGCGCAGGTTCTCGGACCCCTCTACAGCAGAGGTATCCTAGTAAACACCAGTCTCTTTCTCCTGAGGAAACGGCTGCACTGGGCTCACCGATCCGGACAGTGCCTTACTCACTAGGCCACCCCACGGTTCCAGAACCACAGCCGGGCAGTGGCTTCCTCGTCAGCCTTCCTGGCTCAGCGTTGCCAGCACTGCAACATGCACTTTTTGGAAACCGTTGCTCTTAGCAACCGACTTTGCAGTCCTCTTCCGTTGCTCCCAGCAACAAGGCTACAACATTGCCCAAAGCTTTCTCCACCAAATGTGAGGTAGCGCTGTCATCTACTGTAAGTAGGGGATTCTCGCTAGGCAGCGAACAAAAACCAGTTCCGGCACGGATTTTCCATCAAATCATACAGTCCGTGCGGTTTATTCACGCCTCATAAACCACAGCAGCAACAGAAAGTTCACCTAACAGCATTACCAGCATAGCGTCCATTATAATGCTTCACTCTTATTATCAATGTCCAGTACGCAGGCTCACTTAGCCTCACAATTATCTCACCCACCTCAGGGCTCCTCATGCGGCTGCAGCATTCCGCACACGTTCGTTCCATCCAGGGAACTCTCAGGCACACATCGCCATTGCTCCCAGCCACTTCACACGTGCTGTCAGGCAGGAAGTTCCATCTCTGCAGGACCTTCCACACTGGACCAACCAAGTCCCAGCATTCACCCCCATGTGACCTACCCTGGCCACATTATATGGTCCATAGCCACGCCCACCGGGTCACGTGACTATGACCTCATCACAGGTCCTTCAGGCATTCACATAGCCTTTTACAACAGGCGTTTTCAGACACACCCCTGGGTGGGTTTGTAGGTAACCGTCCCACCCAACTCCCAAGTTACCTAGAGACTTCTCCCTTATACCTTGAAATAACACCTCAGCAATACTATTGCTGATGAATACGCATAACTAAGTCTCCATCTCAAAGCCACCCCCTTTGAGATACACAACCATCCTTCAGGATTCTGCCACTCATCCTCTCCCTTGGAACCTCCACACACCGCCCCTTAGCGGACATAGTGGTTACTACACCACAATAGTTACCAACTTCTCTGGTTTTCTGAGACTTAGCTTGTTGTCTTTTTTTCCCTCCTCGGTGACCCATTCATAACACCGTACAACCTCGGGGACCGGACCCTGGTCTTGTGCTGTGAACTTGGGAAGGGTTCTGCTCTAACCCTAATGTTAAGGAGTGTGTTTAGGATGGCAAAAATAAAGAGAGCAACACGGAGTGGACCCTCTGGGTCACGGCTCCAGAGCCCCTGCGGACGAGCTGGACCAGATGGAGCCACCCCCTATACAGGGAGTGATAGGGGCAGGCCCACAAGGGATGGAACCGTGACAGCCGGAGCCAAAGGGACGACTGGGTGAGCACCAGGAGAACTAGGGTGGAGAGTCAGCAGAGCAGCGGTAGGAGCCAGAGGAACGCAGAGACTTGGAGGATGCGGAGCAGGTAGTGGCTGGAGGCTGCAAGAGAGAGAGAGGGTAAGAGAGTACACGAACAAGGAGGTCACAGGAGCGCAAGCACACAGAGAGGACGGCAGGGAAAACCAGAACCACCAGAGTGGCGAACCCAGAGAACGACAGCAGAAAAACCTAACTAAGCGGAGCAAGGTGATACAGGGTATGAAGGGCCTGAGAGCGTACTGAGCGCTGGCCAAAAGGACAGCAGCCCGGGAATGATACACAGGCGTCTTACCTGTGGAGACGCCTGCCAGAAATAGACGATGGGCGCCGCCATGTTGGGGACGGAGCCACCGCGTCACATGGTGCCGTCAGAGCGCCGGCCACAGGAGCGTGGGAGCGACGTCGGGGAGGCCGGAGGTCAGCAGCGGGGACACGCCGGGGAGTGGGTGCGCGCCGGGAGGTGCGCACAGGACCCTGCAGGTGAGTATCGTGGCGGCCGTGACAGTACCCCTCCCTCTACTCCCTCCTCTCCTAAGGTTGTCGAGAAATTGTTTCATGATCCGAGGAGCATTAATGTTTTCTCGAGGTTCCCAGGACCTCTCCTCAGGGCCGAAACCCTTCCAATCGACCAAAAAAAAAGTTCGACCTCTAACAGTCTTTGTGGCGAGTATATCCTTACCCTCAAAGGTATTATCAGAACTGCTGGGTTGGAAATTTTGCGAAGCAGTTGAGTGGTAGTGATTAAATACCGCAGGCTTGAGGAGGGATACATGAAAAACATTGGGAATTCTTAGCGAGGCAGGCAATTTTAATTTGTAGGCCACGTCATTGACGCGCCTTAGAATCTCAAAAGGACCGATGAAACGTGGACCCAACTTATAGGAAGGGACCTTTAGTCTGATATACCGTGAGGAAAGCCAGACCCTCCCCCCAGGAGAGTACGGAGGAGCATCTAAACGTCTCTTATCGGCGTAATCCTTCATTTTGCGACTGGCTCTCTCAAGGGCCTCCCTGGTGTCCCTCCAAATCTGGGAGAAATCTATCGACACAGCATGCGCCGCCGGTACACCCGAGGTGGGGGAAACGGGAAGGGGGATGCCGGGATGTTGTCCAAAAACCACAAAAAAGGGAGACTTGGTAGAGGCTTCACTGGGATGATTATTGTACGCGAATTCAGCCCACGGAAGAAGAGAAACCCAGTCATCTTGGTGTGCGTTGGAAAAATGCCGGAGGTAGGAAGTCAGGACTTGATTGACCCGTTCCACTTGTCCGTTTGACTGGGGATGATAGGCTGATGAAAAATCCAGAGTTATCTTCATCAATCCGCAGAGAGCTCGCCAGAATCGAGAGGTGAATTGGACTCCTCTGTCCGAGACAACGTGCCGAGGAAAGCCATGGAGACGGAAGACATGGAGCAAGAAAATCTTCGCCAACTCGGGGGCAGAAGGCAAACCAGACAATGGAACAAAGTGAGCCATCTTAGAAAACCGATCCACGACCACTAAGATAACCGATCTCGAGGACATTGGCAGATCGGTGATGAAGTCCATAGCTATGTGGGTCCAAGGAGTCGTGGGTATGGGTAATGGGTGTAGGAGCCCATAAGGTCGGGATCGAGGGACCTTGTTCCTGGCACACGAAGGACAGGAAGCGATGAAGTCCAAGTCGTCTTGGCGAAGCGATGGCCACCAATAGTGACGGGAGACGAGATAGAGAGTCTTCCTTACTCCAGCGTGTCCCGAGAATTTAGATGAGTGCCCCCAGCGTAAGACCCTAGCCTTGTCCCAACCTGGAACGAAGGTCTTACCGGGTGGTGGAGAAAGTACGCTTAGGGGAGCCACGGTGATAATCTTAGCTGGATTGATGATGTGCGCTGGATCATCCTCACTGTCCACAGGCGAAAAGGAACGAGATAGGGCGTCAGCCTTGATGTTCTTATTCCCTGGCCGGAAGTGGAGCTGAAAATCAAAGCGCCCGAAGAACAAAGACCATCTAGCTTGACGCGGGTTGAGTCTTTGGGCGGTCTGATCATAAGCCAAATTCTTATGATCCGTGAATATGGTAAACGGATGGACAGCTTCTTCAAGAAGATGGCGCCACTCTTCGAGGGCGAGTTTAATGGCCAGTAGTTCTCTGTCTCCGATAGCGTAATTACGTTCTGGGGCGGAGAAGACCTTGGAGAAGAACCCACATGTGACCACGCGTCCAGAGGAGGTCTTTTGTAGAAGAACGGCTCCTGCACCCACCGACGAGGCATCAACCTCCAGGAAAAATGACCTATTGGCATCTGGACGGTGGAGTACTGGAGACTTAGCGAATTCCTGCTTTAAATCTTTAAAAGCGGCTTCAGCCTCCGGCGGCCAGGAGTGGAGACTAACCCCTTTGCGAGTGAGAGCCGAGATAGGCTTGACTAGGGAGGAAAAATGCGGGATGAATTGCCTGTAAAAATTGTCGAAGCCCAAAAAACGCTGGATTGCCTTCACACCTTGGGGACGCGGCCACTTGAGAACGGCAGAGACCTTTTCAGGATCCATCTCCAAGCCAGTACTCGAAACGATGTAGCCAAGGAATGGTAGAGAGGACTGCTCAAAGAGGCATTTCTCCAACTTAGCAAACAGGTAATTCTCCCAGAGACGATGTAGAACTTGACGGACATCTCAGCGGTGGGTAGACAAGTCGGGAGAGAAAATCAAGATGTCGTCCAGATAGACCACTACACAGACATAGAGGAGATCTCGAAAGATGTCGTTGACGAGTTCTTGGAATACTGCAGAAGCGTTGCAAAGTCCAAATGGCATTACTAAGTACTCGTAATGCCCGTCCCGTGTGTTGAATGCGGTCTTCCATTCATCCCCGGCCCGTATACGAACTAGATTGTAGGTTCCTCGCAGGTCCAGCTTGGTGAAGACTCGTGCTCCTCTCAAGCGATCGAAGAGTTCAGGAATCAATGGAAGCGGGTACTTGTTTTTTACCGTGATGCGGTTAAGACCCCGATAATCAATACACGGACGAAGAGACCCGTCCTTCTTCACAAAAAAGAAGCCTGCTCCAGCAGGCGAGGATGATTTTCGAATGAAGCCTTTGGCTAGGTTCTCTTGGATGTACTCCGACATAGCCTGCGTCTCGGCTAAAGAGAGAGGAAAAATTCTGCCGCGGGGTGGAGTGGCACCAGGAATGAGCTCGATAGGGCAGTCATAGGGTCGGTGAGGTGGAAGAACCTCAGCCTCCCTCTTGTCGAAGACATCTGCGTAGACCCGATATGCGGGCGGCAAACTGGAGGAATCAGGGAGGAGACGGGGACCACCTACGGTATGCACCGGCTGCAGACACCGAGACCAACAAGAGTCCCCCAACACAAAACATTGCCGTTACACCAATCTAAAGTGGGTTCATGAAGTCGCAACCAGGGAAGTCCAAGGAGAATAGGATGAGAGATACCGGCTAAAACAAAAAACGAGATTTTCTCCTTGTGCAAGGCGCCAATCTGAAGCTCGACCTCGTGCGTAACTAACTTAACGGTCTCTTGCAAGGGATTCCCGTCTGCAGATGCAAGGACTTGGGGACTCTCAAGGGCCTTCACAGGGACCGAAAATTTGGAAACTACATCGAGTCTAATAAAATTCCCAGCGGTGCCCGAATCCACGTAGGCTGCTAAGGAGACCCGCTTGCCACCCACATGCAATAGGACAGATAGGGAAAGGGGTTGAGAGGAATCATGCACACCTAGGGAGGCCTCTCTTACCTGACCTAGGCGGAGAAGTTTTCCGGACGATCCGGGCAGGTACGGAGCAAATGAGACCCGCTACCACAATAGAAACATAGGCCGTGAGAACTTCTCTCCTTGCATCGCTGTTCGGAGAGTTTCAAGCGATCTACTTGCATAGGCTCGGGTCCTGATGCAGGGGGAAAAGCCCTAGACCGAGGACTGGGTGGTCTGCGAGGAGACGGCAGCGGGCGCACGAGTCTTCTCTCACGAGCTCGTTCCTGGAACCACAGATCGATTCGGGTCGCCAAAGAGATTAGATCCTCAAGAGCCGTGGGAGTGTCGCGGCCTGCCAACTCGTCCTTTATACGACCCGAAAGCCCCCTCCAAAAAGCTCCTACCAAAGCCTCATTGTTCCAACCCAAATAGGACGACAGAGTCCGGAATTGGATGGCATATTGCCCCACGGTTAGGGACCCCTGGCATAAACTGAACAGAGACTCAGTGGTGGAGGCGAGACGACCTGGCTCGTCGAATACGCGACGAAAAGTGTGTCCAAAAAATATGACAAATGGGCAACCAGGGGGTCATCACGCTCCCAGAGGGGGTTTACCCATGCCAAAGCGTCCCCCTCGAGGTGGGAGATTATGAAGGCCACTTTAGAGCGATCCGTGGGGTATGCCTGAGGCTGCAACTCGAAGTGGAGACGACACTGGTTCAGGAAACCTCGGCATAGTTTAGTGTCGCCGTTATAGCGGGGTGGTTTGGCCAACCGCGGTAGGGGATGAGGACTAGTACCTGGAGGAGGAGCAGCCGCGGCTGCCTGGAGCGCGAGTAAGCGGCCATCAACCGAAGCCATGTAGCTGAGGATGTGACTTTGTGCGTCCCGCTGCTGCGCTAACTCTTGCTGTAAGCCGGCCAGCTGGGCCGCATTACCAGGATCAGAGGTTTGGAGGGCGGAGAGGCGCGCGTCCATCGATTTCATAAAGGACATTATGCGCGTTTGATTCTCTCGTAAAAAAAAAGTAACTCCTTCTGAGTAGCCGTGACTCCAGCGGGGTCCATGGCCTGTGTATCTGTTACGGAGTGTGTTTAGGATGGCAAAAATAAGGAGAGCAACACGGAGTGGACCCTCTGGGTCACGGCTCCAGAGCCCCTGCGGACGAGCTGGACCAGGTGGAGCCATCCCTTATACAGGGAGTGTTAGGGGCAGGCCCACAAGGGATGGAGCCGTGACAGCCGGAGCCAAAGGGACGACTGAGTGAGCACCAGGAGAACTAGGGTGGAGAGTCAGCGGAGCAGCGGTACGGGAGACAGCGGTAGGAGCCAGAGGAACGCAGAGACTTGGAGGATGCGGAGCAGGTAGTGGCTGGAGGCTGCAAGAGAGAGAGGGTAAGAGAGTACACGAACAAGGAGGTCACAGGAGCGCAAGCACACAGAGAGGACGGCGGGGAAAACCAGAACCGCCAGAGTGGCGAACCCAGAGAACGACAGCAGAAAAACCTAACTAAGCGGAGCAAGGTGATACAGGGTATGAAGGGCCTGAGAGCGTACTGAGCACTGGCCAAAAGGACAGCAGCCCGGGAACGATACACAGGCGTCTTACCTGGGGAGACGCCTGCCAGAAATAGACGATGGGTGCCGCCATGTTGGGGGCGGAGCCACCGCGTCACATGGTGCCGTCAGAGCGCCGGCCACAGGAGTGTGGGAGCGACGTCGGGGAGGCCAGAGGTCAGCAGCGGGGACGCGCCGGGGAGCGGGTGCGCGCCGGGAGGTGCGCACAGGACCCTGCAGGTGAGTATCGTGGCGGCCATGACACCTAATCCTTAGTCCTCCTCTCCTCACGTTCCGTACAAATCCTTTCCTTCCTATGGAGAGAGTCAGGCTTTCTATCAATGTCCCTTTCCAGTGCCAGCGGACCCAGGTCACGGAGGTCGGCTGCAGCACTTCCTTCATCCGTCCCACTCCGGGGATCTTCACTCACTGACTCCCTGAGTCAGACTGACTAAATCCTAAACTCTTCCTGCTCTTTTGAGTGTAAAACTAAACTCCACCCACCTCCCAGCACGATTCGTGTTCCAAGCAGGGAGCCACCAATGGGTGCTTTGCTACACTACTTTGTGGTGTGGGGTGCAGGTGTTGGAGCGTGGTCAGGAGTCTCCACCTTACCTGAATGGTGGGGTACCACACCTCAGGAGGAGGTGCAGTACCTCTGGTGACTGAACCCTCAGGGGCGCCACATCCACAATACAAAGAACGGGAAGATATACGCCTGTTTCGTGGACTTTAAAAAGGCCTTTGATTCGGTGTGGCACCCAGGCTTATTCCTGAAACTGCTGGAGAGCGGAATAGGAGGAAAGACCTATGATGTTATCAAAAGCTCCTACACCGAGAACCTCTGCAGTGTGAGTGTGAACGGCAGAAGAACGGCTTATTTCCAGCAGAGCCGGGGAGTCAGACAAGGCTGCAGCCTAAGCCCAACGCTCTTCAACATTTAGGCTATGTGCACACGTTGCGGATTCCATTGTGGATTTTTCTGCAAGGATTTTGCTAAATCCGCAGGTAAAATGACCTGCGTTTTACCTGCTGATTTAGTACAGATTTACTGCAGATTTTGTGTGGATTCCTATAATGGAGCAGGTGTAAAACGCTGTGGAATCTGCACGAAGAATTGACATGCTGGCGAATGGCAGGCACTGTCCTGAATAAGGATCGTGCCTCTGACTGTAGAGCCCCCATGGATTTGTTGAGAAGTGAACTCCGTGCAGTGCCTCCCCCTCCCACTACTCCCCCCTGGTGATGCCATAATTAGGACGCCCCACTGACCAACGGAAGGAGAGGAAGGGGCGTCCGGCCACACTCTCAGGGGTTAAATTCAGGTGCTGGGGTGGGGGTCTTTCTCTTTCCTCTCCGGCTGATATCGAGGAGCTTTTGTGGATGGGTTGAACAGAAGCTTTTGACCAGGACTCTAGACGGCAAGCAAGATAACTCACCTCCTGAAGATGCAAGTGAAACGAGAGATTACAGAAATCTACAGACTAAAGGGGGTTTTACACACAGTGATATCGCTATAGGGGGTTTTACACTAAGCAATATCGCTAGCAATATCGCTAAAACGTCACTGGTTTTGTGACGTTATAGCGATATTGCTAGCGATATCGCTATGTGTGATACTTACCAGCGACCAGCTCCCCCGCTGCTCATCGCTGATCGCGCGAGAATGTCCGGCGCCATTTCTCGTCGGGCGCTTCCTGTTGAGACTTCCTGCTGTGACGACGAGCGACGCTGGACGCGGGTGGGAGGACGCAGGATCGCTGTGTGTGAAAGGTAAGTATCGTGCGCTGCGTCGCTGCTGCATCGCTGTGAGATCTTCCTGTGTGGCAGCTCACTAGCGATCATTTAGCGATGCACCAGCGATCCTGACCGGGTCGGATCGCTGGTTGGATCGCTGGTGCATCGCTAAATGTAAAAGGGCCTTATGTGTGATACCTCCGACCGGCTCCCCCGCTGTCCATCGCTGATCGCGCGAGATCGGGCGGCTCCATTTCTCGTCGGGCGCTTCCTGCTGTGTGAGACGAGCGACGCTGGACGCGGGCGGGAGGACGCCGGGATCGCGGTGTGTGAAGGGTATCGTCCGCTGCATCGCTGTGAGATCTGCCTGTGACAGCTCACTAGCGATCCTGACCGGGTCGGATCGCTGGTGCATCGCTAAATGTAAAGTGGCCTTAACCCTATGTGCTTCCGTGTCGTGATTTGCATTATCCACATTGCATGACCTTAGAGCCTGCTACCATCCTTTGCTCGGTGTCCTCCATCCTGGCTGGCGTGCTGCTGCTATGTCACATTGTTCTTAGGATTTTCTTCAATAAAAATATCGTTTCTTTGAAGTGCATGGTGGGATCTCGGCTTTGGCCTTCGTTTAGTTCTCAGGGACTAGTTGTAGCCACATGGTCGCACTGCCCCATTCACCTTCTGGACTATTATACTCTTTACACATTGCGTGAAACGTGTTTTGTAAGCGGGGACCCGTCGGAGTGAGAATCTACTTTTGTGTCTGATTATTCTGACCGGGCATATGGGGCCGTCTAGCGCCTTGACCAGGACCCACGACCCTCTACCGGTGGGGTCACATTTGGATTTCCGCACTCTATGCGTCGCTGCATATGACGAGGTCCTCATTGATTAACCCTACTGATGCGGTTTTTGACCGCGGCACCCGCTCTCTAATGCGCAGCGCCCTGAAGAATGTGATTGTGGACGCCGTAGATGTTGGGGTTGACCCGTACTGTGACCTGCACACCGCTCTAGAGCCTGTGATAATATCGTGTAACAGAGCGGCGACACTCCTGCCTGGGTTGGAGCCTTTTCCAGCCTTGCTTGATGAGAAAATATTTAGTTACATCAGCCCATCCCACTAGCTGAAAGAAAAAGGCTGCTCCCGATAAATGACGCCGCGCTGATGTGTCCGACGCGCCTCGACGCCTGAGCTGGTTCAGTTCTGCCACCACGTCGCATCTCGCCCGATCACACGTATCGCCTGCCTCCCGTTAACTAGCGAGCGCCACTCCTCCCATGCCTTACCATAAACCTGCCGGGTAGCCGATGTCACTGAGGCGCGGCACCGGAAGTCCGCAGGCCGGAAGTAGGCGGGCCCTGTCTAGGGCACCTGGACGTGCGGCCCGCGCATGGTGCCGGCGGCCACAGCGCCCTTGGGGATCGGGCCAGGAGCAGCGGCAGACGCGGCGGCTTGGTATCGCTGAGTCACTGGTCACCGCCCACATGAAAACACTTCGGCAGGCGGGAGGACCGCACTGAGCCCCTGCCCGCCGAATCAGAGGGGCACCGGAGGAAGCAGGGGCAGCCCCGGATGACTGGCCAGCAGGAGGTGAGTGTAAAGCAGGCGGCACGGGGAGGAATACAGGGGGAGCGTGCCACCGGATGGCTAACGGGGCCAGAGAGGCCGGGCCCTGGGGGACACAGAGGAGGCCTGCGTTACTGGAAGAGATGGAGCCTCGGGGCGTAAAGGAGGCCTGCGGCCCAGGAGAATTGAGCCCTGGGGGATATAGGGGAGGCCTGCGGCGAAGTTAGGGGGTCGTGAGAGGGCACAGTGAGGCGAGCGCTCAGGCCGGTCATAAGGGCTTGTACCCACTGCTCACCTTCCTGTGCCGCAGGCCTCATTCAACGCTTCAGACACAGCTGCGGGGAAGACCCTGGAGGTCCTCAAGACAAAAGCTTCGAAGGGTCAGCCCAACCCTAGGCACCTGAATTTAACCCCTGAGGGTGTGGCCGGACGCCCCTTCCTTTGTTCCCGTTGGTCAGTTGGGTGTCCCAGTTATGGAATCACCTGGGGAGTGGCAGGAGGGGGGAATTGGGCGCTGCACAGAGTTTCTTTCTAGCTTGTTATCTAGGGGCTCCGCAGTCAGAGGCACATTCCCTATGTTATGAGCGGTGGAACGCACTAAATAAAATTATAATAAAGTGCGTTCACCGCTCGGGGTCCACCGTGCGGTGGATGGAGTAACCGCTAAAAGAGGCAGGGCACTCAGGCGGAGATGTGCACAGGGTTTTAGCTGCACCCAGTGCACTGAAGCAGACTATATGCACAGAGCTGCCAACAAAAACCTAAATACCGCGGAGTCTGTACAGGGTCACAGTCTTCAGCGATGTGGACACGGTATTAGGTCACAGAAATAGCCTTAACCACCAGGACGATCCCCTACAGACCTACCGCAGAAAATAGGATGCGGGACGTCACAACTGCGAGCGCCCGAACATTAATTTTGCGGATTTTTCTGCGGTTTTGGCTTCTTCCATGCGCTTTGAAACCGCTGCGGAAAAAAAACGCATCAAAACCGCGCAAAAACCGCCGCGAAAAAATAGGTGCGGTTTCTGGGAAGGGAGTCAGGTTTTCAAGCAGAAATTTTCTGCTACGTGTGCACTTAGTCTTAGTGGCCGTCCCCCAGTCTTGACCTCCGGGTCCCACCTCTGACTACATTTCCGGTTTAACCCTTACCTCCTCTCCCTTCCTGTTTATGAACCCCAGCTTGTTCGTGACCCGCACCCTCAGGGGACGCTGTGTGGGGGCTCCTCGCAGGGGTCAGTGGGTGGTACCATGAATTAGCCCGTGCGGATGGGAGCGGAGGACCAGTGACAGCTGTAACTCCAGCTCAGGGTCTGAAATCCACCGCCTATTAATCATGCGCTCGCTAGGTCTATCCCCCATGCTTTACACTGCCGCTCTGCTACATATAAGAACACAGGATTGTAAATAAGAAACAAATGTAGATTATTGTTTTATGAATTCTTGACTCAAATTCTGTTAGTTCCACAAAAAACAAACATTGTTCAGGTTTTTTTTTCACAGATTAGAAATAAAATGTAAAATAAACTTTACTAAAAAATCATAAAACCATCTAAATATTATCAGTGGAAGTCACTGCGATCCGCAAAGGCAGGCCCCTCCCACTGTAAACGCTCTACTGACTCCATGGGGGAGGGGCTACCAAGCCAAAACAATGCACGACCAATCACCAGCCAGCATGTTGCCCACAGGCACTGAAGAGGGGACAACGGGCAGAATGCGCTCTGGGTGTTTACTGCAGGCACAGCCCCGGGGCCACAAGTAGTGTTTACTGCAGGCACAGCCCCGGGGCCACATGTAGTGTTTACTGCAGGCACAGCCCCGGGGCCACATGTAGTGTTTACTGCAGGCACAGCCCCGGGGCCACATGTAGTGTTTACTGCAGGCACAGCCCCGGGGCCACATGTAGTGTTTACTGCAGGCACAGCCCCGAGGCCACATGTAGTGTTTACTGCAGACATAGCCCCGGGGCCACATGTAGTGTTTACTGTAGGCACAGCCCCAGGGCCACATGTAGTGTTTACTGCAGGCACAGCCCCGGGGCCACATGTAGTGCTTACTGGAGGCACAGCCCCAGGGCCACAAGTGAGGATAACTGCAGGCACAGCCCTGGGGCCACATGTAGAGTTTACTGGAGGCACAGCCTCGGGGGCCACATGTAGAGTTTACTGCAGGCACAACCCCGGGGCCACGTGTAGAGTTTACTGCAGGCACAGCCCCGAGGCTACGTGTAGAGTTTACTGGAGGCACAGCCCCGAGGCCACGTGTAGAGTTTACTGGAGGCACAGCCCCGAGGCCACGTGTAGAGTTTACTGGAGGCACAGCCCCGAGGCCACGTGTAGAGTTTACTGGAGGCACAGCCCCGGGGCCACGTGTAGAGTTTACTGGAGGCACAGCCCCGAGGCCATGTGTAGAGTTTACTGCAGGCACAGCCCCGAGGCCACGTGTAGAGTTTACTGCAGGCACAGCCACGGGGCCACGTGTAGAGTTTACTGGAGGCACAGCCCCAAGGCCACGTGTAGAGTTTACTGCAGGCACAGCCCCGGGGCCACATGTAGAGTTTACGACAGGCACAGCCCCAGGGCCACATGTAGAGTTTACTGGAGGCACAGGCCCGGGGCCACATGTAGAGTTTACTGCAGGCACAGCCCCAGGGCCACATGTAGAGTTAACTAAAATCTCAGTCCCAAGGCCATGAATAGGGTTTGCTGCACACTCGGTCCAGGGTCACATTTAGCGTTCGCTTCAGGCAGGGGCTCAGGTCAAGAATGAAGCATGCTGAAGGCACAGCCCCAGGACCACCAGTAGGGTTTGGTGGAGGTACAGCCCCAGGGCCACCGTGAAAGGAGGAAGTCTTCACCACCTGCAATAAGAGCAACGTTATGCCCTTGGTCGTGTTGTGCAGTTTTGGCCCCTCTATCTGGGGGCCCACAGCAAGAAATGCACTTTCACTGATACATTAGGGATAACAGAGAGGAAAGCGGCAGCAGTGCAGGAGCAGCCAGACATGATATATAAAGGGCGACTCCGCAGAGAGTCACATGGCGAGCACTGAGTACACGCGAGGTAGCACAGGACTCCGCAGGGGAGGACTCAGACCAGGATCCGCAGCAGGAAAGAGAATCCAGCACCAAGCGCTAGCCCCAGCGACAGGAAGAACGCCATGATGGCGCCGGCGGTCTCAGCCTCATGGACATTCACCTTCCTGCAGGGACAAGAGAGGAACGTGAGATGAGCAACAAGGCGGACAGATGAAAGCATCACGTATGGCCGAGCACCAGCTCCAGAGAGCGGGGACAGAGAACTACCCCCAGAGAAGGACAGAGAGCGCCCCCCACTGCCACCCCCAGAGAATGAGGACAGAGAGCACCTCCCACCGCCACCCCCCAGAGAATGACCACAGACAGCGCCCCCCCACCGCCACCCCCAGAGAATGACCACAGAGAGTGCCCCCCACCGCCACCCCCAGAGAAAGAGGACAGAGAGCGCCCCCCACCGCCACCCCCCAAAGAGGACAGAGAGCGCCCCCCACCGCCACCCCCCAAAGAATGACCACAGAGAGCGCCCCCCACCGCCACCCCCCAAAGAATGACCACAGAGAGCGCCCCCCACCGCCACCCCCCAGAGAATGACCACAGAGAGCGCCCCCCACCGCCACCCCCCAGAGAATGACCACAGAGAGCGCCCCCCACCGCCACCCCCCAGAGAATGACCACAGAGAGCGCCCCCCACCGCCACCCCCAGAGAAAGAGGACAGAGAGCGCCCCCCACCGCCACCCCCAGAGAAAGAGGACAGAGAGCGCCCCCCACCGCCACCCCCAGAGAAAGAGGACAGAGAGCGCCCCCCACCGCCACCCCCAGAGAAAGAGGACAGAGAGCGCCCCCCACCGCCACCCCCAGAGAAAGAGGACAGAGAGCGCCCCCCACCGCCACCCCCAGAGAAAGAGGACAGAGAGCGCCCCCCACCGCCACCCCCCAAAGAGGACAGAGAGCGCCCCCCACCGCCACCCCCCAGAGAATGACCACAGAGAGCGCCCCCCACCGCCACCCCCAGAGAATGACCACAGAGAGCGCCCCCCACCGCCACCCCCAGAGAAAGAGGACAGAGAGCGCCCCCCACTGCCACCCCCAGAGAAAGAGGACAGAGAGCGCCCCCCACCGCCACCCCCAGAGAAAGAGGACAGAGAGCGCCACCCCCAGAGAAAGAGGACAGAGAGCGCCCCCCACCGTCACCCCCAGAGAATGACCACAGAGAGTGCCCCCCACCGCCACCCCCAGAGAAAGAGGACAGAGAGCGCCCCCCACCGCCACCCCCAGAGAAAGAGGACAGAGAGCGCCCCCCACTGCCACCCCCAGAGAAAGAGGACAGAGAGCGCCCCCCACCGCCACCCCCAGAGAATGACCACAGAGAGTGCCCCCCACCGCCACCCCCAGAGAAAGAGGACAGAGAGCGCCCCCCACCGTCACCCCCAGAGAATGACCACAGAGAGTGCCCCCCACCGCCACCCCCAGAGAAAGAGGACAGAGAGCGCCCCCCCACCGCCACCCCCAGAGAAAGAGGACAGAGAGCGCCCCCCACTGCCACCCCCAGAGAATGAGGACAGAGAGCGCCCCCCACTGCCACCCCCAGAGAATGAGGACAGAGAGCGCCCCCCACCGCCACCCCCAGAGAATGGGGACAGAGAGCGCCCCCCACCGCCACCCCCAGAGAATGACCACAGAGAGTGCCCCCCACCGCCACCCCCAGAGAATGAGGACAGAGAGCACCCCCCACTGCGACCGCCAGAGAATGACCACAGAGAGCGCCCCCCACTGCCACCCCCAGAGAATGAGGACAGAGAGCGCCCCCCACTGCCACCCCCAGAGAATGACCAGAGAGCACCCCCCACTGCCACCGCCAGAGAATGAGGACAGAGAGCGCCCCCCCAACAGAGAATGAGGACAGAGAGCGCCCCCCCAACAGAGAATGAGGACAGAGAGCGCCCCCCCAACAGAGAATGAGGACAGAGCGCCCCCCCAACAGAGAATGAGGACAGAGAGCGCCCCCCCAGGTCACCTATAAGGGCACAAAGTGACAGATTTAGGAAGCGGGTGAACTTACTTGGGGCCGAAGCACATGCAGAGACTGGCCAGGTAGCCGTTGGACAAGGCGAACAGCACCATGATACAGATGTACCAGGCGTCGTGGGCCAGGAGGACGGGCAGATAACTGCGAGGCGCCACGTTACACAGCATAAAGAGTGGCAGGAAGAGCAGGCGGACGGCCACCAGGACTGGCAGCAGCTTACTGTCCTTACCGGGCTGTGGGAACACAGAGGCTGTCACTACACAAAGCCGCCAGCAGAGGTCAGCAACAGCCAACATCTGCAGAGAATTCCACCTTATAACAGGGTGATGGATCCTACAGATAACACCACTGACCTCTCTGCAGAGCATCGCTCCTCCACCTGACAGACACATAGTGATATATCCTGCAGATTATTACACCACTGACCTCCTGCAGAGCATCGCTCCTCCACCTCCTGAGATACATAGCGATATATCCTGCAGATTATTACACCACTGACCTCTCTGCAGAGCATCGCTCCTCCACCTCCTGAGATACATAGCGATATATCCTGCAGATTATTACACCACTGACCTCCCTGCAGAGCATCGCTCCTCCACCTCCTGACAGATACAGTGATATATCCTGCAGATTATTACACCACTGACCTCCTGCAGAGCATCGCTCCTCCCTCATACTTACCCACATGACGAGGGTGGTCAGGCTCCGTCCAGCCCAATCGAAAAGGTTAAAGAGCAGAAAACACGACACCGGGATGAAGTATTTCCCTGTGAACAGCAGACCGAGGTCACTTGGGGATTATCAGGGACCCCAACCTCTGCTGCTGATGCTGGTTGGGGGTCTTACACTACACAGGTCACATGACCGGGGAGCGCTCGCACCCCTCTATACTGTATGGAGACAGGTGATTATAGATTACAATAGCACATCCCACCTGTCTATAGCCCCTCCCCCTTTGCGCTTACCCCACTCAGAGTCGCCGGCGATGGTGGACTTGACATCTGCGGTGACGGACGGGAAGATCCCGATGGTGACGGTGAAGACGAGGCAGACGGAGAGCGCCAGCACCCAGATCTAGAGCCGGAGACGGGCCGTTATGTGGGGAGACGGGCCGTTATGTGGGGAGACGGGCCGGGCCTGGGAAGGGACGGGGCCTGTAATGGGACGGGGCCAGTGAAGGGACAAGGCCAGGGAAGGGACGGGGCCAGGGAAGGGACGGGGCCAGGGACATGGCCAACACTCACCTTCTTCAGGATCCCGATGATAGACTGTTTCTCACTCGTCCGGACCCCGGACTCTGCCCTGAAGTCACCTGATGGAGGCAAGAACATTATATATCTCTGGGACAGAAACCTACCCCTCCCACGTTACAGGCTAGTGCAACTCCCCCACCCCTGCCCATTAACCCCTCCCATGCCCTCCTGCGGGCTCTCCTCTACTCACCCGCCTGCAGCAGGTCCTTCTTCAGCTCCACGTCGTTGGCGCTGCTAATGGCGCTGCTCCTCAGATTCTCCACGGTGTAAAACTGGTAGAACTCCTGCAATGAGGTGGGATGTGAGTATCGGACCGGGGACCCCCGCACATGTGGGACTTGTCTAATAAACCAGTTAAAAGGCCTCTGCTTGTTGTCAGGGACAGAAATGGAGGCCGAGAACTCGTCCTAACCTCAGTGTGGATGGAGCAGAGGATGCTGGGAGCACATTACAGATTCATGTGATCGATGTGCTGCAGTGTAAAGCATCTGCACTGCGATACTGTAACGAGGTCATCAGCTGTGATCAGGACAGGGTCCAGCTTCACCCTATAATCTCCAGGACGATATAAAGCCCCCGACACTCACCAGTTTATTGAGCGCCAAGTAGGAGAGGAGAGCGAGGAGGATGACGGCGCAGGCCGTGATAAAGTATCCGAACGCACTGTCCTCCAGCGCCGAGCCACCTACGGGAACGGAGAACGCCGTGTTACAGCACTGCCCCGCGGAGGGATTACACCGGGGGAGGAGGGGATTATTATAACACCCTGGGAAGGGATTATACCGGGAGAGGAAGGGATTATTATAACACCCCACCGAGGGATACCGGGAGAGGAAGGGATTATTATAACACCCCATGGAGGGATTATACCGGGAGAGGAGGGGATTATTATAACACCCCATGGAGGGATTATACCGGGAGAGGAGGGGATTATTATAACACCCCACCGAGGGATTATACCGGGAGAGGAAGGGATTATTATAACACCCCACGGAGGGATTATACCGGGAGAGGAGGGGATTATTATAACACCCCATGGAGGGATTATACCGGGAGAGGAGGGGATTATTATAACACCCCATGGAGGGATTATACCGGGAGAGGAGGGGATTATTATAACACCCCACCGAGGGATTATACCGGGAGAGGAAGGGATTATTATAACACCCCACCGAGGGATTATACCGGGAGAGGAGGGGATTATTATAACACCCCACCGAGGGATTATACCGGGAGAGGAGGGGATTATTATAACACCCCACCGAGGGATTATACCGGGAGAGGAGGGGATTATTATAACACCCCACCGAGGGATTATACCGGGAGAGGAGGGGATTATTATAACACCCCACCGAGGGATTATACCGGGAGAGGAGGGGATTATTATAACACCCCACCGAGGGATTATACCGGGAGAGGAAGGGATTATTATAACACCCCACGGAGGGATTATACCGGGAGTGGAAGGGATTATTATAACACCCCATGGAGGGATTATACCGAGAGAGGAGGGATTATAACACCCCACTGTGGGATTATACCGGGAGAGGAAGGGATTATTATAACACCCCATGGAGGGATTATGCCAGGAGAAGAGGGGACTATTATAACACCCCACAGAGGGATTATACCGGGAGAGGAAGGGATTATTATAACACCCCATGGAGGGATTATACCGGGAGAGGAGGGGATTATTATAACACCTCGCTGAGAGATTATACCAGGGGGATGAGGGGATTATTATAACACCCTGCGAAGGGATTATACCGAGAGAGAAGGGGATTATTATAACACCCCACAGAGGGATTATACCGGGAGAGGAGGGGATTATTATAACACCCTATGGAGGGATTATGCCAGGAGAAGAGGGGACTATTATAACACCCCACAGAGGGATTATACCTGGGGATGAGGGGATTATTATAACACCCGTGGAGGGATTATACCGGGGGAGGAGGGGATTATTATAACACCCCACAGAGGGATTATACCGGGAGAGGAGGGGATTATTATAACACCCCATGGAGGGATTATACCGGGAGAAGAGGGGACTATTATAACACCCCACAGAGGGATTATACCGGGAGAGGAGGGGATTATTATAAAACCCCACCGAGGGATTATACCGGCAGAGGAAGGGATTATTATAACACCTTACGGAGGGATTATACCAGGATACCAGGAAAGGAAGGGATTATTATAACACCCCACAGAGGGATTATACCAGGAGAGGAAGGGATTATTATAACACCCCACAGAGGGATTATTATAACACCTCACGGAGGGATTATACCAGGAGAGGAAGGGATTATTATAACATCCCACAGAGGGATTATTATAACACCTCGCGGAGGGATTATACAGAGAGAGGAGGGGATTATTATAACACCCCACCAAGGGATTATACCGGGGGGAGGAGGGGGATTATTATAACACCTCGCGGAGGGATTATACCGGGAGAGGAAGGGATTATTATAACACCGCGCGGAGAGATTATACCGGGGGGAGGAGGGGATTATTATAACACCCCACAGAGGGATTATATCGGGAGAGGAGGGGAATATTATAACACCCCATGGAGGGATTATACCAGGAGAAGAGGGGATTATTATAACACCCCACAGAGGGATTATACCTGGGGATGAGGGGATTATTCTAACACCCCGTAGAGGGATTATATCATGAGAGGAGGGGATTATTATAACACCCCATTGAGGGATTATACCGGGAGAGGAGGGGATTATTATAAAACCCTGCAAAGGGATTATACCGAGAGAGGAGGGGATTATTATAAAACCCTGCAAAGGGATTATACCGAGAGAGGAGGGGATTATTATAACACCCCACCGAGGGATTATACAGGGAGAGGAAGGGATTATTATAACACCTCGCGGAGGGATTATACCAGGAGAGGAATGGATTATTATAACACCCCACAGAGGGATTATACCGGGGGAGGAGGGGATTATTCTAACACCCCGTAGAGGGATTATATCATGAGAGGAGGGGATTATTATAACACCCCATTGAGGGATTATACCGGGAGAGGAGGGGATTATTATAAAACCCTGCAAAGGGATTATACCGAGAGAGGAGGGGATTATTATAACACCCCACCGAGGAATTATACAGGGAGAGGAAGGGATTATTATAACACCTCGCGGAGGGATTATACCAGGAGAGGAAGGGATTATTATAACACCCCACAGAGGGATTATACCAGGAGAGGAAGGGATTATTATAACACCCCACAGAGGGATTATACCGGGAGAGGAGTGGATTATTATAACACCCCACAGAGGGATTATACCGGGGGAGGAGGGGATTATAACACCTCGCGGAGGGATTATACCGGGAGAGGAGGGGATTATTGTAACACCCCGTGGAGGGATTATACCGGGGGGAGGAAGGGATTATTATAACACCCCACAGAGGGATTATACCGGGGGAGGAAGGGATTATTATAACACCTCGCGGAGGGATTATACCGGGAGAGGAGGGGATTATTATAACACCCCGTGGAGGGATTATACCGGGGGGAGGAGGGGATTATTCTAACACCCCACAGAGGGATTATACCGGGGGAGGAGAGGATTATTATAACACCCCACGGAGGGATTATACCGGGGGAAGAGGGGATTATTATAACACCCCGTGAAGGGATTATACCGGGGGAGGAGGGGATTATTCTAACACCCCACGGAGGGATTAAACCGGGAGACGAGGGGATTATTCTAACACCCGATGGAGGGATTATATCGGGGGGAGGATGGATTATACTGGGGAGGAGGGGATTATTATAACATCCCACGGTGGGATTATACCAGGGATTATTATAACACCCTGTGGAGGGATTATACCAGGGAAGGAGGGGAGTATTATAACACCCCGTGGAGGGATTATACCGGGGGAGGAGGGATTATACCGGGGGAGGCGGGGATTATTAAACATCCCACGGAGGGATTATTATAACACGCCGTGGAGGGATTATACCGGGGGAGGAGGGGATTATTACAACACCCCACGGAGGGATTATACCGGGGGAAGAGGGGATTATTATAACACCCCATGGAGGGATTATATCGGGGGAGGAGGGATTATACCAGGGATTATCATAACACCCCGTGGAGGGATTATATCGGGGGAGGAGGGGATTATAACATCCCACGGAGGAATTATACCAGGGAAGGAGGGGATTATTATAACACCCCACAGAGGGATTATACCAGTGATTATTTTAACACCCAGCGGAGGGATTATACCAGGGAAGGGGAGGATTATTATAACATCCCATGGAGGGATTACACAGGGGGGGGGGGTCGATTTAGTTCCTGCAGATGATTGGTGGTCCATACTTACTGGCCAATGCACAGATCATGGAGAACGCAGCAAAGGTTCCCGCCAGCCCCTGACCGCTCATTATCGGAGCTGTGTAACTTGCTGGGAAGAGAGCAGCCAATCCAAAGAGACTGCCCTGGAGCAGAGCGCCAAACGCTGTGGAGAGACCCGAGGGGTCAGTGATGGACACCTGCTCCTCCCACCTCTCTCCACAACTCTCCTCCCCACCTCCATCCTCTCCCCACAATTGCACTCCCCCATGGCAATCCCCTCCTTCTCCTACCTGCACACCTCCCCTCCTTCTCTCCACCTCCGGCTCCCCTCCTCCGCTTCCTCCTAGCCGGCACCCCTCCCCCACTCTCCTCCACCTCCCAACATCCCCTCCTCCGCTTCCTTCCTTCTCCCCTCCTGCTCCCCACCTCCCCTCCTTCTCCCTGACCTCGATCCCCCACCTCCAGCTCCCTTCCTCCTAGCCGGCACCCCTCCCCCACCTCCACTCCTTCTCCCCACCTGCTCCTCACCTCCCCTCCTTCTCCCCACCTCCCCTCGACCCCCCACCTCCAGCTCCCTTCCTCCTAGCCGGCACCCCTCCCCCACTCTCCTCCACCTCCCAACATCCCCTCCTCCGCTTCCTTCCTTCTCCCCTCCTGCTCCCCACCTCCCCTCCTTCTCCCTGACCTCGATCCCCCACCTCCAGCTCCCTTCCTCCTAGCCGGCACCCCTCCCCCACCTCCACTCCTTCTCCCCACCTGCTCCTCACCTCCCCTCCTTCTCCCCACCTCCCCTCGACCCCCCACCTCCCTTCCTCCTAGCCGGCACCCCTCCCCCACTCTCCTCCACCTCCCAACATCTCTTCCTCCGCTTCCTTCCTGCTCCCCACCTCCCCTCCTGCTCCTCACCTCCCCTCCTTCTCCCCACCTCCCCTCGGCCCCCCACCTCCAGCTCCCTTCCTCCTAGCCGGCACCCCTCCCCCACCTCCCAACATCCCTTCCTCCGCTTCCTTCCTGCTCCTCACCTCCCCTCCTGTTCCTCACCTCCCTACCTCCCCTCGATCCCCCACCTCCAGCTCCCTTCCTTCTCCCCACCCCTTCTCCCCCACCTCCGGCTCCCCACCCCCCACATCACTCACAGTTGATGAAGACGATCTTTATCATAGTTAGGGTGAAGAAAGTGGCCGGTGAGAACTCGATCTTCACAAATATGGCGGTCAGCAGGAAGACCAGGAAGATGGCGGCCAGGCTGCCGGCGATACGAATGTTCTGGGAGATTCTGGCCAGAAGAAAGCAGCGGTCAGAGAGGATGCGGCGCGGCGCGGCCCCAGCTGTTATACTCGTGTATCCGCCACTCACCGGCGGTGCAGGATGGAGTTCAGGCAGGTGAAGGCGAGCAGCGGTAGCATGGCGCACAGCGTCATCACATTATTGAACTTGCTCTGCAGTTGGGTCCGCGGCGGCTCCAGAAATCTCATCCCGGTGTCATTACCCAGCGAGACGTTGAATGGGGCAGAGTCACCACCGGCGTCCTCATCAGGGGCCGATCTGTCACTGGGGGGCTCAGCCAGACGACTGGTGAAATACTGGAGAGAGGACAACACTGCTGCTATACCGCCAGTGACCAGCAGGGCGAGGCCGCACCGCAGCCACACAGCCAACACACACCAGACTAACAGCTTTCTGCTTTATCTGAAATTATTCACATTTATTCTTTTTGACCACACGTGATTATTAGAAATCATTTGTAAACACTGACACGTATATCTAATATATCACTTTTTATAACACAGTTTAGTAATTTTTCCAGCACTTTACATGATTTTTCTTTTAAATAGGAGAAATATATTATTTATATTTTTTTTATATATCCATATCCTATAGGATGAGATTGAATATTTATTTCCCTTAGGATTATGTCAGTTTTATATATGTGTAAATATGAGTTCATACAAGTTTTCTATAGAATGGATGGGCTGGAGAGAACGTGATGGAGGGTGCAGTATATAAGTCAACCACTAGGGTGTGGTATAGAGCACTCCAATGACGCGTTACTATGACAACGCTGCCCCGCCCTGATGTGCCGAGCAGTGGCTCGTGGGTAACGTGACGTCAGACACCGACGTTCACAGGGGCCGCGCCGCACAGGTACCGCACCGGGGTGGGGGCAACAGGAGGGGTATACAAGGCCAGTAACCAGTCATGGCACACCCCTCCAGAAGAAGCAGCAACGCGGATATAGCGTACATATACCGCCACATTCCCATACAAGGACGGATGGAGACAGTGGCGTAGCAACTGTTTGTGGCACCGGAGGCGGTCTAAAAATTTGCCGCCCCTTTGGTCGTTGATAATTCGGAAGCATCCGAAGAGCCCACACTACACTCAAAGATCTAATTTTTAGTCTGCTACTAACTCTGCTGTTATTTCTAAATTTCTAGACTTTCATCTTCTTGCAGTTCTCTCTATGTATGTATTCGCTTGATGATGCTGGATGAAGACCTAATGGCTTTTTTTAATACTAATTTTTAATAATGTGACAGAAAAAAAAACAGAAAGTACAAATTATTTTGGCGGACAGGGGGCGGACACTGACAGCTTGGGGTCCCTGTGCAAGAAATGTGTCCGGGCCCCCCTCCTTTTATGGCGTCAAAGCTACGTGTGTGTATATATACATATATATATAGATTATTGATGTTATATAGCCACACACACACACAGGTATATATTACATAGTCTCCTTTATTATGTATATCCCAATCCCCCACACCCCTCATTGTCCTCCTCCCCTCACATCCCATTATTGTCCTCTCCCCCACCTCCATCATTTTCTTCTCCACCACTATCTTTGCTTTCTCCCCCCACCACTCCCATCATTGCCCATTCCACCACCTCCATCATTTCCTCCTCCTCCACCACCCCCATTTATTGCCCTTTCCACCACCACCATCATTGCATTCTCACCCACAACCCCATCATTGCCCTCTCGACCATCACCCCATCATTGTCTTCTCCCCATCACTGCCTTCTCCATCACCCCATCACTGCCTTCTCCCCATCACTCCCATCATTGCCTGCTCCATCACCCCATCACTCCCATCATTGTCTGCTCCATCACCCCATCATTGCCTGCTCCATCACCCCCATCATTGCCTGCTCCATCACGCCATCACTCCCATCATTGCCTCCTCCATCACCCCATCACTGCCTTCTCCATCACCCCATCACTGCCTTCTCCATCACCCCCATCATTGCCTGCTCCATCACCCCATCACTCCCATCATTGCCTTCTCCATCACCCCATCACTGCCTTCTCCATCACCCCATCACTGCCTTCTCCATCACCCCATCACTGCCTTCTCCATCACCCCCATCATTGCCTGCTCCATCACCCCCATCACTCCCATCATTGTCTGCTCCATCACTGCCTGCTCCATCACTCCCATAATTGTCTGCTCCATCACCCCATCATTGCCTGCTCCATCACCCCCATCACTGCCTGCTCCATCACCCCCATCATTGTCTGCTCCATCACCCCATCACTGCCTGCTCCATCACCCCATCATTGTCTGCTCCATCACCCCATCACTGCCTGCTCCATCACCCCATCAATGTCTGCTCCATCACCCCATCAATGTCTGCTCCATCACCCCATCATTGTCTGCTCCATCACCCCATCATTGTCTGCTCCATCACCCCATCACTGCCTGCTCCATCACCCCATCATTGTCTGCTCCATCACCCCATCACTGCCTGCTCCATCACCCCATCATTGTCTGCTCCATCACCCCATCACTGCCTGCTCCATCACCCCCATCACTGCCTGCTCCATCACCCCCATCACTGCCTGCTCCATCACCCCCATCACTGCCTTCTCCATCACCCCCATCATTGTCTGCTCCTTCACCCCATCACTGCCTTCTAGACCATCACTCCCATCACTGCCTGCTCCATCATACACACAGACATACACACAGAGACATACATACATACACACATACATACACACAAGACACCACCTCTCTCCTCTCACCTGTCCGCAGCATCGCCAGCGCTTCCTCCCTCACACAGCAGCGGCCGCTGAATGATGACGTCATTCAGCGGCGCTCCTCTGTGTGAAACAGGAAGCGCGGCCTCCGGGCAGGAAGCAGGACGGACCCTTGCCGCTCCGTTCCTGCTATTCACTATTGCAGGCAGTGGAGCTGCCGTGATCGCATCGCTCCCTGCCCCCCGCTGCACTGCACTGCAGGGTGGAATTGCTGCTGCCGCGCCGCCCCCACACACATGCCGCCTGGGGCGGACCGCCCCCCCCCCCCCCCCCCACGCTACGCCAGTGGATGGAGAACAATCCTGCATTTATAAAGACTTGTCCAGTGTTACGGCCACTTACGTGAAGGCACCGCGCGTCATCTCATCACGTGCCGCCTCCTAATCTACATCTTTTACGGATTATTGTGGCTAATAAACATTTCTTCGTTTTCTTCAGAGGTCTCCGAGCTTTTGTGATAGGATAACGTAATTGCTGTTCAGGAGACTTAGTACAGGGTCGGCCATTTATAAAGATGGATCCAACATGGCTGACTTCAAAACGGCCGCCATGGTCACCACCCATCTGAAGAAGTTTCCCCCGTCCCATATACTAATGAGCCACAAACAGGACGTTGATCTCACCAACCAATCCCATTACTTAGGAGTGTCCATATACATGGCCCAAAATAAATAAAACCTATCTATCCTGGACCCACAGTTACCTCTATGATAGGCGAAGCCCTCGTGGCTTGGGGTGTGCCGAATGTGGACATCCACCAGGCGAGCCTCACTGGCTATACAATCATAAGTCAGCTTGTCTCTGGAACCTCCTCTATCCCGGGGCCTCGTGACAGTATTGAAGTCCCCTCCAAAGACAACCTGCCGACTGGTAAAAAGGTAGGGCTTGATCCTCATAAAGAGACACTTCCGGTCCCACTTAGATTGGGGACCATAGATGTTAATAAGCCGGAGCTCTTGTCCCTTCATGAGGACATCTAAGATCAGGCACCTCCCCATTTCTAACTCAATAACCCGTCGGCATTCCACCAGTGCGGTAAAAAGGACCGCCACTCAGCTATAGGGCTCGGCCGCAAGAGACCAATAGGAGGGCCCGAGTCTCCACTCCCTCTTGGCTTTGAACACATCTGCCATGTTTTGCAGTCTGGTCTCTTGCAAAAAGAAAATGTCAGCTTCAACATGGCTGAGAAAATTAAAGGCCGCAAATCTGGCTGTATTTGATTTTATGCTGGCGACATTAATGGGCGTCAACGGAGTGGGTACCGCCATCATTGGTGATTGAGTTAGATGGCTTTCTTCTTCCCACTCCCCTTATCCTCTGCCTCAGAGGAGGAATCCTTCCCCCTCTTTAATGACACAGAGGTGTCCATTCCCACGTGATTTTTCTTTTTGTCGTCCTAGTCTCCGGACTCTGGGCCAGTCCCTCCCTCCAGCGACCTTACATTCCCAGAAGAAGGAGACTCGGCACCCCCTGCAAGCTCCGCCGAAGCCGGAACCTCACCCTCAGCTTCCTCCTCAGAGGAAGAGATGTTCTCAAGGGCTTGGAACCGGTTAGAAAGACCAACCAGAGGGGAGCCAGTTTTTCCTTCCTTAAGTACCTTGGTCAGAGCGGGAGAAGATGTTTTATCTCCCTTCTCTCTCTTTTTGGTGCCGAGCTTACGCTTGTCCTCTAGCCACTGCCTATTATCCTCATCCATACTTTCATAATGGGAGGTTTCGGAGGCAGTGGCAGTTTCCGCCCTGTGGATCCTCTTGACCTCCTCATCCAACTCATCATCCCTCAGGGCCTCAGCAGCAAGACTGGCATCCAGGACAGGGGTCACCTCAGTAGCCCGGGGCTCGCCTAGCTCCCTCTCCCGTCTGCGCTTGTCTAGACACCTCAGCTGGCAGGTGTCTTTTTATTGCTTTTCCTCCTTGGCCCCTATGCTCCCTCACCCGTGCTAGTCCCTTCTCCAGGAGAATCAGCCTCACGGCTTTCTCCCACCGGGGTCACGACTGCATTAGCGAAGGAGCGAGGAAAACAGCTGAATGGGTGACCCAAGTCACCACCCAGGTGGCACCTAATCTCCACACAAGATGCAGCAAGATGGCAGATATCCCCACACAATGCACATTTCTGCACAGTGCCGTTTGCACTGAAGTGTGTGGGGTCGCCGCACTTGTGACAGAGCTTCAGTTGCTCCTGGTAGAAAACCTGGATTCGATCTCTACCCAGGAAGGAAGATGATGGCATGTGGGCAACCGTACCACCTGAACGCTTAAGTTTTACCATAAACGTCCAGGACTCTGACCAGATCAAACTTGTCACGGTTTTTCTTTGGCATTTCCACCACTTCTCCATATCGGCCAAGCCAGGTCATGTCATAACAAGAAAGCGACTCGTTACAAGTCATCACTGTCACTTTCTTGACTTGAATTTGGCGAGACACCGCCTAGATGGCAAAGTTTCGCCAGCCGGGCTCATTTTTTTACCAACTCATAATTTGAACAGAAGAGCTCAAGCCCCACTGCCTGAACAAAGCTGACATCAAACTCAGGCATGGAATAGGGATGTATCAAGGCGTAGCTATCAATAGCCTTGAAGCCGATCTTCAGCTGGAGCTCCACAACCTTAGACCTTGGAGGACACGCATCACTGCCCCTCCACCGAAGACGGAGCACATTCCTACGCACACTACCTGACCTGGCTGTTGGGAGGGACCACTGTTTTGCTCTCGGAAGGCCCCGAGGCCATGCCTCTCTAAAAAGAAGGATAGATCAACCTCTCGACCCTCTACCATTAGTGATCTCTCCCCCTTCTTTAGAGCCTCCAGGAGACGCTGCTGCAACATCCCGTCCCCAGAGGCCGGAGACGAGGAGGACGCCCTATTTCCCCCGGAGGTGACAGTGGCATAACTCCTGACGGGTACTGCCACCACCAGATGGGCAACCGGACCAGTGACCACATCAATACCAACAGTATCACTATTACCCACCTCTAGAACACCCTCACTCTCCACCAAACCAGCAACCACACCACTAGACAAAGAAATTTCCACATTCATACCCCCCCACCAAATTCTATTCTGCTGGACCAGTGACAACAGGGGGTGGCATTTTGACCTCCGCATCATCAGGCACAAGGGGCTCAGTCTCCTCCACAGAACTGGAGGCGACCTCACCCCTGGACTTATGGGTGCCCTCCGCATCATCAGCTGGTAATTCCCGCTGTCTGACAGTTGACATCAGATGCCTTTGATCTTTTGCCGCTGTGAGGTGCCGCTGATCCTTTATATCAGGATCTTGTTGACCAGCGGCACCAACGCAGAACAGAACTTTGGGAGGCTCGGAACGCCCATCCCCGACAACCCCTCACACTGCCGCCGCTTCTCCATTAAGTGATCAGTGGTGTGAAGTACAGTATTCAGTTGTACGGGACATCTTGTTCTCCAGACTCCATTTTTGTGCTTGTGACGCCATTTTGTTGTTTACGAGTTAAATTTTGTAACTTAAGTAGATGAAAGTTCACGGTTGTTATGAAACCAGACTGTTCCAGCTTGTACAAGATATGAGACCCTGAAGAATGCGCTATTGCAACTACAGACAGATTTGAGTAAATTGGAGAATTGGGCTGAAAAATGGCAAATGAGGTTTAACACAGATAAGTGTAAGGTTATGCACATGGGAAGGAGAATCAGATGCTATAATTAATTACTAAATGGGAAACTGCTGGGGAAATCAGACATGGAAAAAGACTTAGGCATGTTAGTCAGTAAGAAGCTAAATTGGAGTGCCCAGTGTCAGGCAGCTGCCACCAAAGCAAATAGGGTCATGGGATGCATTAGAAGAGGTCTGGGGACACGAGATGAAAACATAATTCTCCCTCTGTACAAATCACTCATCAGACCACACTTGGAGGATTGTGGGCAATTTTGGACGCCGGTGCTCCAGAAAGACATTACTGACCTTGAAAGGGTTCAAAGGCGGGCTACTAAAATGATAAATGGAGTTGGTTCACTACAATACCCAGAAAGGTTATCAAAATTAGGTCTATTTACTCTAGAAAAGAGAAGACTTAGGGGAGACTTAATATATATGTACAAGTGTATCAGAGGGCAATACAGAGATCTCTCCAATGAACTGTTTGTACCGAGGACGGTGACAAGAACAAGGGGGCATTCTCTTCGTTTGGAGGAAAGACAATTTCTGCACCAGCATAGAAGAGGGTTCTTCACGGTAAGAGCAGTGAGGCTCTGGAATTCTCTTCCTGAGGAAGTGGTGATGGCCAACTCACTGAATGAATGTAAGAAAGGAATGGAGGCTTTTCTTGTGAGTAACAGTATAGAAGGTTACGAATAACATAATATTATAGGTAGATGGTTGACCCAGCTTAGGGGAAGGAATTTTTTTCCTATGGATAAAATTGGCTTCAACTCTGTGGGTTTTTTTTCCTTCCCCAGGATCAACAATGCAGAACAGCTGCACTAAAAATGGGCTGAACTAGATGGACATAAGGTCTTCCTTCAGCCTTCAAAACTATGTCACTATGTTACTATGTTTGTATTGTTCCATTTTCTACGTCACGCAGCTAGGGACATATTCCGATTTTCTTGCAATACTACTGGCTTATAAAGTAAATGTGTCACGACGATGCTATTGATAGCTGTATACTTTGCATAATTAAGCAGAATGCTATGTAATGTGAGATTCAATAAACGGGGTTAGTGATCTGCTTTGATCCGCCCATACAGAGACCCCCGTCTCCGTCTGGTCATTCCCAGTTGCTAGCAACGCCCTGTTAATTAATTTGAAAATCACCTAGTCAACCGTGAAGGGTTAATTTAGCCCTCCCTCAACAGTTGCAACAGCATTCAGGGGCGCCGAGGCTACTGGAGCTGGCCCCGACACTGGGCCCGCTCTCCCCTCCCACTGACCAGCGCACCACAGTATCGTGGCCTAACCGTATGCCCGCTGCCGGGCCGCCCTCACTGTCCTGCCTGTCGGCTGATGCACCTGCTGCTACGTCCCCGCTACAAGCAGAGACGGAGCTCTTCACCTCACTACCATGCTCTGTACTCTCCCCACGCCTTTGCACCGGATCCACAGCAGAACCCGGGCCGGGCAGAGGGGATTATACAGCGAACTGACCCTGCAGCTGACTCAGGGGGTATATACATAGTTTACCGCTTCCTGGAGCTTCGGCTTGGTCTTCTTTGCCTTAGTCTTCTGGCCCCCAGGTGCCTCCTCTGGTAAATCGTCACCAAGATGGAAGTTCTGAAGGCACACTGTGGACTCCAGGAGCTTGATCTCCACCATTAGAGCCCCTCCCTGGCCGCTGTTGTCACTGTCCTCCCCAGAGCCAGCAGAACTGCGACCAGATGCCAATGTCGCCTGTCCAGCAGGGAGCTCGCTGCACGTGGCCTGCGGGTGACTTTGCAGGCTGCCAGGTGGGGCTTTCTGCTGGTCATCTTCCTGGGTTTGGAGGAACCTGCAGCTTTTGGCGCTTGTGCAGTGCAGCTCCTCCTGGAGCCTCCTCAGGGTCTTACTCGCCTCTTCATACCCACGGAGGTGGCTCATGACCAGCGAGCTATATGTGGACACAGACTCCTTGGGTTTCTGTAGCCCCCAACCTTCCTCAGTGAGATCGGCCTCACCTCCATGAGCACTCAGCTTTCGCCCGGAAGGACCGCCATCGTCTCCTCCATGTTGGAAGCCTTGCGGCTCTTCTGTGTCTCTGCAGATCAAGGGGAAGTAGGAGCCACATTGCTGCGACTCCTGGTGGAGCGTCTCACCCCCGAGTACTCTGATGTGCAGGCCGGATGCTGGTTTCTTCTGATCCCCGCCGGCCTGGTCCGGGAAACAGAAGCCTGGGACTTGGCTCCATTCCTCATCCCAGGAAACCCACTCCCTCCCTGGGCAGACAGAGGGTGGATCTTTGGAGCTCAGGAACACACAGCAGGATCAGTAACGACCGTACCCACAGTTAACAGAATGAGCAGCAGCTGAGCAGAGCTGCACTCACTATTCTGCTGGTGCAGTCACTGTGTACATACATTACATTACTGATCCTGAGTTACATCCTGTATTATACTCCAGAGCTGCACTCACTATTCTGCTGGTGCAGTCACTGTGTACATACATTACATTACTGATCCTGAGTTACATCCTGTATTATACTCCAGAACTGCACTCACTAATCTGCTGGTGCAGTCACTGTGTACATACATTACTGATCCTGAGTTACATCCTGTATTATACCCCAGAGCTGCACTCACTATTCTGCTGGTGCAGTCACTGTGTACATACATTACATTACTGATCCGGAGTTACATCCTGCATTATCCTCCAGAGCTGCACTCACTATTCTGCTGGTGCAGTCACTGTGTACATACATTACTGATCCTGAGTTACATCCTGTATTATACCCCAGAGCTGCACTCACTATTCTGCTGGTGCAGTCACTGTGTACATACATTACTGATCCTGAGTTACCTCCTGCATTATATTCCGGTGTTGGGCAGAAGTATGGCCCTGGAGCTGGCGCTCTGTCTGGGGCCCCTGGTTATCACTCACCATGGTTGCGGTCATGAAGAAATTCCACGGTAATAAGGTGCCGAGGCCGAGCATGAAGAATATCAGCCAGACGCCATTGTACCTGAGGAGGACATATGGGATTTACTCCTCTATAAGACCCCAATTTACAGAGACCCCCTAATCCACAGAGGGGCACGTGGCTAAACACCCCCAGGACACGTTTTATCCCCGGTGGGCAGGATGTCACATGACAGCAGTACATACGTGCACTCTCACCTGTCTTTAGGGGGCGTCATCATGGTCTCACAAGACGTGATCTCCAGAAACTGAAGTCTGTAGGTTACACAGAAAGCATGAATGATCGCCCCAAAAACCGGGAGGGTGGAGGCCGCCCCTGGTGTCTGACCCTGCAGCGTCTGGTGGTCACACTGACAACGAGATCCGCACATGGCGGTCCCTCCCGACTCTCCCACACACAGGAGCAAACTGCCCAGCGGTCATGTGCTTCTAACAGAGGAAACCACTGCCAAATCCCACTGTCCTCCCCCACCCCTCACCAGAGCCATGTCGTCGTCCTCCTCCCCCACTCCCCAGACGCCTGTCGTCCTCCTCCCCCGCCCCCACCAGACGCCTGTCGTCCTCGTCCTCCTCCCCCACCAGACGCCTGTCGTCCTCCTCCCCCGCCCCCCACCAGACCAGTTGTCCTCCTCCCCCGCCCCCCACCAGACGCCTGTCGTCCTCCTCCCCCACTCCCCAGACGCCTGTCGTCCTCCTCCCCCGCCCCCCACCAGACGCCTGTCGTCCTCCTCCCCCGCCCCCCACCAGACGCCTGTCGTCCTCCTCCCCCGCCCCCCACCAGACCAGTTGTCCTCCTCCCCCCAGACGCCTGTCGTCCTCCTCCCCCGCCCCCCACCAGACCCCGGTCGTCCTCCTCCCCCGGCCCCCACCAGACCCCGGTCGTCCTCCTCACCTGGCCCTCACCAGACCCCAGTCGTCCTCCTCACCTGGCCCTCACCAGACCCCAGTCGTCCTCCTCACCCGGCCCTCACCAGACCCCGGTCGTCCTCCTCCCCAGACCCGGTGTCCTCCTCCCTGACTCCCACCAGAACCCTGTCGTCCTCCTCCCTCGCCACCCCCTCCAGACCCTTCTTATTTCTCACCCCAATTCCACCTGCTTTACTTCACCTCCAAAACCAGAGGTACGGTCCTGAAAGTCACACACGGTCGGGGGGGGGGCGGGGGTCTCCTCAGGATCCAGTTAGAATTGAACGGTGTTGGAGAAGGGAACGGTCACCGTTCAGTCTGCAAAATCCTTCTTGTCACGTGACAGGGAAGTATGTGGGATACTTGGTTGTGGGGCATCATACCGCGTGTGTGGGGGGCATTAAAAGGGTACCCTATGTATGCTAATATAATGGACTTGGGGAGGTTAGGAAAACGGGACACACACTGAGTACCCCTTCTCTAACTTTCAGAGTTGGGAGGTAATCTGATGAAATCCAGGCATGGCCCCCCACCCTCCCCCCTCGTGTAATCCAGGCATGGCCCCCCACCCTCGTGTAATCCAGGCATGGCCCCCCACCCTCGTGTAATCCAGGCATGGCCCCCCACCCTCGTGTAATCCAGGCATGGCCCCCCACCCTCGTGTAATCCAGGCATGGCCCCCCACCCTCGTGTAATCCAGGCATGGCCCCCCACCCTCGTGTAATCCAGGCATGGCCGCCCATGTAATCTTTGCTCTCCGGTGCTGACTTTACATAATTGTGCTGAACAAAGTCCATAAAATTCCTCATAAAAACTGATAAAAGTTCTGGCGCCAAAAACCTGAGGCAGAGGAATGCGAGGAAAACACGAAATCTGCAGCAGCCGAGCCCAGGCTGTGACACCACTCCCAGCCCCTCCAGATCAGACCGTGACACCACCCCGCCACCCCAGATCAGACCGTGACACCATGCCACCCCAGATCAGGCCGTGACACCACCCCCTCGATCATCATTGTGACACCACCCCCTCGCCCCTCAGATCAGGCCGTGACCCTCCCCCATGCCACCCCAGATCAGGCCGTGACCCTCCCCCATGCCACCCCAGATCAGGCCGTGACCCTCCCCCATGCCACCCCAGATCAGGCCGTGACCCTCCCCCCCTGTCAACACAGCTCAGGCTGTGCCCTAGATCATACCGTCACCCCCAGAACCAGACAGGATCCTGTACAGACTCATCTTCTGTCTGACCATTTACTACAGCAGCCAATCGCAGCACGGCTTTCATTTTTATAGAGCAACCAATCACAGAGCAGCTTACATTTCTCCACAGCAGCCAATCGCAGTGCAGCTTTCGTATCTCCACAGCAGCTGATGACATGAGTGCTGGGCTCGGATTGGCTGCTGTGATCAGGGGTCGGATTTAGCAGTCACGTGACCATATGAGCACATGCTGGGGGTTGTTGTATGAGGGTCAGTGACAGGTGGAGGCCGTCCAGGAGGATGTGGGGGCCCCGGGGCGGACGCTGACTGATCCTAGTCTGGGGCCACATTTATATAACTGTAAAACAAACACCCCAAAAATCTTTGTAGTCCACAGCAACCAATCAGTGCGCAGGTTTTGTTATCTATCCAATATGTGATTGGCTGGTGGATTTCGGCAGTCTGGTCACGTGACCACAGGCTCTCCTCTCAGACGGGCACCGTACAGGCCTGGGATGAGAGGGGCCCTTATGGCTGTGGCTCTATGAGCGCCCCCGATGGTAATCCAAGCTACGCTCTACTATTACCTGCAGACTCTGGACAGTACGGCAGCGCACGGCCGGGCGACCGACGGGGACATTACAGAAGGACAGGGGGCAGGAGCCGAAGCAGCAGACGAGGGGTTAACCCAATACCCACACAGGGCCGGCGGCCAGAACCACCATGTGACCCAGCGCGGCATCAATGACAGCACGGGGAGGGGGCGCCAAAAATATACCAGACACAGGCCAGGCGGAGAGCAGAGTATATAAACAGGAGGAGTGGTACTGTGCAGTGTATATATACAGGAGGAGCGGTACTGTGCAGTGTATATATACAGGAGGAGCGGTACTGTGCAGTATATATACAGGAGGAGCGGTACTGTGCAGGGTATATATATACAGGAGGAGCGGTGCTGTGCAGTGTATATATATACAGGAGGAGCGGTACTGTGCAGTGTATATATATACAGGAGGAGCTGTACTGTGCAGTGTATATATATACAGGAGGAGCGGTGCTGTGCAGTGTATATATATACAGGAGGAGCGGTACTGTGCAGTGTATATATACAGGAGGAGTGGTACTGTGCAGTGTATATATACAGGAGGAGTGGTACTGTGCAGTGTATATATACAGGAGGAGTGGTACTGTGCAGTGTATATATACAGGAGGAGCGGTACTGTGCAGTGTATATATACAGGAGGAGGAGTGGTACTGTGCAGGGTATATATACAGGAGGAGTGGTACTGTGCAGTGTATATATATACAGGAGGAGCGGTGCTGTGCAGTGTATATATATACAGGAGGAGCGGTACTGTGCAGTGTATATATACAGGAGGAGTGGTACTGTGCAGTGTATATATACAGGAGGAGTGGTACTGTGCAGTGTATATATACAGGAGGAGCGGTACTGTGCAGTGTATATATACAGGAGGAGGAGTGGTACTGTGCAGGGTATATATACAGGAGGAGCGGTACTGTGCAGTGTATATATATACAGGAGGAGCGGTGCTGTGCAGTGTATATATATACAGGAGGAGCGGTACTGTGCAGTGTATATATATACAGGAGGAGCTGTACTGTGCAGTGTATATATATACAGGAGGAGCGGTGCTGTGCAGTGTATATATATACAGGAGGAGCGGTACTGTGCAGTGTATATATACAGGAGGAGTGGTACTGTGCAGTGTATATATACAGGAGGAGTGGTACTGTGCAGTGTATATATACAGGAGGAGCGGTACTGTGCAGTGTATATATACAGGAGGAGGAGTGGTACTGTGCAGGGTATATATACAGGAGGAGTGGTACTGTGCAGTGTATATATACAGGAGGAGCGGTACTGTGCAGTGTATATATACAGGAGGAGCGGTACTGTGCAGTGTATATATACAGGAGCTGTACTGTGCAGTGTATATATACAGGAGCTGTACTGTGCAGTGTATATATACAGGAGGAGTGGTACTGTGCAGTGTATATATACAGGAGGAGTGGTACTGTGCAGTGTATATACACAGGAGGAGCGGTACTGTGCAGTGTATATATACAGGAGGAGTGGTACTGTGCAGGGTATATATACAGGAGGAGTGGTACTGTGCAGTGTATATATACAGGAGGAGCGGTACTGTGCAGTGTATATATACAGGAGGAGCGGTACTGTGCAGTGTATATATACAGGAGCTGTACTGTGCAGTGTATATATACAGGAGCTGTACTGTGCAGTGTATATATACAGGAGGAGTGGTACTGTGCAGTGTATATACACAGGAGGAGCGGTACTGTGCAGTGTATATATACAGGAGGAGCGGTACTGTGCAGTGTATATATACAGGAGCGGTACTGTGCAGTGTATATATACAGGAGGAGCGGTACTGTGCAGTGTATATATACAGGAGGAGCGGTACTGTGCAGTGTATATATACAGGAGGAGTGGTACTGTGCAGTGTATATATACAGGAGGAGGGGTACTGTGCAGTGTATATATACAGGAGGAGCGGTACTGTGCAGTGTATATATACAGGAGGAGCGGTACTGTGCAGTGTATATATACAGGAGGAGCGGTACTGTGCAGTGTATATATACAGGAGGAGCGGTGCTGTGCAGTGTATAAATACAGGAGGAGCGGTACTGTGCAGTGTATATATACAGGAGGAGTGGTACTGTGCAGTGTATATATACAGGAGGAGTGGTACTGTGCAGTGTATATATACAGGAGGAGGGGTACTGTGCAGTGTATATATACAGGAGGAGCGGTACTGTGCAGTGTATATATACAGGAGGAGCGGTACTGTGCAGTGTATATATACAGGAGGAGTGGTACTGTGCAGTGTATATATACAGGAGGAGTGGTACTGTGCAGTGTATATATACAGGAGGAGTGGTACTGTGCAGTGTATATATACAGGAGGAGTGGTACTGTGCAGTGTATATATACAGGAGGAGTGGTACTGTGCAGTGTATATATACAGGAGGAGTGGTACTGTGCAGTGTATATATACAGGAGGAGTGGTACTGTGCAGTGTATATATACAGGAGGAGCGGTACTGTGCAGTGTATATATACAGGAGGAGTGGTACTGTGCACCATGTGTTTGTGCCTCCATGCCCCAGTCATGGACGCCTCGTTCCGCGCTCCTTGCCGTCCTTCCCGCTGGTCCCCGGACCCCTCTCTGAATTCCAGGCCTGATACTCGGCACACTCTTCCTCATGAGACCCCTGACGGTGAGGATACTCAGTGCTGATCTTCAGGTCTTCCTGAGTTTATGAGGAAATCACATTCCCAGAGTCACATACTTTAAAGCTCTGGAGGCCGTTAATGACGGACAGATGAGGAGACAGAGGAGCGAGGGGCGGCGGGATTCTGGGCCTGCACCGCGGCGCTCTGATCCTGACTACTGCACCAGACCTTCCTGCTTAGCAGGGATCAAGAAATAAGGCAGAGATACCCCCAAAATAGTCCCAGAAGACCCCCAGCCAACAGCATGGTACAATTCACAGGTGTGTACATGGCAGGGAGCGGGGTGACCCGGGGGCTCCAATAATGTACGCGGCAGGGAGCGGGGTGACCCGGGGGCTCCAATAATGTACGCGGCAGGGAGCGGGGTGACCCGGGGGCTCCAATAATGTACGCGGCAGGGAGCGGGGTGACCCGGGGGCTCCAATAATGTACGCGGCAGGGAGCGGGGTGACCCGGGGGCTCCAATAATGTACGCGGAAGGGAGCGGGGTGACCCGGGGGCTCCAATAATGTACGCGGCAGGGAACGGGGTGACCCGGGGGCTCCAATAATGTACGCGGCCGGGAGCGGGGTGACCCGGGGGCTCCAATAATGTACGCGGCAGGGAGCGGGGTGACCCGGGGGCTCCAATAATGTACGCGGCAGGGAGCGGGGTGACCCGGGGGCTCCAATAATGTACGCGGCAGGGAGCGGGGTGACCCGGGGGCTCCAATAATGTACGCGGCAGGGAGCGGGGTGACCCGGGGGCTCCAATAATGTACGCGGCAGGGAGCGGGGTGACCCGGGGACACCAATAATGTACGCGGCAGGGAGCGGGGTGACCCGGGGACACCAATAATGTACGCGGCAGGGAGCGGGGTGACCCGGGGACACCAATAATGTACGCGGCAGGGAGCGGGGTGACCCGGGGACACCAATAATGTACGCGGCAGGGAGCGGGGTGACCCGGGGGCTCCAATAATGTACGCGGCAGGGAGCGGGGTGACCCGGGGACACCAATAATGTACGCGGCCGGGAGCGGGGTGACCCGGGGACACCAATAATGTACGCGGCCGGGAGCGGGGTGACCCGGGGGCTCCAATAATGTACGCGGCAGGGAGCGGGGTGACCCGGGGGCTCCAATAATGTACGCGGCAGGGAGCGGGGTGACCCGGGGGCTCCAATAATGTACGCGGCAGGGAGCGGGGTGACCCGGGGACACCAATAATGTACGCGGCAGGGAGCGGGGTGACCCGGGGGCACCAATAATGTACGCGGCAGGGAGCGGGGTGACCCGGGGACACCAATAATGTACGCGGCAGGGAGCGGGGTGACCCGGGGGCTCCAATAATGTACGCGGCAGGGAGCGGGGTGACCCGGGGACTCCAATAATGTACGCGGCAGGGAGCGGGGTGACCCGGGGGCTCCAATAATGTACGCGGCAGGGAACGGGGTGACCCGGGGACACCAATAATGTACGCGGCAGGGAGCGGGGTGACCCGGGGACACCAATAATGTACGCGGCAGGGAGCGGGGTGACCCGGGGACACCAATAATGTACGCGGCAGGGAGCGGGGTGACCCGGGGGCTCCAATAATGTACACGGCAGGGAGCGGGGTGACCCGGGGGCTCCAATAATGTACACGGCAGGGAGCGGGGTGACCCGGGGGCTCCAATAATGTACACGGCAGGGAACGGGGTGACCCGGGGGCTCCAATAATGTACACGGCAGGGAACGGGGTGACCCGGGGGCTCCAATAATGTACACGGCAGGGAGCGGGGTGACCCGGGGGCTCCAATAATGTACACGGCAGGGAGCGGGGTGACCCGGGGGCTCCAATAATGTACGCGGCAGGGAGCGGAGTGACCCGGGGACACCAATAATGTACGCGGCAGGGAACACCAATAATGTACGCGGCAGGGAGCGGGGTGACCCGGGGGCTCCAATAATGTACGCGGCAGGGAGCGGGGTGACCCGGGGACACCAATAATGTACGCGGCAGGGAGCGGGGTGACCCGGGGGCTCCAATAATGTACGCGGCAGGGAGCGGGGTGACCCGGGGGCTCCAATAATGTACGCGGCAGGGAGCGGGGTGACCCGGGGGCTCCAATAATGTACGCGGCAGGGAGCGGGGTGACCCGGGGGCTCCAATAATGTACGCGGCAGGGAGCGGGGTGACCCGGGGGCTCCAATAATGTACGCGGCAGGGAGCGGGGTGACCCGGGGGCTCCAATAATGTACGCGGCAGGGAGCGGGGTGACCCGGGGGCTCCAATAATGTACGCGGCAGGGAACGGGGTGACCCGGGGGCTCCAATAATGTACGCGGCAGGGAACGGGGTGACCCGGGGACACCAATAATGTACACGGCAGGGAGCGGGGTGACCCGGGGGCTCCAATAATGTACACGGCAGGGAACGGGGTGACCCGGGGGCTCCAATAATGTACACGGCAGGGAACGGAGTGACCCGGGGACACCAATAATGTACACTGCAGGGAGCGGGGTGACCCGGGGGCTCCAATAATGTACACGGCAGGGAACGGGGTGACCCGGGGGCTCCAATAATGTACACGGCAGGGAACGGAGTGACCCGGGGACACCAATAATGTACACGGCAGGGAGCGGGGTGACCCGGGGACACCAATAATGTACACGGCAGGGAGCGGGGTGACCCGGGGACACCAATAATGTACACGGCAGGGAGCGGGGTGACCCGGGGACACCAATAATGTACACTGCAGGGAGCGGGGTGACCCGGGGGCTCCAATAATGTACACGGCAGGGAACGGGGTGACCCGGGGGCTCCAATAATGTACACGGCAGGGAACGGAGTGACCCGGGGGCTCCAATAATGTACACGGCAGGGAACGGAGTGACCCGGGGGCTCCAATAATGGACACGGCAGGGAACGGGGTGACCCGGGGGCTCCAATAATGGACACGGCAGGGAACGGGGTGACCCGGGGGCTCCAATAGTGTACACGGCAGGGAGCGGGGTGACCCGGGGACACAATATATATCTCCAAAGTGACATTTTAGAAACAGCACCACTGGACATATTGAAAGCTGTTCCCAGTTTATTAACCCTTCAGGTGATTTTCGAGAATTAATGCAAAGTGACTGTCACGAGCGTAGTCATGAACTTCCAGCTCTCTGGCGCCCCCTTATCCTGCTGACCAATAAGGGTATCCACAGAGGATAAGAAAATGAGCGCAGCTGCTCTAATCTAAGTCGAATATTGCGGCACCTGATGTGACAGGCTGTATATATACCACTGATTCCTGATAGGAACATATATATACACCTCGATCCAGTCACCAACACCACATTAATGAGAAAACTATGCTGCCACCACAACCTCATAGGCGGATCGGACACCCGTTTGGTAACGCAGATTTGCGCGGAGTACATGGCGGATCGCTCATAGAACAAGAAGAACGAAGCTAGCAAATTTATAATTTTATTCCGGAAGAATCGGCAGTGTTTACAATAATACAAATGATATTACAAAAAGGAGACAAAATACAAATATGTATAACCAGTCATGAAATAAAAGGGATAAAAATACGAAACTTACTGAATCTCAGTCACCGGTATGACGTGTCGATAAAGGCGAGGAGAGATCCCAGAGAAATGATCCCGTACCACAGCAGGGTGTCCAGCTGTCTCTGAATGAAAGCCAAAGATGGACTTTCCTATTTTATGCTTTGGCCATAAAAGTAGGGACTCCCACCATGCTGACCTCACGTATGGGCTGTTTTCTGGGAGGTACACATCTTTGAAAGTTATCGAGAACTCCTTTTCTTCATATCTTTTGCCTGGAAGCACGCAGGCCAAAGATATTGGCATTATTTTTTGCCTTGTGATTTTACTTTTTTTTTTTTTTTTAAAGAGTCCACACACGGTATGTCTGATTTGCTGGTGGGCCAAAGTTAATTTCCCAGGTTTCTGATAGCCCTAAATGCCACAAAACGCTGCCATGCGTAACCCCAAGTGCCCAGATCCTGGAAATCTAGTTTTCACGTTTCTGGGATTAATGTCTAATATGGAATTTGACTGATTCTTTGGCTACTGGCAGGCAGTAAAACTCAGCATTCCAGCTGACCATTTGCTTGAAGGGGGGGGGAGTGTGGAAATTCACAGAGAGGGGGGGCTGTATGTAGGATTTGGCCCTACAGAAACAAATAGTGGGAGTAGTAGTAGGCCAGCTCTGGTCGTGTCCCCAGAACAATGGAAAGTAATTTATATTTTCCTGACACCACCTCTTTTTAGACTGCGCTACGGAGGCAGGACCTCTCGGTACTCCTCCGGGCGCATCTCTGTGGGCTCTCCCGGCCGGAAAAACCCATCTGCATTGCCATGCTCACTGCCTTTTCTGTGTTGGATGGTAAAGTTGTACTGTACTGCTGGAGGGTGAGGCTCCAGTGTAGCAAGGTTCCATTGGCACTGGACACTGTGTGCAGCCAACTCAGGGGGTTGTGGTCGGTCACCACGATGAAAGTGCAACCATACAAGTAGGGCTGCAAGCATTGTAGGGCCCATACAATGGCCAGGCACTCCTCTATAGTGGAATAGGCCACTTCCCTTGGCAGAAGCTTCCGGCTCAGGTACAACACGGGATGCTCTTGGTTCCCCGAGTCAACCTGGCCGAACACAGCAGCGAGGCCAAACTCGCTGGCGTCGGTCTGTACTAAGAACCGTCGATTGCAGTCAACCGCCCTTAGCACAGGGGAGCTGCTGAAGGCAGTCTTCAAAGCCCAAAAGGCTACATCACAGTCATTTATTCAATCGATTGTATGGTGTAGGTTCCTCTTGGTGAGGTCCATCAAGGGCTTCGCAAGGCTACTATAGTTTTGTACGAAGCGCCTATAGTACCCTGCAGTGCCGAAGAAGGACATCACTTGCTTCTTGGTCCTGGGGTGAGCCATGACGCAATGAGAGTCCACTTTCCCATGCTCTGGCTTCAGAGTACCCCCCGCCTACCCTGTGCCCCAGGTAGTGGACCTCGCTCATTCCCATCTGGCACTTTCCCGGCTTGGTGGTAAACCCTCCTTGGCGAATGCGCCCGAGCACCCGCCGCAGATGCTCGAGGTGATCCTCTCAGGTGGGACTGAAGACGGCAATGTCATCCAGGTACGCCACCGCGTACCTCTCCAGTCCCTGGAGCAGGTCGTTGACCATCGGCTGGAAAGTAGCAGGAACATTCTTCATGCTAAGAGGCATGACCGTGGACTCGTACAGTCCAAAAGGTGGTGATAAAGGAGGACTTCTCCTGTGCCTCGGGGCTCAGGGAAATCTGCAAATATCCCCGGCTCAACTCCATAATGGATAGATAGCTCGCACCAGCTAACCACTCAAGCAACGCCTCGATGCGTGGCATTGGGTGCGCATCAGAGGCTGTAAGTCAACACACAGAACCGGGTGGTCCGATCCTTCTTTGGCACGAAGACTACAGGTGAAGCCCACGCGCTCTTAGACTGTTTAATCAACCCCAACTTCAGCATCTCATCGACCTCCTGGTGCATGACGTGCTGCACCTCGTCCGAGATTCAATAGGATGTCCGCCGGATTGTTGTATGATTCCCCGTGCGCCAGATTGTTGTATGATTCCCCGTGTCCACTAGCTCAGTCCTTCCAGGCATGTTGGTAAACATGGCCTGGAAGGATTTTCGCTTTGCTCGCAGGAGAGAACGCTGGCGTGTGGATAGCAACTCGCTTATCTCAACACCCTCTATGGACACGCCGGCTTTTGCTTGGGCCACCATGTCCAGGAGGGGGTCTTCCTCCCCATCCTCGGGCAGGTTGCAGACCGGTAGGACACAGGCTCCATGTTCTTGAAGAGCCTTCATCATATTGACGTGGAAAGCCTTTCGCCTACCCCAGGTGTGGTTAAGAGTGACCACGTAGGTGACTGGGTTGAGCTGTTGGTGTATGATGTATAGGCCTTCCCAGGTCGCCTGATGCTAGTTTTTTGGTACGGGGACCAGCACACACGCCTTCTGATCCACCTGGTAGGTCTGCTCTTGGATGTTTTAGTCGTACCAATGCTTCTGGTCAGCCTGGGCCTGAGCCATGTACCAACTACGTCAAGGTCTGCTTCTTGTCACAGAAGCGCAAGACATAATCCACGATGGACACTCCTGGAGGGATCAGCTCTTCTTCCCAGGATTCCCTTACAAACCTAAGGGGTCCCCAGACTCGCCTGCCGTACAGGAACTCGAAGGGGGTGAACCCTGTCGAGGCCTGCAGAACCTCTTGGTAAGCAAATAGCAGATGTGGGAGGTACCGCTCCCAGTCGCATCCTTGGGTCTCAACAATCATTCTTAGCATCTGTTTGAGGGTACCGCTGAATTGCTCACACAAACCATTGGTTTGGGGATGATATGGGCTCGATATCAGACGCCGCACCTGCATTTTCTAACAGAGAGCCTCCATTATGGTAGGCACGGTACTAAAAAAGGAACATGCCTCTAACTGGGTGGCCCATATGGATAAAGCTAGAAAAAAGATACAGTTCAGTGCCCATTTCTCCCCTCCCACTACTCCCCTGGTGTTGCACTAATTGGGTTGTCCACTGTCCAATGGGATTAGAGGGGAAGGGTCCACCAGCCACTCCTACCGGGGTTAAATTCAGGTGCTCGGGGTCAGTGACTTCCTCTTTCCCCCGGCTGACCCCTGGAAGCTTTTATGCCCGAGGACCCCGGAACCCTGCAGTCATGTCTGATGCCCTGATGGAGGTCCTGTGGCGGAGAGGGGCACAGGAAGGTGAGCACTTGCTTCAATCCCTTATTACTGGCCTCGGCACTCACCTCCCTGTGCTCTCTCCTGACCCCCTGCCCGTGCCTCCGGCTGGGTCTCTGGTAGTGCCTGCTTATCTAGGGCACCATCCACTCCCGCCCTTCCTGATCTCACCTTCGGCCGTGCTGCTCCGACGGCCTCCTCTGGATCTCCATCCCTTAATTCACCGCACCCCTGTACCTCCTCTCGCTTGGTGGTCCCATGCGCTGGCTCACCGGATTCTGCCTCCAGCACTGAAACGCCGTGCTCCTTGCCCGGGCTGCCCGCCAACCCCCCCCCCCCCCGGCCTCAGCCAGCACTCCGGAGGATGATCCTCAGGCGTAGGGAAGCAGGTAGTGCACCCACCCTCCAGAGCAGCTCCGGGTCGGCGACGAGGCAGCTCCACGTCCACGCAGCAGGTCCCGGCCAGGCTCCTCCCACGCTCCCCATCGCTTACAGTCCCCTTCCCGCCGCTTCCGGGTCAGCCCTTGCCCGGCCATTAACGTTCCTCCTGCAGGCACAGCCACAGGCCTGCACAGGGGGCCATGGAGACCGGGCCGAGACCTCTCAACGCAGCTGCAGAGCACGCTGATTGGTCCAACCCGACGGAACAGCGCGCCCTCCAGCTACAAAAATAATGCAGTAGTACTCAATGTATGTGCACCAAGCATCATTAATGCATCCACAACACCCATAACTTTACAAACAGCAGCTAATAAACAAAGTACATTAACCCCCGCCCTCCCATACACGACCCATAATATCGAATATGGTAACGCAATTCCTTCCCTCAGGTTAAATAGCACAACGTTGCCAGTTATGGCCCCGTAACCCGCCCCATATCACAGATATAAATGTCCCAATACACCCCACAGCTGCAACAGATACACCACATAGACACCGCAGATCCTACCCATCCTCCTCTGACAGACATTCCTCCCGATACCACCGCAGACACCGCTCACATAGGAGCCGCCACAGATCTCGGTCCTCTAGATGGCGTTCCCCATCCGCTGCACCTCAGAGTCCCGATAGGCAGGCTCGGGCACATGACAAACGCCAGAGGTCACGTGCTCCATCATTGGCTGCCAGCCAGGGAGACCCATCGCCATTGGCCAATTCAACAACTGGACCACCGCCCAAGTGGGAGCCGGAGACCCTCCATCATGTGGAGTCACTCATTCTACGCCATACAGTGGTGAGCGTTTTGAAGCCAATGAAGACCACGCCGTACAGAACGCGGTGCATAACACAGGGGGGGGAGCGAGCTAGCCTCAGCTACTAAGGCGCTAGTTCGACACTTGATGCGCCCGTGCGGTTCAACCGTCAACACCTCAGACAGCGATCGTGCACAAAGGCGTGTTTCTCTGTGGGATCAGCCCGCTAGGCGCACACATCAAGACCAAGACATAAAATATGGAATAACGATTACATTGATATAAGGTCGTTATCATCAGCCGACCAACGGACCGTAGATAAGGAGGACAAGCGGACGGGTGTATGATAGAAATAGACCGGGAATAGCACCAACAATGACTGCAGGCGATCACAGTCCTAGTCTGTACTACGGGCCAGAAGCACCCAGAACGCTGCTCCGAATTATACACCAAGATCTGATACATAGTTCGCACAAGTCACACGGCGGTTCTGCCTGGCGGCGGTACGACGAGGGGATCCGCAGGCGGCTGTCCCTGCAGCCCAATCTAGGCTGGGGGTAAAAGCGGCAGATGTGTGGCTACGACTGACGCCGTCACAGAAGCAGCTCCCCCCTTTTCATCTACGACCACTAACTTCTCCGCAGCCGCAGGTCAGCATTCAGTGGTCGCACAAAACCCCGGGGCCTGCTGGCTATATAACGATGGAAGCTGCCGTTACCACACGTCATGTAGATATAGACACGACTGCTCGGTGTGAGGGGAGGCACCCAGCAGTCAGGTGTACTCGTCTGGCAAACAGAGCGCCTACAAGGCAAAACCCCGGTGAGCACAACCGCGATGGGTCCGTGGTTAAACCTCTACCCCAATAAAGAAGCGCACAGCAATTACACTCCGGCTTTACACATATTTTTTTTATCCCCTTTCAAATTCAGGAGAACACCAACCCTGGCCGATCACCTAAAATTCGCTTGCGAATTCCCCAAAATATTGCACAAAAAAATTGAAAAGGAAGTTGACCTAGGTAGAATGGCGGACCGCTTTCAATTGTTGCGGTTCCAAAATATCAGAATCTCGCCGTTAGGCATTATTCCTAAAAAGGAACCCTGGAAATATCATCTTATCCATCATTTCTCACACCAAGAGGCGAATCGGTTAACGACGCTATCCCCCCAGAGGAAGCTTCCGTGACCTACGCGTCTTTTGACAAGGCGGTAAAATTAGTCCGCGTAGCCGGGCCCGACGCCCTGCTCGCTAAATCTGACAATGAGTCGGCATTCCGCCTGTCACCCGTGCACCCCGACTGCTTTCACCGGTTAGGATGCAGGGTGGACCAGCACTATGACTTTGATATCTGCCTGCCGATGGGACGTGCCATTTTGTGTCACTACTTTTCTGGACCAGGTAGTCGATTACGAAACCGGCAGCAACGCTCTGATTCATTACCTAGACGATTTTTTGTTCGTCGGACCCAAAAATTCTAAACTCTGCTCCTTCCTGCTCAAAAAATTTAAATTTATATCACGGCATTTCGGTGTCCCGCTATAACCCGAAAAAACAGTCGGCCCATATAATGTGATGCCTTTCCTTGGCATCGAAATAGACACCGATTAAACGGTCTTACACTTACCAGCTGAGAAAATACAGAAAACCCTGCAGATGGTGGACGGTTTCTGTGAGGCCACCCTCACGCAGATGCAGGCCTTGCTGGGGCTGCTGACTTTCGCCAGCTGGGTTTCATGCCGGTCGGCAGAGCCTTCTCTCGCAGTTCATCATTTCACAGCCCGGCCATAGAATTAGGCTCACTCGCTCACTGAAGGCAGACTAATTACTCGCAGGGCTGTGGAGTCAGTAAGCCAAACCTCCGACTCCTCAATCTCCATGACACCGACTCCACAGCCTTGCTTACTAGTCTGGAAGACATTCCGACAATCCTACGATGGCCATACCTGCGTCATGGCAAAAGAGACGTCAAGCAAGGACCTGGGGCTCCCGGTAGGAGGACGTAATAAAGAGGGGTTTGCAGCAATCTACAAAAACCAATGGTGCAGAGGCAGCTGGCCAGAGTTATGGACCGCATCAAGCTGGGGGCGCGATCCAGCCCTGTTAGAAATTTTTGAAATTGCAGCATCAGTGGAGCTCTGGGGGACTCCGTTGAGAAACGCGAACATTCCATTTCAAACAAAAAATCCAAGAACCGCAAGGAGCTAAAACCACACGTCTTGTGCATCCCCCTCCCTTAGGCCCCGTCACACCTAGCGACTCACCAGCGATCCCGACAACGATATGACCTTGTCAGGATCGCTGGTGAGTCGCTACACGATCGCTGGTGAGCTGTCACACAGGCAGATCTCAGCAACGATCAGGACAGCGACACGCGGGGAACAAGCGCACACGTCGCTTAGTTACCTGCAGTGGATGTTAGATACCTGCGCGCTAGTAACCAAGCTACACATCGGGTTACTAAGCGCCACGCGGCATATAGAAACCCGCTGTTTACCTTGGTTACCAGCTCCAGCTCACTGATCTCCTGCCTGCCACATGCAGCGATGCGTGTTGGCCAGCGGAAGACTAGCGATCAAAAAAATGTCCAGGCCGATCGAGCGATCGATCGAGGGGCGGTCGCTGATAAGTGTCACACACAGCGAGATCGTTGTTGCATCACAAAACTTGTGACTCAGCAGTGATCTCGCTAGCGAGATCGCTGTGTGTGACGGGAGCTTTAATCCGCGCCTCGGTTACACCGGCTACCTGGCAGGTCTACGGTACGGCGTGGGAGGAGTGGTACTCTCTAGTTCAGAGTAGGCCCATCGATAAGTGCGACCGAGCGAGAGGCGAAGTGACAACAGAATTTTTGATTCAGCTCAAAGAAGGAGGGTCGTCGGGTACGTCAGCACAGCGACAATTTTCGGGAATAGCCTTTTTCTTTCAATTAATGGGGGGGGGATGGGAAATTATTGCAATATCCCCATTAGTATACAAGTCGCAATATGAGGCAATCCTCATAGCAGCAGCATTCGCTATTGCGCAGTAGCAAATTTTTGCCACAGTCAAAAACAGCGAAGGAAGGCGGTTTAATCATCTTCCTACACTGTCGTTACCTCCTCTCGGTGCGTGCCACAGGTGGGGCAGTCGGCCCTGGAAGCTCTGAAGTAACAGCTGCCATTATCCCGGGGGGTCAGGGAAGGGTGAGACCCTGTAATGTCACCATCTTGGGTACTGTGCTGGGACTGTTCTGTGTGTTATCTGCCTGTTTCGTGGTTCAATAAAGTATTGCCGCACTGTTCCCTTCACCCTGCGTTGTCTGAGTAGTGTTACTGCCACGGTAAAAGCAGAGCGGGCGTGCGGTGGGATAATCTCTGGTCCATGAGGTCTCGAGCCAATGGATGAGAGCACCTGCTAGCCCCACGTGTCTCCACAGCCAGTAACATATGCGGCAGGGAGAACGGCGCCACCAGGGGGTGTGGGGATGCGGCCGGGAGACGGCGCGCACCAGGGGGTGTGGGGATGCGGCCGGGAGACGGCGCGCACCAGGGGATGCGGCCGGGAGACGGCGCGCACCAGGGGATGCGGCCGGGAGACGGCGCGCACCAGGGGATGCGGCCGGGAGACGGCGCGCACCAGGGGGTGTGGGGATGCGGCCGGGAGACGGCGCGCACCAGGGGGTGTGGGGATGCGGCCGGGAGACGGCGCGCACCAGGGGGTGTGGGGATGCGGCCGGGAGACGGCGCGCACCAGGGGGTGTGGGGATGCGGCCGGGAGACGGCGCGCACCAGGGGGTGTGGGGATGCGGCCGGGAGACGGCGCGCACCAGGGGGTGTGGGGATGCGGCCGGGAGACGGCGCGCACCAGGGGGTGTGGGGATGCGGCCGGGAGACGGCGCGCACCAGGGGGTGTGGGGAGACGGCCGGGAGACGGCGCGCACCAGGGGGTGTGGGGAGACGGCCGGGAGACGGCGCGCACCAGGGGGTGTGGGGATGCGGCTGGGAGACGGCGCGCACCAGGGGGTGTGGGGAGACGGCACGCACTGTCATACACAGCATAGATTGGCATTTAAAATTTCTTTGCCGTTTCTCTGTTTCGCATTTCAAAGTTTCTGTGACTGTTCGCAGAGGGGGGGGGCAGATGCCAGAGTCTCTTATGTAGATGTGACCCCCAATCACGAGGAGCAGCCGCGCTATGGCTCATATCCTGTCCTTCATCCTCGCCTGAGGCCGAGTACACAGGAGCAGTGCCGGAGAGATTAGCAAAATTAGGATTATTTAGTCTAGAAAAAAAGACGACTGAGGGGCGATCTAATAACCATGTATAAGTATATAAGGGGACAATACAAATATCTCTCCGAGGATCTGTTTATACCAAGGAAGGTGACGGTCACAAGGGGGCATTCTCTGCGTCTGGAGGAGAGAAGGTTTCTCCACCAACATAGAAGAGGATTCTTTACTGTTAGGGCAGTGAGAATCTGGAATTCCCTGCCTGAGGAGGTGGTGATGGCGAACTCAGCCGAGGGGATCAGGAGAGGCCTGGATGTCTTCCTGGAGCGTAACAATATTGTATCTGACAGTGATTAGGTTCTTTAGAAGGACGGAGATCTGGGGATTTATTCTGATGGAATATAGGCTGAGCTGGAGGGAGGCAGGACTTTTTTCGGCCTTACTAACTATGGTATATTACTAGCTCTGACTACAACACCCACAGCGGATGTGCCGACATCGGTGACACCAGAGCCCAGGGACACGGCAAATAAGGGCCCTATATGTCCTCAGAGTGCACCTCCGAGGGCCCCGCCGGACGCGATGTTGGGGTTTAGCAGCAGATGAATGCTGCAATCTTACAGATAGAGCAGGGGAGTCAGTGGATTCTGTTCAGGGGGCGTCGCCTCCCCCGTGCCTCATTCCTGGATAACGAAGGAATTCAAAGTACGACCATTATAAATCGTATAATTACTGGGAGCAACATAATCTGGCGTGGCATCATGTATGCAGTATATGGTGTTAATTATCTGAGCACTGCGTGGTGGCACCAGGCGGGCACTGCACAATCCTATGATATCAGCACTGAGCGGTGGCACCAGGCGGGCACTGCACAATCCTATATCAGCACTGAGCGGTGGCACCAGGCGGGCACTGCACAATCCTATTATATCAGCACTGAGCGGTGGCACCAGGCGGGCACTGCACAATCCTATGATATCAGCACTGAGCGGTGGCACCAGGCAGGCACTGCACAATCCTATGATATCAGCACTGAGCGGTGACACCAGGCGGGCACTGCACAATCCTATTATATCAGCACTGAGCGGTGACACCAGGCGGGCACTGCACAATCCTATTATATCAGCACTGAGCGGCGGGCACTGCACAATCCTATTATATCAGCACTGAGCGGTGGCACCAGGCGGGCACTGCACAATCCTATGATATCAGCACTGAGCGGTGACACCAGGCGGGCACTGCACAATCCTATTATATCAGCACTGAGCGGTGGCACCAGGCGGGCACTGCACAATCCTATTATATCAGCACTGAGCGGTGGCACCAGGCGGGCACTGCACAATCCTATGATATCAGCACTGAGCGGTGGCACCAGGCGGGCAATGCACAATCCTATGATATCAGCACTGAGCGGTGGCACCAGGCGGGCACTGCACAATCCTATGATATCAGCACTGAGCGGTGGCACCAGGCGGGCACTGCACAATCCTATGATATCAGCACTGAGCGGTGGCACCAGGCGGGCACTGCACAATCCTATGATATCAGCACTGAGCGGTGGCACCAGGCGGGCACTGCACAATCCTATGATATCAGCACTGCGCGGTGGCACCAGGCGGGCACTGCACGGTGGCACCAGGCGGGCACTGCACAATCCTATGATATCAGCACTGAGCGGTGGCACCAGGCAGGCACTGCACAATCCTATGATATCAGCACTGCGCGGTGGCACCAGGCGGGCACTGCACAATCCTATGATATCAGCACTGAGCAGTGGCACCAAGCGGGCACTGCACAATCCTATGATATCAGCACTGCGCGGTGGCACCAGGCGGGCACTGCACAATCCTATGATATCAGCACTGAGCGGTGGCACCAGGCGGGCACTGCACAATCCTATGATATCAGCACTGAGCGGTGGAATCAGGCGGGCACTGCACAATCCTATGATATCAGCACTGAGCGGTGGCACCAGGCGGGCACTGCACAATCCTATGATATCAGCACTGAGCGGTGGCATCAGGCGGGCACTGCACAATCCTATGATATCAGCACTGAGCGGTGGCATCAGGCGGGCACTGCACAATCCTATATCAGCACTGCGCGGTGGCATCAGGCGGGCACTGCACAATCCGATATCAGCACTGAGCGGTGGCACCAGGCGGGCACTGCACAATCCTATTATATCAGCACTGCACAGTTGTTTGCTATGGGCACTGCGCGGCAGCCATAGTCAAGGGTTAACGTTCCCCCTCCGCGATGTCAGCCACACACCATTTGTCCGCTGCAGAGCTGGACTCATCCCTTTCACAAAAAACAGAGGCAATCCCTGAAATCCTGGACACGGGACCAAGCATCACATGGAGAGAGCAGAGGGGCCAGCACATGAGACCACCCGGAAATGGGCCAATAGCACCTACTATGGGAGAGCAACAATGGGTTAACGCCGGGTGCCCACCCAGGATCGGGCACGAACAGGTTAACAGAAGGGAGGGTGGTGCAGACGTGAGGGGGTGCAGCTGGCGGCAGAGCTTCCATGTGATGGCACCGCAGGCGTTTCCCTGCCAGGATCCACAGAGCAGACCGCGACCCCTCAGCATCCCTCCTCCTCTGCCGCTGCTCTCTGATGTCAGCCAGCGTGCTTGTGCTGTAAAGGGGCGATCCCCACACCCCGTATACGAGGTGTCACCGCAGGCACCGGGTCAGTGCGGAGCGAGGCCTCGGCCAGGATTTCAAGGGGCCGCAGTAAGCCGCTTACCAGTCTCTGATGCCGGCTAACGAGCAATTAGCAGCGGATCACAAGTCAATGACACCTACAGATTATCACTGCCTTAAAGGGACAGGACCCCGGAGCACTATACACCCCAGGACCGTCTGCAGGGCGGCAACAGCCGGTGGCCACATTGTGACCTCCGGACATGGGACGTGAACACTCCTAGAAGCGGCCATTGCTGGGGCTCATGAACAGCTGCGGGCGGACGTGCGGGACGCTCCGCTCATCACTGGACTGTCGGGCAAAGTCCCCACGTTACAGGCTGTAAACTGCCGTCATCTCCCGCCCTTGTGACCGGCCGAGAGCTCGCACTTCAGTCCGGCCGCATACAAAACCCTGCAAAACACAAGAGGCCGGAAACCCACGAACTGAGGAGGCCGGAGAGCACCACGAAGCCATAGGGTGGCACCGACCAATGCCCTCGTCATCAGGCCCCAGAAAGACCCGCTCCTGGGTCCGGCTTCATTGTGCCTCCTCACTGAGATGGGCCTTCGGGAAGACCACCACACATGGCGTCATCTATAGGCCGGCCACCCCCCACTGGGGAGCATGTGACCTCTCACCAACTGCCTGAGGTCATACAATGTGAAACGTGCTGGGGAAGCGCTAGAGCGGCCCACATCCCAGCGGTGAGGGCCACTGAGCGTAAACATCAGTGGGTACAAACGCTAGCGACACACCATATCCTGCTCCCCCCCAAGACGACACACCGGATCCACCAGCTGCTCCCACCCCCCCAGAACTCAGGAACCCCCTTGTGCCCCCCCCCCCCCCCCCAAGACGACACACCAGATCCTCCTGCTCCCCCAAGACAACACGCCGGATCCACCAGCTTCTCCCACTAGAACTCAGGATCCGCCTGCTCTCTCCCCCATCACACAGATCCTCCTGCCCCCAGCCAGAACAGGATCCACAGCCTTTTTTACCGTGAAGAGGATCCTGCCGATCACCCGACGCCGCTCATCTCACATCTCCTGTTATCACTTCTGACATTCTGTTACTTATTTCTAATCCAACAGAGAAAAGCCGAGCTCCGCACCGCTCCCAGGAGGCACCCCGCCGCCTTAGCTCCGCACCGCTCCCAGGAGGCACCCCGCCGCCTTAGCTCCGCACCGCTCCCAGGAGGCACCCCGCCACCTTAGCTCCGCACCGCTCCCAGGAGGCACCCCGCCACCTTAGCTCCGCACCGCTCCCAGGAGGCACCCCGCCACCTTAGCTCCGCACCGCTCCCAGGAGGCACCCCGCCACCTTAGCTCCGCACCGCTCCCAGGAGGCACCCCGCCACCTTAGCTCCGCACCGCTCCCAGGAGGCACCCCGCCACCTTAGCTCCGCACCGCTCCCAGGAGGCACCCCGCCACCTTAGCTCCGCACCGCTCCCAGGAGGCACCCCGCCACCTTAGCTCCGCACCGCTCCCAGGAGGCACCCCGCCACCTTAGCACCGCACCGCTCCCAGGAGGCACCCCGCCACCTTAGCACCGCTCCCAGGAGGCACCCCGCCACCTTAGCACCGCTCCCAGGAGGCACCCCGCCACCTTAGCACCGCTCCCAGGAGGCACCCCGCCACCTTAGCACCGCTCCCAGGAGGCACCCCGCCACCTTAGCACCGCTCCCAGGAGGCACCCCGCCACCTTAGCACCGCTCCCAGGAGGCACCCCGCCACCTTAGCACCGCTCCCAGGAGGCACCCCGCCACCTTAGCACCGCTCCCAGGAGGCACCCCGCCACCTTAGCACCGCTCCCAGGAGGCACCCCGCCACCTTAGCACCGCTCCCAGGAGGCACCCCGCCACCTTAGCACCGCTCCCAGGAGGCACCCCGCCACCTTAGCACCGCTCCCAGGAGGCACCCCGCCACCTTAGCACCGCTCCCAGGAGGCACCCCGCCACCTTAGCACCGCTCCCAGGAGGCACCCCGCCACCTTAGCACAGCACCGCTCCCAGGAGGCACCCCGACACCTTAGCACAGCACCCAGGAGGCACCCCGCCACCTTAGCACCGCTCCCAGGAGGCACCCCGCCACCTTAGCACCGCTCCCAGGAGGCACCCCGCCACCTTAGCACCGCTCCCAGGAGGCACCCCGCCACCTTAGCACCGCTCCCAGGAGGCACCCCGCCACCTTAGCACCGCTCCCAGGAGGCACCCCGCCACCTTAGCACAGCAAGGCACCCCGCCACCTTAGCACAGCACCGCTCCCAGGAGGCACCCCGCCACCTTAGCACTGCACCGCTCCCCGGACAGCACCCCGCCACCTTAGCTCCGCACCGCTCCCCGGAGGCACCCCGACACCTTAGCTCCGCACCGATCCCAGGAGGCACCCCGCCACCTTAGCACCGCACCGCTCCCAGGAGGCACCCCGCCACCTTAGCACCGCACCGCTCCCAGGAGGCACCCCGCCACCTTAGCACCGCACCCAGGAGGCACCCCGCCACCTTAGCTCCGCACCCAGGAGGCACCCCGCCACCTTAGCTCCGCACCCAGGAGGCACCCCGCCACCTTAGCTCCGCACCCAGGAGGCACCCCGCCACCTTAGCTCCGCACCGCTCCCAGGAGGCACCCCGCCACCTTAGCTCCGCACCGCACCCAGGAGGCACCCCGCCACCTTAGCTCCGCACCGCACCCAGGAGGCACCCCGCCACCTTAGCTCCGCACCGCACCCAGGAGGCACCCCGCCACCTTAGCTCCGCACCGCTCCCGGTGGGGAGATGAAGTGCCAGTGATACGGGGTGGGGGGATGATGGGGGCAGTCATACGCGGTGGGGGGATGATGGGGGGCAGTCATACGCGCTGGGGGGGGATGATGGGGGGCAGTCATACGCGCTGGGGGGGGGATGATGGGGGGCAGTCATACGCGCTGGGGGGGGGATGATGGGGGCAGTCATACGCGGTGGGGGGGATGATGGGGGCAGTCATACGCGGTGGGGGGGATGATGGGGGCAGTCATACGCGGTGGGGGGGATGATGGGGGCAGTCATACGCGGTGGGGGGGATGATGGGGGCAGTCATACGCGGTGGGGGGGATGATGGGGGCAGTCATACGCGGTGGGGGGGATGATGGGGGCAGTCATACGCGGTGGGGGGGATGATGGGGGCAGTCATACGCGGTGGGGGGGATGATGGGGGCAGTCATACGCGGTGGGGGGGATGATGGGGGCAGTCATACGCGGTGGGGGGGGATGATGGGGGCAGTCATACGCGGTGGGGGGGATGATGGGGGCAGTCATACGCGGTGGGGGGGATGATGGGGGCAGTCATACGCGGTGGGGGGGATGATGGGGGCAGTCATACGCGGTGGGGGGGATGATGGGGGATGATGGGGGCAGGGATACGCGGTGGGGGGGATGATGGGGGCAGTGATACGCGGTGGGGGGGGATGATGGGGGCAGTGATACGCGGTGGGGGGGGATGATGGGGGCAGTGATACGCGGTGGGGGGGATGATGGGGGCAGTGATACGCGGTGGGGGGGATGATGGGGGCAGTCATACGCGGTGGGGGGGATGATGGGGGCAGTCATACGCGGTGGGGGGGATGATGGGGGCAGGGATACGCGGTGGGGGGGATGATGGGGGATGATGGGGGCAGGGATACGCGGTGGGGGGGATGATGGGGGCAGTGATACGCGGTGGGGGGTGGTGTTGGGGGTGTCAGTGTGTATACATATACCGGTCCCGGTTCTCCCCGGCTGCTGCTGTCTCTCCTCCTCCTGTGACTTTTCTCCCCGTGTTGTCGGCCACAATGTGCGGGACCCGGGGCCCGGAGCCGGTGAGCAGCACAGCCCCCCCCTCCCTCTGTCCCGCGGTCAGTCTCGTCCCCGGGTCTCGCCGCTCTCACCTCCCGGTTGTCCGCGCTGCTGCTCCCGCCGGCGGAGACTGTCAGTCTGAAGTGCCGCGCGGCGCTCACATGGCCTCAGCTCCGCCCCTCTGCTGTGATTGGTGCAGCACTACTCCACCCATTGCCAGGACGGGGCCCCAAAAGGGCGCAGCAGGAGACTCCGCCTCGAGAGAGAAGAGGACTGACACCTGAGGAGAAGCCCAACCACCACACCGAGACACCGAGACACCCAGACACACCGAGACACCCAGACACACCCAGACACCCCGAGACACCCAGACACACCCAGACACCCCGAGACACCGACACCCAGACACACCGAGACACCGACACCCAGACACACCGAGACACAGACACACCGAGATACACACACCGAGATACCGAGACACCCAGACACACCGAGACACAGACACACCGAGATACACACACCGAGATACCGAGACACCCAGACACACCGAGACACAGACACACCGAGATACACAGATACACCGAGACACACACACACTGAGACACAACCAGACACACCGAGACACCACCACACCGAGACACAGACACCGAGACACAGACACACCACACCGAGACACCACCACACCAAGACACAGACACACCGACACTCCGAGATACCGAGACACCAACACACCAAGACACCGAGATACTGCCACACCGCCACACCGAGATGACACCGCCACACCGAGATGACACCGAGACACCGACAGACCGAGACACCGACACACCGAGATACCAACATACCGAGACACAGACACACCGAGATACCGACACACCGAGATACCGACACAGACAGACCGAGACACAGACACACCGAGATACCGACTGTAACAGAACCACTCAGCACCCAGAATATGTTGTGCAGTTATATGTATGTATAATAGGTTCTATGTGAGATGCATGTCCCTAATGCATCAGTTCACAGGCTGCGCCCCTGGGCAGAGGGGACACAATATTCCCCTTTTGTCCGCCCTCCCCCCCACCTTTGTAATTCCCACCTTAAACATCGGCAGGCTCCGGCCACCTGCGGCTTTTGTAATGCATGTCTGGCCTGCCGCTTTTCTATTGGCTGGCCCTCTGTATCTGTGTGATATATTCTGTGTCCTGTGAGTATAGTGTTGTCAGATAGGAAATACATGGAGAAGCAGTGATCTTTTATATGCGCCCATGTAACCAAGGAATTACAGCCAGTGTCATTCATTCAGACTCCAGCCAACGCAAAGCGGACCTCCGGAAACACGGGGTGTTACTGAAAGAGGTACCCCAGCTTGGTAGACCCCGTTACACTGGTGGCAGACAGCGGGATTTGATACCACTTCTACAGAAGGAATGAATGGAAAATAACTACCAGAAGTTAAAGAGGACTACATTAAAAGATCTGGTGGAAGCCCGAGAGTTGATCGCCAGCAACAAAACAAAAGCGGAATTGATAGCAGCCATCGTGGAACACGACAGTGCAGCGCCCCCCAATGTGAACGTGGAGGAGACCGAATTCCAGAGGGAGGTAAAGAACAGACTGGCGTTCTATGGCCTAAACCCTGCAGTAGAGATCATACGAGAGGTGATGGCTGATGTGCGTACAGATCTGAAGGAAACGATGGCTGAGCGGACCAGGATAGAGCTAGCCAAGATGGAGATGGCAGAGCGGACCAAAGTGGAGATGGCCAAGATGGAGATGGCAGAGCGGAGAGAGGAGAGCCAGCGAGCAGGGGGAGCTCTGGCCTTCGACCAGGTACCTTCAACAGTAAGCCACAAAAAGTTCCAGTATAATGCCTTCCGACAGTTGGGGGAGGCAGAGGAAGACATTGATGGCTTTCTGCAGGACTTTGAGTGGCATTGTGCCCTTCATCAAGTGAAGCCGGAGGAACGGGTTCAGATTCTGGCCAGCAAGCTGACAGGCCGGGCAGCGGACGCCTATCGCACGGTACCTGATGAGGACTGTATGGACTATGAGCGGATCAAAGAAGTGATCTTGGCCCGGTATGCGCTGACACCAGAGGCTTACCGCCAAAAGTTCCGCGGACTTATAAAACGCGTAACCGATACCCACGTTGAATGGGCCTGTAAATTACGGCGTGTCATGATTTGTAGTTTTGCCCTGTCCTGTATTTTGTATAATATGTCATTTAACTTTCCTCTGGTTGTATTTGCTGTAAATTAACCATGTCTCCTTCCCCCAATACTTTGCAATGTCTTGTGATGTACCTGGACCATAATCTAATTTAGGCTTGTGTCAACAGCTAGTGGAACTGTGGCTATTGTTTTCCTAAGCAGAAGATAACCTACAATACACATCCTGTAGACTCAGTGGAGCCCTTACATTTCTAGAATCTTCTGATGGACCAAACCATTGAATAGTAGGTGTGACCCCTACCCCCCCTTCAGATGGGCTGTTCCCAGGAGCCCTGACAATACATTCTTCTTTAAGATCGGTTGTGATTTGAGTGTGCATGTGGAAAGAGTCACGAACTGAGTTGAGGCCAGCTTGTGACGTCCGTGTGGAATCCTGTGGACTATTGCAAGGATTATTGTTATCGTATCTGGCACAAGGACTATCGTGAGGTGCCCGGATTTGTTTCCATTGTGTGGACTTATTGTGGACTTCTCATGGACTCCAAGGACATTATAGATATTTGATGTATGCTCCCTGCCTTAATAAATCTTGTTGGATCGTCCCTCGGCCTGTTGTCCCTTCTTGCTCTGTTGTATACCCCGTCACAAACTGGTGGCAGCAGAGGGATCAGAGCAGAAGGAATGGAGGAGAACGGCCCATCAACATCTGGAACCAGCACCGCAGAGTACAAGAACTGGACTGCGGTGAACCTACAAACAAAGGCCCGTGAACTGGGAGTCAGCTACAAGGGACTCTCCAAGGAGCAGCTGATTGAGGCTTTGGAAGCAGTTCGCCTGCAAGATGACGCTGAGGAAGGATCCCCACAGCAAATGGAGGAAAGACTGCAGCCGAAGGTAAATACCCAAAAAAGTCAGTGTGTTGTGTGGTACGAGGAGGAGTTAGCATTGCTGGGAGAAGAGGCTACCATAGAAGATAAGAGGGAGGCCATTCATAGAGCTCAAGAGAGGGCATTGCTGGAGAGGCAGCTCGCTGTGGAAGCAGCTAGAAGCTCCAGACAGACTGTAACCCCAGCATCCACCATGAGGGAACTCCCCAGAGTGTCCCGCAAAGACTTCAAGCCGTTTAATGAGGCTTCAGGTGACATTGAGGGCTTCTTCCAGGACTTTGAGCATCAGTGTCGATTAATGGAAGTCCCGGAAAGGGAGCGAGTGCGACATCTGGTGGGGCTCTTAGAGGGTGGAGCTGATGCAGCCTATAGAGCTATGGACCCTCGGTGGAACTGTGAGTATGCGGAGATTAAACAGACTATTCTAGAACATTATGCTGTGACCCCAGACACTTACAGGACCCAGTTCCGTACTTTAGCCTGTGATGAGGAAGTGTCCTTCAAGATGTATGCCCACAGACTCAAACAAATATGTCATCGCTGGCTGGAGGGAGAGGAGGCCTTAACTTGGGAGACCTTCCTCAAAGTCATCCTAAAAGAGCAGTTTTACTTCAAGTGCCCTGCTGAGATCCGGGAATGGGTGCGTGAAAGGAGACCAGCCACTGTGGAGGAAGCTGCAGCTCTAGCTGATGAGGCTCTCACCATCAAGCCTCAGTGGAAAAAACTACTACTCAGTGAGAAAAAAAACTACCAGCCCCCCAACGTTGGCGGCCCCTGGTCCTTCGGCCTCCAATATTCACCATCCCACTAGACCATCAACTCATGGTGACCTTCGTGTGACTGTGCCTCGCATTACTCCTGCTCCACCTTCGGGACTACGACGTGGAGGAAGAATCCCAGAGCGCAGATGTTATAGAAGTGGGCAGCCTGGGCATCTGCAATTCCAATGTCCAGGTGTTCGGAGGCAGGACAGCTACAGACCGCCTTTGCCTGTTCATTATCTACAGACACCCTCACCAGGAGAAGAGATGGATTCAGTCCCTGCAGACGTTCTTCTAGGAAATGATGAGGGAAATCTTCATTGCCACTTTGTCGCTGCGGTAACCAGAAGTCAAGCCAAGAGAGCAGCTAATGTGGACGTGTACAACCCATCCATGGAAATGAGGCCACCAGAACTGCCGTCACAGCCGGTGAGTGATTCTTCGTGTGAGGACAATGTGAGTGTTACTTGGGATAAAGTTCAGTTTAGACAAGAGGTAGATACTGACCCCACCCTAGCTAGTTTTAGAGCTCGAGCTGAGATAGGGCAGTTGGGGGAGAACGGGGAAAGAATTATCAGAGAAAATGGACTTCTGTATCGAGTTACCAATGCTGACTCCTTAGATAAGCCCTGGACTTATAGCAAACAGCTGATTGTTCCTCAGAAATACAGAATTCCCCTATTACACCTTGCTCATGACATTCCTACTGCTGGCCATCATGGCAAAACCCGCACTGAGAGACGATTGACTCAATCTTTCTATTGGCCTGGGATTTCCCAAGCCGTAGCGCATTTCTGCCGAACTTGCGACATATGTCAGCGTAGAGGGCGACCCGGAGATCACCCAAAGGCACCCCTGCAACCGCTCCCTATAATAGAAGAACCCTTTCAAAGAGTAGCTGTCGATATCATTGGACCTCTGGCTAAACCAAGTAAATCTGGAAAGCAGTACATCCTCACTGTTGTGGACTATGCCACCCGATATCCAGAAGCTGTGGCCTTGTCAAGTATTTCTGCAGCCAAGGTGTCACGTCCGTCATGTCCGCCATGTCTGTTTTGCCTCATGAACCCCTGGAGCGGTGTGCATGCGCACCTTCTGTCTGCTCTCCTGCATGTTCCCTAGAGCAGTGTGCACACTCACCTCATGTCTGCTGAGCTGCAAGATGCCTGCGTTTCTGCTTTGCCTTCTGTGATCTTCCCGTCATGTCTAGAATCCCTGATCATGTGACGTTTCCTAGGATCCTGCACTGTCTGGTTCTGCAATCATCTCGTCATGTCTAAAACTCTGATCATGTGACCTTTCCTAGGATCCTGCACTGTCTGGTTCGGTGATCATCTCGTCATGTCTGAAACCCTGATCATGTGACTGCGCTCTGTGATCCTGGAGCATCTGAACTAGGAAATTCTTCCCTGGTCCTGACCCAGAAGAGGAGGTGATATGTCCTATAGCAGACCACCCCTTCCTTTGCTGAGGGCCTGAGTATTGTGTTGCTTCCCTACGTGGCTGCTTGGTCTGTGGGTCGCTCCCTCTATTCTGTGCCCTTGCACTTTGCTCTGTAGTGCTTCTCTGCACACGCTCTGTGCTCGTATTCCGTCTCTTGTCTTGTGCCATGCCTTGTGTTGTCTCTCGTGCCATGTTTGTCTTTGCCTTGCTTTGCCTTGTAGTCCTTCTGCTGTTCTCTGTCTTAGTCTGTTTTGCTATGTCTCGCCTTAGCTATTCTTTGACTTGTAGTCCTTCCTCTGTTCTCTGTCCTACCTGTTTTGCCATGTCTGGGCTTTGCTATTCTGAGCCTTGTAGTACTTCTCATGTTCTCGTTTCTGCCTGATTTTCCGAACTCTGTCCTCTGGTGCTCTCTTGCACATTTCCATGTCTAGTCCCAAGGTCTTCCCTTGGCCCGGCTCTGGGCTTCTGCCTACGCTCCGCTGCTAGACTCTGTTCTCGCTCTGTCCTGGCTCTGTTTGTGCCTATGTTCCTTGCCTTGTTTCTTTGCATTGTTTCTTGCCTAGTCTTGCCTTGTTCCTGAACCCCGGCGTGGGTTCCCCTTGGCCGTCTCCTGTGCCGTGGTAAGTGCCTCGTGTTTGTGTACAGCCGTGTGAACTGGCCAATGTGGCGTGCCTCCTGCGTTGCTCCTAGCACGCAGCCCTTCCTTGAACCTTGGCGTGGCTCCTAGCATGCACCCTGCCTTTAACCCTGGCGTGGCTCCTAGCACGCACCCTGCCCTGAACCTGGCGTGGCTCCTAGCACGCACCCTGCCCTGAACCTGGCTCCTAGCACGAAGGTTCCTTTGCCCGCCTCCTGTGCCAAGGTCGTGCCTCGTGCTGGCGTTACAGCCGTGTGCACTGACCAGTGAGGTGTGCGTCCCGCGTGGCTCCTAGCACGCGTCCTGCTCTGAACCCTGGCGTGGCTCCTAGCACGCACCCTGCCTTGAACCCTGGTGTGGCTGCTAGCACGCACCCTGCCTTGAACCCTGACCTTGGCGTGTCTCTATACACGCACTCTGTCTTGAACCTTGTGCCTTGGCGTGTCTCTACACACGCACTGTCTTGTACCTTGGCGTGTCTCTACACACGCACTCTGTCTTGAACCTTGTGCCTTGGCGTGTCTCTATACACGCACTCTGTCTTGAACCTTGTGCCTTGGCGTGTCTCTATACACGCACTCTGTCTTGAACCTTGTGCCTTGGCGTGTCTCTATACACGCACTCTGTCTTGTACCTTGTGCTTTGGCGTGTCTCTACACACGCACTCTGTCTTGTACCTTGTGCTTTGGCGTGTCTCTACACATGCACCCTGTCTTGTCTTGTGAATCCTGGCGTGTCCCCTACACACGCACCTGTCCTTGAACCCTGGCGTGTCCCCTACACCCGCACCTAGCCTTGAACCCTGGCGTGTCCCCTACACACGCACCTTGTCTTGCAACTAGCCTTGGACCTTGGCGTGTTCCCTAACACGCACCATGCCTGGATATCTGTCGTGCCTCCTTGCCTGAACCCTGGTTTGCCTGCCGGATGCCCGGAACCTGCCGATCGCTGCCAGAGATCGTAAGCTGGATGACTGCGGCCTGATGTCCGGAGCTGATGTCCGCAGCCTGATGCCTTGATCATGTCAATCGTCGCCAGCGGTCCGGAATCCGATGCCATTGTGCCTTTACCTGTACCTAGGCGTGCCACCTGGCACGTACCATGCTATGGACCTTGGCGTGCCCACGCACGCACTTTGCATGTTTTGCTTGTTTTCACTTTTGCACTGAATGTGATCCTGAAGATCTTAATGAAGATACCTTGCACTTACCTCTTGTCTTGTTTCCTGCTTGTCTCTGGTCGTCAGACACTCCCATAGTGTCCCCCTGAGCCGGCCGTCTGGTCCCAGCAGTCGTGGTGGCTCACCCCCTTGGTCTTGCCCCTGACACTCCCTGTATAGGGGGTGGATTCTCACAAGGTCAGCTCGCCCTCGGTGGGTGGGTGCCACGACCCAGAGGGTCCACTCAAAAAATGGGCTCAGCAGGAGCTGAGTCCGTCACACAAGGTGGCCGAGGCCCTGGTTACCATTTTCACCAGAGTAGGATTCCCCAGTGAGATCTTGTCAGACCAAGGCTCCCAGTTCATGTCAGAGCTGGTCCAGTGTCTGTGGCGCACCTGTGGAGTACGAGCGATCCGAACGACCCCGTATCATCCCCAAACAAATGGACTTTGTGAACGATTCAATGGCACTCTGAAGAATATTCTGAGGGCCTTCACTGACAGAGATTCAAACTGGGAGAAGTACCTACCCCATCTCTTGTTTGCCTATCGGGAAGTTCCCCAGGAGTCCACCGGGTTTTCTCCCTTTGAACTACTCTATGGAAGAAAGGTCCGAGGACCCTTAACCCTGCTAAAAGAATATTGGGAGGGACAAGTAGAAGACACAGGAGCCCCTGTTGTCCCTTATGTCCTAAAGCTGCGAGAAACCCTGGCTCAACTCGCTAGTTTAGCCCAGAGTCATGTGCGTATGGCTCAAACCAGACAGAAGGCATGGTATGACCGTAAAGCACGCTATCGGGAGTTTGTAAAAGGACAACAGGTCTTAATGATTGTTCCCCATCGGCAGAATAAACTGCAGACAACATGGGAGGGTCCCTTCCGGGTTCTCAGAAAACTAAATGCTACCAATTATCTTCTTGCTTTAGATGATCAGGGGCTAAGACAAAAGACTGTCCATGTGAATATGATTAAGGAGTACCATGACCGGAACCTTCCAATGATAGCAAGCTGTCGGCTAGCTTCAGAAGACGGTCAAGAGGATGAGGAGTCCCTACCTGATTTCGTGGAAGCAGCGAGAGCCCATCCACTGTGGAACAGGTTCCCTCTGGGAGATCACCTGGATTCCTTGCAGAAAAACCAGATGCTGGGAGTGCTTCAACAGAGACGGGCTGCTTTCTCATCCCAACCAGGTCGAACCACCGTCACCCAACATCATGTGGACACTCAGGGTATCCGTCCCATACAACAGGCTCCTTACCGGGTACCTGAATCTGATCGAAACACCATGCAGCACGAACTGGAGGAGATGTTACAGCTTGGGGTAATCCAGGCATCCCATAGCCCTTGGGCCTCTCCTGTGGTGTTAGTACCCAAGAAGGATGGGAGTACTCGATTTTGTGTGGACTATCGACGACTAAACGACCATACCGTCAGCGATCCTTACCCAATGCCCCGTATTGACGAACTTCTAGACCGACTAGCTGGGTCCCGATATGTCACTACCTTGGATCTCAGTAAGGGATACTGGCAAATCCCTCTCACGGAAGAAGGGAGAGAACGGTCCGCTTTTATAACCCCCTTTGGTCTGTATGAATTTCTAAGCATGCCTTTTGGAATGAAGAATGCCCCGGCAACCTTCCAGAGAATGGTGGACCAGATCCTCCGGGGATGTGGTGACTTTGCTTGTGCCTACTTGGATGATATTGCCATCTTCAGCCAGACGTGGGAGGAACATCTGAATCAAGTAGCCATTATTCTTTACCTGATTCTTGCAGCCGGCCTAACCATTCGACCCGATAAATGCCAACTGTGGATGGGTGAAGTCCAGTACCTAGGGCATAGAGTAGGAGGAAGGAAGCTCCGTCCTGAACCTGCCAAAATCCAGGCTATTAGAGACTGGCCTGTACCCCAAACTAAGAAACAAGTTATGGCTTTTTTGGGCACTGCCAGTTATTACCGAAAATTTGTTTCTCACTTCAGCACTGTGGCCAAGCCTCTTACCGACCTGACCAAGAAAACGATGCCCCGGCTGGTGATCTGGACTCCAGCCTGTGATGAGGCTTTTAACCAGCTGAAGGACGCTCTGGTCTGTGACCCTGTTCTGGCTGCTCCAGACTACAAGAGGAGATTCATTGTGCAGACGGACGCCTCTGCTTATGGACTGGGAGCTGTACTCAGCCAGGTGAATGCAGCTGGGGATGAACACCCCATCGCCTACCTTAGCAGGAAACTGCTGGACCGAGAAGTGGCCTATGTAACTGTTGAAAAAGAATGTCTGGCTGTAGTGTGGGCCCTTAGGAAACTAAGGCCGTATCTGTATGGACGAGAATTCACTGTCATTACTGATCACAATCCCCTCACCTGGCTGAACCGAGTCTCTGGGGACAATGGACACTTACTACGATGGAGCCTGACTCTGCAGCCCTATAACTTTACCATACAGTATAGAAGAGGCAGCCAACATCAAAATGCAGATGGACTGTCCAGGCAGGAGGAGCCCTGAGTCTGGTCAGCCATGCCTGTGTGTACTTAACAAGCGACCTGTAGAGGTCCCTAGTATGTACACAAATTGGGAGGGGAAGGGATTGTCATGATTTGTAGTTTTGCCCTGTCCTGTATTTTGGATAATATGTCATTTAACTTTTCTCTGGTTGTATTTGCTGTAAATTAACCATGTCTCCTTCCCCCAATACTTTGCAATGTCTTGTGATGTACCTGGACCATAATCTAATTTAGGCTTGTGTCAACAGCTAAATGGAACTTTGGCTATTGTTTTCCTAAGCAGAAGATAATCTACAATACACATCCTGTAGACTAAGTGGAGCCCTTACATTTCTAGAATCTTCTGATGGACCAAACCATTGAATAGTAGGTGTAACCCCTACCCCCCTTCAGATGGGCTGATCCTAGGAGCCCTGACAATACATTCTTGGTTTAAGATCAGTTGTGATTTGAGTGCAGACGTGAAGGAGTCACGAACTGAGTTGAGGCCAGCTCGTGACGTCCGTGGGATTGTGTGGAATCCTGTGGACTATTGCAAGGATTATTGTTATCGCATCTGGCACAAGGACTATCGTGAGGAGCCCGGATTTGTTTCCATTGTGTGGACTTATTGTGGACTTCTCATGGACTCCAAGGACATTATGGATATTTGATGTTGTATGCTCCCTGCCTTAATAAATCTCATTGGATCGTCCCTCGGCTTGTTGTCCCTTCTTGTTCTGTCGCATACCCCGTCACACAGCGGTCACTGCTACAGTGGGTACAAGGGAGTCAAGCAACCACTAAGGAGGACGTCCTCCAGCTCTTCCTGTTAGAACGATTCTTTAATGGACTAAACCCCGAGACACAGGAATGGCTTTCGGGACAGGCGGCCAACGACTCTTGAGGAAGCCGCTCATCTGGCCGATGAACATCATGATGCCAGGAGGCCTCAGTTGTCCGGATCAAAGATGGTTACTAGGAGCCCGCCCAAGGACCTGGAGGGCCCCAAACCACCAAAGATTGTAGTGGGACCAGCTAGAAACCCGGCCTACCACAGTCCCCCTGGGGCGCGATGCCACATCTGCCGTCAGCTGGGCCACCTGCAAACACAATGTCCCAACCGGACTCAGCATACCCAGTGGCCAAAGGCGGGAACAGCTACCTTCAGCCGGGCTGCTGTACACTGCTACCAAGGTGAAGCTGACCCGGCATTGGGGGCTACGACTAACCAAGGGATGGAAAAGATGGAGGAAGTGCTGCATGAAGTAGACCCCGTGCAGGCAGCCCGGGCAGATAATCGACAACAACATCGACAGGTCGTGTGGGTTAATGGGAAATGTATGCAGGGACTAAGAGATTCCGGAGCAACTTTGACCATTGTGAAGCCTCATTTCGTCCGGGACCAAAAGAAGACGGACCGGACAGTGGCAGTCCGTGTAGCAGGGGGAGCTATACATCGACTGCCCACTGCTTGGATTCACCTGAACTGGGGAGTCGGGGATGGCCTTGTTGAGGTCGACTTGATGGAGGATTTGCCTGCAGACGTCTTGCTGGGAAATGACTTGGGGCCCATGTTGTCTGCATTCTCGGTTGCCCCTCTGGCTGAGACATATCCTGTGACCACCCGGAGACAAGCTTGAGCTGCGGAGGCGGAATCACATTCAGAGGAGGCCCAGGTAAGACATCCCAGCCCTACACGTATTCCCATAGCCAGACACATTTCTTGGGCCACCCCAGATGAATTTAAGAGGGAGTTACTTGAGGATCCTTCATTGGAGGGTGTAACGGGGTCTTCTTATCTCGAGTACCTCTTTCAGTCCCACCCCGTGTTTCCGGAGGTCCGCTCTGCTTTGACTGGAGTCTGAATGAAGGACGCTGGCTGGAATTCCTTGATTACATGGGCGCATATAAAAGATCACTACTTCTCCACGTATTTCCAGTCTGACAACACTTTACTCACAGGACACAGAATATATCACACAGATACAGAGGGCAGGCCAATAGAAAAGCGGCAGGCCAGACATACATTACAATAGCCGCAGGTGGCCGGAGCCTGACGATATTTACTGTGGGAATTACAAAGGTGGGGGGCGGCTGGGATCAGCCTGTGGGCTGATGCATTAGGGACATGCATCTCCAATGGAACCTATTATACATACATATAACTGCACAACATATTCTGGGTGCTGAGTGGTTCCGTAACACGGCTACCCTTTTCAGCGACGCGATCGGCATGCACAGTCTGATCCTTAACGGATCGGTTTGGGGATGACCGAAGTTTATGGGGTTGGTACAAGTTCCGTTTGTCGACTTAGTCCATCAGCGTTACCGTTTTGTTTGCCGGGTCTGTGGTGGATGGTGAAGTCCAGAGGTTGTAGGGCTAAACTCCACCACAGCAATCTGGCGTTGTCTCCGGAGACCCGATTAAGCCAGACTAGGGGATTTGTTATGATAGAGTCACCGTAGGAGGCAAAAATAGAAATGCTAGCTAAGTCCAGAAAACCAGAGAAGTTGGCAGCTATCGGATTGCAGACCCCTGAACCTATCAACACAACTAGCAGTAGCCGTGGGGGGCTCCTACGATGCCCTAGGCCCCTCGATCACAGCCGGAGGACTACATAGCCTAAAGACAGAAAGGGAAATCTAAACTGCCCCAGAGCAGACCCCAAAGCAAAAGGCAGCCCCCCACATATAATGACGGTGAAGCAAGATGAAAATACTAACACAGACAGAAAGATAGACTGAGCAAAGATGGGGCCCACGCTAGCTTAGATAGGAAAGGACAGGAAGGCTGCTGTCTGCAATCCGTGAAAATCCCTATGAAAATAAGAGCCAACAAACTGACAGTAAAAAAGGCCCTGAAGACGCTAGGCTTCAAAAAAGCTATGTCAGTACTCAGGAATATTCTGAAGACAGAGCAACAGGCAAAAGGAGATTCAGCTCACCCCAGCAGGGAATGGCAGAATCCAGAAAAGCAAGGAAAACAAAACACTAATGCAAAAAGGCAAAGCAGAAATCTTAGCTTTAGATGAGCAGGACTCAGACTGGTTTCCTAGAAGTCCACAGAGAAATCACCCGCAGGCCAGAAGGGCGTCGGCAGCCTTATATCCAGTCATTAACTCCACTCAGCCAGTCATCATCATCAGCCCCAGGTGTTTGACAATCAGGCTCACAACCTTTCTTCACCAGAAGAGGGAGTTCCTCGGGCGTCAGTAGTGAAGGGGAAAATGAACTCACAACAGTACCTCCCCCTTGAGGAGGGGTCACCGAACCCTCAACCACGCCACCAGGGCGATCAGGGTGAGCCCGATGAAAGGCACGCACCAATCTTTTGGCATGAATATCAGAGGCAGAGACCCAGGAATTATCCTCCTGACCATAACCCTTCCACTTAACCAAATACTGGAGTCTCCGTCTAGCCAGACGGGAATCCAGTACTTTCTCTACCTCATATTCCATGTTACCTTCAACCAATACAGGGTCTGGAGGTGCAACCCCCGGAACAACAGGTTCAACAAACCTCTTCAACAAAGATTTATGGAACACATTATGGATTTTAAATGTGACAGGAAGAGCCAAACGAAAAGAGACCGGATTAATAATCTCCAAAATCTTGTAAGGTCCAATAAATATAGGCTTAAACTTAGGAGAAGCCACCCTCATAGCAATATTTTTTGATGATAACCACACCATATCACCAACCTTAAATTGGGGACCAATGGTCCTATGTCGGTTGGAAAACCGCTGGGCCTTTTCCTGGGAGAGAGATAACTTATCCACCACTTGGTCCCAGATCTGGTGCATTCTCTCCACCACAGTGTCAACCCCTGGGCAGGCAGAGGGCTCCACCTGCCCTGAAGAAAATCGAGGATGAAACCCAAAGTTACAAAAAAAAGGAGACATCAAAGTGGCAGAACTAGCTCTATTATTTAAAGCAAATTCGGCCAAGGGCAAAAATGAAACCCAATCATCCTGATCAGCAGAAATAAAACATCTCAAATATGACTCCAAGGTCTGGTTTGTTCTCTCTGTCTGCCCATTGGTCTGAGGGTGAAAAGCAGAGGAGAAGGACAACTGAATTCCCAGCTTGGAACAGAAAGTTCTCCAAAATCTAGACACAAACTGGACTCCTCTGTCAGATACAATGTTCTCAGGAATCCCGTACAAGCGAACCACCTGTTGTAAAAACAAGGGCACCAATTCAGAGGAAGACAGCAACTTAGGGAGTGGTACAAGATGAACCATCTTAAAGAACCTATCACAAATTACCCAAATAACAGTCATCCTTTGAGAGACAGGCATATCAGAGATGAAATCCATTGAAATATGGGTCCATGGCCTCTTGGGGACAGGCAAAGGCATCAACAACCCACTAGAGCGAGAACACGATTTAGACCGGGAGCACGTCCCACAGGACTGCACAAAATTCCTGACATCACGAGACAAGGAGGGCCACCAAAAAGACCGACTCACCAGATCTCTAGTACCAAAAATACCTGGATGACCAGCCAAAGCAGAGCAATGAACTTCAGACATCACTCTCTTCATCCACTGGTCAGGAACATACAACTTTCCACTGGGACAACGCTCAGGTTTGTCCTCCTGGAACTCTTCCAGAGCACGTCTCAAATCGGGCGAGATGGCAGAAAGAACTACCCCTTCGCCTAAGATGGTAGCAGGCTTGGTCACCACAGGAGAATCAGCAAAGAATCATAGAATCATAGAATCGTAGAGTTGGAAGGGACCTCCTGGGCCATCTGGTCCAACCCCCTGCTCAAAGCAGGATTCGCTAAATCATCCCAGTCAGATGTCTGTCCAGCCTCTGTTTGAAGACTTCCATTGAAGGAGAACTCACCACTTCTCGTGGCAGCCTGTTCCACTCATTGATCACTCTAACTGTCAAAAAGTTTTTTCTAATATCTAATCTGTGTCTCCTCCCATTCAGTTTCATCCCATTGCTTCTAGTCTTTCCTTGTGCAAATGAGAATAAAGTTGATCCTTCTACAATGTGACAGCCCTTTAGATATTTGTAGACAGCTATTAAGTCTCCTCTCAGTCTTCTCTTTTGCAAACTAAACATTCCCAAATCCTGCAACCTTTCCTCATAAGACAGGGTTTGCAGACCGGTCACCATTCTGGTCGCTCTTTTCTGAACTTGCTCCAGTTTGTTGATGTCTTTTTTAAAATGTGGTGCCCAAAACTGGACACAATATTCCAGATGAGGTCTGACCAAAGAGGAGTAGAGGGAAATAATGACTTCACGTGATCTAGACTGTATGCTTCTGTTAATACATCCTAGAATTGCATTTGCCTTTTTTGCTGCTGCATCACACTGTTGACTCATATTCAGTCTGTGATCTATTAGTATACCCAAGTCTTTTTCACATGTGCTGTCACTTAGCCCTATTCCTCCCATTCTATATATGCTTTTTCCATTTTTATTGCCCAGATGTAGTACTTTGCATTTCTCCCTGTTAAAAACCATTCTGTTAGTTGCTGCCCACTTCTCCAGTTTATTTAAATCTTTTTGAATCCTCTCTCTCTCTTCTCTAGTATTAGCTATCCCTCCTAGCTTTGTGTCATCAGCAAATTTAATCAGTTTACCCTCAATTCCTTCATCTAAATCGTTGATAAAGATGTTGAACAATACAGGGCCCAGGACAGAGCCCTGTGGTACCCCACTTGAGACATTCTTCCAACTGGATGTGCAGCCATTTACGACCACTCTTTGGGTCCGATCACTAAGCCAGTTATGAATCCACCTAACAGTTGCCTTGTCCATTCCATACTTAATCATTTTTTCAATAAGGATTGTATGAGAGACTTTGTCAAATGCTTTGCTGAAGTCAAGATATACTATATCTACAGCATTTCCTTGATCCACCCAATCAGTGATACCGTCATAGAAGGAAATTAAGTTAGTCTGACATGACTTATTAGTTACAAACCCATGCTGACTCTGTTTAATCACTTCATTCTTATCCAGGTATTGACATACATGTTGTTTAATAATTTGTTCAAAGATCTTTCCTGGTATAGAAGTCAGACTCACCGGCCTATAGTTACCTGGGTCCACCTTCTTCCCCTTTTTGAAGATAGGAACAACATTTGCTCTTCTCCAGTCTTCTGGCACTTCTCCTGTTCTCCAAGAATTTTCAAAGATTATAGAGAGGGGTTCAAAAATTTCTTCTGCTATCTCCTTCAGTACTCTGGGGTGTAATTCATCTGGACCTGGAGACTTGAATTCATTTAGGCTAGCTAAGTGTTTCCTCACTATCTTTCTGTTTATAGATATCCTGGATTCTTCTATTCCCTTAATAGGACAGTGAATAACAGTTGATGTTACATTTCCTTTCTGAGAGAAAACAGATGCAAAATAGGAATTTAAAAGTTCAGCCTTCTCAACATCCTGTCTTACCAATTCATCATTTTCATCCTGTAAAAATCCTATAGCATCTTTGACTTTTCTTTTACTTTTGACATATCCCCAAAATCCTTTATTATTGCTTTTGACATCTCTTGCAAGCCTCAATTCATTTTCAGCTTTAGATAATCTGATTTGTGCCCTGCAGGTTCTGCAGACAGCATTATATTCTTCTTTAGATATGCCTCCCTCTTTCCATTTTATAAACATTTTTTTCTTCCTTTTTAGCATGTGCTTAAGTTCTGTGTTCATCCATCCTGGTTTCCTTAAGTGCTTCCTATTCTTCCCTCTTTTCGGAATTGTTAACAACTGTGCTTTGAGAATTTCATTTTTCAAGATTTCCCATCCTTCCTGGACATTTTTGTCTTTAAGGATATCCAGCCATTGGATCCCTCCAATTCTCTTTCTGAATCCCTTAAAATCTGCCTTTCTGAAATCTAACCTTGACGTCTGAGTCTTCACAGGTCTTCCGCCTCTAGTTATCCAAAATTCTAAAATAGCATGGTCGCTACCTCCTAGGGTCCCAGCCACTTTTACCTCCTCAACCATTTCCTCCCTGTTTATAAGGATTAGATCCAAGGTAGCAGTTCCCCTTGTTTTCTCCCTTACCTTTTGGAAGATAAAGTTGTCAGCAAGAGAGGATAAGAATTTCCTTGACCTGTTAGTTTTGCCTGAGAGAGATTCCCAACAAATGTCTGGATAGTTGAAATCTCCCATGACAACTATGTCATATTTTTTTGGAGAACTTGGCCATTTGATGCATAAAGAGTTCATCCATAGCTTCAGCTTGCACAGGCGGCCTGTAGTAAATGCCTACAATGGTGTCCTTTCCATTGTTCTGTCCTTGTATTCTTACCCAAACAGTTTCCACAGAACTCCCAGTCTCTGAAGCTTCAATCTCTGTGCAGATATACGCGTTACTAACATACAATGCGACACCCCCTCCTCGTTTATCAAGTCTGTTTCTTGCAAATAAGTTGTATCCTTCTAGTCTTGTATTCCAATCATGTGTAATGTCCCACCAAGTTTCAGTGATTCCAATGACATCATATTTCTTTTCCTGTGTTAGTAGTTCCAATTCTCCTTGTTTGTTGCCCATGCTTTGTGCATTAGTATAGAAACATTTTAGTTTGTGATTGGTTTCTCTTTCTCCAATATTTTTATTAATTAGATTCTTTCGTCTTTGTTCTTCCTTTCCACTTCTAATAGCAGAGTTCTCAGTAGCATTTGTCAGGTGTATGGCTTTTTCTGGTCTTTTGCTTCCCTTCCCATGTTGTTCTAGTTTAAAGCTCTCCTTACAAGTGTAGCAAGGCGACTTCCAAATACATGCTTTCCAGTCTTCGTAAGGTGCACCCCATCTCTAGTAAGTAGTCCATCGTATAAGTAGTTCACTCCGTGATCCAGAAATCCAAATCGTTGCTGACGGCACCATCGACGTAGCCAGTTGTTCACCTGCAGAATCTTATTCCACCTCCTTGTTCCATGGCCATCCACTGGGAGGATGGAAGAGAAGACCACCTGCGCTCCCAGTTCTTTCACTTTCTTGCCTAAGTCTTCAAAGTCTCTGCAGATGGTTTCCAGGTCGTTTCTTGCAGTGTCATTTGTCCCCACATGTAGTAGCAGGAATGGGTAGTCATCTGTAGGTCTGAAGAGTCCTGATATCCTGTCAGACACATCTTTAATTTTTGCACCTGGAAGACAACACATTTCTCTTGAAGTTATATCCGGTCTGCAGATAGCGGCCTCAGTTCCTCTCAACAGGGAATCCCCCATGACCACCACTCTCCGTTTCTTCTTCACAACATTTTTCTTTCTCCATCCAGGAGGACTCTGAAGGCGTACAAGGTTGCTGCTTGTTGGCAAAGTCTTATCCTGATGTATTTCTTCATTGTTTTCCTGCGTGAGAGCCTGGTACTGGTTTCTGAGCAGTATGGGTGCTGACTGCCTCCTGATCCTCCTGCTTCTCTGGGTCACATGTCTCCATTCCTCTGTTTCTTCAGGTGCACTTCGAATTTCTTCTCTTTCTGTAACATGAAGAGATAATTCTGCTCTGTCCAAGAACTCTTCACCTTCCTTAATGATCTTCAACGTAGCTAACCTCTCTTCGAGATTTTGCAACTTTTCCTCCAACAGGGACACAAGCTTGCATTTGTGGCATGTGAAGTTTGGCTTTTCCACTGGTAAGTCTGTGAACATGTAGCAAGAAATGCAGCTCACCAAATGGCTCCTGGCCTCTTCCATCTTGAGATTTCTTAAAAACGATGAAAGATGAGCCCACTGGGAATATGCAAATGATCTCCTCAAGACTCTTCCCCTGGTTTTCCGATTTCCTCTTTTCAGCTGCAACGGCCAAAACCCAGTGATCGTTGAGCTCGCGGAGACTCTTCACTTATCCCAGAAGGCACTGGGAATATGCAAATGATCTCCTCAAGACTCTTCCCCTGGTTTTCCGATTTCCTCTTTTCAGCTGCAACGGCCAAAACCCAGTGATCGTTGAGCTCGCGGAGACTCTTCACTTATCCCAGAAGGCACTGGGAATATGCAAATGATCTCCTCAAGACTCTTCCCCTGGTTTTCCGATTTCCTCTTTTCAGCTGCAACGGCCAAAACCCAGTGATCGTTGAGCTCGCGGAGACTCTTCACTTATCCCAGAAGGCACTGGGAATATGCAAATGATCTCCTCAAGACTCTTCCCCTGGTTTTCCGATTTCCTCTTTTCAGCTGCAACGGCCAAAACCCAGTGATCGTTGAGCTCGCGGAGACTCTTCACTTATCCCAGAAGGCACTGGGAATATGCAAATGATCTCCTCAAGACTCTTCCCCTGGTTTTCCGATTTCCTCTTTTCAGCTGCAACGGCCAAAACCCAGTGATCGTTGAGCTCGCGGAGACTCTTCACTTATCCCAGAAGGCACTGGGAATATGCAAATGATCTCCTCAAGACTCTTCCCCTGGTTTTCCGATTTCCTCTTTTCAGCTGCAACGGCCAAAACCCAGTGATCGTTGAGCTCGCGGAGACTCTTCACTTATCCCAGAAGGCACTGGGAATATGCAAATGATCTCCTCAAGACTCTTCCCCTGGTTCCTAGAGAGGGCGTCAGCCTTGACATTCTTAGTTCCAGGAAGAAAAGAAACCACAAAATCAAAACGTGTAAAAAACAAGGCCCACCTAGCCTGTCTAGGGTTCAAGCGCTTAGCCGACTCTAGGTAAATCAAATTCTTGTGGTCAGTGAGGACCACGACTTGATGCTTAGCTCCCTCCAACCAATGTCTCCACTCCTCAAATGCCCATTTCATGACTAACAGTTCCCGATTCCCCACATCATAGTTACGTTCAGATGGAGAGAACTTTCGGGAAAAGAAAGCACAGGGATTCATTTTAGATGTTACAGGATCCTTTTGGGACAAAACAGCTCCTGCACCAATCTCAGAATTCTTTCCTGCTATTGAGTACCCTAGGATCTGCGGTATGGCGGGTGATTCTTTTATGATAGTCACCGTAGGAGGCAAAAATAGAAATGCTAGCTAAGTCCAGAAAACCAGAGAAGTTGGCAGCTATCGGATTGCAGACCCCTGAACCTATCAACACAACTAGCAGTAGCCGTGGGGGGCTCCTACGATGCCCTAGGCCCCTCGATCACAGCCGGAGGACTACATAGCCTAAAGACAGAAAGGGAAATCTAAACTGCCCCAGAGCAGACCCCAAAGCAAAAGGCAGCCCCCCACATATAATGACGGTGATGCAAGATGAAAATACTAACACAGACAGAAAGATAGACTGAGCAAAGATGGGGCCCACGCTAGCTTAGATAGGAAAGGACAGGAAGGCTGCTGTCTGCAATCCGTGAAAATCCCTATGAAAATAAGAGCCAACAAACTGACAGTAAAAAAGGCCCTGAAGACGCTAGGCTTCAAAAAAGCTATGTCAGTACTCAGGAATATTCTGAAGACAGAGCAACAGGCAAAAGGAGATTCAGCTCACCCCAGCAGGGAATGGCAGAATCCAGAAAAGCAAGGAAAACAAAACACTAATGCAAAAAGGCAAAGCAGAAATCTTAGCTTTAGATGAGCAGGAATCAGACTGGTTTCCTAGAAGTCCACAGAGAAGTCACCCGCAGGCCAGAAGGGCGTCGGCAGCCTTATATCCAGTCATTAACTCCACTCAGCCAGTCATCATCATCAGCCCCAGGTGTTTGACAATCAGGCTCACTACCTTTCTTCACCAGAAGAGGGAGTTCCTCGGGCCTCAGTAGTGAAGGGGAAAATGAACTCACAACAGGGATTATGGTCCGTTAGGAGGGAAAACTGTCGTCCATACAAATATGGTTGCAACTTTTTGAGTGCCCATACTACTGCCAGGCACTCCTTCTCGATGGCCGCATAGCTTACTTCACGGGGCAGTAGTTTCCGACTCAGGTAAGCCACCGGGTGTTCTTGGCCGTCCGGCCCGACTTGGCTCAGCACTGCCCCCAATCCAAACATAGAAGCGTCTGTGTGAACCAGGAAACGTTTAGTTGGATCGGGTGCGGCCAATACAGGGGTATTGGTGAGGGCGTCCTTTGGTTGGCGGAAGGCTTCCTCACACTCTGGGGTCCAGGTTACCTGGCGGGGTTGGTTCTTACAGGTCAGATCAGTGAGGGGCTTGGCTACGCTGCTGTAATTGGGAACAAATTTCCTGTAATACCCCGCTGTCCCTAGAAGCGCCATGAACCGGGTTTTAGTGCGTGGGGTGGGCCATTTGGCTATGGCCTCAATCTTGGCTGGCTCTGGTCACTGTTTCCCACTTCCCACCCAATGCCCTAAATACTGAACCTCTGCTTTGCCCACGTGACACTTGTGTGGGTTCAGGGTGATTCCGGCCTGGTGGATCCTGTCCAATACTGTCTCTAGGTGATTTAGATGCTTTTCCCATGTCGCACTGTAGATGGCGATGTCGTCCAGGTAGGCACAAGCATATTCCTGGAGACCATCCAGAAGCCGGTCAGCCAGCCTTTGGAAGGTCGCTGGGGCATTCTTCATCCCGAATGGCATAACTCGAAACTGGAATAAGCCGAACGGGGTGACAAATGCCGACTTGGGAATAGCGTCAGGACTAAGGGGAATCTGCCAGTAGCCTTTGCATAGATCGATGGTGGTCAAATACTTTGCCCCCGCCAGCCGGTCTAACAACTCATCCACACGCGGCATGGGATATGCATCATCACTGTTTTCTCACTGAGCTTACGATAGTCTACACAAAACCGTGTAGTCCCATCCTTCTTGGGCACTAACACTACGGGGGATGCCCAGGGACTATCTGACTCTTCAATGACCCCTAAACGCAACATCTCTTGTATCTATTGTCGCATCCCCTCTCGTATAGACGCTGAAGGGGTTTTGTCGCAGGGGGGGTCTGATCCTGGGTCTCAACCTTGTGTTGTGCTAGGCGAGTGTACCCCGGTCTCTCTGAAAACATCCTCTGTCGCTGCCTCAACAACGCCTCCGCCTGCTGTCTCTCCCGGGGGCCTAGGTCTTCACCCAAGTGTACCTGGTCCCATGTTTTAGACTGAGTCCTTTCCCCTAAGACATCCGGCAAGGGAAGTCCGGCTAAATCCTCTGCTTCAGGTGCACAGATGGCCACTACCTCTTCAGGGCGCTCCCGGTAGGGCTTCAGCATATTCACGTGGAACATGCGGATAACCCTGGGGTCGTCACAATCGGCGACATTATAGGTTGTGCTGGCTATTTTCCCCACTACCTGGTAGGGCCCCTGCCATGCAGCTTGGAACTTGTTCTGCTTAGTGGGCTCTAACACCAGGACCTTCTGTCCTATTTCCAAGGTGCGCTCTCTGGCCCTCCGATCGTACCATACGCGCTGGCGCCGCTGGGTCGCCTGCATGTTCTCACGTACAGCCTGGGTCAGCTCCTGTAGGCGGTCCCGGAATTCCAGCACATAGGGTACAATAGGTACCCCTTCTATGAGGCCCTCCCCTTCCCAGTGTTCTAGAACTAAGTCTAGGGGTCCCCTTACCCATCTCCCGTATACCAGCTCGAACGGGGAGAACCCCGTGGATTCTTGGGGCACCTCCCGATAGGCAAACAGGAGGTGTGGCAAGAATTTCTCCCATTCCCTGTAGGTCCTGGTAAAAGTCCCAATGAGATGTTTTAATGTCCCGTTAAAGCGTTCACACAACCCATTGGTTTGCGGGTGGTACGGGGCGCTTCTAATGGACTTTACACCGCACAGCTTCCACAGTTGGTTGGTCACCTCTGCTGTAAACTGGGTACCCTGGTCCGAGATAATCTCCCAGGGAAATCCAACCCGTGAGAAAACCTGGAGCAGGGCGGCCGCCACCGTCTCTGCCAGTATGTTAGGTAACGCAACCGCCTCTGGATACCGTGTGGCATAATCTACCACTGTCAATATATACCTTTTCCCTGACGGACTGGGTTTGGCTAACGGCCCTATCAGATCGACCGCTACTCGGCTAAATGGTTCCTCCACAATCGGGAGGGGGCGTAATTTGGCCTTGCATCGATCCCCCCTCTTGCCAATGCGCTGACAAGTGTCACAGGTCTGGCAGTACTGACGAACATCATAGGTTACCCCCGGCCAAAAGAAGTTTGGTGTCAGACGATGCCTGGTGCGACTGACGCCGAGGTGCCCGGCCAAGGGTATGTCATGAGAGATTCGCAGTAACTCCTGCCTATACTTCTTGGGAACTACCAGCTGTCGTTTTATAGTGGAGCTCGTCCCTGTGTGGTGCTGCTCTGTGATCCGGTAGAGGAGTCCCTACTTCCATACAAACTGTTCCCTTCTAGTACTCCTCTCCCCTCCTGTGCCTTCCCACGATATCCCTCTAATGAAGGATCCTCAAGTAACTCCCTCTTAAATTCATCTGGGGTGGCCCAAGAAATGTGTCTGGCTATGGGAATACGTGTAGGGCTGGGATGTCTTACCTGGGCCTCCTCTGAGTGTGATTCCGCCTCCGCAGCTCGAGCTTGTCTCCGGGTGGTCACAGGATACGTCTCAGTCAGAGGGGCAACCGAGAATGCAGACAACATGGGCCCCAAGTGGTTTCCCAGCAAGACGTCTGCATGCAAATCCTCCATCAAGCCGACCTTAACAAGGCCATCCCCGACTCCCCAGTTCAGGTGAATCCTGGCAGTGGGCAGTCGATGCATAGCTCCCCCTGCTACACGGACTGCCACTGTCCGGTCCGTCTTTTCTTGGTCCCGGACGAGATGAGGCTTCACAAGGGTCAAAGTCCCTGCATACGTTTCCAATTAACCCACACGACCAGTCGATGCTGTTGTCGATTATCTGCCCGGGCTGCCTGCACGGGGTCTACTTCATGCAGCACGTCCTCCATCTCTTCCACCCCTTGGTTAGTCGTAGCTCCCAATGCCAGGTCAGCTTCGCCTTGGTAGCAGTGTACAGCAGCCCGGCTGAAGGAAGCTGTTCCCGCCTTTGGCCACTGGGTATGCTGAGTCCGGTTGAGACATTGTCTTTGCAGGTGGCCCAGCTGACGGCAGGTGTGGCATCGCGCCCCAGGGGGACTGTGGTAGGCAGGGTTTCTAGCTGGTCCCCCCTACAATCTTTGGTGGTTTGGAGCCCTCCAGGTCCATGGGCGGGCCCCTAGTAACCATCTTTGATCCGGACAACTGAGGCCTCCTGGCATCATGATGTTCATCGGCCAGTCTAGCGGCTTCCTCCAGATTCGTTGGCCGCCTGTCCCAAAGCCATTCCTGTGTCTCGGGGTTTAGTCCATTAAAGGATCGTTCTAACAAGAAGAGCTGGAGGATGTCCTCCTTAGTGGTTGCTTGGCTCCCTTGTACCCACTGTAGCAGTGACCGCCGTAATTTACAGGCCCCTTCAGCGTGGGTATCGGTTACGCATTTTATATGTCCACGGAACTTTTGGCGGCATGCCTCTGGTGTCAACGCATACAGGGCCAAGATCACTTAGAATCATAGAATCATAGAATCGTAGTAGTCCATAAAGTCCTCATCAGGTATCGTGCGATAGGCGTCCGCTGCCCGGTCTGTCAGCTTGCTGGCCAGAATCTGAACCCGTTCCTCCGGCTTCACGTGATGAAGGGCACACTGCCGCTCAAAGTCCTGCAGAAAGCCATCAATGTCTTCCTCTGCCTCCCCCAACTGTCGGAAGGCATTATACTGGATCTTTTTGTGGCTTACTGTTGAAGGTAACTGGTCGAAGGCCAGAGCTGCCCCTGCTCGCTGACTCTCCTCTCTCCGCTCTGCCATCTCCATCTTGGCCAGCTCCACTTTGGTCCACTCTGCCATCTCCATCTTGGCCAGCTCTATCCTGGTCCGCTTGGCCATCTTTTCCTTCAGATCAGTACGCACATCAGCCATCACTTCTCGTATGATCTCTACTGCAGGGTTCGGGCCATAGAACGCCAGTCTGTTCTTTACCTCCCTCTGGAATTCGGTCTCCTCCACGTTCACATTGGGGGGTGCTGCACTGTCGTGTTCCATGATGGCTGCTATCAAATCCGCTTTTGTTTTGTTGCTGGCGATCAACCCTCGTTCTTCCACCAGATCTTTTAATGTAGTCCTCTTTAACTTCTGGTAATTGTTTTCCATTCATTCCTTTCCTCCTGTAGAAGGGGTATCAAATCCCGCTGGCTGCCAAAAGTGTAACGAGGTTTTCCAATCTTGGGTACCTCTTTCAGTACCACCCCGTGTTTCCGGAGGTCCACTCTGCTTTGGCTGGAGTCTGAATGAAGGACGCTGGCTGGAATTCCTCTGAGTGCATGGGCGCATATAAAAGATCACTGCTTCTCCATGTATTTCCAGTCTGACAACACTTTACTCACAGGACACAGAATATATCACACAGATACAGAGGGCAGGCCAAAAGAAAAGCGGCAGGCCAGACATGCATTACAAAAGCCGCAGGTGGCCGGAGCCTGCTGATATTTACTGTGGGAATTACAAAGGTGGGGGGGGCGGCTGGGCGCAGCCTGTGGGCTGATACATTAGGGACATGCATCTCCCATGGAACCTATTATACATACATATAACTGCACAACATATTCTGGGTGCTGAGTGGTTCTGTAACAGTATGTATGTATGTGTGTGTATGTATGTGTGTGTGTGTGTGTATGTGTGTATGTCCGGGATAGGCATCCGCACCGTCGCAGCTACAGCAACAAAATTTGGCACAGTCACACGTCTGGACCCCGAGAGCGTCCTAAGCTATGTTGTGAGGCGAAATTTTAACCCCGCGCGTTCCAATTCACCAAACAATTTTGCCCCTATCATACTGGGGAAAAAGTGTGTGCGTCAAGCCCTGCCCCTCATTAGGATGTCACAATGGTTGACTATGGGATGGAGGATGTGTGATGGCTATATGGGCACTGGACTATGGGATGGAGGATAATTATAATTTGCTATAACTAACCACAGTTAGTTATTATGCCCGGGCAGCGCCGGGCTCTTCAGCTAGTACTGTATATAGAGGCCCACACTGTATATAGAGGCCCACACTGTATATAGAGGCTCACACTGTATATAGAGGCATATACTGTATATAGAGGCTCACACTGTATATAGAGGCATACACTGTATATATAGGCTCATACTGTATATAGGGCTCACACTGTATATAGAGGCCCACACTGTATATAGGGGTCCCATACTGTATATAGAGGCTCACACTGTATATAGAGGCCCACACTGTATATAGAGGCTCACACTGTATATAGAGGCCCACACTGTATATAGAGGCATATACTGTATATAGAGGCTCACACTGTATATAGAGGCATACTGTATATAGGGCTCACACTGTATATAGAGGCTCACACTGTATATAGAGGCTCACACTGTATATAGAGGCATACACTATATAAAGGCTCATACTGTATATATAGGCTCATACTGTATATAGAGGCCCACACTGTATATAAAGGCTCATACTGTATATAGGGCTCACACTGTATATAGAGGCCCACACTGTATATAAAGGCTCATACTGTATATAGAGGCTCATACTGTATATAGAGGCTCACACTGTATATAGAGGCATACACTGTATATAGAGGCATATACTGTATATAGAGGCTCACACTGTATATAGAGGCATACACTGTATATAGAGGCATATACTGTATATAGAGGCCCACACTGTATATAAAGGCTCATACTGTATATAGAGGCTCATACTGTATATAGAGGCTCACACTGTATATAGAGGCCCACACTGTATATAGAGGCATATACTGTATATAGAGGCTCACACTGTATATAGAGGCATACTGTATATAGGGCTCACACTGTATATAGAGGCTCACACTGTATATAGAGGCTCACACTGTATATAGAGGCATACACTATATAAAGGCTCATACTGTATATATAGGCTCATACTGTATATAGAGGCCCACACTGTATATAAAGGCTCATACTGTATATAGGGCTCACACTGTATATAGAGGCCCACACTGTATATAAAGGCTCATACTGTATATAAAGGCACATACTGTATATAGGGCTCACACTGTATATAGAGGCCCACACTGTATATAAAGGCTCATACTGTATATAGGGCTCACACTGTATATAGAGGCCCACACTGTATATAAAGGCTCATACTGTATATAGGGCTCACACTGTATATAGAGGCTCACACTGTATATAGAGGCTCATACTGTATATAGAGGCTCATACTGTATATAGAGGCTCACACTGTATATAAAGGCTCATACTGTATATATAGGCTCATACTGTATATAGAGGCCCACACTGTATATAAAGGCTCATACTGTATATAGGGCTCACACTGTATATAGAGGCCCACACTGTATATAAAGGCTCATACTGTATATAGGGCTCACACTGTATATAGAGGCCCACACTGTATATAAAGGCTCATACTGTATATAGGGCTCACACTGTATATAGAGGCCCACACTGTATATATAGGCTCATACTGTATATAGGGCTCACACTGTATATAGAGGCCCACACTGTATATAGAGGCCCACACTGTATATAGAGGCATACACTGTATATAAAGGCTCACACTGTATATAGAGGCATACACTGTATATAGAGGCCCACACTGTATATAGAGGCTCACACTATATATAGAGGCCCACACTGTATATAAAGGCATACACTGTATATAAAGGCTCATACTGTATATAGGGCTCACACTGTATATAGAGGCTCACACTGTATATAGAGGCATACACTGTATATAGAGGCCCACACTGTATATAAAGGCTCACACTGTATATAGAGGCCCACACTGTATATAGAGGCCCACACTGTATATAGAGGCTCATACTGTATATAGAGGCATACACTGTATATAGAGGCTCATACTGTATATAGAGGCCCACACTGTATATAAAGGCTCATACTGTATATAGGGCTCACACTGTATATAGAGGCCCACACTGTATATAGAGGCTCATACTGTATATAGAGGCATACACTGTATATAGAGGGTCATACTGTATATAGAGGCCCACACTGTATATAAAGGCTCATACTGTATATAGGGCTCACACTGTATATAGAGGCTCATACTGTATATATAGGCTCATACTGTATATAGGGCTCACACTGTATATAGAGGCTCACACTGTATATAGAGGCTCATACTGTATATAGAGGCATACACTGTATATAGAGGCCCACACTGTATATAGAGGCATACACTGTATATAAAGGCTCACACTGTATATAGAGGCATACACTGTATATAGAGGCCCACACTGTATATAGAGGCTCACACTATATATAGAGGCCCACACTATATAAAGAGGCCCACACTGTATATAAAGGCATACACTGTATATAAAGGCTCATACTGTATATAGGGCTCACACTGTATATAGAGGCATACACTGTATATAAAGGCTCACACTGTATATAGAGGCTCACACTGTATATAGAGGCATATACTGTATATAGAGGCTCACACTGTATATAGAGGCCCACACTGTATATAGAAGCATACACTGTATATAAAGGCTCATACTGTATATAGGGCTCACACTGTATATAGAGGCCCACACTGTATATAGAGGCATACACTGTATATAGAGGCATACACTGTATATAAAGGCTCACACTGTATATAGAGGCTCACACTGTATATAGAGGCATACACTGTATATAAAGGCTCACACTGTATATAGAGGCATACACTGTATATAGAGGCCCACACTGTATATAGAGGCTCACACTGTATATAGAGGCCCTCACTGTATATAGAGGCCCTCACTGTATATAGAGGCTCACACTGTATATAGAGGCCCACACTGTATATAGAAGCTCACACTGTATATAGAGGCCCACACTGTATATAGAGGCCCACACTGTATATAGGGGTCCCATACTGTATATAGAGGCCCATACTGTATATAGAGGCTCACACTGTATATAGAGATACTGTATATAGAGGCTCACACTGTATATAGAGGTCCCATACTGTATATAGAGGCTCACACTGTATATAGAGGCCCATACTGTATATAGAGGCTCACACTGTATATAGAGGTCCCATACTGTATATAGAGGCTCACACTGTATATAGAGGCTCACGCTGTATATAGAGGCTCACACTGTATATAGAGGTCCCATACTGTATATAGAGGCTCACACTGTATATAGAGGCAGACCCTTGGATTCGCGGTGGATACTGCGTCCACTTGTTATATAGAACCACGTGGGACGGCCGCTGGTGCCTCCTTGCAGTATTGGTTTCTCCCTTAAAGCCCAGTCACTAAGAGCTCACAGTACAACTTATTGTACATTGATGAAGGTCCGAGACCGAAACGTCTGTAGGTATGTACTGCAATTCATTAAAACCACCTTTCTGCATCAGAATCTTTTTGGTGTGTGCCAAGTCTATATAAATTGATTCACACTGTATATAGAGGCTCATACTCTATATAGAGGCTCATACTGTATATAGAGGCATACACTGTATATAGAGGCTCACACTGTATATAAAGGCTCATACTGTATATAGGGCTCACACTGTATATAGAGGAATACACTGTATATAGGGCTCACACTGTATATAGAGGCTCACACTGTATATAGAGGCATATACTGTATATAGAGGCTCACACTGTATATAGAGGCCCACACTGTATATAGAGGCATACACTGTATATAAATGCTCATGCTGTATATAGGGCTCACATTGTATATAAAGGCTCACACTGTATATAGAGGCTCACACTGTATATAGAGGCATATACTGTATATAGAGGCTCACACTGTATATAGAGGCCCACACTGTATATAGAGGCATACACTGTATATAAAGGCTCATACTGTATATAGGGATCACACTGTATATAGAGGCCCACACTGTATATAGAGGCATACACTGTATATAAAGGCTCACACTGTATATAGAGGCTCACACTGTATATAGAGGCATACACTGTATATAAAGGCTCACACTGTATATAGAGGCATACACTGTATATAGAGGCCCACACTGTATATAGAGGCTCACACTGTATATAGAGGCCCTCACTGTATATAGAGGCTCACACTGTATATAGAGGCCCTCACTGTATATAGAGGCTCACACTGTATATAGAGGCCCACACTGTATATAGAAGCTCACACTGTATATAGAGGCCCACACTGTATATAGAGGCCCACACTGTATATAGGGGTCCCATACTGTATATAGAGGCCCATACTGTATATAGAGGCTCACACTGTATATAGAGGCTCATACTGTATATAGAGGCTCACACTGTATATAGAGGTCCCATACTGTATATAGAGGCTCACACTGTATATAGAGGCCCATACTGTATATAGAGGCTCACACTGTATATAGAGGCTCACACTGTATATAGAGGCTCACACTGTATATAGAGGCTCATACTGTATATAGAGGCTCACACTGTATATAGAGGTCCCATACTGTATATAGAGGCTCACACTGTATATAGAGGCCCATACTGTATATAGAGGCTCACACTGTATATAGAGGCTCACACTGTATATAGAGGCTCACACTGTATATAGAGGTCCCATACTGTATATAGAGGCTCACACTGTATATAGAGGCTCACACTGTATATAGAGGTCCACACTGTATATAGAGGCTCACACTGTATATAGAGGCCCACACTGTATATAGAGGCCCGCACTGTATATAGAGGCTCGCACTGTATATAGAGGCCCATACTGTATATAGAGGCATACACTGTATATAGAGGCATATACTGTATATAGAGGCTCACACTGTATATAGAGGTCCCATACTGTATATAGAGGCTCACACTGTATATAGAGGCAGACCCTTGGATTCGCGGTGGATACTGCGTCCACTTGTTATATAGAACCACGTGGGACGGCCGCTGGTGCCTCCTTGCAGTATTGGTTTCTCCCTTAAAGCCCAGTCACTAAGAGCTCACAGTACAACTTATTGTACATTGATGAAGGTCCGAGACCGAAACGTCTGTAGGTATGTACTGCAATTCATTAAAACCACCTTTCTGCATCAGAATCTTTTTGGTGTGTGCCAAGTCTATATAAATTGATTCACACTGTATATAGAGGCTCATGCTGTATATAGAGTCTCATACTGTATATAGAGGCATACACTGTATATAGAGGCTCACACTGTATATAAAGGCTCATACTGTATATAGGGCTCACACTGTATATAGAGGCTCATACTGTATATAGAGGCATACACTGTATATAGAGGCCCACACTGTATATAGGGCTCACACTATATAGAGGCATACACTGTATATAGAGGCTCATACTGTATATAGGGCTCACACTGTATATAGAGGCATACACTGTATATAGAGGCCCACACTGTATATAGAGGCTCATACTGTATATAGGGCTCACACTGTATATAGAGGCCCACACTGTATATAAAGGCTCACACTGTATATAGAGGCATACACTGTATATAGAGGCCCACACTGTATATAGAGGCTCATACTGTGTATAGGGCTCACACTGTATATAGAGGCCCACACTGTATATAAAGGCTCACACTGTATATAGAGACATACACTGTATATAGAGGCATACACTGTATATATAGGCTCATACTGTTTATAGGGCTCACACTGTATATAGAGGCCCACACTGTATATAAAGGCTCACACTGTATATAGAGGCATACACTGTATATAGAGGCCCACACTGTATATAGAGGCTCATACTGTATATAGAGGCCCACACTGTATACAGAGGCATATACTGTATATACAGGCTCACACTGTATATAGAGGCATACACTGTATATAGAGGCTCACACTGTATATAGAGGCCCACACTGTATATAGAGGCTCACACTATATACAGAGGCATACACTGTATATAGAGGCTCACACTGTATATAGAGGCCCACACTGTATATAGAGGCTCACACTGTATATAGAGGCATACACTGTATATAGAGGCTCACACTGTATATAGAGCCCCTCACTGTACATAGAGGCTCACACTGTATATAGAGGCTCACACTGTATATAGAGGCTCACACTGTATATAGAGGCCCTCTCTGTATATAGAGGCTCACACTGTATATAGAGGCTCACACTGTATATAGAGGCCCTCACTGTATATAGAGGCTCACACTGTATATAGAGGCCCTCACTGTATATAGAGGCTCACACTGTATATAGAGGCTCACACTGTATATAGAGGCCCGCACTGTATATAGAGGCTCACACTGTATATAGAGGCCCATACTGTATATAGGGCTCACACTGTATATAGAGGCATATACTGTATATAGAGGCTCACACTGTATATAGAGGTCCCATACTGTATATAGAGGCTCACACTGTATATAGAGGCAGACCCTTGGATTCGCGGTGGATACTGCGTCCACTTGTTATATAGAACCACGTGGGACGGCCGCTGGTGCCTCCTTGCAGTATTGGTTTCTCCCTTAAAGCCCAGTCACTAAGAGCTCACAGTACAACTTATTGTACATTGATGAAGGTCCGAGACCGAAACGTCTGTAGGTATGTACTGCAATTCATTAAAACCACCTTTCTGCATCAGAATCTTTTTGGTATGTGCCAAGTCTATATAAATTGATTCACACTGTATATAGAGGCTCATACTGTATATATAGGCTCATACTGTATATAGAGGCTCACACTGTATATAGAGGCATACACTGTATATAAAGGCTCATACTGTATATAGAGGCCCACACTGTATATAGAGGCATACACTGTATATAAAGGCTCACACTGTATATAGAGGCATACACTGTATATAGAGGCCCACACTGTATATAGAGGCTCACACTGTATATAAAGGCATACACTGTATATAAAGGCTCATACTGTATATAGGGCACACACTGTATATAGAGGCCCACACTGTATATAAAGGCTCATACTGTATATAGGGCTCACACTGTATATAGAGGCATACACTGTATATAAAGGCTCACACTGTATATAGTGGCATACACTGAATATAGAGGCCCACACTGTATATAGAGGCTCACACTGTATATAAAGGCATACACTGTATATAAAGGCTCATACTGTATATAGGGCTCACACTGTATATAGAGGCATACACTGTATATAAAGGCTCACACTGTATATAGAGGCATACACTGTATATAGAGGCCCACACTGTATATAGAGGCTCACACTATATATAGAGGCCCACACTGTATATAAAGGCTCACACTGTATATAAAGGCATACACTGTATATAAAGGCTCATACTGTATATAGGGCTCACACTGTATATAGAGGCTCACACTGTATATAAAGGCTCACACTGTATATAAAGGCATACACTGTATATAAAAGCTCATACTGTATATAGGGCTCACACTATATATAGAGGCATACTGTATATAAAGGCTCACACTGTATATAGAGGCTCACACTGTATATAGAGGCTCACACTGTATATAAAGGCTCACACTGTATATAGAGGCTCACACTGTATATAGAGGCATACATTGTATATAAAGGCTCATACTGTATATAGGGCTCACACTGTATATAGAGGCATACACTGTATATAAAGGCTCACACTGTATATAGACGCATATACTGTATATAGAGGCTCACACTGTATATAGAGGCATACACTGTATATAAAGGCTCATACTGTATATAGAGGCATATACTTTATATAGAGGCTCACACTGTATATAGAGGCCCACACTGTATATAGAGGCATACATTGTATATAAAGGCTCATACTGTATATAGGGCTCACACTGTATATAGAGGCATACACTGTATATAAAGGCTCACACTGTATATAGACGCATATACTGTATATAGAGGCTCACACTGTATATAGAGGCATACACTGTATATAAAGGCTCATACTGTATATAGAGGCTCACACTGTATATAGAGGCATACACTGTATATAGAGGCTCACACTGTATATAGAGGCCCACACTGTATATAGAGGCTCACACTGTATACAGAGGCATACACTGTATATAGAGGCTCACACTGTATATAGAGGCCCACACTGTATATAGAGGCTCACACTGTATATAGAGGCATACACTGTATATAGAGGCTCACACTGTATATAGAGCCCCTCACTGTATATAGAGGCTCACACTGTATATAGAGGCCCTCACTGTATATAGAGGCTCACACTGTATATAGAGGCCCATACTGTATATAGAGGCTCACACTGTATATAGAGGCCCATACTGTATATAGAGGCTCACACTGTATATAGAGGCATACACTGTATATAGAGGCTCACACTGTATATAGAGCCCCTCACTGTATATAGAGGCTCACACTGTATATAGAGGCTCACACTGTATATAGAGGCTCACACTGTATATAGAGGCCCGCTCTGTATATAGAGGCTCACACTGTATATAGATGCTCACACTGTATATAGAGGCCCTCACTGTATATAGAGGCTCACACTGTATATAGAGGCTCACACTGTATATAGAGGTCCCTCACTGTATATAGAGGCTCACACTGTATATAGAGACCAGCACTGTATATAGAGGCTCACACTGTATATAGAGGCCCATACTGTATATAGAGGCATACACTGTATATAGAGGCATATACTGTATATAGAGGCTCACACTGTATATAGAGGTCCCATACTGTATATAGAGGCTCACACTGTATATAGAGGCAGACCCTTGGATTCGCGGTGGATACTGCGTCCACTTGTTATACAGAACCACGTGGGACGGCCGCTGGTGCCTCCTTGCAGTATTGGTTTCTCCCTTAAAGCCCAGTCACTAAGAGCTCACAGTACAACTTATTGTACATTGATGAAGGTCCGAGACCGAAACGACTGTAGGTATGTACTGCAATTCATTAAAACCACCTTTCTGCATCAGAATCTTTTTGGTGTGTGCCAAGTCTATAGAAATTGATTCACACTGTATATAGAGGCTCATACTGTATATAGAGGCTCATACTGTATATAGAGGCATACACTGTATATAGAGGCTCATACTGTATATAGAGGCCCACACTGTATATAGAGGCATACACTGTATATAAAGGCTCACACTGTATATAGAGGCATAGACTGTATATAGAGGCCCACACTGTATATAGAGGCTCACACTGTATATAAAGGCATACACTGTATATAAAGGCTCATACTGTATATAGGGCTCACACTGTATATAGAGGCCCACACTGTATATAAAGGCTCATACTGTATATAGGGCTCACACTGTATATAGAGGCATACACTGTATATAAAGGCTCACACTGTATATAGTGGCATACACTGTATATAGAGGCCCACACTGTATATAGAGGCTCACACTGTATATAAAGGCATACACTGTATGTAAAGGCTCATACTGTATATAGGGCTCACACTGTATATAGAGGCATACACTGTATATAAAGGCTCACACTGTATATAGAGGCATACACTGTATATAGAGGCCCACACTGTATATAGAGGCTCACACTATATATAGAGGCCCACACTGTATATAAAGGCTCACACTGTATATAAAGGCATACACTGTATATAAAGGCTCATACTGTATATAGGGCTCACAATGTATATAGAGGCTCACACTGTATATAAAGGCTCATACTGTATATAGGGCTCACACTGTATATAGAGGCATACACTGTATATAAAGGCTCACACTGTATATAGAGGCTCACACTGTATATAGAGGCTCACACTGTATATAGAGGCCCTCACTGTATATAGAGGCTCACACTGTATATAGAGGCCCTCACTGTATATAGAGGCTCACACTGTATATAGAGTCCCTCACTGTATATAGAGGCTCACACTGTATATAGAGGCCCGCACTGTATATAGAGGCTCACACTGTATATAGAGGCCCATACTGTATATAGAGGCATACACTGTATATAGAGGCATATACTGTATATAGAGGCTCACACTGTATATAGAGGTCCCATACTGTATATAGAGGCAGACCCTTGGATTCGCGGTGGATACTGCGTCCACTTGTTATATAGAACCACGTGGGACGGCCGCTGGTGCCTCCTTGCAGTATTGGTTTCTCCCTTAAAGCCCAGTCACTAAGAGCTCACAGTACAACTTATTGTACATTGATGAAGGTCCGAGACCGAAACGTCTGTAGGTATGTACTGCAATTCATTAAAACCACCTTTCTGCATCAGAATCTTTTTGGTGTGTGCCAAGTCTGTATAAATTGATTCACACTGTATATAGAGGCATACACTGTATATATAGGCTCATACCGTATATAGAGGCTCATACTGTATATAGAGGCATACACTGTATATAAAGGCTCATACTGTATATAGAGGCCCACACTGTATATAGAGGCATACACTGTATATAAAGGCTCACACTGTATATAGAGGCATACACTGTATATAGAGGCCCACACTGTATATAGAGGCTCACACTGTATATAAAGGCATACACTGTATATAAAAGCTCATACTGTATATAGGGCTCACACTGTATATAGAGGCCCACACTGTATATAAAGGCTCATACTGTATATAGGGCTCACACTGTATATAGAGGCAAACACTGTATATAAAGGCTCACACTGTATATAGTGGCATACACTGTATATAGAGGCCCACACTGTATATAGAGGCTCACACTGTATATAAAGGCTCACACTGTATATAGAGGCTCACACTGTATATAAAGGCTCACACTGTATATAGAGGCTCACACTGTATATAGAGGCCCACACTGTATATAGAGGCTCACACTGTATATAAAGGCTCATACTGTATATAGGGCTCACACTGTATATAGAGGCATACACTGTATATAAAGGCTCACACTGTATATAGAGGCATACACTGTATATAGAGGCCCACACTGTATATAGAGGCTCACACTATATATAGAGGCTCACACTGTATATAAAGGCATACACTGTATATAAAGGCTCATACTGTATATAGGGCTCACACTGTATATAGAGGCTCACACTGTATATAAAGGCTCATACTGTATATAGAGGCATACACTGTATATAAAGGCTCACACTGTATATAGAGGCTCACACTGTATATAGAGGCTCACACTGTATATAAAGGCTCATACTGTATATAGGGCTCACACTGTATACAGAGGCTCACACTGTATATAGAGGCTCACACTGTATATAGAGGCATACACTGTATATAGAGGCTCACACTGTATATAGAGCCCCTCACTGTATATAGAGGCCCTCACTGTATATAGAGGCTCACACTGTATATAGAGGCCCATACTCTATATAGAGGCTCACACTGTATATAGAGGCCCATACTGTATATAGAGGCTCACACTGTATATAGAGGCATACACTGTATATAGAGGCTCACACTGTATATAGAGCCCCTCACTGTATATAGAGGCTCACACTGTATATAGAGGCCCTCACTATATATAGAGGCTCACACTGTATATAGAGGCCCTCACTGTATATAGAGGCTCACACTGTATATAGAGGTCCACACTGTATATAGAGGCTCACACTGTATATAGAGGCCCACACTGTATATAGAGGCCCACACTGTATATAGAGGCTCACACTGTATATAGAGGCCCATACTGTATATAGATGCATACACTGTATATAGAGGCATATACTGTATATAGAGGCTCACACTGTATATAGAGGTCCCATACTGTATATAGAGGCTCACACTGTATATAGAGGCAGACCCTTGGATTCGCGGTGGATACTGCGTCCACTTGTTATATAGAACCACGTGGGACGGCCGCTGGTGCCTCCTTGCAGTATTGGTTTCTCCCTTAAAGCCCAGTCACTAAGAGCTCACAGTACAACTTATTGTACATTGATGAAGGTCCGAGACCGAAACGTCTGTAGGTATGTACTGCAATTCATTAAAACCACCTTTCTGCATCAGAATCTTTTTGGTGTGTGCCAAGTCTATATAAATTGATTCACACTGTATATAGAGGCTCATGCTGTATATAGAGGCTCATACTGTATATAGAGGCATACACTGTATATAAAGGCTCATACTGTATATAGAGGCCCACACTGTATATAGAGGCATACACTGTATATAAAGGCTCACACTGTATATAGAGGCATACACTGTATATAGAGGCCCACACTGTATATAGAGGCTCACAGTGTATATAAAGGCATACACTGTATATAAAGGCTCATACTGTATATAGGGCTCACACTGTATATAGAGGCATACACTGTATATAAAGGATCACACTGTATATAGAGGCATACACTGTATATAAAGGCTCATACTGTATATAGGGCTCACACTGTATATAGAGGCAAACACTGTATATAAAGGCTCACACTGTATATAGTGGCATACACTGTATATAGAGGCCCACACTGTATATAGAGGCTCACACTGTATAAAAAGACATACACTGTATATAAAGGCTCATACTGTATATAGGGCTCACACTGTATATAGAGGCATACACTGTATATAAAGGATCACACTGTATATAGAGGCATACACTGTATATAGAGGCCCACACTGTATATAGAGGCTCACACTATATATAGAGGCCCACACTGTATATAAAGGCTCACACTGTATATAAAGGCATACACTGTATATAAAGGCTCATACTGTATATAGGGCTCACACTGTATATAGAGGCATACACTGTATATAAAGGCTCACACTGTATATAAAGGCATACACTGTATATAAAGGCTCATACTGTATATAGGGCTCACACTGTATATAGAGGCATACACTGTATATAAAGGCTCACACTGTATATAAAGGCTCATACTGTATATAGGGCTCACACTGTATATAGAGGCATACACTATATATAAAGGCTCACACTGTATATAGTGGCATACACTGTATATAGAGGCCCACACTGTATATAAAGGCTCATACTGTATATAGGGCTCACACTGTATATAGAGGCATACACTGTATATAGAGGCTCACACTGTATATAGAGGCTCACACTGTATATAAAGGCTCATACTGTATATAGGGCTCACACTGTATATAGAGGCATACACTGTATATAGAGGCTCACACTGTATATAGAGTCTCACACTGTATATAGAGGCATATACTGTATATAGAGGCTCACACTGTATATAGAGGCCCACACTGTATATAGAGGCATACACTGTATATAAAGGCTCATACTGTATATAGGGCCCACACTGTATATAGAGACATACACTGTATATAAAGGCTCACACTGTATATAGAGGCTCACACTGTATATAGACGCATAAACTGTATATAGAGGCTCACACTGTATATAGAGGCATACACTGTATATAAAGGCTCATACTGTATATAGAGGCTCACACTGTATATAGAGGCATACACTGTATATAGAGGCTCACACTGTATATAGAGGCCCACACTGTATATGGAGGCTCACACTGTATACAGAGGCATACACTGTATATAGAGGCTCACACTGTATATAGAGGCCCACACTGTATATAGAGGCTCACACTGTATATAGAGGCATACACTGAATATAGAGGCTCACACTGTATATAGAGGCTCACACTGTATATAGAGGCCCTCACTGTATATAGAGGCTCACACTGTATATAGAGGCCCTCACTGTATATAGAGGCTCACACTGTATATAGAGGCCCTCACTGTATATAGAGGCTCACACTGTATATAGAGGCCCATACTGTATATAGAGGCTCACACTGTATATAGAGGCCCATACTGTATATAGAGGCTCACACTGTATATAGAGGCATACACTGTATATAGAGGCTCACACTGTATATAGAGCCCCTCACTGTATATAGAGGCTCACACTGTATATAGAGGCCCTCACTGTATATAGAGGCTCACACTGTATATAGAGGCCCTCACTGTATATAGAGGCTCACACTGTATATAGAGGTCCACACTGTATATAGAGGCTCACACTTTATATAGAGGCCCACACTGTATATAGAGGCCCACACTGTATATAGAGGCTCACACTGTATATAGAGGCCCATACTGTATATAGAGGCTCACACTGTATATAGAGGCCCTCACTGTATATAGAGGCTCACACTGTATATAGAGGCTCACACTGTATATAGAGGCTCACACTGTATATAGAGGCCCTCACTGTATATAGAGGCTCACACTGTATATAGAGGCCCATACTGTATATAGAGGCTCACACTGTATATAGAGTCTCACACTGTATATAGAGGCTCACACTGTATATAGAGGCCCTCACTGTATATAGAGGCTCACACTGTATCTAGAGGCCCATACTGTATATAGAGGCTCACACTGTATATAGAGGCATACACTGTATATAGAGGCTCACACTGTATATAGAGCCCCTCACTGTATATAGAGGCTCACACTGTATATAGAGGCTCTCACTGTATATAGAGGCTCACACTGTATATAGAGGCCCTCACTGTATATAGAGGCCCACACTGTATATAGAGGCTCACACTGTATATAGAGGCCCACACTGTATATAGAGGCCCACACTGTATATAGAGGCTCACACTGTATATAGAGGCATACACTGTATATAGAGGCTCACACTGTATATAGAGGCTCACACTGTATATAGAGGCCCATACTGTATATAGAGGCTCACACTGTATATAGAGGCATACACTGTATATAGAGGCTCACACTGTATATAGAGCCCCTCACTGTATATAGAGGCTCACACTGTATATAGAAGCCCTCACTGTATATAGAGGCTCACACTGTATATAGAGGCCCTCACTGTATATAGAGGCTCACACTGTATATAGAGGCCCACACTGTATATAGAGGCTCACACTGTATATAGAGGCCCACACTGTATATAGAGTCCCACACTGTATATAGAGGCTCACACTGTATATAGAGGCATACACTGTATATAGAGGCCCACACTGTATATAGAGGCTCACACTGTATATAGAGGCCCACACTGTATATAGAGGCTCACACTGTATATAGAGGCTCACACTGTATATAGAGGCCCTCACTGTATATAGAGGCTCACACTGTATATAGAGGCTCACACTGTATATAGAGGCCCACACTGTATATAGAGGCTCACACTGTATATAGAGGCCCACACTGTATATAGAGGCCCACACTGTATATAGAGGCTCACACTGTATATAGAGGCATACACTGTATATAGAGGCTCACACTGTATATAGAGGCTCACACTGTATATAGAGGCTCACACTGTATATAGAGGCCCACACTGTATATAGAGGCATACACTGTATATAGAGGCTCACACTGTATATAGAGGCCCTCACTGTATATAGAGGCCCACACTGTATATAGAGGCCCACACTGTATATAGAGGCTCACACTGTATATAGAGGCCCTCACTGTATATAGAGGCCCACACTGTATATAGAGGCATACACTGTATATAGAGGCTCACACTGTATATAGAGGTCCATACTGTATATAGAGGCTCACACTGTATATAGAGGCCCACACTGTATAGAGGCCCTCACTGTATATAGAGGCCCACACTGTATATAGAGGCTCACACTGTATATAGAGGTCCACACTGCATATAGAGGCTCATACTGTATATAGAGGCCCTCACTGTATATAGAGGCCCACACTGCATATAGAGGCTCACACTGTATATAGAGGCTCACACTGTATATAGAGGCCCACACTGTATATAGAGGCCCACACTGTATATAGAGGCCCACACTGCATATAGAGGCTCATACTGTATATAGAGGCCCTCACTGTATATAGAGGCATACATTGTATATAGAGGCTCACACTGTATATATAGGCTCATACTGTATATAGAGGCCCTCACTGTATATAGAGGCCCACACTGTATATAGAGGCATACATTTTATATAGAGGCTCACACTGTATATAGACGCCCACACTGTATATAGAGGCTCACACTGTATATAGAGGCCCACACTGTATATAGAGGCCCACACTGTATATAGAGGCTCACACTGTATATAGAGGCCCACACTGTATATAGAGGCCCACACTGTATATAGAGGCCCACACTGTATATAGAGGCTCACACTGTATATAGAGGCTCACACTGTATATAGAGGCCCACACTGTATATAGAGGCTCACACTGTATATAGAGGCCCACACTGTATATAGAGGCTCACACTGTATATAGAGGCTCACACTGTATATAGAGGCTCACACTGTATATAGAGGCTCACACTGTATATAGAGGCCCACACTGTATATAGAGGCCCACACTGTATATAGAGGCCCACACTGTATATAGAGGCTCACACTGTATATAGAGGCTCATACTGTATATAGAGGCTCACACTGTATATAGAGGCCCACACTGTATATAGAGGCCCACACTGTATATAGAGGCTCACACTGTATATAGAGGCCCACACTGTATATAGAGGCTCACACTGTATATAGAGGCCCACACTGTATATAGAGGCCCACACTGTATATAGAGGCTCACACTGTATATAGAGGCCCACACTGTATATAGAGGCCCACACTGTATATAGAGGCTCACACTGTATATAGAGGCCCTCACTGTATATAGAGGCCCACACTGCATATAGAGGCCCACACTGTATATAGAGGCCCACACTGCATATAGAGGCTCACACTGTATATAGAGGCCCACACTGTATATAGAGGCCCACACTGTATATAGAGGCCCACACTGTATATAGAGGCCCACACTGTATATAGAGGCCCACACTGTATATAGAGGCTCACACTGTATATAGAGGCCCTCACTGTATATAGAGGCCCACACTGCATATAGAGGCTCACACTGTATATAGAGGCCCACACTGTATATAGAGGCCCACACTGCATATAGAGGCTCACACTGTATATAGAGGCTCACACTGTATATAGAGGCCCACACTGTATATAGAGGCCCACACTGTATATAGAGGCTCACACTGTATATAGAGGCCCTCACTGTATATAGAGGCCCACACTGCATATAGAGGCTCATACTGTATATAGAGGCCCTCACTGTATATAGAGGCCCACACTGCATATAGAGGCTCACACTGTATATAGAGGCTCACACTGTATATAGAGGCCCACACTGTATATAGAGGCCCACACTGTATATAGAGGCCCACATTGTATATAGAGGCCCACACTGTATATAGAGGCCCACACTGTATATAGTGGCTCACACTGTATATAGAGGCCCACACTGTATATAGAGGCCCACACTGTATATAGAGGCCCACACTGTATATAGAGGCCCACACTGTATATAGTGGCTCACACTGTATATAGAGGCCCTCACTGTATATAGTGGCTCACACTGTATATAGAGGCCCACACTGTATATAGAGGCCCACACTGTATATAGAGGCCCACACTGTATATAGAGGCTCACACTGTATATAGAGGCCCACACTGTATATAGAGGCCCACACTGTATATAGAGGCCCACACTGTATATAGAGGCCCACACTGTATATAGTGGCTCACACTGTATATAGAGGCCCTCACTGTATATAGAGGCCCTCACTGTATATAGAGGCCCACACTGTATATAGAGGCCCTCACTGTATATAGAGGCTCATACTGTATATAGAGGCCCTCACTGTATATAGAGGCCCACACTGTATATAGAGGCCCACACTGTATGTACATTGCCTGACAAGAGTTTTGTCGGCCACAGAAAGTAATGTGATATTCAAACAAATAATTACCTTAAAATCCAAATCTATGTTGCTTATCATTGGTGAATGAAGCTGTGGTGCCATTAGAGTCATATTTCATATTTTGTGTGACTTCCATGAGCTTGAAGGACGGCATCCATGCGATTCAGCAATGATTCATACAATTTATTAATGAAGTTGTTAGGAGTCTGATTTCTCGCTTCCCTATGGTGAAATCTAGACCCTCACATGCTGCAGAGGAGATTGCAGAGGAGACAGCCTTGCGGCAACTCTCTCCAGAGGCTAAGTCCTCTGTTCCCTCCACTGACCATGCTCACGGGACGAGCTCCCATTGGAGTTCGGGAGTCAGGTGTTCAGGTCCTGTGTCGAATCCTATTGGCTCCTCCTGGAGCCTTGGAGACTTCCGGAAGGTTGCGTTTGGTATAAAAAGCGCGCATGGCTGTTCCGCCATGCTCTAGTATTTCATACTGCTGCTGTGTGTAAGGTGATGGATGCTTGGACTGGTCACTGACTTGTTAAGAAACCCCTTCCCTCTGATAATACGATTGTGTGAGTGATTGGGTTCAGCCAGTAGCAGCGCTAGCGCCAGCGCGCATATGCTCCATCTTGCTCAGCAGCTTAGCGTCTGCATTGCGCCAGCGTTATTGCAGCGCCTTGCCAGCGGCTCAGTTCTTGCCGCGCTGCAGTTGCAGCTTTCTCTGCGTCCGCGGTTGCGACACTTCGCACCTTATTTGACGGTAGGTGTAGACGGAGTAGTCCTGCTGTTTAAGGCTACTCCTGTGACCGCGAATACCGTCTAACCCTTGTGCACATTACCGCCTTGTGCTCTGCCTCTCTAGCAGCGGTTTTTCCATCCACCGCACGGTGGACCCCGGGTGGCGAAGGCACTTTATTTATTTTTTATTTAGTGTCTTCCGCCACTCCTAACAGAAGTCATCAGGAATAGCAGAGAATGCAGTCTCCCCTGCCTCCCAGAGTTCATCTAGATTTTTTGGTTTTGTCTTCCAAGCTTCCTCCTTCATCCAGCCCCAGACATGCTCAATGGTGCTCCTGTCTGGTGACTGGGCTGGCCAGTCCTTGAGCACCTTGATCTTTTTTGCCTGGAGGAACTTTGTTGTAGAGTTGGATGCATGAGATGGAGCACCATCCTGCTGCAGAATTTGACCCCTTTTATGATTTGGAATATAAGAGGTAGCTAATACTTCTTGATATTTAGGCTATTGATATTGCCTTCCACCTTGCAAATGTTTCTGCCTCTTGATTATCCAGGCTTTGGTCGCAGGGTGGATTTTTGGCATGTTGTCAGCATGTTTCCCACACCCCCATTCTGAATGTAACCCCAGACCATGATCTTTCCACCACCAAATGTAACTGTTTTCTGAGTGTATTTTGGATCCATACGGGCTCCAGTAGGTCTCCTGCAGTATTTGCAGTGGCTGTGGTGTATTTCTACTGAAGATTCATCAGAGACATCCACCTTCTGCCACTTTTCCAGCATCCAGCTGTTTAGCAGGCTGTGGGACTTTGCACATGCCACACGGCTTTTTTGTTTGCCTTTTGTTTAGTGCTGGCTTCTGGGCACTGATTCGACCATGGAGGCCATTTCGAGACAGAATCCTACAAACTGTTCTAGTTGACACAGGGACTTGAGGTGACCAGGCCTGTTGGAGCTCTGCTGCAGTGGAAGAGGGGCTTGCTTTGGATTTTCTAACCAACAAACGTTCCTCCTGAGCAGTTGTCTTGTGGGGTCTGCCGGACCTGGGCTTGTCAAACACATCTCCAGTCTCTTCAAATCTTTTCTTAATTCTTTGTACTTGACGCTGAGACACATAAAGGTGCCAGCCACCTCTGCAGTGGATCTGGTCTTCAGCCTCTTGATAATCCAGGCTTTGTTCGCAGGGTGGATTTTTGGTATGTTGTCAGAGCTCAAGTTGCAGCTCAAGTGAAGGTCTGGGGTGCTGGGTTTCTTTTTATACACACCCACTAATTAACCGATCATTTACTGAGCACAGGTGAGGATGTAAACTAGGATTGGGTGCATTATATGACCAGGCGACAAAACTTTTGTCTTGCCAAAATCTGACCATTCTGTGTCCATTAAATGATCAACATTTCTGCATTGATGACAATTTATTTTCTTAACCTAAACCACATTTCGGAGGGTTTCAGCTATCCAAAGAATAATTGATACAACCAATGGATGAATTTAATGTCAGGTTATAAGCGTTTATTTACATAACATGGATAAGCGACAGAACTTCTGTCACGGAGTGTAGAATCCTCCAGATATACAGAATATCCCTCAGGAATCACCAACAGTATAACACCCCTGGAAAGCTCTGCATAGGCCTGTACTGAGACCATCACTAAGGCCAAACCACTAGAGAGCTCTGCATAGGCCTGTACTGAGACCATCGCTATGGCCAAACCACCAGAGAGCTCTGCATAGGCCTGTACTGAGACCATCGCTAAGCCCAACCCACCAGAGAGCTCTGCATAGGCCTGTACTGAGACTATCACTAAGGCCAAACCACAGGAGAGCTCTGCATAGGAGAGTACTGAGACCATCGCTAAGGCCAAACCACCGGCAGAGCTCTGCATAGGAGAGTACTGAGACCATCTCTAAGGCCAAACCACCGGCAGAGCTCTGCATAGGAGAGTACTGAGACCATCGCTAAGGCCAAACCACCGGCAGAGCTCTGCATAGAAGAGTACTGAGACCATCGCTAAGCCCAAACCACCGGAGAGCTCTGCATAGGAGAGTACTGAGAGCATCGCTAAAGCCAAACCACCGGCAGAGCTCTGCATAGGATAGTACTGAGAGCATCGCTAAGGCCAAACCACAGGAGAGCTCTGCATAGGAGAGTACTGAGACCATCGTTTTATCTTCAAAAAGGGGAAGAAGGTGGACCCAGGCAACTATAGGCCGGTGAGTCTGACTTCTATACCAGGAAAGATCTTTGAACAAATTATTAAACAACATGTATGTCAGTACCTGGATAAGAATGAAGTGATTAAACAGAGTCAGCATGGGTTTGTAACTACAGTAATAAGTCATGTCAGACTAACTTAATTTCCTTCTATGACGGAATCACTGACTGGGTGGATCAGGGAAATGCTGTAGCTATAGTATATCTTGACTTCAGCAAAGCATTTGACAAAGTCTCTCATACAATCCTTATTGAAAAAATAACTAAGTATGGAATGGACAAGGCAACTGCTAGGTGGATTCATAACTGGCTTAGTGATCGGACCCAAAGAGTGGACACAAAGCTAGGAGGGATAGCTAATACTAGAGAAGAGAGAGAGAGGATTCAAAAAGACATCAACAAACTGGAGCAAGTTCAGAAAAGAGCGACCAGAATGGTGACCGGTCTGCAAACCCTGTCTTATGAGGAAAGGTTGCAGGATTTGGGAATGTTTAGCTTGCAAAAGAGAAGACTGAGAGGAGACTTAATAGCTGTCTACAAATATTGCAAGGGCTGTCACATTGTAGAAGGATCATCTTTATTTTCATTTGCACAAGGAAAGACTAGAAGCAATGGGATGAAACTGAATGGGAGGAGACACAGATTAGATATTAGAAAAAACTTTTTGACAGTTAGAGTGATCAATGAGTGGAACAGGCTGCCACGAGAGGTGGTGAGTTCTCCTTCAACAGAAGTCTTCAAACAGAGGCTGGACAGACATCTGTCTGGGATGATTTAGCGAATCCTGCTTTGAGCAGGGGGTTGGACCAGATGGCCCAGGTGGTCCCTTCCAACTCTACGATTCTATAAAACCACAGGAGAGCTCTGCATAGGAGAGTACTGAGACCATCGCTAAGGCCAAACCACTGGCAGAGCTCTGCATAGGAGAGTACTGAGACCATCGCTAAGCCCAAACCACCGGAGAGCTCTGCATAGGAGAGTACTGAGACCATCGCTAAGTCCAAACCACCGGCAGAGCTCTGCATAGGAGAGTACTGAGACCATCGCTAAGGCCAAACCACTGGCAGAGCTCTGCATAGGAGAGTACTGAGAGCATCGCTAAGGCCAAACCACCGGCAGAGCTCTGCATAGGAGAGTACTGAGACCATCGCTAAGTCCAAACCACCGGCAGAGCTCTGCATAGAAGAATACTGAGACCATCGCTAAGGCCAAACCACCAACAGAGCTCTGCATAGGAGAGTACTGAGACCATCGCTAAGGCCAAACCACCGGCAGAGCTCTGCATAGGAGAGTACTGAGACTATCGCTAAGGCCAAACCACCGACAGACCTCTGCATAGGAGAGTACTGAGACCATCGCTAAGGCCAAACCACCGGCAGAGCTCTGCATAGGAGAGTACTGCGACCATCGCTAAGGCCAAACCACCGGCAGAGCTCTGCATAGAAGAGTTCTGAGACCATCGCTAAGGCCAAACCACCGGCAGAGCTCTGCATAGAAGAGTACTGAGACCATCGCTAAGGCCAAACCACCGGCAGAGCTCTGCATAGGAGAGTACTGAGACCATCGCGAAGGCCAAACCACCAGCAGAGCTCTGCATAGAAGAGTACTGAGACCATCGCTAAGGCCAAACCACCGACAGAGCTCTGCATAGGAGAGTACTGAGACCATCGCTAAGGCCAAACCACCGGCAGAGCTCTGCATAGGAGAGTACTGAGACCATCGCTAAGGCCAAACCACCGACAGACCTCTGCATAGGAGAGTACTGAGACCATCGCTAAGGCCAAACCACCGGCAGAGCTCTGCATAGGAGAGTACTGCGACCATCGCTAAGGCCAAACCACCGGCAGAGCTCTGCATAGAAGAGTTCTGAGACCATCGCTAAGGCCAAACCACCGGCAGAGCTCTGCATAGAAGAGTACTGAGACCATCGCTAAGGTCAAACCACCGGCAGAGCTCTGCATAGGAGAGTACTGAGACCATCGCTAAGGCCAAACCACTGGCAGAGCTCTGCATAGGAGAGTACTGAGAGCATCGCTAAGGCCAAACCACCGGCAGAGCTCTGCATAGGAGAGTACTGAGACCATCGCTAAGTCCAAACCACCGGCAGAGCTCTGCATAGAAGAGTACTGAGACCATCGCTAAGGCCAAACCACCAACAGAGCTCTGCATAGGAGAGTACTGAGACCATCGCTAAGGCCAAACCACCGGCAGAGCTCTGCATAGGAGAGTACTGAGACTATCGCTAAGGCCAAACCACCGACAGACCTCTGCATAGGAGAGTACTGAGACCATCGCTAAGGCCAAACCACCGGCAGAGCTCTGCATAGGAGAGTACTGCGACCATCGCTAAGGCCAAACCACCGGCAGAGCTCTGCATAGAAGAGTTCTGAGACCATCGCTAAGGCCAAACCACCGGCAGAGCTCTGCATAGAAGAGTACTGAGACCATCGCTAAGGCCAAACCACCGGCAGAGCTCTGCATAGGAGAGTACTGAGACCATCGCGAAGGCCAAACCACCAGCAGAGCTCTGCATAGAAGAGTACTGAGACCATCGCTAAGGCCAAACCACCGACAGAGCTCTGCATAGGAGAGTACTGAGACCATCGCTAAGGCCAAACCACCGGCAGAGCTCTGCATAGGAGAGTACTGAGACCATCGCTAAGGCCAAACCACCGACAGACCTCTGCATAGGAGAGTACTGAGACCATCGCTAAGGCCAAACCACCGGCAGAGCTCTGCATAGGAGAGTACTGCGACCATCGCTAAGGCCAAACCACCGGCAGAGCTCTGCATAGAAGAGTTCTGAGACCATCTCTAAGGCCAAACCACCGGCAGAGCTCTGCATAGAAGAGTACTGAGACCATCGCTAAGGTCAAACCACCGGCAGAGCTCTGCATAGGAGAGTACTGAGACCATCGCTAAGGCCAAACCACCGGCAGAGCTCTGCATAGAAGAGTACTGAGACCATCGCTAAGCCCAAACAACCGGAGAGCTCTGCATAGGAGAGTACTGAGAGCATCGCTAAAGCCAAACCACCGGCAGAGCTCTGCATAGGATAGTACTGAGAGCATCGCTAAGGCCAAACCACAGGAGAGCTCTGCATAGGAGAGTACTGAGACCATCGTTTTATCTTCAAAAAGGGGAAGAAGGTGGACCCAGGCAACTATAGGCCGGTGAGTCTCAATTCTATACCAGGAAAGATCTTTGAACAAATTATTAAACAACATGTATGTCAGTACCTGGATAAGAATGAAGTGATTAAACAGAGTCAGCATGGGTTTGTAACTAATAAGTCATGTCAGACTAACTTAATTTCCTTCTATGACGGAATCACTGACTGGGTGGATCAGGGAAATGCTGTAGATATAGTATATCTTGACTTCAGCAAAGCATTTGAAAAAGTCTCTCATACAATCCTTATTGAAACAATGACTAAGTATGGAATGGACAAGGCAACTGTTAGGTGGATTCATAACTGGCTTAGTGATTGGACCCAAAGAGTGGTCGTAAATGGCTGCACATCCAGTTGGAAGAATGTCTCAAGCGGGGAACCACAGGGCTCTGTCCTGGGCCTGTATTGTTCAACATCTTTATCAACGATTTAGATGAAGGAATTGAGGGTAAACTGATTATATTTGCTGATGACACAAAGCTAGGAGGGATAGCTAATACTAGAGAAGAGAGAGGATTCAAAAAGACATCAACAAACTGGAGCAAGTTCAGAAAAGAGCGACCAGAATGGTGACCGGTCTGCAAACCCTGTCTTATGAGGAAAGGTTGCAGGATTTGGGAATGTTTAGCTTGCAAAAGAGAAGACTGAGAGGAGACTTAATAGCTGTCTACAAATATCTCAAGGGCTGTCACATTGTAGAAGGATCATCTTTATTTTCATTTGCACAAGGAAAGACTAGAAGCAATGGGATGAAACTGAATGGGAGGAGACACAGATAAGATATTAGAAAAAACTTTTTGACAGTTAGAGTGATCAATGAGTGGAACAGGCTGCCACGAGAGGTGGTGAGTTCTCCTTCAATAGAAGTCTTCAAACAGAGGCTGGACAGACATCTGTCTGGGATGATTTAGCGGATCCTGCTTTGAGCAGGGGGTTGGACCAGATGGCCCAGGAGGTCCCTTCCAACTCTACGATTCTATAAAACCACAGGAGAGCTCTGCATAGGAGAGTACTGAGACCATCGCTAAGGCCAAACCACTGGCAGAGCTCTGCATAGGAGAGTACTGAGAGCATCGCTAAGGCCAAACCACCGGCAGAGCTCTGCATAGGAGAGTACTGAGACCATTGCTAAGTCCAAACCACCGGCAGAGCTCTGCATAGAAGAGTACTGAGACCATCGCTAAGGCCAAACCACCGACAGAGCTCTGCATAGGAGAGTACTGAGACCATCGCTAAGGCCAAACCACCGGCAGAGCTCTGCATAGGAGAGTACTGAGACCATCGCTAAGGCCAAACCACTGACAGACCTCTGCATAGGAGAGTACTGAGACCATCGCTAAGGCCAAACCACCGGCAGAGCTCTGCATAGGAGAGTACTGAGAGCATCGCTAAGGCCAAACCACCGGCAGAGCTCTGCATAGGAGAGTACTGAGACCATCGCTAAGTCCAAACCACCGGCAGAGCTCTGCATAGGAGAGTACTGAGACCATCGCTAAGGCCAAACCACTGGCAGAGCTCTGCATAGGAGAGTACTGAGAGCATCGCTAAGGCCAAACCACCGGCAGAGCTCTGCATAGGAGAGTACTGAAACCATCGCTAAGTCCAAACCACCGGCAGAGCTCTGCATAGAAGAGTACTGAGACCATCGCTAAGGCCAAACCATCGACAGAGCTCTGCATAGGAGAGTACTGAGACCATCGCTAAGGCCAAACGACCGGCAGAGCTCTGCATAGGAGAGTACTGAGACCATCGCTAAGGCCAAACCACCGACAGACTTCTGCATAGGAGAGTACTGAGACCATCGCTAAGGCCAAACCACCGACAGAGCTCTGCATAGGAGAGTACTGCGACCATCGCTAAGGCCAAACCACCGGCAGAGCTCTGCATAGAAGAGTTCTGAGACCATCGCTAAGGCCAAACCACCGGCAGAGCTCTGCATAGGAGAGTACTGAGACCATCGCTAAGGCCAAACCACCGGCAGAGCTCTGCATAGAAGAGTTCTGAGACCATCGCTAAGGCCAAACCACCGGCAGAGCTCTGCATAGGAGAGTACTGAGACCATCGCTAAGGCCAAACCACCGGCAGAGCTCTGCATAGGAGAGTTCTGAGACCATCGCTAAGGCCAAACCACCGGCAGAGCTCTGCATAGAAGAGTACTGAGACCATCGCTAAGGCCAAACCACCGACAGAGCTCTGCATAGGAGAGTACTGAGACCATCGCTAAGGCCAAACCACCGGCAGAGCTCTGCATAGGAGAGTACTGAGACCATCGCTAAGGCCAAACCACCGACAGACCTCTGCATAGGAGAGTACTGAGACCATCGCTAAGGCCAAACCACCAGAGAGCTCTGCATAGGCCTGTACTGAGACCATCGCTAAGCCCAACCCACCAGAGAGCTCTGCATAGGCCTGTACTGAGACTATCACTAAGGCCAAACCACAGGAGAGCTCTGCATAGGAGAGTACTGAGACCATCGCTAAGGCCAAACCACCGGCAGAGCTCTGCATAGGAGAGTACTGAGACCATCTCTAAGGCCAAACCACCGGCAGAGCTCTGCATAGGAGAGTACTGAGACCATCGCTAAGGCCAAACCACCGGCAGAGCTCTGCATAGAAGAGTACTGAGACCATCGCTAAGCCCAAACCACCGGAGAGCTCTGCATAGGAGAGTACTGAGAGCATCGCTAAAGCCAAACCACCGGCAGAGCTCTGCATAGGATAGTACTGAGAGCATCGCTAAGGCCAAACCACAGGAGAGCTCTGCATAGGAGAGTACTGAGACCATCGTTTTATCTTCAAAAAGGGGAAGAAGGTGGACCCAGGCAACTATAGGCCGGTGAGTCTGACTTCTATACCAGGAAAGATCTTTGAACAAATTATTAAACAACATGTATGTCAGTACCTGGATAAGAATGAAGTGATTAAACAGAGTCAGCATGGGTTTGTAACTACAGTAATAAGTCATGTCAGACTAACTTAATTTCCTTCTATGACGGAATCACTGACTGGGTGGATTAGGGAAATGCTGTAGATATAGTATATCTTGACTTCAGCAAAGCATTTGACAAAGTCTCTCATACAATCCTTATTGAAACAATGACTAAGTATGGAATGGACAAGGCAACTGTTAGGTGGATTCATAACTGGCTTAGTGATCGGACCCAAAGAGTGGTCGTAAATGGCTGCACATCCAGTTGGAAGAATGTCTCAAGCGGGGAACCACAGGGCTCTGTCCTGGGCCTGTATTGTTCAACATCTTTATCAACGATTTAGATGAAGGAATTGAGGGTAAACTGATTATATTTGCTGATGACACAAAGCTAGGAGGGATAGCTAATACTAGAGAAGAGAGAGGATTCAAAAAGACATCAACAAACTGGAGCAAGTTCAGAAAAGAGCGACCAGAATGGTGACCGGTCTGCAAACCCTGTCTTATGAGGAAAGGTTGCAGGATTTGGGAATGTTTAGCTTGCAAAAGAGAAGACTGAGAGGAGACTTAATAGCTGTCTACAAATATCTCAAGGGCTGTCACATTGTAGAAGGATCATCTTTATTTTCATTTGCACAAGGAAAGACTAGAAGCAATGGGATGAAACTGAATGGGAGGAGACACAGATAAGATATTAGAAAAAACTTTTTGACAGTTAGAGTGATCAATGAGTGGAACAGGCTGCCACGAGAGGTGGTGAGTTCTCCTTCAATAGAAGTCTTCAAACAGAGGCTGGACAGACATCTGTCTGGGATGATTTAGCGGATCCTGCTTTGAGCAGGGGGTTGGACCAGATGGCCCAGGAGGTCCCTTCCAACTCTACGATTCTATAAAACCACAGGAGAGCTCTGCATAGGAGAGTACTGAGACCATCGCTAAGGCCAAACCACTGGCAGAGCTCTGCATAGGAGAGTACTGAGAGCATCGCTAAGGCCAAACCACCGGTAGAGCTCTGCATAGGAGAGTACTGAGACCATTGCTAAGTCCAAACCACCGGCAGAGCTCTGCATAGAAGAGTACTGAGACCATCGCTAAGGCCAAACCACCGACAGAGCTCTGCATAGGAGAGTACTGAGACCATCGCTAAGGCCAAACCACCGGCAGAGCTCTGCATAGGAGAGTACTGAGACCATCGCTAAGGCCAAACCACTGACAGACCTCTGCATAGGAGAGTACTGAGACCATTGCTAAGGCCAAACCACCGGCAGAGCTCTGCATAGGAGAGTACTGAGAGCATCGCTAAGGCCAAACCACCGGCAGAGCTCTGCATAGGAGAGTACTGAGACCATCGCTAAGTCCAAACCACCGGCAGAGCTCTGCATAGGAGAGTACTGAGACCATCGCTAAGGCCAAACCACTGGCAGAGCTCTGCATAGGAGAGTACTGAGAGCATCGCTAAGGCCAAACCACCGGCAGAGCTCTGCATAGGGGAGTACTGAAACCATCGCTAAGTCCAAACCACCGGCAGAACTCTGCATAGAAGAGTACTGAGACCATCGCTAAGGCCAAACCATCGACAGAGCTCTGCATAGGAGAGTACTGAGACCATCGCTAAGGCCAAACGACCGGCAGAGCTCTGCATAGGAGAGTACTGAGACCATCGCTAAGGCCAAACCACCGACAGACTTCTGCATAGGAGAGTACTGAGACCATCGCTAAGGCCAAACCACCGACAGAGCTCTGCATAGGAGAGTACTGCGACCATCGCTAAGGCCAAACCACCGGCAGAGCTCTGCATAGAAGAGTTCTGAGACCATCGCTAAGGCCAAACCACCGGCAGAGCTCTGCATAGGAGAGTACTGAGACCATCGCTAAGGCCAAACCACCGGCAGAGCTCTGCATAGAAGAGTTCTGAGACCATCGCTAAGGCCAAACCACCGGCAGAGCTCTGCATAGGAGAGTACTGAGACCATCGCTAAGGCCAAACCACCGGCAGAGCTCTGCATAGAAGAGTTCTGAGACCATCGCTAAGGCCAAACCACCGGCAGAGCTCTGCATAGAAGAGTACTGAGACCATCGCTAAGGCCAAACCACCGACAGAGCTCTGCATAGGAGAGTACTGAGACCATCGCTAAGGCCAAACCACCGGCAGAGCTCTGCATAGGAGAGTACTGAGACCATCGCTAAGGCCAAACCACCGACAGACCTCTGCATAGGAGAGTACTGAGACCATCGCTAAGGCCAAACCACCGACAGAGCTCTGCATAGGAGAGTACTGCGACCATCAATAAGTCCAAACCACCGGCAGAGCTCTGCATAGGAGAGTACTGAGACCATCGCTAAGGCCAAACCACTGGCAGAGCTCTGCATAGGAGAGTACTGAGACCATCGCTAAGGCCAAACCACCGACAGAGCTCTGCATAGGAGAGTACTGCGACCATCGCTAAGGCCAAACCACCGGCAGAGCTCTGCATAGAAGAGTTCTGAGACCATCGCTAAGGCCAAACCACCGGCAGAGCTCTGCATAGGAGAGTACTGAGACCATCGCTAAGGCCAAACCACCGGCAGAGCTCTGCATAGAAGAGTTCTGAGACCATCGCTAAGGCCAAACCACCGGCAGAGCTCTGCATAGGAGAGTACTGAGACCATCGCTAAGGCCAAACCACCGGCAGAGCTCTGCATAGAAGAGTACTGAGACCATCGCTAAGGCCAAACCACCGACAGAGCTCTGCATAGGAGAGTACTGAGACCATCGTTAAGGCCAAACCACCGGCAGAGCTCTGCATAGGAGAGTACTGAGACCATCGCTAAGGCCAAACCACCGACAGACCTCTGCATAGGAGAGTACTGAGACCATCGCTAAGGCCAAACCACCGACAGAGCTCTGCATAGGAGAGTACTGCGACCATCGCTAAGGCCAAACCACCGGCAGAGCTCTGCATAGAAGAGTACTGAGACCATCGCTAAGGCCAAACCACCGGCAGAGCTCTGCATAGAAGAGTACTGAGACCATCGCTAAGGCCATGTGTACGCATCCAGCACTTGTAAGAAAAAAAACGAGTGGAACGGTCAGAGGAAAAGCATCATAGAAACACGTCACCACTTCCCCATTTATCACCCACTCCTGGTTTTGGCTTACAAATACTTGGGTAAAAGCTCACCAAATACTGTATGTGTGCATGTGGCCTTAGATGAAGAACACAGATACATCACACCCGGGATTGTGGGGCCAATGGTGCAGCAGAGCTTCAGACTCCCTATTCAGTGGTCCCTTCCTTACAGCGGAAGTTGGCACCCTGGCTTGTACGCAAAAAGGCACCTCGCTCATCGGTGGCGGACCCCCGATCATCAGTGGCGGTCCTTTGCTCATCGGTGGTGGACCTTTTCTCATCGGTGGTGAACCCTCGCTCATCGGTAGCGAACCCTCGCTCATCGGTGGCGGATCCTCGCTCATTGGTGGCGGACCCTCGCTCATCAGTGGCTGACCTTCGCTCATCGGTGGCGAACCCTCGCTCATCGGTGATGGACCCTCGCTCATTGGTGGCGAACCCTCGCTCATCGGTGACGGACCCTCGCTCATCGGTGGCGAACCCTTGCTCATTGGTGGCGGACCCTCGCTCATCAGTGGCGGACCCTTGCTCATCAGTGGTGAATCTCGCTCATCGGTGGCCGACCCTTGCTCATCAGTGGCGGAACCCCGCTCATCGGTGGCAGACCCTCGCTTATCGGTGGCGGACCCTTGCTCATCAGTGGCGGACCCTCGCTCATCGGTGGCGGACCCTCGCTCATCAGTAAGCAATAAAAAAACTTGGCACTCATAAACTGGTGAAAAAAATTATTTCTCTATTTATTGGCATCCAGATAAATATTTGCTTAACGTTTTCGGTCCAATAACGTACCTTCATCAGAGATTCTCTGGATCCTGGATATAAGGACACAAAGGCAATGAAGCGCTATGGTATTGTGACCTAAGCTGCTAGGAGTATTCCGCTGCAGCTGACGGCTCCTTCAGCGCGGTGTGTGCCACTATGTGGCAGACCCCTGCTCATCGGTGGCGAACCCTCGCTCATCAGTGGCGGACCTTCGCTCATCGGTGGCGGACCCTCACTTCCCCTAGATGCTGTCAGAGACACCACACTACACTTGCTCATAGAGCCAGTGCACGTGTCCTGAGTACAGAAGCAGTGCTAAGAGTTACCTGGGGAGCAGGGCAGCAGAGGTGACAAAGCGTGCTTCAAGCTAATAGTGTCAGAGAAGCCAGAGAACTCAGATTATGGCAAAGCAGAAGTCATGCACAGTACAGACCAGCGAGGTACAGGAGGGATAAAGAGACGGGAGGTCAGACAAAGCAAAAGGTCATACACAGGATCACAGTTCAGTACCAGGGAGGAGACAGAGCGGATAATCAGGGCCAAGCAGAGATCAAAACCAAACAGACATAGGAGGTACCAGGCAGAATCCAAAGCGATATCCAGAGAACAGACCGAGTCATACACAGAGAATCAAGTAACCAGAACACAGCACTAACACACTCAGGGGTCACCACACAATGCCAAGGACGAAAGTATAACTGACAGGGATGGGAGCGTCCTGAGGCTATAAGAAGCCTCCCCCAGAACCAGGGAGAGGCCACAATCATAGCCCCAGGTGTGCAGGTAAGCCTGCACCGGGATCACAACCATTAGCCCCAGAAATGTCAGTCATCAGCACTGGTTCCAGACATTAACCCCACGTGTGCGAGTCAAACCCGCACTGAGATCATGACGGATGCTTTCCCTCCAGCTGTCTAACAGATCAAACAACCTGAAGAGGAGTGTGGGATAATTAGACGGAAGGAAAGGGACAACATGAACATAAGGTACAGGAACCAAGAGCCTGGTGTATTACACAAGACAGTAACATCAGAAAGTGCCAGATCCATATTATAAGAGGAGACAGTCATCTTCAGTGTGGCATTACACTGCTCCCGAGAGGACCACACAACCAATATGTCCGATACAGTGTAAAATTCCTGAAATACACCCCCACACACCCAGAATACATTCCGGCCCACACCCGGAATACACCCCCCCACACCCTGACTTATCTAAACTGATCTGGGGGAAACGGCGACCAGAAATAATGGGGAAACAAAAAAGTCCTGTGAATTCCAGCTGTGCCATCCCGGGAGGCGAGCGGCTCGAGAGATCCGGCAGGAATAGATTATAATGTGTGCGGGCGTGGGAGGGGATGCGGCTTTATAATGGCTCTACCGGGAAAGCCGGCTCCGATAATTACAAGTTTCCAAAGGCAAAAACCCAAAATCTGCCGGAGTATGAAGCCAAGAAATGAGGGAAATGAAAGCTGGGCTGGAAATGTCAGCAATGATACTGAGCCAGCACTGTTATGATGAGTCACCGAAGGAGGAAAAAACAAAATGCTAGCTAAGTCCAGAAAAACCAGAGAGGTTGGCAGCTATCGGATTGCAGACCCCTGAACCTATCCACAACAACTAGCAGTAGCCGTGGGGGGTTCCTACGGTGCCCTAGACCCCTTGATCACAGCCGGAGAACTATATAGCCTAAAGACAGAAAGGGGAAAAACTAAACTGCCCCAGAGCAGACCCCAAAGCAATAGGCAGCCCCCAACATATAATGAATGTGAAGTAAGATGAAAACACTAACACAGATAGAAAGATAGGTTGACCAAATGATGGGGCCCAAGCTAACTACATAGGACAGGATAGGAAAGCTGCTGTCTGCCATCCGCAAAAACCCTATGAAAATGAGCCAACCGACTGATAGGAAAAACAGGCCCTGAAGTTGCTAGGCTTCAAAAGACTATATCAGCACTCAGGTATAATCTGAAGACAGAGCAAAATATCAACAGATCAGAGACAAAAATGGAATTCAGCTCATCCCTGGCCAGGGATGGCAGAACTCCCAAAAAACAAGGCAAAACAAAAACAAAACTGAAGAGTACAAAGCAGAGCAGAAAAACTTAGCTTTGCGATGCAGGAATCAGACTGGTCTCCAAGAATCCAGCAGGAAAATCACCAGCCAGGAAGAAGGGCGTCGGCAGCCTTATATCCAGTCCTCAATTCCAGCCACCCAGTCATCATCTAGCTGCCCAGGTGTTTGGTTATCAGTCTCACTACCTTCCTTCACTAGAAGAGGGAGTTCATCAGACCTCAATGGCGAAGGGAAAAATGAACTCACAACAGTACCTCCCCCTTGAGGAGGGGTCACCGAACCCTCATCCATGCCACCAGGGCGATCCGGGTGAGCCAGATGAAAGGCACGCACCAATCTTTCGGCATGAATATCAGAGGCAGAGACCCAGGAATTATCCTCCTGACCATAACCCTTCCACTTAACCAAATACAGGAGTCTCCGTCTAGCCAGACGGGAATCCAGTATCTTCTCTACCTCATATTCCATGTTACCTTCAACCAATATAGGGCCAGGAGGTGCCACCACAGGAACTACTGGTTCAACAAACCTCTTCAACAAGGACTTATGAAACACATTATGAATTTTAAATGTGACAGGAAGAGCCAACCGAAAAGAGACCGGATTAATAATCTCCAAAATCTTGTAAGGTCCAATAAATCTAGGCTTAAACTTAGGAGAAGCCACCTTCATAGCGATATTTTTTGATGACAACCAAACCATATCACCCACCTTAAACTGGGGACCAACGGTCCTACGCCGGTTGGAAAACCGCTGGGCCTTTTCCTGGGAGAGAGACAACTTATCCACTACTTGGTCCCAGATCTGGTGCATTCTCTCCACCACAGTGTCAACACCTGAGCAGGCAGAAGGCTCCTCCTGCCCTGAAGAAAATCGAGGGTGAAAACCAAAGTTACAAAAAAAAGGTGACATCAAAGTGGCAGAACTAGCTCTATTATTTAAAGCAAATTCGGCCAAGGGCAAAAATGAAACCCAATCATCCTGATCGGCAGAAATAAAACATCTCAAATACGACTCCAAAGTCTGGTTTGTTCTCTCCGTCTGCCCATTGGTCTGAGGGTGAAACGCAGAGGAGAAGGACAACTGAATTCCCAGCTTGGAACAGAAAGTCCTCCAAAATCTAGACACAAACTGAACTCCTCTGTCAGATACAATGTTCTCAGGAATCCCGTGCAAGCGAACCACCTGTTGCAAAAGCAAGGGCACCAACTCAGAGGAAGATGGCAACTTAGGGAGTGGTACAAGATGGACCATCTTAGAGAATCTATCACAAATCACCCAAATAACAGTCATTCTCTGAGAGTCAGGCATATCAGAGATAAAATCCATTGAAATATGGGTCCATGGCCTCCTGGGCACCGGCAAAGGCATCAACAAGCCACTAGAGCGAGAACAAGGTTTAGACCGGGAGCAAGTCCCACAGGACTGCACAAAATTCCTGACATCACGAGACAAGGCGGGCCACCAAAAAGATCGACTCACCAGATCTCTAGTACCAAAAATACCTGGATGACCAGCCAATGCAGAGCAATGAACTTCAGACATCACTCTCTTCCTCCACTGGTCAGGAACAAACAACTTTCCACTGGGACAACGCTCAGGTTTGTCCTCTTGAAACTCTTCCAGAGCACGTCTCAAATCGGGCGAGATGGCAGAAAGAACTACCCCCTCGCCTAAGATGGTAGCAGGCTTAGTCACAACAGGAGAATCAGCAAGGAAACTCCTAGAGAGGGCGTCTGCCTTGACATTCTTAGTGCCCGGAAGAAAAGAGACCACAAAATCAAAACGTGTGAAAAACAAGGCCCACCTAGCCTGTCTGGGATTCAAGCGCTTGGCCGACTCCAGGTAAATCAAATTCTTGTGGTCAGTAAGTACCACGACTTGGTGCTTGGCTCCCTCCAACCAATGTCTCCACTCCTCAAATGCCCATTTCATGGCCAACAGTTCCCGATTCCCCACATCATAGTTACGTTCGGATGGGGAGAACTTTCGGGAAAAGAAAGCACAAGGATTCATTTTAGATGTCACAGGATCTTTTTGGGACAACACCGCTCCTGCACCAATCTCAGAAGCGTCCACCTCCACCAGAAACGGGAGTGAGACATCAGGTTGCCGCAAAACCGGAGCAGAAGTGAATCTTCGCTTCAGCTCCTGAAAGGAAGAAACAGCCTCCGGAGACCAATTCAGCACATCAGCACCCTTCCTAGTCAAATCCGTCAATGGCTTGGCAATACCAGAAAAATTAGCTATAAATTTCCGATAAAAATTAGCAAAACCCAAAAACTTCTGGAGGGCCTTCAAAGAAGTGGGCTGAACCCAATCATAACTGGCCTGTACCTTGGCCGGGTCCATTTCAATAGTTGACGGAGACAAAATAAATCCCAAAAATGAAATCCTCTGTACATGAAAAAGGCATTTCGATCCCTTGACATACAGGGAATTCTCCCTCAAAATTCGGAACACAGTCCGAACATGTTCCACATGAGAGTCCCAATTCTTGGAGAAGATCAAAATATCATCCAGATAGATAATCAAAAATGTATCCACAAAGTATCGGAATATATCGTTCATGAAGCACTGGAAGACAGAAGGGGCATTAGTGAGCCCAAAAGGCATCACCAGGTACTCAAAATGTCCCTCCGGAGTATTAAACGCCGTCTTCCATTCATCCCCATGCTTAATGCGAATAAGATTATATTCCCCCCTGAGGTCAAGCTTGGTAAACCAGCAAGCACCTTTAACTCTGGAGAATAGATCAGAAATCAGGGGTAACGGATACTGATATTTAACAGTAATTTTGTTGAGGGCACGATAGTCAATACAAGGCCTTAATGAACCATCCTTTTTAGCCACGAAAAAAACCCCAGCACCTAAGGGTGAAGAGGATGGTCTAATATGACCCTTCTCCAATGCCTCCTTAATATAGGATCGCATAGCCTCGTGCTCGGGTACAGATAAATTGAAAAGCCGACCCTTGGGGAATTTACACCCCGGGTTCAGCTCAATAGCACAGTCATAACTCCTATGAGGAGGCAAAGACGCAGACTCATTCTCGCTAAATACATCATAAAAGTCCGCCAAATAGTCAGGAACATCATGTGACTGGGGAGAGGTGGAGAAAACAGGAGCCTCACTAAGGGCACACCGACAACCCCAACTCACCACAGACAAAGATTTCCAATCCAGAACTGGATTATGGATTTGCAACCAGGGAAACCCCAGAACAATGGTATTATGCAACACCAAAAATCTGCAATTTTCTTGATGGTCTGGGGCGACCCGCATTACCACCTGGGTCCAAAACTGAGGTTTATTCTTCGCCAAAGGAGTAGCATCAATACCCCTCAAAGGAATAGACGTCCGCAGGGGTGTCATAGGAAATCCACAACGTTTAGCAAAATCCAAGTCCATCAGGTTCAGAGCCGCTCCTGAATCCACAAAAGCCTTGGCGGAAAATGTGGACAGGGAGCAGATCAGAGTAATTGCCAGAAGAAACTTAGGTTGAACACCACCCACAGAAAACGTGTGTGCACAACGTTTCTCTCGTTTAGGGCAGACAGAAATAATATGCGAGGCATCTCCACAAAAAAACACAGCTTATTACGCCTTCTGAACTCCTGACGTTGCGCCCTAGACAAAACTCTATCACATTGCATAGGTTCAGACATTTGTTCAACAGGTGGCAACATCTCTCGTGTAGTTTTGCGTTCACGTAAACGCCGATCCACCTGAATGGCTAATGACATAGAATCGTCAAGACCAGAGGGAACAGGAAATCCCACCATAGTATCTTTTACAGTTTCTGACAAACCCTTCCGAAAGAGGGCTGCCAAGGCACCATCATTCCAGGTAGTAAGGACCGCCCACTTTCGGAATTTTTGACAGTATAACTCTGCCGAATCCCGACCCTGGCTTAATGCCAACAGGGTCTTTTCAGCCTGATCAATAGCATTAGGTTCATCATACAACAACCCTAAGGCTTGAAAAAATGCGTTCACATTATTCAGAATAGGATCATCAGGTTTCAAAGAAAACGCCCAATCCTGGGGATCGCCGCGCAGCAAAGAGATGACAATTTTAACCTGCTGCACGGAGTTCCCCGACGAGTTAGGCTTCAAGGCAAAAAATAATTTACAATTATTCTTGAAATTCAAGAATTTAGACCGATCCCCCAAAAATACATCAGGAGAAGGAATCTTTGGTTCAGCAGCATGTGAATGAGCAAGATAGGCGGAAATTCCCCGCACTTCAGCAGCGAGCTGCTCCACACGATCAGACAATTGCTTCATCTCCATTGAGAGAAAAATTCCCCCTACGGCCTCAGAGATATAGAGGAAAAAATATGCACACACAAAAAAAAATAAATTCTGACCTTTTTTTTTTTTTTTTTACAATTCTCTCCTGCTATTCAGTACCCTAGGATCTGCGGTATGGCTGGTGATTCTGTTATGATGAGTCACCGAAGGAGGAAAAAAGAAAATACCAGCTAAGTCCAGAAAAACCAGAGAGGTTGGCAGCTATCGGATTGCAGACCCCTGAACCTATCCACAACAACTAGCAGTAGCCGTGGGGGGTTCCTACGGTGCCCTAGACCCCTCGATCACAGCCGGAGAACTATATAGCCTAAAGACAGAAAGGGGAAAAACTAAACTGCCCCAGAGCAGACCCCAAAGCAATAGGCAGCCCCCAACATATAATGACGGTGAAGCAAGATGAAAACACTAACACAGATAGAAAGATAGGTTGACCAAATGATGGGGCCCAAGCTAACTACATAGGACAGGATAGGAAAGCTGCTGTCTGCCATCCACAAAAACCCTATGAAAATGAGCCAACCGACTGATAGGAAAAACAGGCCCTGAAGTCGCTAGGCTTCAAAAGACTATATCAGCACTCAGGTATATTCTGAAGACAGAGCAAAATATCAACAGATCAGAGACAAAAATGGAATTCAGCTCACCCCCGGCCGGGGATGGCAGAACTCCCAAAAAACAAGGCAAAACAAAAACAAAACTGAAGAGTACAAAGCAGAGCAGAAAAACTTAGCTTTGAGATGCAGGAATCAGACTGGTCTCCAAGAATCCAGCAGGAAAATCACCAGCCAGGAAGAAGGGCGTCGGCATATCCAGTCCTCAATTCCAGCCACCCAGTCATCATCTAGCTTCCCAGGTGTTTGGTAATCAGTCTCACTACCTTCCTTCACTAGAGGAGGGAGTTCATCAGACCTCAATGGCGAAGGGAAAAATGAACTCACAACACAGCACCCTGATCACTGGGGCGTAACGTAAGGTGGGACACGACTGTGTGACCCCCTCATAGATGCCCTGAGCCTGTACACCCTTCACTGGTGCTCTGTTCCCATCCTACAATGATTGCAAAACTGCATATTAACCCCTTTACCCCCAAGGGTGGTTTGCAGGTTCATGACCGGGCCAATTTTTACAATTCTGACCACTGTCCCTTTAGCGGTAATAATAACTCTGGAGCTTCCATGGATCCCGGCGATTCTCACATTGTTTTCTCGTGACATATTGTACTTCATGCTAGTGGTAAAATCTCTGCGATATAAGTTGCGTTTATTTGTGTAAAAAAAAACAGAAATTTGGCGAAAATTTGGCAAATTTTGCAATTTTCAAACTTTGAATTTTTATGTCATACAAAATAGTTAATAAATAACATTTCCCACTTGTCTACTTTACATCAGCACAATTTTGGAAACAATTTTTTTTTTCTTAGGAAGTTATAAGGGTTAAAAATTGTCCAACGATTTCTCATTTTTACAACAAATTTTACAAAACCATTTTTTTTAGGGACCACCTCACATTTGAAGTCACTTTGAGGGGTCTATATGATAGAAAATACCCAAAAGTGACACCATTCTAAAAACTGCACCCCTCAAGGTGCTCAACACCACATTCAAGAATGTTATTAACTCATCAGTAGAGTTGAGCGATACCGTCCGATACTTCAAAGTATCGTATCGGATGGTATCGGCCGATCTTTAAAAAAAGTATCGGTATCGCCGATTCCGATACCGGAAGTCCCATTCAAGTCTATGGGACTTCCGGTATCGGAATAAGAAAAACCCTTTCCTGCCCTTGTACAGCCTCTCTGGGGTCTGTACGGGCCTTTCGGGGGGCTGTGCCGGCCTGCCAGGGGGTCTGTGCAGGCTCCGGTGGTCTGTGCCGGCCTGCCGGTGGTCTGTGCAGGCTCCGGGGGGCTGTGCCGGCCTGCCGGGGGGCTGTGCAGGCTCCGGGGGGCTGTGCAGGCATCGTCCGATGGGACTACAAGTCCCATCGGGCGATGCCTGCTACCATGACAGTGATTGACACATTAGCCAATGATGGGACAGTAGTAGTCCCATCATCCGGCTAATGTGTTGAATGTAAAAAAAAAAAAAAATTACATGCTACATACATACAACATGCATACTACATGCAACATACATACTACATGTATACTACATGCATGCTACATACATACCACATATATACTACATACATACAACATGCATACTACATGTGACGGGAGTATTCTCCAGAGCAAGGAGGGACAACAGGCCTGGGAATAATCCAACAGATTTATTGACCAAAAAACAGGAACAACACGAAGGTAATTTGCAGAGTCCCAAAATAAGTCCACAGGAAACTGATTCGGGGGCACCTCCCGACAATCCTTGTGCCAGATCACAAAACCATAGTCCTTTAAGAGTCCCAGAAATCCACCACGATCACACAGAGGCCGAAGCTTCCTCAGACAGCCTCATCCTTCTCTTTTAGCATCCAACTCACATCTGATCTTAAAGCAAGAATGTATTGTCAGGGCTCCTGGGATCAGTCCATCTGAAGGGGGGTAGGGGTCACACCTACTATTCAATGGTTTGGTCCATCAGAAGATTCTAGAAATGTAAGGGCTCCACTTAGTCTACAGGATGTGTATTGTAGGTTATCTTCTGCTTAGGAAAACAATAGCCAAAGTTCCACTAGCTGTTGACACAAGCCTAAATTAGATTATGGTCCAGGTACATCACAAGACATTGCAAAGTATTGGGGGAAGGAGACATGGTTAATTTACAGCAAATGAATCAGAGGAAAGTTAAATGACCTATTATACAAAATACAGGACAGGGCAAGACTACAAATCATGACAATCCCTTCCCCTCCTAATTTGTGTACGTACTAGGGACCTCTACAGGTCACTGGTTAAGTACACACAGGCATGGCGTAACTTACATGTGGCTTCATGCAGCCACGAATTGGCATCGTAGCTTTCCCACATCATTGCCCAGGAGAACAGCTGCAGGCAGACCACCCATCACCCCAACCAAACATCGCCTGACCCCAAAACCAAAGTTCAGATCCACAGTGGCTGTGGGAATAGTCCTCCATTGTCCACCAGCCAGTTCAATGACAATTCCAGGTCCTCTATGGATTGCCTCAGGCCGAACCACTCGGGGATCAGCCAGCGTGAGGAAAGCTCCTGAGTCACAAAATCCAACAAGTCTTTGTCCATCCAGCACGACCTCCTGCAAGTGCTTACCTCGATGAGCTGAAGTCGTCATAGCTGCGGGTCGCACACCATAAACTCCTAGTGGTGCAACATGGGTGGGTGAGGCACTAGGCCAGTCCTCACGTAGTGGTGACACGTCTTCCTCCATGGCACTTGGCTGTACATAATTAATAATATGATTGGGTACAGGATCAATCCTCATTTGAACAGCTGGGCAGGAGGCTTGCAGATGCCCAGGCTGCCCACATCGATAGCATCTGTGCTGTGTCTCACTCCATCCAATGCGTCCTCTTGGGCGAGGAGTAAGGGAACCTGCCGGTCGGCTCCCACCTGAAGGTGCTGTAGGGGTTTGAGGACGATTCCTCCATGAGCTGGCTGGACATGAGGCCTGCAGATGCCCCGGATGCCCACAACCATAACACCTGCGCTCTGCTACTTCCTCTCCTCGTCGTATTCCAGAAAACGCAGTGGAAGCAACAGGAGGCACATTAACACAGGTATCAACACGAGGTGGTGGCTCAGAGGAACGGGGAACAATGGGGACAGAAGAACTGGGGGCCACCGGTGTTGTGGAGCTGGTAGGCCTCTCTCCATCCTCCAACAGAACTCTCCACCGAGGCTTGATGGTGAGAGCCTCATCAGCGAGTGATGCAGCTTCTTCCACTGTAGCAGGTTTCCTCTCACGCACCCATTCCCTGATCTCAGCGGGGCACTGGGCAAAAAATTGTTCTTTTAGGATAACCTGGAGACAGGTGTTCCAGGTTAAGGCCTCCTCTGCCTCCAGCCAGCGATTACATATTTGTTTGAGTCTGTGGGCATACATCTTGAAAGACACTTCCTCATTACAGGCTAAAGTACGAAACTGGGTCCTGTAAGTGTCTGGGGTCACAGCATAATGTTCTAGAACAGTCCGTTTAATCTCTGCATACTCACAGTTCCACCGAGGGTCCATAGCTCTATAGGCTGCGGCAGCTCCACCCTCTAAGAGCCCCACAAGATGTCGGACGCGCTCCCTTTCCGGGACTTCCATTAATCGACACTGATGCTCAAAGTCCAGGAAGAAGCCCTCAATGTCACCGGAAGCCTCATTAAACGGCTTGAAGTCTTTGCGGGACACTCTGGGGAGTTCCCTCATGGGGGATGCTGTGGGTACAGTCTGTCTGGAGCTTCTCGCTGCCTCCAAAGCGATCTCCCTCTCCAGCATTGCCCTCTCCTCCATCCTGCGCTGCCTCTCCTTGGCTGTGCGCATGACCTCCCTCTTATCTTCTATGGTAGCCTCTTCTCCCAGTAAGGCCATCTCCTCCTCGTACCACACAACCCACTGACTTTTTTGGGTATTTACCTCCGACTGCCGCCTTTCCTCTCTTTGCTGTGAGGATCCTTCCTCAGCATCATCTTGCAGGCGAACTGCTTCCAAAGCTTCAATCAGCTGCTCCTTGGAGAGTCCCTTGCAGCTGACTCCCAGTTCACGGGCCTTTGTTTGTAGGTTCTTTGCAGTCCAGTTCTGGTACTCTGCGGTGCTGGTTCCAGAAGTTGATGGGCCGTTGTCCTCCATTTCTTCTGCTCTGATCCCACCGCTGCCAACCAGTTTGTGACGGGAGTATTCTCCAGAGCAAGGAGGGACAACAGGCCTGGGAATAATCCAACAGATTTATTGACCAAAAAACAGGAACAACACGAAGGTAATTTGCAGAGTCCCAAAATAAGTCCACAGGAAACTGATTCGGGGGCACCTCCCGACAATCCTTGTGCCAGATCACAAAACCATAGTCCTTTAAGAGTCCCAGAAATCCACCACGATCACACAGAGGCCGAAGCTTCCTCAGACAGCCTCATCCTTCTCTTTTAGCATCCAACTCACATCTGATCTTAAAGCAAGAATGTATTGTCAGGGCTCCTGGGATCAGTCCATCTGAAAGGGGGTAGGGGTCACACCTACTATTCAATGGTTTGGTCCATCAGAAGATTCTAGAAATGTAAGGGCTCCACTTAGTCTACAGGATGTGTATTGTAGGTTATCTTCTGCTTAGGAAAACAATAGCCAAAGTTCCACTAGCTGTTGACACAAGCCTAAATTAGATTATGGTCCAGGTACATCACAAGACATTGCAAAGTATTGGGGGAAGGAGACATGGTTAATTTACAGCAAATGAATCAGAGGAAAGTTAAATGACCTATTATACAAAATACAGGACAGGGCAAGACTACAAATCATGACACTACATACATGCTACATTCATACTACATAAATACTACATGCAACATACATACTACATATATACTACATGCATGCTACATACATACTACATGCTACATACATACTACATACATACTACATACATACTACATGCATGCTACATACATACCACATACATAACACATATATACTACATGCATGCTACATACATACTACATGCAACATACATACTACATATATACTACATACATACTACATACATGCTACATGCATGCTACATACATACCACATACATAACACATATATACTACATGCATGCTACATACATACTACATGCTACATACATACCATATACATACTACATGCATGCTACATACATACTACATGCTACATACATACTACATACATACTACATGCATGCTACATACATACTACATGCATGCTACATACTACATGCTACATACATACTACATATATACTACATGCATGCTACATACATACTACATGCTACATACATGCTACATACATACTACATATATACTAACTGCATGCTACATACATACTGCATGCTACATGCATGCTACATACATACTACATACATACTACATGCTACATACATACTACATATATACTACATACATACTGCATGCTACATGCATGCTACATACATACTACATACATACTACATGCTACATACATACCACATATATACTACATACATACTACATACAATACATTCATACAATACATACATAGACATACAGTACATATAACATAGAGTAACATACTTACCAATACTTGTCACATTGTTCCCCGAAGCCATTGTCGTCTACGGAATAAATATTAACATAACAAACCACAAAAATACTCACCCACGATCCGAAGCAGTCCACGAGTGTGTCCCACGACGATCTTGGGTAGAGAACTGCAGCATCAGCTGTTGCTGCCGTTCTCTACGGGCTGCAGGAATCCAATGACGGAAGGTAAGTATCCTTCCGCACTGTATTCCTCCGCCACTTAAAAAAAAAAAAAGTCCCTAGTCTCACTTTATGCCATTGCTGTGTGGGAATTTCCCACGCAGCAATGGCATAAAGTGAGACTAGGGACTTTTTTTTTTTTAAGTGGCGGAGGAATACAGTGCGGAAGGATACCTACCTTCCGTCATTGGATTCCTGCAGCCCGTAGAGAACGGCAGCATCATCTGATGCTGCAGTTCTCTACCCAAGATCGTCGTGGGACACACTCGTGGACTGCTTCGGATCGTGGGTGAGTATTTTTGTGGTTTGTTATGTTAATATTTATTCCGGAAAAGACAATGGCTTCGGGGAACAATGTGACAAGTATTGGTAAGTATGTTACTCTATGTTATATGTACTGTATGTCTATGTATGTATTGTATGAATGTATTGTATGTAGTATGTATGTAGTATATATGTGGTATGTATGTAGCATGTAGTATGTATGTAGCATGCAGTTAGTATATATGTAGTATGTATGTAGCATGCAGTATGTATGTAGCATGTATGTAGTATGTATGTGGTATGTATGTAGCATGTAGTATGTATGTAGCATGCATGTAGTATATATGTAGTATGTATGTAGCATGTAGTATGTATGTAGTATGTATGTGGCATGTAGTATGTATGTAGCATGCATGTAGTATGTATGTAGCATGCATGTAGTATGTATGTAGTATGTATGTAGTATGTAGCATGTATGTAGTATGTATGTGGTATGTATGTAGCATGTAGTATGTATGTAGCATGCATGTAGTATATATGTAGTATGTATGTAGCATGTAGTATGTATGTGGTATGTATGTGGCATGTAGTATGTATGTAGCATGCATGTAGTATGTATGTAGCATGCATGTAGTATGTATGTAGTATGTATGTAGTATGTAGCATGTATGTAGTATGTATGTGGTATGTATGTAGCATGTAGTATGTATGTAGCATGCATGTAGTATATATGTAGTATGTAGTATGTATGTAGTATGTATGTGGTATGTATGTAGCATGCATGTAGCATGCATGTAGTATGTATGTAGCATGCATGTAGTATGTATGTAGTATGTATGTAGCATGCAGTATGTATGTAGCATGTATGTAGTATGTATGTAGTATATATGTAGTATATATGTAGTATGTATGTAGCATGTAGTATGTATGTAGCATGCATGTAGTATGTATGTAGCATGTATGTAGTATGTATGTAGCATGTAGTATGTATGTAGCATGTAGTATGTATGTAGTATTTTTTTTTTTTTTTTTTTACATTTAACACATTAGCCGGATGATGGGACTACTACTGTCCCATCATTGGCTAATGTGTCAATCACTGTCATGGTAGCAGGCATCGCCCGATGGGACTTGTAGTCCCATCGGACGATGCTTGCACAGACCCCCGGACATCAGCACAGCCCCCCGGCAGGCCGGCACAGCCCCCCGGCAGGCCGGTACAGACCCCCACAGGGTGCACAGCCCCCCGGCAGGCCGGCACAGCCCCCCGGCAGGCCGGTACAGACCCCCACAGGGTGCACAGACCACCGGCAGGCCGGCACAGCCCCCCGGCAGGCCGGTACAGACCCCCACAGGGTGCACAGACCACCGGCAGGCCGGCACAGCCCCCCGGCAGGCCGGTACAGACCCCGGGCAGTCCACACAGCCCCCCGGCAGGCCGGCACAGCCCCCCGGCAGGCCGGCAGAGACCCCCGGAAGGCCCGAAATGACGGCGCATCATGATGCGCACACACCGCGCATCATGATGACGTCAGGCCGTCAATCAACTTTGAACTTCCGATTCCGATGCCGAATTCCGATATTGAAAAAATATCGGAAGTCGGTATCGGAATTCCGATACAGCAAGTATCGGCCGATACCCGATACTTGCGGTATCGGAATGCTCAACACTACTCATCAGGTGTTTCACAGGAGCAGAAGCAACGTGGAAGGAAAAAATGAATATTTAACTTTTTAGTCACAAAAATAATTTTTAGTCCCCAATTTTTTATTTTCACAAGGGTAACAAGAGAAATTAAACACCAAAAGTTGGTGTCCAATTTGTCCTGCGTACGCTGATACCCCATATGTGGGGGGTAAATCACTGTTTGGGCCCACGGCAGGGCTCGGAAGGGAAGGAGCGTCATTTGACTTTTTCAAACTAAAAATGGCTGGAATTGAGATCGGACACCATGTCACGTTTGCAGAGCCCCTGATGTGCCTAAACAGAGGAAACCCCCAACAAGTGACCCCATTTTGGAAACTATGTAAGAGGATAAGATTTGTTGGATGCAGTGAAGAGCCGGAGTCAGAGAAGGGGTTAACAGGATTTACTAGATCAGGTTGTTATACAGGGAATACTCCGCGCAGGGAGGCGAAATCAGTAACGGCAACAACAGGAATTGCACACAAACACAATACTTGAGAAAAAGGTGTACGAAAAAGGTAACTTATCGCTTGCAGTTGTTGGGGAAAGGCTGGAATATCTCCTGCCAACGTCGCAGATCGTGGTCAGTGTCTCTGGCTCTGTTACGGAGGGATGAGAAGCACCGCCTTGCGCTTAGAACTTCTAGGCAGGGTTCTTCCTCTAACCCACGTCCTCTGTGGTCCCTTTTACTCCTACGTTCCGTACCTGTCTTTCCCTTCTATGGAAGCTCAGGCTTCAGTTCAATGTCTTTCTCCTTCTTTCCTTTCCTGTGCCAGCTGGCTCAGGTCACTGAGGCAGCTGCAGCACTCCTTCCTCCATCCCTCTTCCAGGGATCCCCACTCCTCTCCGAGTGGCTTCCTCTCTCCTACTCTCCTTCTGACTGACCTGTAATCCTAAACCATCCCGCTCCTTTATGTATTCTCAACTCCACCCACCTCCCAGCACGTCTAGTGTTCCAAGCAGGGAACCACCAAAGGTGCTCTGCTTCTCTCTAAGCAAGGAGCCGCAATGTGGTTTTGCTGAACTACTCTATTGTGTGGGGTGCGAGTGTTGGAGAGTGGTCAGAAGCCTCCAACATACCTGGATGGTGGGGCACCGCACCTTAGGAGAAGGTGCAGTACTTCTGTGGCGACTGAGCCTCAGGGGCGCCACATACCGCCCGTTAAACACAGCACATCTGCGGGCTGCAAGGTAAACAAAGTTGACAACACAGGAACATACAAATTTTTGCAATGCTGAATAAACATTTCTTATACATACTAAACTTCCCAATGTGAGAGGCACTCATTCTTGAACGTTGCAAACAGTTATTAATGAACTAACTAAAATCCTAAGTCAAAAGTGCAATTTTACTTAATTCAAAGTGCCAATGTCTGTTACTCACTATCACTTCAGTATTCTTCATCAACACATTTCTTTTCTCTCTTTAGTGCACATTTTCTACTTTCTTTCAACTCTGAGTGATAACCGTGATGCACCATATACATTTTCAATTCTTTATTCAAATCTCTCATCTCTGTATCAAAACATTCCTAATTCTATATAAAAGCCATTTCCTAGTTACCAATACTCTTATAAGACACATCATCAAATACTTCACAGTAAAACTTTTCAGTAATTCTTGTAAGTGCTGGACACCGCTCCCAGCCGGGATCTCTTGCAGTGTCCTTTGATTGGAGTCATGCTCCAAATGAGTTAGACGTAATCTTTGCAAATTGTCATATGTAAAACCAAGAGAGGGCACCTAAAGAGGTGCAACTATTTACAAACAAAAGTTTTTGGATCACTCCAAGTTCATGATCGCTCAGTTCAAATGTAAAGGCTGCCAACAAAACAGGGCAACACTGGAAAAACCAAAACTAAACAATGATAGTCAAAAAATAGAACAAAAGGCACAACGGTGCAAATACCCTCCTGGGTAATGAGAGTTAGTGGTTGTTGTTCCCTCCTGGGGTTCTGGAAGCTGCTGATTGGGAACTGCTACCAGATGTAATACTTTGGGTGTCTTCATCCTGTTGCTGGTTGCTTGCATGTACTCTGCCTCCCACAGTGAGAGATAGGGACTGGTCGGGGTAATTGAAAGGGCCATGGAAATGTCTACTGCCTGCGAGGATGACATATCCACTACCTCCGATGGCACTTCTGCTGCTGTTGGTGACTCAGCCGGCGCTGTCACTGGTTCCTCGGAATCCGATTCTTCAGTGTCCATCGGGACCTCGGGTGGCAGCACCGCAGCCTGGGGCTGCCGGCGGAGGTCAATTGGGCCATTTCTATTGGTGGGTTCTGTTCCCAAGACTAGGGTCAAGTCGGGGGCGGTGGTCGTACCTTGTGCCTCCAGGCGAGGTTCCAGTCCCGGCTCCTGGTAGTGGAAAGCGGCAGCCGCAACTCCTGGAGTTGTGGATGGGGTGGACCGCAGCTGGATTCGGGCAGGGGCAAGGCCGGTTTCAGCCGGGGTCATCGGTGAAGGCCGGTGCAACCGCGCCCGGTCCAGACGGGGACGCGGTCCCGGCTCTCCGTTTTGCTCCAGAGCCCTCATATATCTCCTCCGGACGGGACTCATCCAATGGCAATATCGGTTGTAAGGTGGTGGCGGACGCTGCAGAGGATGTATCAGCGGTCGCAGCCTCCGCAGGGGCGGCCTGGGGGCGAGTGGCTTCTCCTCCCCTGTTCTTCTGTCTTCTTTTCTCTTTCCATCATGGCGTTCTGGCGTTCTTCTCCCTCCTCTCTCCGCCCCTTTCCCGCCACTGGCTTCTGCACCTCCTTCTTGGGGCGGCGTCTTCTTCCAGCGCCTCCATACCAAGCCAGTATACGAACCCCTCGGGGGGGTGGGCCATGTTGCTGTCACATAGTAATTCAGGCAGGGGAGGCCCAAGACTGTTCGCGGTCTTTTCCTAGGACCTCCCATCTCGTCACGCCCTTATTCTCCACGCCAACGGCCATTTTTAATGTTCATTTCACTGTCTATTAAATTGGGTCTTCTGCACATTCTCAAAAGGTTTAAGTCCAGCAAATCTTATGCGCACAGAACCCGATGGCATCGGGTCTCGTCATCCTGTTCGTGATGCCAAGTTGGGTCGCCCTCCCAGGGCTGTGGGGTACTCGGTAACGGGCCGGTATCAGTGGGATGTGTCACAGCAGCGGTGACCTGGACCGTGGCCCTGGGCGCCCAAGTAAAAGGAAGATGTGAATGGTGGAATGTAGTTAGGTGAATATTTCGTGACGCCACCTATGGTGTTCGGCAAGGGAGGTGTTAGGCCAACGCTGCAGAGAGATCCTCTGGGATAGATGGTGTGGTGCAGCAATGATGTTATAGCCCTCCACAGGCAGGGCTGTAGTCCCAGGGCAGTGTAGATGTGGAGACACTTAGATGTTGTAGTGTTTGGCGCAGGGGATGTAGCAGTGCCAGGCGGACGGACGCAGGAAGGAATGGAGGACACCAGGGCATGTAGTTCCAAAGCTTTACTCACAGTCTGTAGTGCCCGCTTCTCTGTGCCGTGTCCTCCGGGTCAGGGACTCAGTCAACCTCCAGGCAAGATGGAATGCTCCCTTCCACGCTCCGCCAACCTATGTGCCTTTCCTGAACGTCTCCTCTTATAGCGCCTTTTGGTGTGAAGATCTCCTAGTACTGAGTTACACTGGAGTTCCTCCTGACAGATGTTCCCAAGAACTCTAATTGTACGGCAGACAGCTGTAGCCTGCTTCGGAGACTCTCTACTCCTAAGTCCCGGCTCTCTATCCGTGTTGCTGCTGTGCTCTCAAGTCTTAGATGGGAGTAGTGCATTTACAGCCCACTACTCCACCGGTGTCTGTGGCAGAACCATTAGTGTCCATACAACCTTGGGGACCGGGCCCCGGCCTTGCGCATAGAACTTCAAGGCAGGGTTCTTCCTCTAACCCACATCCTCTGTGGTCCCTTTTACTCCTACGTTCCGTACTTGTCTTTCCCTTCTATGGAAGCTCAGGCTTCAGTTCAATGTCTTTCTTCTTCTTTCCTTTCCTGTGCCAGCTGGCTCAGGTCACTGAGGCAGCTGCAGCACTCCTTCCTCCATCCCTCTTCCAGGGATCCCCACTCCTCTCCGAGTGGCTTCCTCTCTCCTACTCTCCTTCTGACTGACCTGTAATCCTAAACCATCCCGCTCCTTTATGTATTCTCAACTCCACCCACCTCCCAGCACGTCTAGTGTTCCAAGCAGGGAACCACCAAAGGTGCTCTGCTTCTCTCTAAGCAAGGAGCCGCAATGTGGTTTTGCTGAACTACTCTATTGTGTGGGGTGCGAGTGTTGGAGTGTGGTCAGGAGTCTCCAACTTACCTGGATGGTGGAGCAACGCACTTTAGGAGAAGGTGCAGTACCTCTGTGGCGACTGAGCCTCAGGGGCGCCACACTTGCGTAATCCCCTTTTGTAATACACTTGGCACCTTTTACCTTTTCTTCCAGTTGGCGGGATCACCTCCGGAAAATTCTGACCTGGTACGATACGAGTACCTTCAGTTCCAGAAGTCCTGGGGCCCACTATTCCTGAGTGCCAAATAACAGGGCCTTAACCACTACCTCCTGGAACTGAATGTACGACGTATCGGTATGGCGTGCACATCATGAACAGCAGAAAAGCGTTGAGCATTGCCATTTGTACGATGTGCACGGCCAGCTTTTTGTACCACACCCTGGCCTTTCTCAAGCACTGTACGGTTGGAGGAGTTGATCGGAGAGATCAACGCCCCCCCATGTTTTTGAAGTACCCCAGTACACAGTCTAGTTTGCTGACCTGTGTAGAGGTACCTCGTACAGTGCTGAGGGCTCTGCCATCACCGTGTATGGTGGTCAAGAGAAGGACATCCCTCTTGTCCTTGTACTTGACCACCATCAGGTGGCCGCTACATTGGGCTCTGCGCTCACCTTTTCGGAGCATCTGCCAAAGTAGCGTCTTCGGGCGGCCTCTCTGATTTTTGCAGACAGTACCGCAGGCTGCGTTACCTCGCGCAGAGAGGGATTTGTTGAGTGGGATGCTGATATAAAAGTTATCAGTGTAGAGGTGATAACCCTTATCCATCAGTGGGTGCACCAAATCCCACACAATTTTCCCACTCACTCCCAGGCCAGGACACTCAGGGGGTTCAATCCTGGTGTCCTTTCCTTCATAAACTCGAAACTTGTGGGTGTACCCTGAGGTACTCTCACACAGTTTGTAGAGTTTGATTCCGTACCTGGCCCTCTTCCTGGGCAGGTACTGACGGAATCTGAGCCTTCCCTTAAAATGGACTAAGGACTCATCCATGCAGATGTCCCTTTGGGGCACGTACACTTCAGCAAACTTTTTGTTTGAAGTGTTCGATGACTGGCCGAACTTTGAACAGATGGTCAAAGTTGGGGTCATCTTGTGGGGGACACTGTGCATTACCGGTATAATGCAGGAATTTGTGGATGGCCTCTGTTACAGAACCCCCCAGCACCCCGAATAGGAGATGCCCCTTTGTAAATCCCACAGTAAATGATCGGGGGTCGCCGGCCACCTGCGGCTATTGTAATGTACGTCTGGCGTCTTAATTGGAGCCTGTTATCTACTGGCCCACCACATATTGATTGTCCTGCCCTCTGTATGTATATATATTCTGAGACCAGTGAGTAAAATGTTGTCACACTGGAAATACATGGAGAAGCAGTGATCTTTTATATGTTCCCATGTTACAAAGACTTTCGAGCCAGCGTCCTTCATCCAGAAGTGAGGAAAAGCAGAGTGGACCTCCTGAGATACGGGGTGGTACTGAAAGAGGTACCCCAGCTTGGAAGACCCCGTTACACTGGTGGCAGTGGCGGGATGATACCCCATCTATAGGAGTAAAGGACTGAATGGAAAACATCTACCAGAAGTTAAAGAGGAATACATTAAAAGACCTGGTGGAAGCTCGAGGGTTAATCGCCAGCCACAAAACAAAAGCGGATTTGATAGCAGCCATCATGGAACACGACAGTGCAGCACCCCCCAATGTGAACGTGAAAGAGACTGAATTCCAGAGGGAGGTAAAGAACAGACTGGCGTTCTATGGCCCAAACCCTGCAGTAGAGGTCGTACGAGAGGTGATGGCTGATGTGCGTACTGATCTGAAGGAAAAGATGGCCGAGCGGACCAGGATAGAGCTAGCCAAGATGGAGATGGCAGAGCGGACCAAAGTGGAGCTGGCCAAGATGGAGATGGCAGAGCGGAGAGAGGAGAGTCAGCGAGCAGGGGGAGCTCTGGCCTTCGCCCAGGTACCTTCAACAGTAAGCCACAAAAAGATCCAGTATAATGCCTTCCGACAGTTGGGGGAAGCAGAGGAAGACATTGATGGCTTTCTGCAGGACTTTGAGCGGCAGTATGCCCTTCATCAAGTGAAGCCGGAGGATTGGGTTCAGGTTCTGACCAGCAAGCTGACAGGCCGGGCAGCGGACGCCTATCGCACGGTACCTGATGAGAACTGTATGGACTATGAGCGGGTCAAAGAAGAGATCTTGGCCCGGTATGCGCTGACACCAGAGGCATACCGCCAAAAGTTCCGCGGACTTATAAAACAGGTAACAGATACCCACGCTGAATGGGCCTGTAAACTACGGCAGTCACTGCTACAGTGGGTACAAGGGAGCCAAGCAACCACTAAGGAGGATGTCCTCCAGCTCTTCTTGTTAGAGCGATTCTTTACTGGACTAAACCCCGAGATACAAGAATGGCTGTCTGTCCCGAAGCCAATGACTCTTGAGGAGGCCGCTCGTCTGGCAGATGAACATCATGATGCCAGGAGGTTTCAGTTGCCAGGACCATAGACTGTCACTAGGGGCCCTCCCACAGAAGATTGTCGGGGGCCCAGCTGAAACCCCGGCCTACCAGAGTCCCCCTGGGGCGCGATGCTACACCTGCCATCAGCTGGGGCACCTGCAAAGACAATGTCTCAACCGGACTCAGCGTACCCAGCGGCCAAAGGCGGGAACGGCTACCATCAACCGGGCCGCTGTACACTACTACCAAGGCGAAGCTGACCCGGCATTGGGGGCTATGACTAATCCTGGGATGAAAGAGATGGAGGAAGTGCTGCATGTAGTAGACCCCGTGCAGGCAGCCCCGGCAGATAACACAGGTCAACGAAAAAATTTTTTTTTTCTGGTGTCCAAAATATTTTAATGAATTTGGGGTATTTTTGGGGTGCTGATTCTGAATATGTCATCAGTTTTGCCAGATTGGCTCAAGTTTTTGAGATTTTTGGTATCTTATTTATAGCACTTGTTGGTAAATGCGACGCATCATCTCATTAATTTCTTTGGATTAGTACTTGAACTGAGCAGTTCTCAATATAGTTTTGTGTTAATTAGTGTTCTAAAAGTTTGTTCATAGCTTGATTTTTGCACTAACTTTATGTTGTTGTCTGTTTTCCAGTGAAAAGCATGAACTCATCATGAAGAAGTTGTCTTAACGATCCAGACTCATTCTGTTACATTTGTGGTGAATATACACTGCCAAAACATAGAAGAAACATAACACACTTCGTAAAAAAAGTGTATTTTGCCTATTTTGGGGTTATGCTTGGGGACCAAGACAAGTTTTGGGCACCACACATAGTGTGCAAAGCATGTATCGAATTATTACGAAAATGGAGCAAAGGACAAAGAAAAAGCTTCAAATTTGGTGTTCCAATGGTGTGGAGAGAGCCAAAAAATCATCATGATGACTGTTATTTCTGTGCAGTGCAAGTGCAAGGATTCAATAAGCATAAGAAACGAAAATGGGAGTAACATGGAATCTGCAAGAAGGCCTGTCCCTCATTGTGAAGATGTGCCTGTACCTGTGTTTACCATAAATAACAGTCATCATGATGATTTTTTGGCTCTCTCCACACCATTGGAACACCAAATTTGAAGCTTTTTCTTTGTCCTTTGCTCCATTTTCGTAATAATTCGATACATGCTTTGCACACTATGTGTGGTGCCCAAAACTTGTCTTGGTCCCCAAGCATAACCCCAAAATAGGCAAAATACACTTTTTTTACGAAGTGTGTTATGTTTCTTCTATGTTTTGGCAGTGTATATTCACCACAAATGTAACAGAATGAGTCTGGATCGTTAAGACAACTTCTTCATGATGAGTTCATGCTTTTCACTGGAAAACAGACAACAACATAAAGTTAGTGCAAAAATCAAGCTATGAACAAACTTTTAGAACACTAATTAACACAAAACTATATTGAGAACTGCTCAGTTCAAGTACTAATCCAAAGAAATTAATGAGATGATGCGTCGCATTTACCAACAAGTGCTATAAATAAGATACCAAAAATCTCAAAAACTTGAGCCAATCTGGCAAAACTGATGACATATTCAGAATCAGCACCCCAAAAATACCCTAAATTCGATGAAATATCTTTGGCACCAAAAATGCTGTTGACCAGTGTAATCAACAACAGCATCGACAGGCGGTATGGGTTAATGGGAAACGTATGCAGGGACTAAGAGATTCCGGAGCAACTTTGAACCTTGTGAAGCCTCTACTCGTCCGTGACCAAGAGAAGACGGACCGGACAGTGGCCATCCGTGTAGCAGGGGGAGCCATACATCGACTGCCCATTGCCAGGATTCACTGGGGAGTCGGGCATGGCCTTGTTGAGGTCGGCTTGATGGAGGATTTGCCTGCAGACGTCTTGCTGGGAAATGACTTGGGGCCCATGTTGTCTGCATTCTCGGTCGCCCCTCTGGCTGAGACCTATCCTGTGACCACCCGGAGACAAGCTCGAGCTACGGAGGCGAACTCACACTCAGAGGAGACCCAGGTAAGACACCCCATCCCTACACGCATTCCCATAGCCCGACATTTCTTGGGCCACGCCAGCTGAGTTTAAAAGGGAGGTACTTGAGAATCCCTCATTACAGGGGTATCGTGAGAAGGCACAGGAGGGGAGAGGAGTACTGGAAGGGGAACAGTTTGTATGGCATCAGGGACTCCTCTGCAGGGTTACAGAGCAGCGCCACACAGGGACGAGCCCCACTATAAAACGACAGCTGGTAGTGCCCAAGAAGTATAGGAAGGAGCTACTGCGAATCTCTCATGATATACCCTTGCCCGGGCACCTCGGCGTCAGTCGCACCAGGCATCATCTGACACAAAACTTCTTTTGGCCGGGGGTAACCTATGATGTTCGTCAGTATTGCCAGACTTGTGACAGTTGCCAGCGCACTGGCAAGAGCGGAGATAACGGCAAGGCCAAATTACACCCCCTCCCCATTGTGAGGAGCCATTTAACCGAGTAGCGGTCGATCTGATAGAGCCGTTAGCCAAACCCAGTCCGTCAGGGAAAAAGTATATATTGACAGTGGTAGATTATGCCACACGGTATCCAGAGGCGGTTGCGTTACCTAACATACTGGCAGAGACGGTGGCGGCCGCCCTGCTCCAGGTTTTCTCACGGGCTGGATTTCCCCGGGAGGTTATCTTGGACCGGGTACCCAGTTTACAGCAGAGGTGACCAACCAACTGTGGAAGCTGTGCGGCGTAAAGTCCATTAGAAGCGCCCCGTACCACCCGCAAACCAATGGGTTATGTGAACGTTTTAACGGAACATTAAAACAACTCATTGGGACTTTTACCAGGACCTACAGGGACTGGGAGAAATTCCTGTTTGCCTATCGGGATGTGCCCCAAGAATCCACGGGGTTCTCCCCGTTCAAACTGTTATACGGGAGGCGGGTAAGGGGACCCCTAGACTTAGTGCGAGAACACTGGGAAGGGGAGGGAACCATAGAAGGGATACCTATTGTGTCCTATGTGCTGGAATTCCGGGACCGCCTACAGGAGCTGACTCAGGCTGTACGTGGAAACATGCAGGCGGCCCAATGGCGCCAGCGCATATGGTACGATCGGAGGGCCAGAGAACGCACCTTTGAGATAGGACAGAAGGTCCTCGTGTTAGAACCAACTAGGCAGAACAAGTTCAAAGCTGCATGGCAGGGGCCCTACCAGGTAGTGGGGAAAATAGCCGACACCACCTACAATGTCGCCGATTGTGACGACCCCAGGGTTATCCGCGTGTTCCATGTGAATATGCTGAAGCCCTGCCGGGAGCGCCCAGAAGAGGTAGTGGCCATCTGTGCACCCGAAGCAGAGGATTTCGCAGGACTCCCCTTGCCTGATGTTTTAGGGGAGAGGACTGAGTCTAAAACATGGGACCAGGTACACTTGGGAGAAAACCTAGGGCCCCGGGAGAGACAGCAGGCGGAGGCGTTGTTGAGGCAGCGACAGAGGATGTTTTCAGAGAGACCAGGGTACACTCGCCTGGCACAACACAAGGTTGAGACCCAGGATCAGACCCCCCTGAGACAACGCCCCTTCCGCGTCCCTGAGTCTGTACGAGAAGGGATGCGACAAGAGATACAAGAGATGTTGCGTTTAGGGGTCATTGAAGAGTCAGATAGTCCATGGGCATCCCCCGTAATGTTAGTGCCCAAGAAGGATGGGACTACCCGGTTTTGTGTAGACTATCGCAAGCTAAATGAGAAAACGGTGACGGATGGGTATCCCATGCCGCGTGTGGATGAGTTGTTAGACCGGCTGGCGGGGGCAAAGTATTTGACCTCCATCGATCTATGCAAAGGCTATTGGCAGATCTCCCTAAGTCCTGACGCTATTTCCAAGTCGGCATTTGTCACCCCGTTCGGCTTATTCCAGTTTCGAGTTATGCCATTCGGGATGAAGAATGCCCCTGCGACCTTCCAGAGGCTGGCTGACCGGCTTCTGGATGGTCTCCAGGACTATGCTTGTGCCTACCTGGATGACATCGCTATCTACAGCGCGACATGGGATGAGCATCTAAATCACCTAGAGACAGTATTGGACAGGATCCACAAGGCCGGAATCACCTTGAACCCCAACAAGTGTCACATGGGCAAAGCAGAGGTTCAATATTTAGGACATTGGGTGGGAAGTGGGAAACAGCGACCAGAACCAGCCAAGATTGAGGCCAAAGCCAAATGGCCCATGCCACGCACTAAAACCCAGGTCATGGCATTTCTAGGGACAGCGGGGTATTATAGGAAATTTGTCCCCAATTACAGCAGCATAGCCAAGCCCCTCACTGATCTGACCCGTAAGAACCTCCCCCGCCAGGTAACCTAGACCCCCGAGTGTGAGGAAGCCTTCCGCCAGCTAAAGGACGCCCTCACAAATACCCCGGTATTGGCTGCACCCGATCCAACTAAACGCTTCCTTGTTCACACAGACGCTTCTATGTTTGGATTGGGGGCAGTGCTGAGCCAAGTTGGGACGGACGGTCAAGACCACCCAGTAGCTTACCTGAGTCGGAAACTACTGCCCTGCGAAGTAAGCTATGCAGCCATCGAGAAGGAGTGCCTGACAGTAGTATGGGCACTCAAGAAGTTACAACGATATTTGTATGGACGACAGATTTCCCTCCTAACGGACCATAATCCCCTAGTGTGGCTTAATCGGGTCTCTGGAGACAACGCCAGATTACTGCAAGGGAGTTTAGCCCTACAACCTCTACACTTCACCATCCACTACGGACCCGGCAAACAAAATGGTAACGCTGATGGACTAAGTCGACAAACGGAACTTGTACCAACCCCATAGACTTCGGTCATCCCCAAGCCGATCCGTTAAGGATCAGATTGTGTATGCCGATCGCGTCGCTGAAAAGGGGGAGCCATGTTACAGAAGCCCCCAGCACCCCGAATAGGAGATGCATGTATGATAGCTGCAATGTGAGATGCATACCCCAATGCAGCAACCAACCGGCTGTGACCCCTGGGCAGAGGTAAACGAGATATCCCACTTCTGACCTCCCCCCACCTTTGTAAATCCCACAGTAAATGATCGGGGGTCGCCGGCCACCTGAGGCTATTGTAATGTACGTCTGGCGTCTTAATTGGAGCCTGTTATCTACTGGCCCGCCACATATTGATTGTCCTGTGCTCTGTATGTATATATATTCTGAGACCAGTGAGTAAAATGTTGTTACACTGGAAATACGTGGAGAAGCAGTGATCTGTTATATGTTCCCATGTTACAAAGCCTTTCGAGCCAGCGTCCTTCATCCAGAAGTGAGGAAAAGCAGAGTGGACCTCCTGAAACACGGGGTGGTAATGTAAGAGGTATTACAGCACAGAAGACCCCGTTACAGTCATCAAGATAGATTACAACAAATCTACCTACCAGGTGACTAAACATGTCATTTACAAAGTGCTGAAAGACTGAAAGTATCCGTCAGGAGTATTAAAATCTGTCTTCCACTCATCTCCCTCATTAACACGAATAAGATTATCCCCCCCTGAGGTCCAGTTTTGAAAACCATTTTGCTCCTACAATTTGAGTAAACAGGTAGGGGATGAGAGGGAGCGGATTCCAGATACAAAGTATCTCATACAATCCTTATTGAAAAAATGACTAAGTATGGAATGGACAAGGCAACTGTTAGGTGGATTCATAACTGGCTTAGTGATCGGACCCAAAGAGTGGTCGTAAATGGCTGCACATCCAGTTGGAAGAATGTCTCAAGTGGGGTACCACAGGGCTCTGTCCTGGGCCCTGTATTGTTCAACATCTTTATCAACGATTTAGATGAAGGAATTGAGGGTAAACTGATTAAATTTACTGATGACACAAAGCTAGGAGGGATAGCTAATACTAGAGAAGAGAGAGAGAGGATTCAAAAAGATATAAATAAACTGGAGAAGTGGGCAGCAACTAACAGAATGGTTTTTAACAGGGAGAAATTCAAAGTACTACATCTGGGCAATAAAAATGAAAAAAGCATATACAGAATGGGAGGAATAGGGCTAAGTGACAGCACATGTGAAAAAGACTTGGGTATACTAATAGATCACAGACTGAATATGAGTCAACAGTGTGATGCAGCAGCAAAAAAGGCAAATGCAATTCTAGGATGTATTAACAGAAGCATACAGTCTAGATCACGTGAAGTCATTATTTCCCTCTACTCTTCTTTGGTCAGACCTCATCTGGAATATTGTGTCCAGTTTTGGGCACCACTGTTAAGATTGAGTCACCGTAGGAGGCAGACACAAAAATAGAAGCTACGTCCAGAAAACCAGAGAAGTTGGCAACTATCAGATTGCAGACCCCTGAACCTATCAACACAACTAGCAGTAGCCGTGGGGGGTTCCTACGATGCCCTAGACCCCTCGATCACAGCCGGAGCGCTAAATAGCCTAAAGACAGAAAAGGAAATCTAAACTGCCCCAGAGCAGACCCCAAAGTAAAAGGCAGCCCCCAACATATAATGACGGTGAAGCAAGATGAAAAAACACTCACACAGATAGAGAGATAGGCTGAGCAAACGATGGGGCCCAAGCTAGCTAAACAGAACAGGAAAGGAAGGTTGCTGTCTGCAATCTGCCAAAACCCTATCAAAGACATAAGCCAACAAGCTGATATGAAAAAGACCCTGAAGCAGCTAGGCTTCAAAACTAAATCAGCACTCAGGTATTTTCAGAAGACAGAGCTAAAGGAATTCAGCACACCCCAGCAGGGGATGGCAGAAATCCAGAAAAACAAAGCAAAACAAAGTCTAAGCACAAATGCAAAAAGCCGAGCAGAAAACTTAGCTTTAGAGGAGCAGGAATTCAGACTGGTCTCCAAGGATCCCACAGAGAAATCACCCGCAGGGCAGAAGGGCGTCGGCAGCCTTATATCCAGTCAGTAACTCCACTCAGCCAGTCATCATCATCAGACTCAGGTGTTTGATAATCAGGCTCACTACCTTTCTTTACCAGAAGAGGGAGTTCCTCGGGCCTCAGTAGTGAAGGGGAAAATGAACTCACAACACACCACATTTTAAAAAAGACATCAACAAACTGGAGCAAGTTCAGAAAAGAGCGACCAGAATGGTGACCGGTCTGCAAACCCTGTCTTATGAGGAAAGGCTGCAGGATTTGGGAATGTTTAGTTTGCAAAAGAGAAGACTGAGAGGAGACTTAATAGCTGTCTACAAATATCTAAAGGGCTGTCACATTGTAGAAGGATCAACTTTATTCTCATTTGCGCAAGGAAAGAATAGAAGTAATGGGATGAAACTGAATGGGAGGAGACACAGATTAGATATTAGAAAAAACTTTTTGACAGTTAGAGTGATCAATGAGTGGAACAGGCTGCCACGAGAAGTGGTGAGTTCTCCTTCAATGGAAGTCTTCAAACAGAGGCTGGACAGACATCTGACTGGGATGATTTAGCGAATCCTGCTTTGAGCAGGGGGTTGGACCAGATGGCCCAGGAGGTCCCTTCCAACTCTACGATTCTATGATTCTATGATTCTATGATCCCGGACCATGATCTGATTGAGTTCATGGAAATCTAGGCATGGGTGTAATCTCCCATCTGTCTTCTTTACAAAGAAAATCCCGCAGCAATGGGGGCTGAGGATGGTCTGATATGACTCTTTGTCAAACTTTCCGTGATAAAGTCCTTCATGGCTTGCCTCTCTGGAACAGAGATATTATATAGTCTGCTCTTCGGCAGCTTGGCACTAGGAAAGAGATTAATGGTGCAGTCACAAAGAGGATGCAGAGGAAGTTCTTGGCACCCCTGCTCAGAGAGCACTTCCCTAGAGTCATAAAGGTATTTAGGCACAGCAATCAAGAAAGCTGAGAACAGCGTCCAGTCCAGGTGAAAAAATTAAAGATGTGCTATTCCCCCATGGATGCAACGTTTCGACCTATTGCAGGTCTTCATCAAGTAGGCACAGACTGGGTATCCACCCTAGCAAGCCGGGTGCCCATGAAGTGTCCTTGACAATGCTCACTCCACTTTACCACCTCCTGAGTCTGCCAATCTACCACAGGGTTGAGCAGAGTGAGTGTAATGGAGTTACTGCGACAGTGTGGAGCCAGAAAACGCAGAGTCTGATTGCTCCTACTCCGACTCTGAGAAGAAGCACTACTCCTTCATTTTAAATGTTAATTTCTTCTGGCAGAACAGGGGTTAATCAACCATGTTGGAAATCCCTGTGCTCACAGCTGAGCTCGGTTAGCCACTCCTTTCCCTTTATAATCTGGGCTCTGTTACTAATCCATGTCAGAGATAGCTTTACTGCTGCATGGCTAACGGTGGGAGAGGAGTTCATATGAGGAGAGTTGTAGGAGTTATTAGTGACTGTTGTTTGGTTTGCATTTATGGTAATTCCTTATCCTTCCATGTTTTGTTTTATTCCCCATCCTCCACTCCCCAGTGCATTCCTCTGTTACATGTGAGTGAATATTTTGTATGCCTGGAGTTTTCTGTTAACCCTTGTCCGTGTTGCCTTGTTTGCCTGGTTGGTGTACTTTGGTGCAGAGTAGCGCCTCCTCTTCCCTGGGTGGAGGAGAACAGACAGAGGGCGGAGGCCAGTGTCGGACTGGGGTGCTATGGGCCTACCAGTATCATTGACTTTAGGACACCCACTTTTCACCTGCATACAAATATTACACTACGCTTGTTCACAAATTTACCTACAGTGGGGAAAAAAAGTATTTAGTCAGTCAGCAATAGTGCAAGTTCCACCACTTAAAAAGATGAGAGGCGTCTGTAATTTACATCATAGGTAGACCTCAACTATGGGAGACAAACTGAGAAAAAAAATCCAGAAAATCACATTGTCTGTTTTTTTTTCATTTTATTTGCATATTATGGTGGAAAATAAGTATTTGGTCAGAAACAAAATTTCATCTCAATACTTTGTGATACATCCTTTGTTGGCAATGACAGAGGTCAAACGTTTTCTGTAAGTCTTCACAAGGTTGCCACAAACTGTTGTTGGTATGTTGGCCCATTCCTCCATGCAGATCTCCTCTAGAGCAGTGATGTTTTTGGCTTTTCGCTTGGCAACACGGATTTTCAACTCCCTCCAAAGGTTTTCTATAGGGTTGAGATCTGGAGACTGGCTAGGCCACTCCAGGACCTTGAAATGCTTCTTACGAAGCCACTCCTTCGTTGCCCTGGCGGTGTGCTTTGGATCATTGTCATGTTGAAAGACCCAGCCACGTTTCATCTTCAATTCCCTTGCTGATGGAAGGAGGTTTGCACTCAAAATCTCACGATACATGGCCCCATTCATTCTTTCATGTACCCGGATCAGTCGTCCTGGCCCCTTTGCAGAGAAACAGCCCCAAAGCATGATGTTTCCACCACCATGCTTTACAGTAGGTATGGTGTTTGATGGATGCAACTCAGTATTCTTTTTCCTCCAAACACGACAAGTTGTGTTTCTACCAAACAGTTCCAGTTTGGTTTCATCAGACCATAGGACATTCTCCCAAAACTCCTCTGGATCATCCAAATGCTCTCTAGCAAACTTCAGACGGGCCCGGACATGTACAGGCTTAAGCAGTGGGACACGTCTGGCACTGCAGGATCTGAGTCCATGGTGGCGTAGTGTGTTACTTATGGTAGGCCTTGTTACATTGGTCCCAACTCTCTGCAGTTCATTCACTAGGTTCCCCCGCGTGGTTCTGGGATTTTTGCTCACCGTTCTTGTGATCATTCTAACCCCACGGGGTGGGATTTTGCATGGAGCACCAGATCGAGGGAGATTATCAGTGGTCTTGTATGTCTTCCATTTTCTAATTATTGCTCCCACAGTTGATTTCTTCACTCCAAGCTGGTTGGCTATTGCAGATTCAGTCTTCCCAGCCTGGTGCAGGGCTACAATTTTGTTTCTGGTGTCCTCTGACAGCTCTTTGGTCTTCACCATAGTGGAGTTTGGAGTCAGACTGTTTGAGGGTGTGCACAGGTGTCTTTTTATACTGATAACAAGTTTAAACAGGTGCCATTACTACAGGTAATGAGTGGAGGAAAGAGGAGACTCTTAAAGAAGAAGTTACAGGTCTGTGAGAGCCAGAAATCTTGATTGCTTGTTTCTGACCAAATACTTATTTTCCACCATAATATGCAAATAAAATGAAAAAAAAACAGACAATGTGATTTTCTGGATTTTTTTTTCTCAGTTTGTCTCCCATAGTTGAGATCTACCTATGATGTAAATTACAGACGCCTCTCATCTTTTTAAGTGGTGGAACTTGCACTATTGCTGACTGACTAAATACTTTTTTTCCCCACTGTATATATGATAATTAACTGGGTCGTTTGGTTAATGAATGATAAGATGCTCCTTTTTACTGTACAGAGTGAATCTATTGAATTATACCAAGTACTGCCCATATACTGTAGTGGGTTTGGGGACCCAGATCTGCACAGGGGCCCAATGGGGAATTCCCCTGTAACCCTACTGGCCAGTCCGAGCCTGGCGGGGGCCCAGATAGTTTCGCCATCTGAAGTATCCCGAGGAGCAGGGAGAGCTTGGGCGCCCCTAGTGTTAGGGACAGGGAAGGAGCCCCTGGTCCTGGGTCACCCGCCAGCTCTGTCGTGAAATTTGCTCTGACCGCTACCATTTTCTCTGATCCATGATGGATCCAATCTCTGCTCTGACAGGGCAATTGCAGCAGCTCATTCTGGAGGTGGCAGATTTACACACGGTGGTCTTGCAGCACCCTAATACATCTGGTGTGGGACTCTCATCTCCCCTGCAAACCATAGTGGAGCCCAAGGTCGCTTTGCCGGACAGGTTCTCTGGAGGGTGTGACAAGTTTGTTGTTTTCCAAGTGGCCTGTAAACGGTACTTCAGGTTACGCCCGGTTTCCTCAGGTACAGAGGAGCAACGTGTGGGGATAGTCATCTTGCTCCTTCGGGGGACCCGCAAGTGTGGACATTCTGTCCCATCTAACTCTGTCACTTCAGACGGTAGAGGGATTTTTTCTGGCGCTGATGATGATGACCCCGATTGTGTCTCCTTAACGGAGTCCACACTGCGCCAAAAGCAAGGAGACTGGCCGGTGGAGGAATATTGCTCTGAGTTCCGGAGGTGAGGCACGGACACCACATGGAATGACCCCGCATACCGTAGTCAGTTCTGTTAGGGGCTTACAGTAAGGGTGAAGGACGCCTTAGCCCTGTATGAGGCTCCCGTCTCCCTTGAGGTAGCCATGTCTCTGGCTATCTGGATTGATCAACGCCTTCACCAGAGACATAGGGAGTCACCTCTTTGTGCGGGAGGTCCGGGGTCAAGGGAGGTCAGTACTGAGCTAACTGTGGGACCCATGCAGGTGGGTGCAGCATCACATTCTGGTAAATTATCTGTTGACTGCCGTAAGGGGCGAGTGTGTTTCCTTTGTGGTAAAAAGGGCCAAAACTAGAGGGCCCGGGTTGTGGGGAGGCTAGCAACCCGGGTGGACTT